>NC_141700.1:456712488-457332988 GCF_964263255.1 Lissotriton vulgaris | reverse complement strand
CTCAGACGTGAGTCCCTTGCTCACTTTGCCACTGGATTCAAGCAAGCCGGGCTGAAGATGGCTGGAATGCCAGAAACCGGTCCTCTGTAGCTTGTTTCCGGTCCAGGGAAGGCATGGCTTGGCAGTTCGGGCTGGACTGTTCCCATGAGGCACAGGGTCAGACTGATTTGCATATAGCCATGTCTGAACTGGGGTGGCAGAGTGGGCTAAAGAACGGTGATGGATCAAACCCAGATCAATTGACTGGGTGTGAGTGTTTGATTGGTTCAGATGCTCCGTCCATCACCACTCCCTTTTATACCGCTTTTGGCCGCCATAAGTGTGGTAGGGTATGCTCAGACGTGAGTCCCTTGCTCACTTTGCCACTGGATTCAAGCAAGCCGGGCTGAAGACGGCTGGAATGCCAGAAACCGGTCCTCGGTAGCTTGTTTCCGGTCCAGGGAAGGCATGGCTTGGCAGTTCGGGCTGGACTGTTCCCATGAGGCACAGGGTCAGACTGATTTGCATATAGCTATGTCTGAACTGGGGTGGCAGAGTGGGCTAAAGAACGGTGATGGATCCAACCCAGATCATTTGACTGGGTGTGAGTGTTTGATTGGTTCAGATGCTCCGTCCATCACCACTCCCTTTTGTACCGCTTTTGGCCGCCATTAGTGTGGTAGGGTATGCTCAGACGTGAGTCCCTTGCTCACTTTGCCACTGGATTCAAGCAAGCCGGGCTGAAGACGGCTGGAATGCCAGAAACCGGTCCTCGGTAGCTTGTTTCCGGTCCAGGGAAGGCATGGCTTGGCAGTTCGGGCTGGACTGTTCCCATGAGGCACAGGGTCAGACTGATTTGCATATAGCTATGTCTGAACTGGGGTGGCAGAGTGGGCTAAAGAACGGTGATGGATCCAACCCAGATCATTTGACTGGGTGTGAGTGTTTGATTGGTTCAGATGCTCCGTCCATCACCACTCCCTTTTGTACCGCTTTTGGCCGCCATTAGTGTGGTAGGGTATGCTCAGACGTGAGTCCCTTGCTCACTTTGCCACTGGATTCAAGCAAGCCGGGCTGAAGACGGCTGGAATACCAGAAACCGGTCCTCGGTAGCTTGTTTCCGGTCCAGGGAAGGCATGGCTTGGCAGTTCCGGCTGGACTGTTCCCATGAGGCACAGGGTCAGACTGATTTGCATATAGCCATGTCTGAACTGAGTTGGCAGAGTGGGCTAAAGAACGGTGATGGATCAAACCCAGATCATTTGACTGGGTGTGAGTGTTTGATTGGTTCAGATGCTCCGTCCATCACCACTCCCTTTTGTACCGCTTTTGGCCGCCATAAGTGTGGTAGGGTATGCTCAGACGTGAGTCCCTTGCTCACTTTGCCACTGGATTCAAGCAAGCCGGGCTGAAGACGGCTGGAATGCCAGAAACCGGTCCTCGGTAGCTTGTTTCCGGTCCAGGGAAGGCATGGCTTGGCAGTTCGGGCTGGACTGTTCCCATGAGGCACAGGGTAAGACTGATTTGCATATAGCCATGTCTGAACTGGGGTGGCAGAGTGGGCTAAAGAACGGTGATGGATCAAACCCAGATCATTTGACTGGGTGTGAGTGTTTGATTGGTTTAGATGCTCCGTCCATCACCACTCCCTTTTGTATCGACACCTGATACAGAAATATGTGTAGTACCAAGAAGAATGTGTCATGGAAGTGCCTATTCCACACAGTTCACATGACCCAACTGAAACTTCTGCTTTGGTCCTCTGTCACAACACTCTCTACAAAGGTCAAACTGCATATCTTTGCTATCTATCACATGTCTCAAACCAAAATTAGAATGGAGACAAAGTGGCTGAAAGTTGGGTGAGATGTCCTCACATATAGCCATATGACATGAGATCAGCTAGGCCTAGGGACATGCCCATTCCTGATTGGTGTACTCACCAGGACTAATTTCCAATAGCATACTTTTAAGCCATTGCAACAGATAAGGTTTATGAGACTCAGGGAATCTCCTGCATATGAAGAGAAGGGTAAACATGTAGACAATAAGGAAGGACATCACAGTTCCTTGACTTGTCTATTAAACACATATAACAATGTATGACTGAGTGAACACACTCAAATATGATCAATACACAAAGACGCAACAAAGCAGAGATGCCAGTTCCACACATGCACATCCACCCTTTTGTCCGTCGGCAGTCGCTGCTCTAGAAGTAAGTAAGTAAGATCTGGTGCTCTCCAAGCAAATAGCCTCCCTCTGCTCATAGGAGGCGGAATCAACGCCTAAAATGGTGATAACCACTTGAGGTTTGAACAATAATTTGCACAAATGCTGAGGCACACGAAAAGAAGTCCAAAATAGTGTAGCTGGCTATTAGTCACTAAAATGGATAAAAAGTCCATACAGCAATCATGAGTTTTTTTATTAGGCCGACACGTGTTTCGTCCGAAAGGACTTTCTCAAGGCTAAACACGTCCATAAATCATCATGGTATTCAGAGTTCAATTTCCAAATTTGAAATGTAACACCTACGGTCAGTGGTGTGGCACCTGCACTGTAGAGAGTAATCGGGATCTTTTCTGCCTGAACTTCTATGTACACAATCAGTCTTGATAAACCGGTAAAAATGAGAAGTCTCGTCATGCGTGGGCCCGGAGTCGACGAACCCAACATGTCTGCATTTCACTACTTGCTGCATGTCAGTAGCCACTTAATGAACCTCCACTATTCCATATGTGCATGTCCCCATAATGTATACTCACACCTCAACGGCATGGAACATCACATTGTGAGACTACTATAAGTACTCTGACCATGTATGTCATTGCCTGATCATTTGAAACCGAGCAATTACAAAGAATCATGCATTTGGATATGTGTGACCCACCTATGTCCACACACCCTTGTCTGTGATTACATATCACATGTACGCACATCACCATTCACAAAGGTCCTTGACACATTGGGCAACACATACAATTGTGATGGACACAGACTTCAAACTATGTAGACCCATTTAGAACAAAAAAACACCTCAACAAAAATATCCGAACCATAGTTCAACGACAACTTAAACTCAGAACTCCGCAACCTTAGGGCAATTGAACGATCTTGGAGCTCCAAACCATCCTTGGATCAGCTAAAAATCCTTAGAGCAGTTAGGAGTTCCTATAACAAACAAATCAAGAGCACTAAGGCGGACTACTTCAGATCCCAACTTAATCATGCCTCTAATCGCCCCAAGAAACCTTTTGAACTGGTTAAACAGCAATCGTTGGAAGTTCCAAACCACTCTGACTCTGGAGTCAGCCCACCCTCATGCAACAAACTGGCTTCTTACTTTACTGAGAAATCAAGACTCAGCAATATTGAACTTGTTTCTAAGAAGGCTCTACTGTTATCCTATGGGTCCACGCCCCCTCTGGCTTTCTTCCAGAAGCTCAAACCAATCAGCCTGAGCACCAAGAACAATGCCTCATGTGGCACCTTTACTCCCCTCAGTGACAGAGACATTATCAAGATTCTTCAGAGCATCAACCCATCTAATCACTTCAGTGACCCAGAAATCAAGGATGTCATCATCCCCATCTGGAGAAAGATTGTCAACGCATCACTATCACAAGGCACGATCCAGGATTGCTTAAAAGAGCTCAGGTTTCACCTACACTAAAAAAAACTAACACAGATAGTGCTGACTGTTACAACTTCTGCCCTATCTCTAACATCCCCACTCTAGCCAAAGTCCTAGAAAAATGCATCTAATCAGAACTCTGTGCTCACATCGAGAATTTTCAACTCCTGGACCATCATCAATCCGGCTTTCAGAGTGGGCACAGCACTGAATCGGCTCTCACTCATGTTATGGATGACATTTTAAAAATGCTTGACCATAATGAATCTTGCCTCCTAATCCTCCTTGACCTTTCCTCTGCGTTTGACACTGTCAATCACGACAACCTCCTATTCATTTTGGAGAACAGGATGGGCCTTTCTGGGCGGGTGTTGCAATGGTTCTCATCCTTTCTCCACCACAGATCCTAAAGCATCAAGGCAAACCACTCTCTCTCCCAGCCCTCTCCAGTATCCATGGGGGTCCCCAAAGGGTCTGCCCTATCTCCCATTCTCTTCATCTTGTTCTTGGAACATTAGCTAATGCACTAAATTCCACAAACATTCTCTTCCATATGTATGCGAATGATACACAACTCTATCTAAAAATCTCCTCCCCGAAAAACCTCATATCACTCAACACTACTTTAACGAATACTCAAAACAGGTTAACTGAGAACCACCTCCTGCTCAACACCTCCAAAACAGAATTCCTTCTCATTTCTCCTCCGAATCACATCTCCAAGTTAGACCTTTGAATGAACCACCTCACTGCCTTCAACTGCTCCCCCCTCATTATTAACTCAGCCAAATCTCTCGGAACCACCCTGGACAAGCATCTGAACATGAAGAATCATATTAGCAATATGTGCAAGGGAGTTATTCACCTGATGAGGATACTCAGGAATCTCAAACCATTCCTTCCACAAGCTGACTTCAAGCAGGTGGTCCAAGCACTTGTTTTGCCAAGCTAGACTATGGCAGTCTTATGCTCTGTGGCCTCCCCATATATACCTTGGCCCCACTAAGGGCATCATTGAATGCTGCTGCCAGATTGGTTACAGGTACCAAAATAAATGCGCATATATCCCGAGTCCTTAAATCCCTAAATTGGTTGCCCTACAAAGCAAGAATACATCTCAAGATTGCCTGCCTGTCTCACAAAGCCCTCCATTTCAAAACTCACAGTTATCTAGCGCACAAGCTAGAATTATCCGGAGGTGGTAGACCTTCAAGAAGTGCTAACTCTTTCCTCCTGAAACCACAGATCTTTCACAAAAATAGAACATGTCACCAAGCTTTCTCTGGCTCTGCCCCGAAGATCTGGAACTCTCTCCCACCGGAAGTACGCAGATTCTCCTCCATAGTTGCTTTCAAATTGGAAGCTAAAAGATTCCTTATGAACAAGTTCTTACCTTAAATGGGTTTGGATCCTCTGCTCTAAGGGATTGGACTTACACCTTTAAGACCAGCGTTGAGTGCTATTCTTCTTTAACTTATCATTTGCCACCTTCCTAGTTCGATATGTACCAGTTCTGTCTTATTCTCTGTTGATCCCTTTTGTTTGTAACTGTTCTGCTTGGTATTCTTATTTGATGCCGGTACTGCATTTATTACCTTTCCTTCTCAAAAAGAACTACAATAGACCTCAATTTCTTTAAACACTGGCTTGTGAAAGCTAAAATATGGGCCATCATGAATATTGTACTCCACACAGAATAGTTACTTATTTTTACATATTTTATTTAATTGTTTTCTTGTATACTTTTCGTATTTCACATCTTAAACAAAAACATTTTTTTTAGTAAATTAATATAAGTTTTCTCAATTACAGCACAATAACTGTCATCATTTTTAAAACAGTTCTGTACAATAAACACACGTAATTTCAGCAATTTAATGATCACATTCAATAAAATATTACAAATTGATTCAACACATCCCCACAATCACACTTCTCTCAACTTACCAATCATATCTCTTGCACTCAATACATTCATACTCTACACCCCAGAACAACACTGCATGCACAGATGGAAAACCGGGTGATAAAATCAACCCTCAGTCGCTGTGCTGATAGCTGGAGTGTCACTCTCTATCTCTGGCCGACGTACGTTTCAATGGTAATGTTATTTGAAAACCATCTTCTTCAGGACCTGTTATTTATTACTTTATAACAGGTGAAAGGAGGGGGAAGGATATTCTGTCACTAATATCCGTAACGTGTTCTAAGGAAATGCTTATATACTCGACGGAAAATTAAGTACACTGGTGCCTGCGCTGGGCCTTGCTTCTTAGGAAACGGTATTTTTAATATCTTATATTGTGATATCCTGTGATGTATGTAGAATCCTAATTCAATTCAACACCACTAACAGTTTTATGATGTTAAAAAACGTCTCAATACTTTGGCGGGGGAGATCTCTCTCTGGAGACCTTTCTATTTATTTTTAAATCCTGGTGAGGTTTGTGTTCCTTTCTCACTGTCCAGGCAGCGTCCTTATTGTTCTTGAGGCTTGCGCTATATATGGCTGGGAATTCCTTCTCGGTATGGGTGGCGTCCTATGGACGACTCACGGCACAGTCTCACATAAAGCTCTCTCTCGTCATGCTTGTCTTCTTGCCGTCCGCCATAAACTGTCCTTCCCTCCACTTATAAAGCCCTCTGATATCCTTTGGGATCATGTTTGCGCTATATAAAAATGTATAAATAAAATAAATAGATATTGTAGCAAACACTTGTACATATGATTGTACAACACAGAAGAGATGGTTAGGCATAATTCAGATTAAGCAGAACAATATTCACCCCTCCTAGCTGCTATTGGACCCTAAAGTGCCCATCAAGATCCTGGTAGACTACCGCCAGGATGCGGGCCATTAGGCGAGTCAGTGTCCGGCACACGCCCCTACCACGTGGGAAGGACTTTCCTAGCTGGGCCTCCATGATCTTCTGGGTTCAGCATATCAGGGCCCCCACCTCTTCCTGCAGTGGATGCTGCACTGGCAATAGACCCACAGGGACTGCACATTCCAGGCAATGGCTTTCCACACTCCCTGCTTCTGATGGGGTTGACCTGTATGGATGCAATAGATACATTTTTTTTAAAAATTATTTTTCTTAAGGTGCTTCACAATATGTGCCACTACATGCCTTGGTACAACATCACACATAATCGGCCACACGGACTGCAGGTCATTTTTCTGAGAAAAGAAACACAGCCATCATGCCAACAACCCGACCAACAACCCGATTCGGGCAGGCGGCGGTCGCGTTAAGGAGCCACTGTTTAGACAATTGTTCACTTTGCTCGGTATCTTCGGAGTCCCAATACGAATATGTAACCCACACTTATACGGACACAGACTCTCCAAAATTCCACTATTTTTCGCAGTGTCCCACTCCCACCCTCTCCCCCCCCTTCATCACACCCATGTTCAGAAACAGGAATAGCGCTCTATAGTTTTGTGCAGTCGGGCCCTGGGAGATCCCCTACGTGACATCAATAACTACATTAGACCCCACCTTCCTCCCCCCTGCATCCCCTGTTCCTTCTCCCTCCCCTTCTCGAGCTGTGTTGAGCCTAAGTGTATAGTCCCCAAAAAAATGTCAGTCGGCTCCTAGGCGGGAGCAACTCGCTCTAATTTTCGGACTGCGTACAGCAGTGCATCATATCATGTGACCATTGCCATAATGTCGGAGCAGGGCCCCTCATCCAGCACATCACAACCCTACGCTTGGCTATCAGGAGCCCCATATCCACCATTCTACGGATTGCTTTGGGTAATTTCTTGGTGTACGCCAGCAGTGCCATCATTGAGTCAGGCGTCAAGTCTGTCTCTACCACTCTCCCCAGTTCTCTAAATATCTCCACCCAATAGGAATGTGTACTCTGGCACTGCCAGGCTAGATGCAGAAAATCAGCATTTGGTGATCGACATCTCTCGCAGGACACCTCTTCCCGGAGGCCATACCTGCAGAGTCGCTCTGGTGTGTAATAGGCCCTATTGATGAACTTGAAGTGTATGAGTTATGAGTGTATGAGCTTGCCATGTAGCCAAATCTTGGTATTTGGCAATAGGTCCACATAGGGTAATCTATTTGTATCTCTAAGTACCTCTGCCACGCTAATCGAGCCGCCGTATATTTGTTTTCCCTGTCCGCAATGGCAAGTTTGTACAAAACTGTAATCATCTTGCGGGGGGACTTTGTCTTGATCACATAGGACTGCTCAGGCACCTCAGGAAGTTCCTCTAAATAGTCTCCCAGCAAGTCTCGCAAGGCCAGGCGCACTCTGTGAAATTGAAATCTACTCTGCAGCGTGCTTCCACCCACATCGCCCTCTACCTGTTTTCAAGTTTTCACCACTCCCTCGTGAAAGAGATCTTCGGCAACCTCCATTGATAGCCTGCGCAGAGCCTGCACCACGCCCCTATCCCTTCACAGCTCCAGCCATCACACCCACTCAAGCAGCATTGCGGGAGAATACAATAATGCTCCAGCTTGGTGTTGTAGTAGACAATGCCAGGCATGCCGGGTGGTGTTAATGGAGTCTAGGATGTCTGTCCTGCGATCAACAGTGTCAAACATTGTGGCCAGCAGTGGGGTCGGTTCTGCAAATATGTTCTCCATTCACAAATATGGTATATTCGCTTCCCCATGTATCCAAGCATTAAGGTGAGCCCCCTGCGCTACCCTATAGTAAAATTCAAAGTCTGAGGCCCGAGGCCACCCATATGGTACGGGAGTGTGAGGATATTCCACTGTACCCTTGCTTGCTTACCCGCCCAAGCCAACTTGATCATGGACTGCCGAAGTCTGCAAAAGAAGGAGAGCGGAAGGACTATCAGTAGGTTTGTAAATAGAAACAATAGCCTGGGTAGGACCACCATTTTCATAATTGATATGCGCCCCATCAGTGACAGTGGGAGTCAGGCCCAAAGCTCAACATGGTCCTCTAGCTTATCTATAGCTGTGTCGTAATTTTCCCTAAATACAATCTCTGACTCAGTATGCAACTTAATGCCTAAGCATCTAACGGAGTCAGTGGACCATTGCAGCGGGTATTCCATAGCAAAGTCCACGTAGCAGGGGTAAGAGGGAGCACCAATGACTTCGCCCAGTTAACTTTCAATCCCGATAGCGCACCAAAGTGGACTACTACCTCCCTGATAACCAAAGATAAATTGGTCTCAGGATCCCTAACGTACAGCAGCGTGTCGTCTGCATAGGTCAACACCACTATCTTGTAGGGTGGGAAGCCGATCCCCTCGTTACTATGGTACTCCCGCAACACGCATGCCAATGGTTCTGCCACCAAGGCGTACAATAGTGGCGACAGGGGGCAGCCCTGCCTGGTCCCCCTGGATATGAGAAATGAGTCAGTAACCAAATCGCCCAAGCGAACACGCGCCATGGGCCTATAATATAAGATTCCTACTGCAGGAAGACCGTCCCCAACCTCATTCTTGTCATCACTTGTCTCATAAACGGCCATTCTACCGAGTCAAAGGCTTTTTCCATATCGAGAAAAACTGCAATTGCCTTGTTTTCCTGTCTCACATGCTGCATGGTCCCAAACACTGTGCAAATATTGTATTTGAGGTTCCTGCTCAGAATTAATCCCAGCTGCTCCGCGGCGACCAGAATAGTGGACAGAAGAGCCAATCTGGTAGCTACAATCTTGGCAAATACTTTGGTATCCACGTTGAGCAGTGAGAGGGGCCGATATGAGCTGCACTCCTCCGGTGGTGTACCTGGTTTTGGAATGGCCACCAAAAGGACCTTCCTCATGGAATGTGGCATAGTGCCCGTGACGCATCTATCATCAAACAGGGTAGATAGGTGCAGGAGTAATATAACTATGGATGCCTTATAGAAGGAGACCGTTAGACCGTCCGTCCCCGGGGCACTGTTGGCCCTCATCCCTGCCACGGCATCTATAATCTCGTGCATCTCGATCGGATGCATAAGTAGCTCCCTATGCGTGTTAGAGAGGAACTGTAACTTAATGTACTCCAGGTACTCCAACATTTGTTTATCCATGCTCTCGGAGCGGGATGTATTCAAGTCTGAGTGGTATTGTTTAAAACGCTCTGGAATATCTGCCCTTCTGTCAATAATTCCCCATCTGCCAACCTAACCTCCGAGATCTGTATCTTATGTCATCTCACTTTCATCATCCGAGCCAGCACCGAGCCCGGTCTGTCCCCTTCACCATAGGTCCTGGCCGTTGCGTATTTGCTCATGTGTTTCACTTCACTATCCGCAGCGTCGTGAAACTCTTTGAGGAGTCTCTTGATCTCGTTTTCTATTGTTAAACCCCACCCAGCCACTTGCTGCTGTTCCAGGTCCATTAGCTTTTGTTCTAGGTCTGATAATCTCTTCCGTATGGATTTCAGGACACCCGAGTGCTTGGACATCGCAATGCCTCTGATATATACCTTGAATGTATCCTAAATCGTCTGGAAGTCATCAACTGAGCCAATATTTGTAGCAAAAAAGGTCTCGACGGCGTCAGCCATTTCATCCCTGAACAATGGATCTAATAGAGAATAAGGGGGGAACCGCCATGTGAAGGGAGGCAAGGTCCTTTTTGGGGTATCGAGAACTAACAACAATGGGGAGTGATCAGAGAGTGTGCGCGGTAGCACCACACATTGTCTGACCTGCTTAAGCAATGGGGTCGAGGCCAGCCAATAATCTATACACGTATGAAGATTATGGTACGCCGAATAATGGGTATAGCCACCCGGGTCATTATTACGTGCCCTCCATACATCGCATAAATCCATACTATTCATTACACTTTCCAGCTGTCTCGCGGCGGCTGCCGATTTTCTAGTTGGGCCCTCAGAGCGATCCAAATCAGGGTTATGAACCAAATTAAGGTCACCCCCCCACAGAAGAAGTGCATTCCAATAGGGTTATCATAGTTGGGGCCATATACATTAATTATAACCAAGTCCAGGCTCGCCCTTTACAATGAGATATTACGTAACGGTCTCCTGTGTCTGCGTGCAACTGTGTGAGTGTAAAAGATGCCCTAGGGTTGACCCATGTCATCACCCCCCTGGCGTGTGTAGTGAAACCTGCCGAGTTAGTGTTGCCTAGTAGTCCCCTACTGCGTAGCATTGCACTTGACTGGAGGAGGTGCGTTTCCTGAAGGGGCGCAATATCTACATTCTGCCTGTGCAAGTAACTAAATACTTTTCAAAGTTTCCGGTGATCATTAAGGCCCCTTGCGTTCCAGGACATAGCCCGCAAGCAACCTGCCGTACCCCGGGTGTCGCCTGTATCAGGAGTCGTCATCACTGCAACCGACACCCATCGTGTACATAAGTGCACTGTATAGTCGTGTGTGGTGCACCATTGGCTTAAACAAAAAACATCCCCCCAACTGCCCCCCCTTCAAAAACATTCCCTTTCCCCCCTCCCACCACCCACAGCGGACCTCCCGCAACTTGGTTGCATGAAAAGACAACGAACACCCCATCGTCCCTTCTTCCCCCCACTCCCGATCCCTCTTCCCCAATTCGCTGGCTAACAAAGTGTTTCTGGAAGGATAACATAGTGAACTCTGCTCACATCTTCTTCCACCCATACCCATACTTCGGAATTGGAGTCACCTACCCCTGCGGTGCCATGTCCCACGTATCATTCCTGATCAGTCCTGCATTAAACTCGATTCCACAGCACAGTCCCTCAGTTCCTGCAATAATAGTGTCACCGCAGCCCCCAGCCACCGGGGACAACTTTACTCATACTGGACCAACAAGCCACAATCCATCACCCGTCCCCCGCCCCCTCACCCCCCATATGTTCCTGATGACCGCCACCATACTGCTTCAGTCCTGTTCCTCTAGCAACCCTCCTGCTGCCTCCTCCAGCAGCTGCTTCTCTTGACTCTGCCTCTTATCCTTAGACCAACTGTTGGGAGCCTGCTGTAGCGCCCCGGGGTCCGTGAAAATATGTGAACGGCCTTGTCTGTTAACGCGGAGCTTCGCTGGGTACAGCATGGCATAGTCTATTCCCAGGTCTCAGAGCTGTTTCTTTAGTGGGACAAAATGCCTGCGGGCCTCTTGCACACGTGCAGTGAAGTCTGGGAAAAGCGACAGCTCTGATCCCTTGTACCTCAGTAGTTTCTTCTCCCTGGCTACCCGCAGTGCTGCGTCCCGGTCCCGATAATTGAGCAGCTTTGTGATAATGGCCTGGGAGGGCACCAACCGGGGGTCTGGGGCCCAAGGACCGGTGCGCCCTCTCCACCACAAATATCATTGAGAAGACACCGTCCCCCAGCAGCGACAGCAACAGTCTCTCAGCAAACTGTTCCATGTTCCCCGTGGGAGTAGTCTCTGTAAGACTGGTGATTCGAAAGTTGCACGGCCGAGAACGAGCTTCCAAGTCCTCTGTTTTGTCCTGCAAGACGCGTATCACTCTGCCAAGTTGTTTGTGATCTGCATCCAACGTAGTATGTGCCTCCTCCACCTCCGTTATTTGCCGCTCCGACATATCAAGACGTTCTGGTGTTTATCGAATCTATCAGCCATTCTATCCATCCTATAAGTAAGGGCGTCCATATTTGTGCCCAGGGAGGTGATGCAGCTCTGCAGAGACTTTTCTATTAATTTGAGGATGGTGCGTGAATCTGAGTCCGAGTCATCACTCACCGGAGGCGGAGACCTCGTGCCCTCGCTTGTGGTGGCGTCGTGGGATTTTGACCTTTTCTGGTCAAAGGAGAGTTTTGTTTGGGTTTTATCCCCTCTGTCCATGCTGCTGGCTATAAAGCGGGTTCAACAGTCAGAAGTGCGGGCCCCGCTGTCTCACCCACCACAGGTCACACGCAAACAAGAGGCTAACCTGCGCCGCGAACCACCTGAAGCCGTCCCAGGGTCACTTCACCTCAGAGCGGCCCTCTGATTCCATCTCGCCCTCAGGTCACACAGGGGAATCCACCCGACTTCTGATTCACAACGCTTGTGGGCGCCAAATAGCCGTCCTACGTGTGTCTACCACTGATGCAGAGGGGCCTTGTTGTAAGACATATTCGAATGGCCATGCTCAGATTGTTCCTCGCCTTTCAAAGCAGTGTAGGCCTCCCGCCTCAGTCACCACTGCTCTCCTCAAAGCGCTCCAGAACTCACAGGGATATAGGGGGGAGGGGTAGGAGGGCACCGTCAGTCGTCCCCCTACTACCGTGTGGTGATGGTCAAACGAGGCCCCAGACTACGCTTCCACCCTGTACTCGCAACTGTCTCCTCACTTCTTACGTTGCTCAGTGCTCTGTTATCCCCTCACCTGTTTCCGCGGGGACTGCAGTCTGATGTGGAGCTGTGTCCCTGGGTACCGGCGTTTCTCCTCCTCACCGTCGCCCACCTCCGCGCCCTTCTCTCACTCCCGGGCACGACCACAAGCCTGGGTCCACCTGGGTAGATCGCCGGGCACTCCCAGTGTTCTGCACTGGCTCCCCGCAGAGGGAGCACACTCCAAAGCGCCACTCCTGGGAGAACTGGGTGAGCCAAATGGGCAGCTCCGAGTGGGGGACTCCGTGCTCCTCACCACAGCAAGGCTCTGTACTCCGCCAGCGTCCGCTGCTTATCCAAGCGTCACCGGGCCCCCAACACCAGGGTCCGATCATGCCCTGCGTCGCCAGTAATTTAGGTGCGCATTTAGGGCCGGCCCGATCCTCTGTAGCCCGGGCCCTATGGTGCCGATGTCTGCCGCACGCAAAGTGACGTTGCTCGGCCTAGGCTCTCACACAAGCGTGGGTATGCGTGGCCTAGCAGCCGCTGTGCAGCCGCACTCAATATCTCCTGCTGTGGCGCTCAGATTGCAGCACGGGACCCAACAGCTGTGTCCGCTTCTCGTCTGCCTGCCTGGGTGTCAAGCTGGTGAGTGTTTAAGTAGCAATTGCCGCCGGATTCTTGTAGGATTGGTGTTCAGCGCCACGGAGCTCCGGGCTCAAGCGTCCATTACGGTCGCGAGCTAACTCCGCCCCTGGATGCGATAGATAAATAGACTTAGTGGTCATCTATCTGGGTAATCCAGAAGTTGTAGACACCTAGCATGATCATGAATACATTGTCAACACCCCAAATGTGTAGACTCTCACAATAAACATACACTCTGACATGATTCCACAATACACAAGTCATCTGATGACTACAACCAACTCAGTTCAGGTCCTCTACAGACTCTACCAGCCTACTTACATCAGGTAGCCCAGGGCCATAACACATGTACTGTGAATGTAGTCTAGATGTACCACCACACACCATTGGGAGAACATGTCAGCTAAAGTACATGTGCATGAAAATACAACCACTTTCACACCCCAGACATGTGACTATATCCATGCTGTTCAGAACATAACTGTTTCCACTCAATTTATCCCAATACATGGGTCACCTTGGGAGGTCTGCTATGTGTCATACTGTGTGCTCACAATCTTGAAATTAGTGGTTGTGTGGGCAACTCAATGTAAAATGGTACTACGTCTGATTGAGTGTTTGGGCAATGTCCTGCCAGCAAATGATACCCATTTGGCCAGTTGTGGCACTGTCACAAGGATGACATCAACATACCATTGTACATACTGTCTAGTTGCTTCATGTGCATGTGACACACCTGATTATGCAGTGATGGACTTCACTGCTGTACGCACCAACTATCTGCACAGTACATGTGTCAATAGTGCAATATGCTTGCACAAATCAATCTCTACTCATGGGACAGTTACAACAGACTTGTGCTAGTGAGGGACCTGTATATGTAATATATACCTAATCTAAATAATGTGCCTGCGTGGGTAGAAATCATTTCTGGGGTTTGCTCTTCGCAGGCTTACCATAGTGATCTCACATTACCATCACATTCCCAAGTTTTTTATAGTTATGTGTACAACTTTTGGCCATCCAATACAGGACATGCCCGTCATGTTGCTCTCTGAATAAGTTTGTGATGTTTCCGTCACTCCCAGCCAAGAGGTTAGGGAGAACTGATGTGCTCTGGGAGAAATGGGGTACTATGCACATAACTTAGATCAACTACTATTGCACCTTACATTATATATACGCAAGCCATGCAGTCAAACATATTATTTCCTTGCAGGTTACATTATACTTTAGCATGCAGATATATGTGCATTGCACTGGGGTAGGAAATAGGGCTACTCCCACATCACCTTGAAGTCTTTTGTTGACAAAGTACTGTGTACCATGATCCATCACAGGATTGACCTAAGTAGGGACAACACATCCTAAGAAATATATCTGTAATTTTACTCTGGGACTCGAAGGCACATAGTAGCCCATGGACATGGTAAGAATTAGCTTTCATATTTCTTCAAACATAATGTGGTAAGTTACCTGGTCCTCTGGTGAGCCATAGAGCTGGCCATACAGGGGAAAGACTTCTCCAATTAGTGTCTCCAACTCATCTGGTGTGAATGCAGGGGCCCTCCCACTTGCTTGACCTGCCATGGCTACTTCCAGAGGTAGCACACAGCAGATGACATTGAGGAGGTGTTGATTCCAGCAGTGTCAGTAGGCAAGTGAGTTTGTTTTCGAATTGCTGCATACATGTATACTGCATATGCGGTCATAAGTGTAGAAGAACACAGCCATTGGCCCAAGCGGTCACACGGCTGTGTCCACCGTGGAGTGAACCACCCAACTGGCAGTCGACAACTACCGGTCACGAAATATTGCATTTTTCCCATATGCAACGTCAGGCTTCTGCCTTTTTAGCGGTTGTATATACAGTATTTGTGAGGTATTTTAGAGTTTGCTGAGGCTGTGTTTGTTATGGTTTAGTGCATCGCCACCACCACAAATGAGGCCAAACATATTATAATTTGCAATGCTCCATTCCCATGTCATGTCTAGTTTGAAACTTCATCTCTGTAGTGCATTACTGTTCAAATAAGTAAAAAATGGGTGGTGCACTGTACACAGAGGGTGGGGGTAGTGCATGTAATGCTACCCTCACTATAGTGGCGATTTGACATCTTTGATTTATTCATGTGCACTAAGCATGGGCGTAAAATCCGTTTCGCAAAATCCGCAAATCCGCGCGTTGCGGATTTTTTGCTTGTGTTCGCACTGCTCGCGGCCCGCGGCGCGGGCAGCAACAATCTCGCTGTCGCGAAATTACAAAAAAAAAAAAAATGGCGGAGAGGTGAAGGAAGGAAGTGGCCCAGTCTCCAACTTCCTGTTCCTGTCCAGCAAGCTCCTCCCATTGGGGTGGGGTGAAGGAAGTGCCCCAGTCTCCAACTTCCTGTTCCTTTTTCCTGGCCATTTTGGATTCGATCTTGACTGGGAAGGATTACTTTTTGTGGATGCTGCTGGATATTTGGATTTGAGGCCTTTTGGATTACTTTTGGATTCGAAATTTGATTTCACAAGTAAGTTGATAAGTTGATGTTGTTTGTGTTGATTTTTGTGTGTGTTTTTCGACTTTTGGGGTGGTGTTGGGGGCTGGCTATGTTGGTGGGGGGCCATTTGTATTACTTTTGGATTCGAAATTTGATTTCACAAGTAAGTTGATAAGTTGATTTTCTTGGTGGTGATTTTTGTGTGTTTTCCGACTTTTGCGGTTGTTTTGGTGATTTTGCGGGTGTTTTCCCACGTTCGCGTCGTGAAGCAACAATCTCGCACTCGCGAAATTGCAAAAAGTGCAATTCTGCACCAGAAAACCACCAGCAGGCAGCATAAACCTTCTGAAACTTGATGGATGGCATTGGATTGTGGTGATTTGTGTTGTCTTTTTTGACTTCTTGGAGTAGGGGTTGGGGGCTGGCTATGTTGGTTGGGGCCATTTTGAGGCATGGTCCTCCTGGCCATGTGCATGGGGGTCAAGCGGCCATTTTGAAGGCAGGCAGTGAGCTTTGTGCCATAGGCCTGCACCCATTTTTCCTTGCTTTCACCCATTGTGCCCAGGTTGAGTCATTGGTACATGAAACTACAAGCCTCTCTGTGGGCTCTCTTGGATAAATGTTAAATTCCTGTTCCCCAAAAATTTAGCAATTCTTATTTTTGATATTTCCATATTGTGGTGTGCACGTGTGTATTCGAAATTTGATTTCACAAGTAAGTTGATAAGTTGATTTTCTTGGTGGTGATTTTTGTGTGTGTTTTCCGACTTTTGCGGTTGTTTTGGTGATTTTGCGGGTGTTTTCCCACGTTCGCGTCGTGAAGCAACAATCTCGCACTCGCGAAATTGCAAAAAGTGCAATTCTGCACCAGAAAACCACCAGCAGGCAGCATAAACCTTCTGAAACTTGATGGATGGCATTGGATTGTGGTGATTTGTGTTGTCTTTTTTGACTTTTTGGAGTAGGGGTTGGGGGCTGGCTATGTTGGGTGGGGCCATTTTGAGGCATGGTCCTCCTGGCCATGTGGATGGGGGTCAAGCGGCCATTTTGAAGGCAGGCAGTGAGCTTTGTGCCATAGGCCTGCACCCATTTTTCCTTGCTTTCACCCATTGTGCCCAGGTTGAGTCAGTGGTACATGAAACTACAAGCCTCTCTGTGGGCTCTCTTGGATCAATGTTAAATTCCTGTTCCCCAAAAATTTAGCAATTCTTTTTTTTTTTTTTAAACAGATTTTATTGGTAGCATGACAAAAATATAGCGCGTAGTGCTCTGAACACCAGAGACAATTACTAGGGCAAATGATCAATAGCACATCATGCAAACATTTTCTTAGGCGATACGTCAGAAGGAAATTGTAAACAAAGAAATGTCCATTAGTAAACCCCTCTGCCCCTATCCACCCCCCCTCAACTCCCCCCCCCTCCCAAGCGTGCTGCTGCCTACTCCGTCCGTGCCATGCCAAACGCTGCATATTTTAAGCCAGAACAAAGGCCGTAGGGCCATCAATCGTACTGTAGGGCCTCCTCCTCTGCGGGTGGGTCCAGTTCCAGGCCCCGATAGTCCGCCCACCTCTTCCAAATTTTATAGTGCTTGAGGGGGCATCCCCGTGCGACATAGACAGGCTGCTCCAGACCCATACAGTAATCCATACCATTCTGCCAGGCCGTGATGGTGGGGGCACGAGGTGCCTTCCAGGATCTCGCTATGTCCCTTTTGGCCAGAGTCAGACCCAGAAGTAGTAAGTGACGCTTATATCTATTGCCCCCAATTCCAGCCAGAACATGAAGGAGAGCCAGTTTGGGGTCCCTCTGCAACTCCCAGGCCAGCACCACACTCAAACACCGGAACACTCTGTCCCAAAACCTCTGAAGAGCCCCACAGCCCCACACAGTATGCAGTAGCGTGCCCACCTCAGAGCTGCATCTAAGACATGTCGGGGATGCAATCAATCCCGCCCTCCACAAGCGCTGTCTAGTGTAATATGTACGGTGGAGGTATCTGAACTGTATCAGTCGCAAGCGCGTGGAGACGGCCGCACCCCTGGGCCCCTCCAGGGCCTCAACCCAGTCTTCCTCGTCAAGCTCCCCAACATCCCGCTCCTATTGGGACCTAAGGTGGGCAAGATCTGACGCGCTATGGTGCACCAGCGTCTGGTAGATACGGGAGATCTTTTTGTCCGGCAATTCCCCCATAAAGACCTTGGCCTCAATGGGACTGAACTCCGGCAGGTCTTCCACGTCACGGATGTACGGGGCAAGAGCATGCCGGAACTGAAGGTACCTATAGAATTGGGTATGTGGCATGTCAAACTCCTCCCGCAGCATAGCAAAAGATTTGAGCGTTCCCCCGGACATAACGTCTCCAAGTGTGGAAATACCTATCATGCCCCATTGCCTAAAGCCCACCAGGGCCGCCAGTTGCGGCAATCTACCATTCTGCCACAGCGGAGTCTCCAGGGTCAGGACATTCCACCACCCCACCCTGCGCAGGGCCTGCCGCCAGATCTGGAAAACCACGCGCGTGACGGACGGCAACGATCCCCGGAGGGGCGCCGAGTACAACAACGTATGTAGGGAGGCAGAGCCCATAAGGTATCGCTCCACCGCGTATGCAGGATCCCCCCTGTCCGCGTACCACCAGTCGTTGAGTACAAGGAGGTGCGATGCTTGATAATATGATAATAAGTCAGATGTGGCAAGACCCCCTGTGTAGGTGGAGCGGAAGCACGTCCGCAGCGCAACTCGTGCCGCGCCTCCTTCCCACAAGAAGCTGCTCAAGGCCGCATTCAGGCGTCGAAACCAAGTGTGTGGGACCAACGCCGGGTGGTTCTGCAGTTGGTACAGTAGACGTGGGAGCGCGACCATCTTAAAGATGGCAGATCTACCCTGAATGGACAGCGGCATTCTGGCCCACACCTTGATATCCTCTCACGTACGATCCCAAACCGGGGCGATGTTGCGCTCCAGGGCCACCGCGGCATCCTCCGTGAGGTATACCCCGAGATACTTCACCCCTTCAGCCGTCACCTGCAGCCCATCGGCCCACTCACCCAGAGGATGCGGACCCCCTAGAGTCCAGAGTGTGGACTTCCCGGGGTTCATATAGAGCCCCGAGGTTTCTCCAAAAATTTGTAGGATCCGCAAGATACGAGGCCCAGAGCGATCCAAGTCGGAAAGAAAGAATAGCACGTCGTCGGCGTATAGGGCTATTCTATCCGCCACCCCCGGTGACCACTGGAAGCCCCTCACCTGGGCGTCGATCCGCACCCACGCTGCCAGGGGCTCCATTGCGAGCGCAAAAAGGTATGGGGAGAGGGGGCACCCCTGTCTCGTTCCCCTCTGGATTCGGAATGAGCGGGAGACACCCCCGCCGACGCGGACAGCCGCCGTCAGGTCAGTATAGAGGAGGCGTATATAGGCCAGGAAACGGGGACCCAGATTCAGTCGACCCAGGAGAGAAAACAGGTACGTCCAGCTCAGAGAGTCAAACGCCCTATCCATGTCAGCCAGCAGTAGCGCTACTCTCTCTTCCACTCCCCGCCAGGCCGAGATCGCCACCTGGGCTCGCCTAATGTTATGCCTAGTGGCCCGCTGGGGCATGAAGCCGGCCTGGTCCGGGTGAACCAAGTCCGTAATGTGCGGTTTGAGCCTGTTGGCGAGGGCCTTCGCCAATATCTTGGCCTCTGTATTGAGAAGGGAGATAGGCCTGTAGGACTCGTGTTTCTCCGGGGGGCGTCCTGGTTTCAAAAAGACTACCACCTCTGCATGTCGCCAGTCAGGAGGCAGCAGGCCTCTCTCCCGGGCCTCCTCAATAACCGGCCGAAAGTGGGGCGTCAACTGGGTCGCAAAGTGCCTAAAGAATTCGCAGGGGAACCCGTTCGGGCCCGGCGCCCTGCCCGGATTCAACTCGCCCAGGGCAGTGGCCAGTTCGTCGTCCGTCAGAGGCCGGTCCAGCAGGTCGCGGACCTCATCCGACACGGCCCGTGGCGGAAGGTCATCAATAAATCGCTGCACCATGTCAGCCGCCAGGCACTCCCAGGGCGCATAGAGGGACTCGTAATAGGAGGCGAAGCTCCCGCAATCGCTCCAGGCTCCAACAGTGGCTCCCCATCAGGGGTGACAATCTGAGGCAGAGGCTGTGCATGTCTAATGCCCTGACACAGGCGATGTAGCATTTTGCACGACTTATCGCCCCATTGATAAATGCGGCTCTGAGTGGCCAGCCAAGCCTGGCGGGCCTCATCTAATAAGATCGAGGTATATTGCTGTTGTGCCAGTAATAGTCTTCGCCTGAGCAGCGCGCCATCGTCCTCCCGACTCCTACGCTCCAGGTCCTCCAATTCCGCTTCCCGCCGCACCAGGTCCTTACGCTTTTCCCTCCGCGCCGCTGAGCACCAAGAGATATCAATCCCCCTCAAAGTGGGTTTCATGGCCTCCCACAAGGTCGCAGGGGATGCCACCGAGTGGACGTTGGCGGACAGAAAGTGAGCAATTTCACGGGTAAAATGGGCGCGGTACGAAGGCTGAGTTAACTGCCAGGGCGACAGGCGCCATCTGAACGGCTGTTCAGGACGCCCAGTGTCAACCACCACAGAAATCGGAGAGTGGTCAGACAGTGCCCGTGGCAAAATGTCAGCGGACATGAGCCTACCTGCCATCGCTCGCGGGAGAAAAATGTAGTCCAAGCGCGAGAACGAGTCGCGCGCGGAAGAGAAGTAAGTAAAGTCCCTACGCGCCCCGCGCTTGTACCTCCAGGAGTCAATCCAGTCCAGCCCCGTGACCAGTGCCCGCAGACGCGATGCTTGCCCCTCCCCTCCCACCACCCCGCCTGCAGCACCCCGCCATCTGTCGCAGGAGACATCCATGACATCATTCCAGTCCCCCCCAACAATTGACAATGCTGTCGGCATATCGACCCAGAGGGACATCAACTTCTCCACCAGGGCCCATTGCAGCGGGGGCGGAGCATATACACTACCAAGAACAATCATCTCACCACCTATCTCGCCCTGCACAAAGATATACCTGGCCTGCGCGTCCTGCCACGTGCGCCTATGTGTAAATGGAACCCTCCGATGAATCAGTATGGCCACCCCCCGGGACCCTCTCGCGAAACCTGCATGATATGTCTGTGTAAAGCCATTGCGCTGGAGGCATAACGCCTTTGTGCCTAATAAATGGGTTTCTTGAAGGAGCAAGATGTCGGTTCCCCTGCCTTTGGCCCACGCGAACACTGCCCCTCTCTTCACCTTATCTAGCATTCCTCTCACATTCCAGCTCAGTATTCTAGTCCCACCCGGACCTACCCGAGGGCCCCCAGCATCAGACGACATTGGTGTTTCGGCATAGAAATCATACAAGCCATAACGCAGGCACCAGCAGCAATGCTCACAACGGATCGGACGCAGCACACCCCCCCCAGACCCCACCCCAGAACCAAATCAAACTCACACCCCAACAAACCCCCCTCCACCCCCACCCCGCACCTCTCAAACATGGAAGCACCTGTCGGGGTCAGGGAGTGGTCCCGGCCCCAACGGGGAGCCAGGGAGCACCCCTTCCAATGGATCCCCACAGCACAGCCCATGTCAAACTAGGCAGTGGCCCCTTCCCAACTCTGAATAAGCGTGGCTCCCAGCCAAGCTAATACACCCTGGTCAACAAAAAGGGAACAAGCAATCAAGAGAGCAAGAGTCCATGTCCCCCAACAGTCAGGGCACATCCCCGTAAGCATTCTGCGTGGCCTCATCGTTGCGCGTGCTGGACCGTGACTTCGAGCTGCGGTGTGAACGGGACCTGCCCCGGCGCCTCTGCTGACCGTCCGGACCCCTGTCGGAGGGCCCCCCAGTCGAGGAATCCGATTCACCACCCCTGGCAGTATTGACGCGCACCTTGACCGTCTCATCTGTCCATTGGAAAACGGCCTCCGGGGTATCAAAGAAAAGGGTACGGGACTGGAAGACAACTCGCAGTCGCGCCGGGTACAGAAGGGCATACGGCAGCTTCAGGCCCCGAAGGCGGGCCTTGGCCGCTGTGAAGGACTGTCTCTGCTGTTGCACCAATCTCGTGTAGTCCGGGAAGATAAGGATAGGTGAGTTCTCATACACGAGCTGACCCTTCGCCCTCGCCTGTTTCAGGATAGCGTCTCTGTCGGCATAGTTGAGCAATTTGGCGATCATGGGGCGAGGGCGTTCCCCCACCGGGGGCTTCTGCGTCAACGCTCGATGAGCCCGCTCCACCACGAAGCAACGAGAGAGGGAATCGGCCGGCATCCACCCTTCCAGCCACTGTGTCAGAAAGCGCTCGGCGTTACCCTTCTCGCAGTCTTCCGGAAAGCCCAGGAAGCGAAGGTTACTGCGCCTGGCACGTCCCTCCGCCTCCTCCGCTCTCGCCACTAGGCCCTGTTGTGTCCGCTCAAGTGCCACGACCCTCTTCTTTAGGGTGGTCATGTCGTCCTCCACGGCCGAGATGCGCGTCTCCGCTCCAGTTATGCGCTCCACAGCGTTGCGCAGGTCTTGTCGTAGGAGCATAACGTCTGCGCCAACCGCCCCAATTTTGGCATCTAGGGCGTCTCTGGACTGCGTGATTGCGGCCAAGAGAGCAGCATTGTCAGGCGCCGGTGGCTGCGGCCCCTTGGCACCCGCAGCCTCGGTGAACTTGTCGATCGGGCCCTGTTTGCCCTGGCTTCCACTGCCACCCCGGGTCATGGTGGACCGATGTATGGGCCCCACTCGGCCGTCCGCAGCCCACACCCCTCCGCTGTAGGTCAGGATTCCCACCCTATGGTCAGGCGGCAACTGCCTTGCCCCCAGTCAGAGACCAATTGCGGCAGGAGAACGCGGAGGGGGAAGGGGGGAGAGCGGGGGCCCCCCCTCCACGCCAAGGACTCCACAAATGTCCGGCCCGAGGTCCGAGTCGACTCCCGATGCGCCGTGGGGACTCCGGTCACACTGGTGGTCCCACTATCTGGGCACTCAAAGTCCACTGCAGCTGTCCGTGAGCACCGGCCCCGTCCACCTCCCAGTGACGCGGGAACCCACCGTGCAGGGAGACAGGCAGATGTGGGCCCCGGGGCCCGATGCGACCCCCGATCCGCCGAGCAGCACCACACCTCCTCCACCTGTCCACCCCCGGAGTCCCCCTCTGACCTTTGCTTGTTGCAGCCTTACAGCTGATCCCTGGTAGGTGGTCCCCAAGGAGGCGCCGCTCTCCAGGGCCGGCAGCCCGATCTCCCGCAGGCAAGATGGCGGCCGCACCCTCAATCCTCCCGGCCCTCGGGATCTGCCAGGTCAGCCCCGCAGCCACCACTCGCAGCGTTGTCCCTCTGGGGCCGGCCCTCTCAAGTCCGGGGGCCGCCTCCACACTGGATGCACTCGGAGCCGGCGTTCAGGATCTCCGCACACCGCCCCGCCCACTCGGCGGGCTACTGCAGCAATCGAGGCCCCGGCTTCTCGGGCCTCACCACGCTGTCCAGCTCGCCACCTCTCCCCGGGGCACTGCGCCGTCCGATGACACCGCGCGGGCGGCTCCGGCAGCAGCAACAGGGGGACCCGATGTCAGGGGGTCAGACCCAGCCGTCGGGAGACGAAGTTTGTGACCAGGGCAGGATGCACGCAACAGGATGGTGTTTGGCTGGTCGGAGCTCCGGCTCTAGACGACCGCCATGTCCGCTGGCTAGGCCACGCCCCAAATTTAGCAATTCTTATTTTTGATATTTCCATATTGTGGTGTGCACGTGTGTATTCATAAATGCCTACTTGCAAACTATTAATTGAAGCGCCACATAAGCAACATATATTTAACTGATGTTCCTCGGTCTTCGTTTGCTTTTAGGTGCACAAAGTCAAGAACTCCGCATCATCGTTGAGCATCAGTGCCAGGAAGAAGTCCTGCTGCGGCCTGCTGTTCCGACATCTGAAGAAGAATCAGAAGATGGGTCCGAAAAGAGGTGCCCGTAGCTCCTCTTGCAAGAAAGATGTCTCTACTAAGGAGAAGAAGAAGCAAGTGGCACCACTTACCAAGGAGTCTGGTGCCTCGACCACAAAATTTATGTGGAAAAAAGAACAAAAGTCCACCATGAGTGCTGCACAGGTAGCCTGTTTAGTGGTTCAATCACCAACGACCAGTGATGTTGGCTCAAGTACTATTCAACAACCAAAGCCGCAACAACAACTGCATGAGCTAACAGTACAAGCACAAGTACATGCGCAAGGAGCTGTCCGAGAAGGAGCTGTCCGAGAAGGAGCTGGCCGAGAAGGAGAAGGCCGAGAAGGAGAAGGCCGAGAAGGAGAAGGCCGAGAAGGGGAAGGCCGAGAGGAGCTGGCCGAGAAGGAGCTGTCCGAGAAGGAGAAGGCAGAGAAGGGGAAGGCCGAGAAGGGGAAGGCCGAGAAGGGGAGGCCGAGAAGGAGAAGGCCGAGAAGGAGAAGGCCGAGAAGGAGAAGGCCGAGAAGGAGAAGGCCGAGAAGGAGAGGTCCATGGAGAGTTGCAAGTAGAGGTCAGTGAAGAGGCCCATGTAGCGGCGCATGGAGCGGTACAAGTGGCCACAATGGTTGTTCTTCCAGAAGTAGGGGCACAGGAGGAAATTGACTTTGGAGCCGGGGTATCAAGTCAGGAAGACGAAGCCACTCCTCTTGATGATTCATTTTCTCCCAGCTCCCCAGCAAGGAAAAGATCAAGGAGGGTGTGTAGAAGTTCCTCTTCAAGCCCTGCTCCATCAGATGAACTGGATCCAGATTGGCAACTATCTCCGACGTCTGAGAGGGAGGCACACCATGAGCTGAGAAATGTATCAAATGTTAAAAGGAAGGGCCCCGGAAAGCTCATACTTATGGATCCGAACGTCGGACTTGATGAAGTGGTGCATTCTGATGTTGATGAACAGGATGACAGCAATGACCTAGTCATCACACACGTCATTCCAGCCACACCGGCCATGCAGCAGACAGACATTTATACCCTATCCCGACGTCATGCTGAGCGTGACCCTGGCGATGTGGCACTGGTAGCACCACCAACGCAGTCATGTAGTACAAGTTCAACAAAACCTACAGCTCCCATATTTTCTCCCCAGAGGGGAACTCCATCCAGCTCGACTCCCTCAAGTAGGGTTGCTGCAATAATTGCACAACCCAGTAGATGTCTGCAAGGCTCATCCACCACTGCTTCGTCTGCCGTTGGCAGTATCATCAACTCGTGCGGCAAAACCAGAAGTTTCCAGTCCCCAGTTTGGAACTTTTTTAGTGTCCATGCAAAGTATGATAACCTAGCCGTTTGTTCCATTTGTACGACTACAGTTAGCCGTGGTAAGATTGGTACCAACTATGGTACCGGAGGCCAGATAGGTCATCTTGAAACAAGGCACGCTGTCGAATGGTTTGCGCACCTAGCAAACATCAAGGGAAAGCAATCCCAAAGGGCAAGTGGCCAAAATATACCCGTACTAGGTGTTTCATCTGAAGATGACGGGGAGGTAGAAGAAGCGTCAGACATTTATCCGGGCGCACCCAGTACCCCTGGCAGCACCACACCCTCCGGAACACATAGGAGGCACACTGAGAGTCTGGGAGACACACCAATGCGGAAAATGTTAACACTGAGCAGAAGTGGGTCGAAGAAGGCATCAGCATCATCCATTAAACTTGTCCAGCGCAGCATTACAGACATGTTCTCCTCAGATGCGCCATTTCAATGTAACCACCCAATTGTGCGCCTGTATAACACTAAGCTGGCTAAAATGCTAGCGGTGGACCTTCTCCCTTTTTCGTTTGTCGAAGGTGTGGGTTTTCTTGAACTCGTGGCAACACTGGCCCCTAAATGGAAGGTTCCTAGCCGGTTCTATTTTGCCAGGGTTGCTATTCCAGCACTACATAAGGAGGTGCTTGAGTTGGTTGGGGCAGCTTTGCAGAAGAGTGCTGTTCACACTATACACCTGACAACAGACATGTGGACCAGTTGCCAAGCCCTTGATTACATGTGCATCACTGCACACTGGGTCTCTTTTTCAGGGGTTGCAAAACGGATAAATGCAGGTGGTGACTTGGTCGACATTTTTAAGGGTGCTCGTAAACATGCAACATTAGCCATGTTTGGCATGGAGAAAACTCATACTGCAGACAACATTTTGGATGACTTTAACAAAAAGGTCTTGCAATGGCTGCCCAAAAGAAATTGCAAGGTTGGTTATGTTTCTACTGATAATGGCAGCAATGTAGTTAAGGCCATGGCGGACGGTGACTATTTCAGAGTGCCGTGTTTGGCGCACTGTATGAACCTTGTCGTGCAAAAGTTCTTGAAAAAAGAACCTGCAGTCGACAAAATACTGACCATCTGCAGAAGAATATGCACACATTTCAACCATTCTTTTAAGGCCCGGAAGGAGCTGAGGCGCCAGCAAAATGTACGTAGAATGCCAGTGAAAGCACTTATCCAGGAGGTGGCAACACGTTGGAACTCAACCGTCTACATGCTTGAGCGCCTGCATGAGCTGTTTCCAGTAGTCAATGAGTATTTCTACAACCTGGGTGGTGATACGACAGAAATGATGCTAGCGGTGGAGCAATGGCAGCTAGTTAAAAGCCTGACAGACATGCTTCGTCCTTTTGAGGTCTTCACGCGTGAAGTCAGCAGGGAGGACTGTTCTTTGAGCAAAGCTATCCCATTGTTGCTGAAGCTCGAGCACCAAGTCAAGGTGCTACTACTAGTAAACTCCTAGGACTCTTGGTTTAGGAAACTCTGTGACAGGCATTTAACTTTGGAAAACATTTGGCCAATTACAGGTTGCTTTTGCTTTGCAGAAAATCCACGCCGGGAAACTCCAGTTGGGGCCCTGCGGCAGAACGCTTTAGGACACTGTGAATTCCAGGTGGAGACAGCCCTCAAACACAAATTACAGGTAAGAAACTTACTGCAAAACCACCACCCACCAGGCTCAAAAGTAGTAAAAAACAGCTATGCTCAGATAAAGTTTGAAAAAGTATATTTTTATATCCCTAACAAAATAAACTCCCGCAAGACCCTCCCTAACCCCAACAAATAAATAGTCCATCAAAAGTCCCCAAAAACCCCAACTCCCAATTCCCACCCCCCAAAAGTCTGTAAAAAAGGGGCAAGGGACACTCTACGGATGCAGGTTGTTCAATTTGGCCTCCAGGGCATCATGCCTTAGGGCCAGGGCATCAAACTTCTCCTGGAGGATGGCTTGATCTAAACGGAGGTCCTCCACCAGAGTCTGATACTCCTTCCATCTCTGGACCTCCGCCTCTAGGTTGGACACTCTGCGGAGTGCACGGCGCAAGAGAGCCTTTACAGTACTGTGAGGAGGTGCAGCCTTTGCTGCTCGGCGGTGGCGTCTT
Organism: Lissotriton vulgaris; assembly: GCF_964263255.1. Lineage (NCBI taxonomy): Eukaryota > Metazoa > Chordata > Amphibia > Caudata > Salamandridae > Lissotriton > Lissotriton vulgaris. Next base: position 457,305,670 of record NC_141700.1, on the reverse strand, counting down.
CCAGCGCGGCTCCGGTTGGCTGGAGCACTGCGCTTACCGGCAGAACGTGGGGTCACAGAGGAGGATGCAGAAGATGTTACATTTGATGCACTGGAGTGCGTGTCGTCCCCCTCCATTTCCACCAGCCGGCGATATTGCGCAACAGTCCCATCCAGCCTCCGTAGCCGGGCAAGTACAGCCCGCATTCTCCTGCTCGGTTTTGATGTTTTAGTATTACCAACTATAAGAAGAAAGAAAAACATAATCTGTAACGAATGCTCTTTAAGAATATGATTAACACAAAATGATTCAGCAGGAAGTTGTGTCACAGTACAACTAGCAACTAGCCAGCGCAGTACAAAACTATTCAGGCCAGTATCATGGGCGTCCGCATGGAGGGGCAAGGGGGGGCGCTTGAATCACCATTTCCCTTCCCACAACTCACTTGTATCCTTGGTTTGGTGCTCTTTCATATGAAAGAGATCTGGCAGAAGTGAGTGACTTTTCCTCTTAGCCGTTAACCACACCAGCAACCGTATCATCTGCACCAGGCCCAGGCGATATGTCTCTCTCTCTCTCTCTCTGTCTCCCTCTTTCTGTCTCCCTGTGTCTCCCTCTACCTCGCTGTCTCTCTCTCTCTGTCTCCCTCCCTCACCCTCCCTCTGGCTCCCTCCCTCTCTCTCTCTCTCCTTCTGTCTTCCTCTCTCTCTGCCTCTATCTGTCTGTCGGTCCCAGCCTGCTGTAATTACCATATTGTAATTTGTCACTGGGCCAGCACTGGATACACATCATATGCTATCTAAGAGTCAGATAGTACCATGATCCAGCTTACCTGTACTCCACACCACCACTGCCTGCTTCCTCACAGTCTGATTGTCCTCTTGCGCCGCAGCCTCCCCAGAGTCGTCCTCAGACTCCGAGTCGATCACGATCACGTCCGAGCTGGCCCCGCCACCAGCTGTTCCACCTAAAAAATATATTTAAGACTGTTAGATTACACCACTCACTAGTATTTGGTCTAGGAATGAAGACATTTGAAAACAACATAAAAAATAATTGTTACAAAGAAAATGGCGGTAGTGTTTCTCATCAGAGAAAACGTCCGCACCTACTGTTATAGTTATTCTCCCCGGGTACGTAATGCGTGAGGTATCAAAAAGAGGTGCACTGAGAACTTGATAAGACACCCACCACCAGGGGTGTTTGAGCAATGCAACTGAATGCAAATACCAAGAATCAAGAGAAAAACCAAATTACACAAGCACCCTCTTCAAAGTCCATTAATCTATGAACATAACTGTAGGATAGTGGTGTTATTTCCAAGGTTATTACACCAACATCAATCAATGGTTCAATGGCAATTCAAAGTATGGATCCAAAACCAAATCTTGTGCTTCAAGTTCTTTATTAGTCAAATATGTTAAAAGTTTCCCAGCTTTACACTGCCGACACGTGTTTCGCCCTCTCCAGGGCTTTTTCAAGGCTGGAAACATAAAAATTGCAATAAGTACATCTCATAAAATATATATACACTAAATATATACAGTGTCCCTAGATATATACAATTGATCTGTTTGTATGGTCTCATATACACAATCCTTTACACATATATTCAAATTTACATCCCAAGAAAACCACTAAAAACAGGGACATTAACATGTTGCCTATGAGTTAATCATAAATACATTGAGAAACGTCAGATACTGCCTATAAAGTCATCACAAACACATTAAGAAGGGCCGGATAGTCCATATAGTTTCAAACTACAAGGCTATAGTCTCATGATAATGTACATGTGGATTTGGCATATTCAAGGTTTCTTGACTCCAGTATCTAGAGAATGTCAAATGTGTGAGCAGTACCAAGATTTCATTGATTTGTCACATGACCATGTTCAGAATTAAATGACACAGTATTTAGCAATAAAAAGCTCAAATCTGGGATTTGAATACACAAAGTGCAACTGTAATAAGACAAAGACCTACCTATCTTATTTTGGTCTATGCTGGTCTGGCATCGGAGAGGTCTAGAGTTCGAAAAGATACGGGTATGAAGCGTTGTGCGAAACCTAATGAAGATGGAGTACAGCATATGTTATAAAACTATTAGAACCAAACAGTTCAAACATAAGAAAGAGTGTAGCCTGATTTACAGAGACTACCCCTACCTATTGGTTGTCTTGGTCACAGCGAGCTATTCAGAAAGTGGGTTCCCTCTAAGTACCTTCAATTATGTTAGGTCCCTCGTGGAGCATTGAAAGAACAAAACGATATTGATGGAAGTTTGTCCTATAAGTTAGACAGAAAGTGGACATACTGGTCATAGTCCTTGGTACAACAGAAAAACACACGAGAAAAATATACCAGTGTGTTGGGACATAAATCAAGCCATCATTCCCCTAGGTGTAATGGGCTCATTGTAAATACAAGATAACAATCTAGCTCCAAGAGGTAACCCTCCAACAGTGAGGCCAAAAATTGCATGTTTGCAATCCCTTGTATATATCCAAGGAATTGAGAAGTTGGAGAAATTGGAAAAAAACTTTGTTTTAGACAGTTAACTCACTTGTTGTGGGGGTGCGACTCGCTGCGTGGAGGTAAATCCTATCCGGCTGGGTTAGAGATTCTTGAAGACCTTGATAAGTCTGGAAAAAACAGATAAAAAGAAGGACTGGTGTATCTTAAGTCTCTTGGCTCTACATGTATGTGTTCATATAATAAGTAATATGACAGGGAAAAGCCCAGTGTAAACTCGCAAACCGGGTATCATAATTTGGTGCCCATGTGGAACCAGTGGCTTGAGATAAGACACACCACAGGCGTTCCGATGCATTACGTGCACCACATGGCTTGTCCGTAGCATGCCAAGATAGACTAAGTGAGAAAGAAGCCAACGCAAACGGACAGATCAAACTTAATAATGTTAGTTGATATGCCCCAAGAAGTGAAAGTACAAATGGAAAATTAGGGATGTCGGGTAAGTCAGACAAAGTGTATATAGAGGGCTAGGGATATCCTTAAGTAAAGCCCATATACGTGAACCGCTATAAGCACAGAGCCCCATCAGCGTTGTAATACGTTATAGGCACCAAATGACTGCCCGTAACGTGTTATATTAACATGGACAAAGTAAAAGGACAGAAAAACAGAAGGGTTGCTAACTGTCCGAGTCACACATAGAGGGTGGTGCATGCCAGGCTAGGTCTCACACATGTCCGGGCTCTCTAATTTACCTTATGCTCGTAGTTCTCAGCGCCGAGTCTCCACTGCAAGGCACTGAAATTGACGCGATCCCGCGTTCATTTTTTAAAGGGACGCCGGGAGGGAGTTACCGCGGGAGAGAAAGTTAAACGCGGCAACCCTATCAGATGTGGCTAATCCAAGGGCAATGCGGCGGCCATCTTGGAATAGTATTAAACACATTGTATTGCACGCCGATCCGCTATAACCCTTAATTTATAAACTCGGATTGTTAAAAGATTTGAGAAATATGAGGTTGTAAGTCAAGAACTTCATCTGTTCGGTAATCTAAATTACGGACACGCCTTAAGCGAGATTCAAGGCAATAGCATTTCTTCGGTTCGTTTCAAGATTCAACATAATGCCTTAGAAGAAATAATAACAGAATAATGCTGTTGATGTATCGTAGTCGTTCTGTTAGGTATATTCACAAATATATGACTATTCTAGGGCTAAAAGGCTGTAAGCCCTCGTGTAGAATAGTCTGGTAAGTTCCATGACGCCCCTATGTACAATATCCGGGCATGGGGGCCAGTAATGGGCTAGATAGACCAGATAAATAGTATTCTGGGGTAAAAGGATTGAAACCCCTCGAATAGAAAAGTATGATGAATTTTGTGACACCCATATGTACAATATCCGGGCATGGGGGCCAGTAATGGGCTAGATAGACTAGATAGATAGTGTGTCTAGAAGTTATTGTCTGTCTTAAAGCTAAATTAATCTGACTCATCAATTCTTAAAATTATCTGTGTTTGGGGTAGGTAAAGCCTAATGCGCAGAGTATGTGGATTCTTACACAGAATGTCTAAATTTATATCTGTTAAAGCTATTGGTGGTGGCTCAATGTCGAAAAAACGGAAGAGGAAAAAGTAAGATTAAGAAAAATTAATTGTGAATTGAGGACATGGGAATCAACATATCCTCATACATACATCCTAGCAGAGTGTTCTATATGATCTTTTACCAGAGAAACAATGCATTCATAGAAAAAATATCCCATGTTACAGTGAGGTTTCATTACACGTAGAAAACACAAAAATTACAGTTGGATTTCATTATATACAGAAACTTAAGACAGACAAGCTAATCCTTGAGGAAGACATACAGGTCCCTGTCTGTGTTCAGCCCTAAGTCTACTGCACACAGTTTGATTAGCCATTGTGCTTCTAATTTACGGAGGGCAAGGGTGTTATCTCCTCCTCTCGGATCAGGTTTGATCATATCGATGCCATGAAAGCGGATGCCCAATACCTCCAGTTCCAGATGCTCCTTGTTGTAGTGCGCTGCTAATGGGTATCTGGCATCGTTGTTGCGGATAGCTCTAATGTGTTCCTGCAGTCTTTCTTTAAGGGGACGGATGGTACTCCCTACATAGATCAACCCGCAATGGCATATGATGCAATAGACTACCAACTTTGAATTGCAGTTGATAAATTGCCTGATTTTGTGGGTTTGTTTGGTATTGTAGGAGAATGTCTTTTTTTTGTCTATGGCAAATTGGCATATATTACACATGGTGCATTTGTAGAAGCCACAAGGTCTAATGGGCATCCATTTGTTAATGCCAGTTAGTACATGGTTGTTGGATGTAGGGTTCCTGATGTTAGATGGACTAAGCCAGTTTCTGAGTGTTTTGCCCTTTTTGTAGACAATGCGGGGTTTGTTCCCAATGTGTTTGTCCAGATCTTTGTCAAGTTGCAATAGATGCCAGTGCTTTTTGAACACATTAAAGATCTTGGAACTGTTCGCATTGTATTTGGTTATAATGGCAAGCTTGTTGTCTACACCTTGCCTGCGCCCCTTAGGTTTTCTTTTTAGAGTTGACTCTCTAGAGATCTTATGTATCTTTTCCTGTGCCTTATTCAGAAGTTGGTTGTCATATCCTCTTATCAAAAATCTTTTCTTTAGGTTCTCTATTTCTGCCGCAAATATGTCATCCGTACTGCAATTGCGTCGCAGTCTGGTCATTTCACCGTATGGGATAGCCCCAATTTGGGAAATGGGTTGGGCACTGCTGGCATGTAAGACTGAGTTACAGGAGGTGCTCTTCCTAAACAGTTTGGATTCAATTTTGTTGTTAGAGATAAATAGGTTGACATCTAGAAATGGAATGCTGTTATTGCTGGATTCATGGGTAAATTTAAGATTATACTCATTCTCATTGAGATAAGCAATAAACTCATTGAGTACTGTATCACCACCCCCCCATATCATAAAAACATCGTCTATGAAACGGCCCCAATAGACAATGTGTTCAGTTAACGTTGAGGGGCCTTTCTTCCATATATGGTGTTCTTCGTAGAAGCCCATATATATATTTGCAAAGGAGGGTGAGAATTTAGCTCCCATGGCAACACCAGAGTGTTGTTGGTACCAGTCATCTAGATGTTTGAAGTAATTATTGTTAAGAGCAAATCTGGTCAGCTCAATAATCATGGTGGTGTGCTCATATAGTGTGGCATCTCTTTTTGACAGGAAATATGTGAGAGCGGCCATACCTTTCTCCAAAGGTATGCTGGTATATAGCGCGCATACATCTAATGTTACCAGTTTAAAGTTGGGTGTCCATTCCAGGTCCTCCAATTTACATAGAAGGTCCTTAGTATCCTCTATGAAAGAGGGGATATTTCTTACAATTGGTTGCAGAGTAATGTCGATGTACTCAGATATTTTCTCTATAGGTCCCCCAATTCCCGAGATGATAGGTCTTCCAGGTGGGGAGGTGATACTCTTATGTATTTTAGGTAACACATATATGTAGGCGGCTTTAGGGTTAGCAACAGTTAGGTATTTGAGTTCAAGGTCTGATAAGAGCCCAGCACTGTGCCAGTATTTAAGAATCTTGTTTAGGTTCGCTGATACGATAGTCATGGGATTGGTTGTTAGTTTGAAATAGGAGCTAGTGTCTTCCAATTGGCGGTTGATCTCATTTATATAGTCCTCCCTATCAAGCATCACTATATTCCCCCCTTTGTCAGCTTCCTTTATTATCAAGTCCTTCCTGTCCATTAGCTGTCTTAAGGCCTTCCTCTCATTAGTGTTTAGATTGTCCTTCCTGCCCAAAGGCTGGCCTCCAATTTTGTCTTCTAGCTTGTAAAGTTCATCAGTGACCATTCTATAGAAACAGTCAATAAGTGTATCTGCTGAAGTATTAGGGGAGAATGTGGATTTATTTCTCAGACCACTATCCGTATAGATGTTGCTCTCTATTCCTAGATCAGACATGATTGTACTAATTGTTGGAGTTTCTGGCAGATCATCATCCATTTCAAGAAGCATTTGAACCTCCATAATGTCCTGTATACTTCTCCCACTTTCACATATATCAAAGACCTTGATTTCTTTAGGTTTTTTATTTTGATCAAAGAACTTCTTTAGTTTTAATTTTCTCACAAACTTATACAAGTTTATGTGTACAGAGGTGAAATCAACTTTACTCATGGGACAAAAGCTCAGTCCTTTTCTTAACAATTTAAACTCACTCTCCTCCAAATCTATTTGGGAGAGATTAATCACAGATACATCATCAACAGTTGTTCCAGATTTCATTACATTGTCACAATCAACAGCATTGCTTGGCATGATTACTGTATTCTCTGTACTGTCCAATACATTTATTTTCTCTGTTGACGCGAGACTGATCTGGTCACTCTTTGGGTAGGGTCTTCGTCTGTTCTTCCTACCCCCCTCCTTGTTCTTTTCCTTGTTGGGGTTTGCGGTTGAAGCCCGCCTGAATTCCTTTCCGGTACCTCTCTAGTTTGTTTAAAAAAGATGAACCTGGGATTGGACTTTTGGATGTTCCTGCCAGTAGGGAGGAGTCACTGCGTCTATCACTAATTTCTGTGAATTCGCTGTTGATGCTTGATATCTCAGATTCACTGACTGAGGTGGTGTTGTCTGTTCTAGGTTGAGCTAGGATAGATGTTCCAGATCTAGGTTTAGTTTCATCAAATTTCTTTGCAAACGTGAAGACTCGACCATTTTTATAGTCAAGTTCATCACGCTTCAGTTTTCTAATCTTTTTGTCCCTGATGTAGTTTTGGTGAGAACTTAGTACATCTTTCAGTACTTTGTAATTGTGTTCAACAATATCACCTTGATTGAGTGCGCTTATATCTCCTTCTACTTTCTCAATCTCTTTTACTAATTTTTCTCTTTTCCGTTCCGCATGGCGGATTAATATGTCCATCATCCCAAATGAGGATCCAGCAATAAGGATCTCCCATTCCTTGAGCAGGTCCGGGTCCAGGTCCTCAAAAGTTGGAAAAATAATGACCCTCAACCCTCTAGGGATTTGTTTGAGTTCTATGTACTTTTTAAGGGTAGTAAGATCCCACCAACGGGATAATTCTGCCTTGCGAAGGCGTTCCAGTTTGAGGAACAGTTGTTTTATGTTTTGTGGTTTTTCTTCTACCGAGACCTTAGGTTTGCTTTGGATCCCCTGTGATTGGAAGATTTCATTGAACATTTTATCACGGTCATCCTCAAATGTTGCCATGATCTGGGTGAAAGGGCACAAATTATTTCTAAGCTAGTGGATAGTGCCAGCCAGCTACACGTCAAACAGAGAGAATATTATAGAAGTGCATGGACTCACTTAACAAATTTATACAAAGAAAATGGCGGTAGTGTTTCTCATCAGAGAAAACGTCCGCACCTACTGTTATAGTGATTCTCCCCGGGTACGTAATGCGTGAGGTATCAAAAAGAGGTGCACTGAGAACTTGATAAGACACCCACCACCAGGGGTGTTTGAGCAATGCAACTGAATGCAAATACCAAGAATCAAGAGAAAAACCAAATTACACAAGCACCCTCTTCAAAGTCCATTAATCTATGAACATAACTGTAGGATAGTGGTGTTATTTCCAAGGTTATTACACCAACATCAATCAATGGTTCAATGGCAATTCAAAGTATGGATCCAAAACCAAATCTTGTGCTTCAAGTTCTTTATTAGTCAAATATGTTAAAAGTTTCCCAGCTTTACACTGCCGACACGTGTTTCACCCTCTCCAGGGCTTTTTCAAGGCTGGAAACATAAAAATTGCAATAAGTACATCTCATAAAATATATATACACTAAATATATACAGTGTCCCTAGATATATACAATTGATCTGTTTGTATGGTCTCATATACACAATCCTTTACACATACATTCAAATTTACATCCCAAGAAAACCACTAAAAACAGGGACATTAACATGTTGCCTATGAGTTAATCACAAATACATTGAGAAACGTCAGATACTGCCTATAAAGTCATCACAAACACATTAAGAAGGGCTGGATAGTCCATATAGTTTCAAACTACGAGGCTATAGTCTCATGATAATGTACATGTGGATTTGGCATATTCAAGGTTTCTTGACTCCAGTATCTAGAGAATGTCAAATGTGTGAGCAGTACCAAGATTTCATTGATTTGTCACATGACCATGTTCAGAATTAAATGACACAGTATTTAGCAATAAAAAGCTCAAATCTGGGATTTGAATACACAAAGTGCAACTGTAATAAGACAAAGACCTACCTATCTTATTTTGGTCTATGCTGGTCTGGCATCGGAGAGGTCTAGAGTTCGAAAAGATACGGGTATGAAGCGTTGTGCGAAACCTAATGAAGATGGAGTACAGCATATGTTATAAAACTATTAGAACCAAGCAGTTCAAACATAAGAAAGAGTGTAGCCTGATTTACAGAGACTACCCCTACCTATTGGTGGTCTTGGTCACAGCAAGCTATTCAGAAAGTGGGTTCCCTCTAAGTACCTTCAATTATGTTAGGTCCCTCGTGGAGCATTGAAAGAACAAAACGATATTGATGGAAGTTTGTCCTATAAGTTAGACAGAAAGTGGACATACTGGTCATAGTCCTTGGTACAACAGAAAAACACACGAGAAAAATATACCAGTGTGTTGGGACATAAATCAAGCCATAATTCCCCTAGGTGTAATGGGCTCATTGTAAATACAAGATAACAATCTAGCTCCAAGAGGTAACCCTCCAACAGTGAGGCCAAAAATTGCATGTTTGCAATCCCTTGTATATATCCAAGGAATTGAGAAGTTGGAGAAATTGGAAAAAAACTTTGTTTTAGACAGTTAACTCACTTGTTGTGGGGGTGCGACTCGCTGCGTGGAGGTAAATCCTATCTTGCTGGGTTAGAGATTCTTGAAGACCTTGATAAGTCTGGAAAAAACAGATAAAAAGAAGGACTGGTGTATCTTAAGTCTCTTGGCTCTACATGTATGTGTTCATATAATAAGTAATATGACAGGGAAAAGCCCATTGTAAACTCGCAAACCGGGTATCATAATTTGGTGCCCATGTGGAACCAGTGGCTTGAGATAAGACACACCACAGGCGTTCCAATGCATTACGTGCACCACATGGCTTGTCCGTAGCATGCCAAGATAGACTAAGTGAGAAAGAAGCCAACGCAAACGGACAGATCAAACTTAATAATGTTAGTTGATATGCCCCAAGAAGTGAAAGTACAAATGGAAAATTAGGGATGTCGGGTAAGTCAGACAAAGTGTATATAGAGGGCTAGGGATATCCTTAAGTAAAGCCCATATACGTGAACCGCTATAAGCACAGAGCCCCATCAGCGTTGTAATACGTTATAGGCACCAAATGACTGCCCGTACCGTGTTATATTAACATGGACAAAGTAAAAGGACAGAAAAACGGAAGGGTTGCTAACTGTCCGAGTCACACATAGAGGGTGGCGCATGCCAGGCTAGGTCTCACACATGTCCGGGCTCTCTAATTTACCTTATGCTCGTAGTTCTCGGCGCCGAGTCTCCACTGCAAGGCACTGAAATTGACGCGATCCCGCGTTCATTTTTTAAAGAGACGCCGGGAGGGAGTTACCGCGGGAGAGAAAATAATTGACTGTCTACTCTAGTCTAAAGTAAAAAAAATGTCCCTCCTTCCAGGGAAGGCTGTTGTCTTGCTGCACTTTTTTGTCACAATTGATGAATGCTTGCTTAATTTTAACACACATCTTTTTTCTCTGAACAGACAGACGCTGGACTTCTACGGACAAGACCAACATCAACTAAACCAGGTGAAAGCTCGGCTCGACCACAAGAAATGTGTTCCATTACTCATCAACTCAGCACCAAGCACTTTTCCTTTTCCAGCTAACTTTATTTTAATATATGTGTTTACTTTTACTTTTTTTAATAAAGCTTGTAAACTTGAATAGACTCTGTGGTTTTTGGTCCTCCAGACTAGAGTGACTGAGCGAAAGGTTTTGTAATTTTTGCAAGGAGGAGTCCGTGCCGCTGACACTACCAAGTTTATACTATAGTATACAGTGTGCCAAACAGGCCACTCTGAAATATTATTATTACTCTGGTCTTTGGTGTCCATAGTTCGGTTTGTGGAGAATTGTCCCTGCAACAGTAGTATTATTGATTTTGCTCCTATCTAAACACTGTTTCGAAAAATTTAAATTAGGAACGCTTGGACAACAATAGGTCCTCTATATTTAAATGAAAATTTACTGGGGCCAGCAAAGGAGCACTCGCCGCCCTGGCCTGCATCATCCTCCTCCTTTGGAGCCACTGCATCTGCTGTTTCTGTCCGCTTGCCCCTGGGTAGACCTGACGTACAACATGAAAGAAAGAACAGAAAAAATTGATGATTGCTGCTTGTCGATGTCCTTGTCAACCAAATCAAACATTTAGAAAGAACAAGAACCAACTATTTCAGCAAAAAAGAGGGCTACAAAGGAAGGACTGCACCTGAGCCTCTACTCTAGGGGCACATTTACAAGCCCCTTGCAGCTCTTTTGCTCCGTTCTTGCGTCACTTTTGTGACGCAGCGCCACAACAAGAGAGGCGCCATGGTGTGGCGTATATTAACAACGTGACGCATATGGGAGATGCATCCCATTTCAAAGCCCTGCGCCATAAGGGAGCGTTCCAGCGCAAGGGAGGGCGTTCCTGCGCAGGAACGCATGCTAAAAGTGGCTATGGGGAATAGATAAAATTTCAATCAGTCATTTAGGACAATGATGCGTCACTGAAACCCTGCGCCTGCATGAAGCAGGCTTACGGCTTGACGCAGCATTGCTGGAGCTGCGCCATCGTTGCAACGCAACTCCATCAATGAGCCACCTTTACGGCACCAATGCGTAACGCTTCGGTGACGTTTTGGCACCATGGCGTGCCGCATTGAAAATACGGCGCACCATGGGTGGTGCTGGCGTGCCTCACACTTTGCAGGGATGCGCAGGTAATTGCTAATCTGACACTTAGGGGCATACTTACGAGTTCTGGGCTGCACACCTCCAGAGGTGCACCAGAACAAAATGCGTAACTCAAAACTAACCTTGCGTCACGGCAGATGCGCCGCAATTACAATGCGGCAAACCCAGGCGCAAGGGTAGGCAGATGCGTGATGCATCTCGTGACGAAAGAGGGGCACATCTCTAGAGTCGCGTCGCAGGCACGATGCAACTATAGCAATGCTCAGGGATGCCCAATACTCAACATACCGCATCAGTCCTTACGCCTGCTTCAAGCAAGCATAAAGAATTGACGTAGCAGCATCGCGGAAGTGCCTGCGTTAAATCTTGTAGATTTCACGCAGGCACTTTTGCGAGGCGCACATCTGCCTGACCGTCACCCCTCCCCCTGCGTGGGAACGCACCCATTGTAGCGCAGGCCCAGGTCTTAACGTGGTGCATCTCCTTAGAAGCATCACGTTGTACATGACTCGCAGGGATGCGCCACGTTTACGTCGCGGTGCGTCAGGTAAGGCAGCGTAAACGTGGCGCAAGGGGCTTGTAAATCTGCCCCTTTGTGTCTAGCATTACGCAGTTCTGTAAAGTACACTCATACATTACTCAGCCCAATTAAATGAACACAAAATAGAAAACAAATAAGCAGTGGCACCGCCACAGAGAAGGAGAACAGTGCACCTGAAATGCACAGAAGATTTTGAAATATTAATTTAGCTCTCCTATCAATGTAATCAGCAGCATTATTGCTCTTTGTAAAAAAGTTAAAGCAAACATTTGCAATATTAACACACAGAGCAGGAGAAAAAACAGAGTAGTGAGTGATGAAAAAATTGCTACTACTACTCACCAAGCCCGGGGACCTCCACTCCCAGCAGATCGAGCAGGTCGTGCTCCCGCTCCAGAATATCGGTCCAGCGGTGGGTCACCTGATTATAGGTGCGCTGGACCCCCGTGATGTTAAAAAGGGCCCGGAACACCTGCCCCCACCGCTTCCGACGCTCCTGCCTGTTGGTATAACCGGCAGCAATCCTGCCGCCTGCTGCGATGGTCCTGGGGAGACGGCGCTGCACATAATAAACGAGTGAGCCCACCTCCTCAGGGCTGAAGATCTCCCTGGGCACCACCATTTCCGCCCTCAAGCGGCCACACGGGAGCCGGGCACGGGCTGCGGTGCCCGGCTTGGGAAGCTTGACAGCTGTCTTCACCATGTTCTGGGCAGGTATGGAGATAAAATGAAAAAGAATAGGAGTAGAGAAGAAGGAAATAAAAGTTTAAAAAGTACTTGAAAAGTAAACAAAAGTAGCCTAAAACACAAAAATATAGACCTAGAAAACAAGAGGGATAGAAAAAAAGTTTAATAGATCAAAAACAAAATAAAATAAGCAAAGGATGGCAGAGATATACAGAGGATAGAAACACCATGCCCAGACACATAGGAATGAATGAAAAACAAGATGGCGGCCGATCACGTGCGCGTAAGTAAGTTCGCACGCGATTTCTCTCGCGAACTCGTGCGAACTTGTATTCGCAAGGCGCTGATCGCGCGAGATTACACATAGCGGGCGGAAACAGAAATACGTCACGCAAACAAAATGGCGGCGCCCGTACTCAACCTTGGGGTAACTCGCACGAGTTCGCGCCTTACACGATCGATTTCGCACGACGCCGCGCCTCGCGAATAGGGCGAAATTACCAAAAAACGAGTTTTGCAAAAGGAAAAGCTATGAGCAGGTGCAAAAGTTCAACCTCATCATTTGTAACCATTCCCTGTAGTGCTTCCTGAAGGGGCCCTCCAGAATTCGGTTTGGTTCCTGTAAAAAAAAAATTTATATTGCAACAAACAGGAAAAGGAAGGAAAGGGAGCAGACAAGCAGGTGCCAGCCTTCATTAATGTCAGTTAAATGTAATTTACATTGCAACAAACAGGAAAAGGAAAGGAAAGGGAGCAGACAAGCAGGTGCCAGCCTTCATTAATGTCAGTTGGGGCAGGGCAGGTGTTGTTGTAATTTAATTTTACAAAACTTAAAGCACTTAGCAGGTGTACTGTACACTACTATAATGTACACTGGTGAACCAGAGGGTGCTGTGATGACACAGAGGGTGACATGGGTGAGCCAGAGGGTGGCATGGGTGAACAAAGAGAGTGCCAGTGGTGACAGAGGGTGGCAGTGATGAAGAAAGGCTTGCAAACAGGCTGGGCACGTAGAAACAACAAGTTCGCAAAACTGGCGACCTGACAAGTAAGTTCGCAATTTGCGAAATTGTACAAAACCCTCGCGAACTTGCAGAAAACCCCTGCGAAAACACAAAAAAATCCGCAAAATCCACGAGAATTCGCGGATTTTGCGGATTTTCGCAATCCGCAAATTCGCAAATCCGCAAATTCGCGGATTGCGAATCCGCAAAATCCGCCCATGCTTAATGTGCACAGTTCTGTTACAGACCTGTGAAGGCCGGCTTGGGATGACAGATGAATGTTCAAGATCTGCCAATTATGATGTAAAATGTGTACTGCTTCATGAAGCATTGTTGGTCAGACACATGACTTTAGCCGTACTCTTCACATATGTTGCTCTGCACACTGTGACCACAATATATCTTTGAGTTACTCCTCACATAGGTACCCTTGGAGAGGGAGGAGACTCCAGCTTCCAGTCTACTGCACATTTCTAGATCTACACACCATTTAAGAGTGACATCATTCTGAGGTTCTTTTTGCATCGGCAAACAATCCTGGATCTATGTCATCAGTTAAAGCCTGACCTTCTACCTCAACTCAATAATCCTACATCAATTCTAACATGAGTTAAACTCATGTCAGTTTTGCATTTTTTGTCCACAGGCTCTTTTAAATTCACTGTTGCTATTTGAGGTGGAATGTCACAACCTCTGCTCAGCCGGGTCCTCACCAAGGTGTTAGCAGCACTTTTGAGATACATGAGCAGCTACATCCAGTTCCCAAGACATCATGATCTAATCACTGTGAAGGTGGATTTATTTGTATTTGGTCACATCCCACATGTAATTGGATCTATTGATGGCACCCATATTGGCTTAGTACCACCACACAACAGGAGCAAGTGTACCGGGAAGGGAAGCACCTCCATTCTATCAATGTGCAAGTTATTTTCTTACCCGATTTGCACATCTCAAATGTCTGTGCCCGTTCCCAGGATCTGCACATGTTACGACGTATTGCGGAACAGCACCATACCCCAGCTGATATCACAACTACTACCGGAGAGGGCCTGGCTTGTAAGTAAGTGTGATCTGTCCTAACTTTGTGTGGGAAATGTCAGGTCATATGACCTGAAAGTGTGTAACTAAATGTAGCCCTTTTGTCTATCTTCAATCTAAGACACTCAGTGTATTCCAACCGACCATGGTTCTTGGCCCCACTGAGGAATCCTTCAATGCCAGGGAAAGTCGCTTCAATGAGCCCCATGGACGATTCAGATATCTGAATAAGACTGGGGGAGCCCTTCTCTACTCCCCTGGAAAGGTGTGCAAGATCACTGTGGACTGGTGCATACTCCACAACATTGCCCTGTAACGGAACATCCCTTACATCGCAGAGGTTGCAAGCCATGAATACCCACTGGATAGTGACCCTGAAATGCCAAATGAGGATGATGATAGTGGTGAAGGCTGCGGTCAGGATCTCATCCAGTACTTCTTCCAGGCAGTGTAAGTATGGTGTGAGATGTGAGGACTTTGAACATTCTTGCAAATGTTGCAGTGATGTTGTGAGGAGGATGTTTTTTTTAAATATCTTTATTGCTCGCAGTAATTCACCAATACAAAACATATTAAAGTAAGCAGTCTCTTCATATCTCAGTGACGGTGATCATGCCATTAGATAACAACATTTCCATTTTCCATTTTCATGTGAAAGGACACAACTCTTAACTCCCCCCACCCTCCCTCCCCAGCACTGATGTGTCATACAAAATAGGTCTATACTGGCACTGACTCGAACTTAGTGTCCATGATGATTGTCTAATGGGTCGCTCGGCTCCTGTTTTGACATATAATCAAACAACATACAATGTTATCAAGGTCTGCAGCTCATTCCAAGGGTATCCTTCCCAAAAACCTAGTACTCGTGCATGCCCCCGGCTGCGCGGGCCACTATGCGTCAGGCCATGCCGCCCCCCACTCCGGGTCCCTGTGAGGTGGATGTTAATTCTCCATGCTAGTAATATATGGCTCTGGAAAGATCTAGGAAAGGTGATGGCATTGTAAGTGTAGCTTTGCTCACATGTAAGTGTTGTATTGGACTGTTTTTTATAGAAGCTGACAAAGTGATTTGTCGCATATGCATATTTCTTAGATAATCTCTTTGTTGGTCTGTTTTAGGTATTTTCACCATGTCATCTTCATTTGGACATTTCCAAGTTGTGATATTAGCAGATATATGATGCTGTTCAAACATACAAAGTGGTCATGGATTGTTCCTGGGAAAGTCTGTCACAGAGTTTGGGTGTTCAAAGCTGGTACCAAGACAACTTGTACAGCGATGCAATGAAAGTTACGGTGTACAGACAGAATATTGAGTTGTTTATTTTGAACTACAACAATATCAATCTTGAAATATCGAGGTACAAGAATATCTAAAGCAAGTATATTGTTGCAAAGAATATCAACAGTAAGATAAGAAATATCTTTTTTGTTTAATACCGAAGACAGTAATATCATTTGTAAAAATATCGTTGCTAATAATATCAATATTTATATTAGTGTTATATATTTTAGTATGTGTGTTAAAAGCATGTGTTGTCATTTTTTGGTATAAGTTTCGTTTTTTTATGTATGTGTTAAATTTTTAGCAGTAATTACTTTTAAGAAAATTAATTTTTGCGTATTTTAGTTCTGTAGCCGGTTGTGGGTTTATAGGGGAGTCTATAATTAATGTATTATGTATTCATTATTAATTGATTATTAATTAATTAATAATTAATTAACACATAAATAATTATTAAGTTTTATTTATTATTATTTATAATTAATTTATTATTAATTAATTTGTAATTGTTTTTTATTTATTATTAATGAATTAATAGATAATTATATTAATTGTGTTATTTGTTTAGGAGCAGGTTGTGGGTTTATAGGGGAATAGGGTGGGAAGTAATTTAACTATAAAACAAAGAGTATTCATGTTTATTTATTATTATCTATAATTAATTTATTATTAATTCATTTCAAATAATGGTTATTAAATAATATTAATTAATAATAGAAAATTATATTAATTGTGTTATTTTTTTAAGAGAATGTTGTTGGTTTAAAGTGGAATAGGTTGGGAAGTAATTTAATTATAAAAAAGGTACATATTAATTTGTATTTATTAGTATTATTAATTGATTCTTATTTGGTTATTAATGTAATTAATTAATTAATTGATAGTCATATTAATTGTGTTTTTTTAGGAGTGGGTTTATAGGGTAATAGGGTGGGAAGTAATTTAATTATAATAAAGTCATTGTTAATATTTATTTATTAGTATTTACAATTATTTTATTGTTATTAATTATTAATTGGTTATTAAATTCTAATACTTATTTATTTGATAAGAAGTTCATTTTAACCCTTTGCTATCCAACACTTTCCCTACTGTTGCACTCACTGGAGTGGGAAAAGTTATTTTTATTCCTGCGCTATCCAACACTTTCCCTACTGTTGAACTCTCTGGAGTGGGAATAGACATTTTTCCCCTATGCTTTCTAACACGTTCACTACTGATGCACTTTCTGGAGTAGGAATAGTAATTTTTACCCCTGCGCTATCCAACACTGTCCCTACTGTTGCACTCTCTAGAGTAGGAATAGTAATTTTATCCCCTCCGCTATCCAATATTTTCTTTACTGTTTTAGTTCATGTAATGTAAAATGTATTTTAAAAAGATTTAAAAAATATATATATTTTAATTTAATATACATTTTTTTAATAATTTATATTATTGGTGTATGTGTATATATGTGTGTTTATAGTGTTGCATATGTTTTTAACAATTTATGTTATTAAAATATTTATTTATAAATATTATTAAGTCAGTATATATATATTATGTTTTATACATATGTGAGGATGTGCAATCACTGGACGATGCTTCGGGACAATTTCCATCCTTTCTATCCCCGTCTCCCCTTATGTATTCGCAGACCGGGCAAGGAGAAGACTGGCCCTTTAAGGATTTTGATGGGGCATACCAGGTGACAGAGTCACGTGGTCCGGAGGGCAGCTACATCAAGGAAGACGCAAGAGGGTTACGGCGTTCACTGGGACCACACCACATCGTGAGCCAGGAAGAGACGCCGGTGAGGACCTTCCTTGTACCGCCGTGGGAGAGCACAGGGACGGAACCCAAGGACTTGAAGGGCTCGACATCGATGGAGGACGCCTACAACGCCGGAGGAGAGAGGACCGGAACAGACGGGCAGCCAGACCCTACCTGGCAACGCGAGCACGCCAGCCACGGCCACAGGGGGTCGTGGCTGCACAAGGTACGGGTCGCTTGCAGTTTTCTTGGGGTCGTGGAGCGGAGTAGGGAAAAGGAGGGGGTGAAGGAGGCGGAACCCAGTAGTTTGTGGGTATAACGGCACGCAGAGGGCCGTTTTGAAATAAACCGCACGCACACTGGCGAAGGTTCAGTGGCAACTTCTCCCCCCCCCACTTACCTGGCTTCCTGCGCCGCTTACCGTATCAGAACCCTACCTTACGGCTATTCTTATTCTTGTTTTCTTTTTCCCTTCCCGGTATTTGCACAAGCCTATCAGTCCTATAAACCAGTCCAGAAGACCATTTGTTTGGAATCCCAAGAAAGAAGAAGGAAAAACCGAGTGGGACAAAACTACGTCTCCCAGAATCCCTTGTTTGCTTTGGGCTTGCATACCTACATCTCCCAGAATCCCTTGTTTGTTTTGGACTTGCATAACTACACCTCCCTGAATCCTTTGTTTTTGACTGTAAATAAACCTTAGCAAGCACAAATCACCCCAGTTGTCCTGGTCTGCTTCTCCACCGCGCTACAACATATATGTTTAATTAATTTTTAGATTATATGTATTACTTATAGTTTTAAACATTTTCTGATAATTTAAACGATGTTTTTTTAATTATATGTATTATTTACTTTATTTTACATTATTTTGTAAACATAAAAAAAAGATATTTTTAACAATGATATTTAATTTTTCTCAATATTTTTGTACTTTCCATTATGTAGATAGGACTTCGATATTCTGGACATCGATATTTTTGTGCCGATATTTTTGTATCTCGATATTCTGACTATTGATATTCTGTCAGTGATCTAGAAGTTACCTGGCATCCATTTGACTTGTTCCTTGGGGTTATTTGGTTGTAATGCAATATGTGTGCCATCATGTGATCCAACACAATGTTATTTGGTGACCAATTCATGCTAGCCAACCTTTATATGGTGTAGCTGTTGCTGTGTCTCCTCATTGTAGGCCAAAGTGCTTGTAGCACATCACTGACATATGTTTGTGAAAGTCCACCAGATGCAAGCAACACTGAATTGAAATTACCCTGCGGTGAGAAACTGTTGTTCTCACATTTGTCTGCTTATTTGTTTCTTTGATGTAGAATTTGTTTTTGAGGTTGGCAACATTTCTCCAGCTGTTCATGTCGACCTTATTTGTTGTAGCCTAATGTGTGTGATAATGTCAGATGTATTTCCATCTTCCATGTTGTGAAAGTCTGTAAGTGATTATGTTATATTATGTTAGGAATATTTGTAGAGCACATGGATACCCTTAGGCGTCACAGCGCTAGCGAAGGCACCAGACAGATCACAGCTGCTTAGAAGGTGGGATTTTGAAAGAACAATGTTTTCAGAAGTTTATAGAAGGACAGGAGGTTAGGGTCTGATGAATGTAGATGGGGGGGGGAGAGCGTTCCGCAGCTTGGCTGCACTATAATGGAAAGACCGGCCACCACTTCTCACCCTTTTAATTTTAGGGATAGAGGATAAATAGAGGTTGGTTGATCGGAAACATCTGTTAGGATGATAGGGGGAAATGATAGAACAGATGATGGGGGCCTTTCTTCCAGAAGGACTTATGAGCATTACATAAGGACTTTCATTGTATTCTTTCCATAATCGGGAGACTGTGCAAGGTCTTCGGAGCAGGTCTTGCAGAGTGACAGTAGGAAATCTTAAGAAACATG
Source organism: Lissotriton vulgaris (assembly GCF_964263255.1). Taxonomy (NCBI): domain Eukaryota; kingdom Metazoa; phylum Chordata; class Amphibia; order Caudata; family Salamandridae; genus Lissotriton; species Lissotriton vulgaris. Next base: position 457,285,992 of record NC_141700.1, on the reverse strand, counting down.
ATTATGAATAACTTGCAATTTGTTTGTTGTTGCACTTAGGGCAACTACATACAGAGCGTTTCCATAATTGAGGATGGAAAGGATCAAGGCCTAGACCATGAATCTCCTTGCTGAAAAGGGGAGGAGCGGGAGTACTTTGTTTAGCATTCATAGAATGCCGTAGCAGGAAGCTGCCATTTTCATCGCCTGATGATGAAATGTGAGTGACCGATTGTGGCGGGGTAGGAGAAAGGGACCGGAGACTAGATCGGGGAAGGTACATTTTTATTTTAATAAAGGACTTCTTTTTCTTGGTTGTGAGTCTTTCACGACTGGAAGCCACCGGATCCGTGATGGCCTTGGGGTTGGGTGCCCACTTCTGAGGGCTACTTCCTTGGTGGCTGGTTGTAACAAGGTCAAAAATCCTCTTGGGGCAGGAACTCCCTCCGTTCCAGGTTTGTAGGAAAGACAAAAGACAGGAGGGTACAATCAGATAAACGTCTGGTTCTGCTTATACAAAGGAGCCCAGGGAGTGAGGGAAACACCGGTGCTCAGGTGGGTCTATGCATGAGTCGTAGCGTTTCAAGTGCACAGACGTGAAGGGAGAGTGATTAGGAAGGGGGGGTAAGGCGAATGGTGTATGGAGTCACGGGGAGTGTGCTATACAGGTAATTACAGCGGCACTACCTCTTTTCTGACCCGCCCTGCCTTTCAACCCGGCTCAACACCCTCTGTAGTACCTGGGAGAGCCATACTCCTCCGTGAGTGTGGCTGGGCGGCTTGCGGGACCGTTGGCCTCCAGGCGTGTTGTCCTCTTCAGCTTTGCTCCTCTTCTGTTCGGCTTCACGTTCTCCTTCCACCGTCTCCCGTCCTCGGCACTCCTCTCTGGCTTCCTCAGTGTTGTCACACGCCGAGTTCTGTATTTCCTCCTTTTTCTCCAATCGGCAGGCTCCTACGTCATACCAGGGATGTCTGGTTGGCACCGTATACGCCCCTTAAAGGCATACTCCCCGTTGTTTTCTGTTTGGCCCCAGAGCGTCTCCGTGTCCGATTTCTAGTCTTTCTGGTTAGAGGGGAGAGATGAGGTGTCAGTGGCCCACCAATCTCTGGTTTGTGTCTGATTATCTTCCATCGTAGCCTCCCTGCTACACTCCCCCTTTTTTCTCCTGGGGAGAACAGAAGTGCGGTACAGAAAGTCTGCATTGCTATTGTCTTGTCCTTTTTTATGCTTCACTATCATGGAATATGGTTGCAAAAACAAAAGCCATCTAAGAACTCTAGGATTCTGGGATTTGTTCCTGTACATCCACTGTAGTGGGGCATGGTCCGTATACAGTTCAAAGGGCTTTCCTTATAAATAATATTTCAGCTTGTCTACCGCCCACCGTATTGCTAAACACTCTCTTTCTATGGTGGGGTACCTGGTCTCTCGAGGGTGCAGCTTTCTACTGATGTATAAAAGGGGGTGTTCTACTCCATCTCCCCCTATCTGGGAAAGGACGGCTCCGATGCCGGTATCAGAGGCATTGGTTGCCAAAATAAAATGTTTCTCAAAATTCAGGGATATCAGTATTGGACTTGTAGTGATGGCCTGTTTTAGATCGGTAAACACCTGTTGGGCTGCCTCTGAGGGGTGCCTAATTTCTGTCGTACTGGTATTTTTTTTAAGGAGATTGGTCAAGGGAGAAGCTGTCTCTGCAAAGTTTGGCAAAAATCTTCTATAATAACCTATCAGCCCTAAGAAAGCTCTCAATTCTTTTTTTTAAGTTGGAAATGGGGCATTTACTATTGCCTTGACCTTCTCCTCTTGAAGTGCAATTACTCCGTCCCCTAGCATGTAACCCAGGTATTTTACCCTTGAGAATGCGGCCCTTGATTTCTTTTCATTAATATGCAATCCTGCAGTTTTTAACGCCGACAGAATGTTCTGTAGATGCCTAATATGGTCGGACCGTGTTGTACTGAATATCACAATGTCATCTAAGTAGACAGAGCAAAATTTAGTATAGGGTCATAATATCTCATTCATCAACCTTTGGAAGGTTGCCGGGGCTCCATGTAGCCCAAATGGCAAGACGTTAATTTCATAAAGTCTGTCGTCAGTGGAAAAGGCTGTTTTATGTTTATCTTCTTCCTGGAGAGGCACCTGCCAGTATCCTTTAGTTAGGTCTAGCGTTGTCATATACTTGGCCTCTCCTATTTTTTCGATCGATTCGTCGACCCTTGGTATAGGGTACGCATCACATGAAGAGATGGCGTTTAGGGCACGAAAGTCCGTGCAGAACCTGGTGGACCCATCTGGCTTAGGTATCATTACAATAGGGGATGACTAGCTGCTTTGGGACGGGCGTATCACTCCCAATTGTAACATGTCCTGGACCTCACGCCTGACATCTAATCTTCTAGCTGCTGGTATTTGGTAGGGCCGTAATTTGATTTGTGCACCTTTTGCTGTTTCAATTCGATGTTCGATCAGATTGGTACGTCCTGGTTGATCCGAAAACATCGGGGTGAATGCTTGTAAGGCTGCCTGAAGATCTTCCTTCTTCTCATTCGATAATTCTTCATTTACGGGCAGTTGATTTAGGGTGGAAGACTCTTCGGTAGTTGGCAGACCAAACTGTGCTGGTTTTGGAAGGAGTCCCAACCATTTTTTAAGCAGGTTGATATGAACACATTGGGTCCTTGACAGAGATATATATACTCTATAGGTAGTGTTTCCCAACGTTTCAATGCCCTTATAGGGCCCCATCCACTCCTTGTGAAACTTCTTACCGGAGGAAGGTAACATATCCAAGGTCCAGTCTCCCTTTTCCATATGTCTCCATTTCTTCCCTTGATTATAATACCCAGCTTGTCTCTGTTGGCTTTTCTCTAAATTTGAGTAGGCCAGGTCTCGTAACTTACTCAACTTGCTCCTTAAAATTTGGGTATATTCCAGTATGAACCTTTGTTCTTCCCGGTCTTCTTTTTCCCATGCTTCCCTTGTTATTTCTAGTAGGGTTCTTGGTTGTTGCCCATATAAGAGCTTGAAAGCGGAATACCCTGTACTGCTTTGGGTTTGTGCTCTGAGTATGTAAAGGGCCAAAGGCAATAGCAAATCCCAGTCTTTGTTTTCTACTGATAACATTTTATGTAGGGTGGTCTTTAGAGACCGGTTGTACCTCTCGACCAGACCATCTGTCTGGGGATGGTAGGCCGAGGTCCTGATTTGCTGGATGTTCAGAGTTTTACAGACCTCTCGCATGAGAAGGGAAATTAAAGGGGTTCACTGGTCTGTTAGTATTTCTTTTGGGAACCCACCCTTAGAGAACAATTCTATGAATTTCTCAGCTCTGTTCTTAGTGGTGGGGGTTTTTAGGGTGAAGGCCTCAGGAAACCTCGTACTATAGTCAACGATAACCAAGGCATACGTATTGCCCTTAGCTGTTCTAGGAAGGAGCCCAATTATATCCATTCCCACCCGTTCAAATGGAGTCCCTTAATAGGCAGGGGCTGAAGGGGAACAGCGGGTCTTTTACTTAAGTTGCGTGTCTGACATACCTCACACGTTTTACAAAACTCAGAGGCCTCCTTGTAAATACCAGGCCAGTAAATAAAATGTAGGATATTTTGCAAGGTTTTTTCTGCTCCTGAGTGTTCTGCTGTTAAATGTGTGTGGCCGTAATAAAGTATTTGTTCCCTGAAGGGTTTGGGCACTAATAACTGTTTTGGATCATGTGCTTTACCTTCCCTATAGAGTAAATCGTTTTCATTAAGGAACCTTGGAATGGAGACCGTAGAACTTGTCTGGCCTACATGAGCAATTTCCCAGGCATTAAAAAGGGAGGGGTCATTTGCTTGGGTGAATTTGAAATTACGGTCTAACACCCAGGGTTCGGACGCATTAGGGCAGGGACAAGGCTTTCCTTTCCTTCTGTATAGTTCTTCATTTCGTGTTTAAACATAGACAAACAATCAGGATTATCCACCCCTATAATCAGGTCTTCTGAAAGGGATTCTATTACTCCTGCCTTTACTTGACAGGGGAGTCTACCCGAGAGACACAAAGTTACCATTGCTACAGGATACGGTTTTATATCCCCATGCACACACCTAATGTGTACTTCCTGCCCTGGGAGAATTTGGCCCGATAGTACTAGGGAACTTTGCATAACTTATTGCCTGCAGCCCGAATCTAGTAAGGCCCTGATGGTTTTTTTATTCACCATGACACATACGTAAAAGGATGTCCCCATCTCAGCGGAATACATCACAGCTCTGGGGACGTATCCGACCTCCATAGGTTCCTCAGGGGGCTTTCGTCTAGGGCAAAGGCGAGCGATATGTCCCCATTCACCACACTCATAGCATTGAGGCGTTTTCAGCGGAGGGACCTCTATTTTAAACTGGCGTAGTCTTCCTGGTTCCACCACCCGTTAAGGTTTCTTCTCCATTTTTTGTGTTGTGGCGTTTTTAGTGTTCTTTTCCCCCTCCCATGGCACAGCCCGAGGTTCAGCCCTTGAGTAGTTTGCGGCCATTTCTATAGCTTGGGCAGGGCTCAACCCAGTGTGTTGTCTCAACCAGCATTGCGTTCCGGAAGGCAGCGCTTCCATGAATTGTTCAAGGTATATGTTGTCCATTATTTCATCTTTATTCCGACTTTCTGGGCGCAACCATTTGTCTGCAGCGGCTTTTATTCTGAAAAATAATGTCTTGGGGTTCTCTCCTTAGATTCCCTTTTCTCATCTGAATTTTACCCTATGGGCTTCTTCATCTAGCCCAAGGTGATCCAATATGAGGGTTTTAATGTTTGCTACTTGGTAAGCTTCTTGTGCTGGCCGAGTCAATAATGGTGCTAAAAAAACGGCCACTTGTCTTCGGGCCAACCACACGCTCTTGCTGCTCTTTGAAAGTTGGTAAGAAATGCGTCTGGGTCCTCTCCAGTTATGTATTTCTGAAGGGCTACTCCCGAGGGGTGAGGTATAGGGGGACGTCTCTCTATAATCCCAGGAGACCCAGGTTCTTTTATCGCCTTCTGTAATCCTTCTAGCTGAGCAGTCATAGCGTTTCTGAAGACTTCCCGATCCGCCTGAGCTGAAGTCATTTGTCGCTCGATTGCCCTCTCCAGCTTTTCCTGTCCCCTAATTAAGTGCTGTATCAGCTGCTCCATCTCAGGTGACGGGATGGAAGGGGGAATTCCCACTTCTGACACCAGTTGTGGTGAGGTAGGAGAAAAGGACCGGAGACTAGTTTGGGGAAGATAAGTTTTTATTTTAATAAAGGACTTCTTTTTCTTGGTTGTGAGTCTTTCACGACTGGCAGCCGCCGGATCCGTGATGGCCTTGGGTTGGGTGCCTACTTCTGAGGGCTACTTCCTTGGTGGCTGGTCGTAACAAGGTCAAAAATCCTCTTGGGGCAGGAATCTCCCTCTGTTCCAGGTTTGTAGGAAAGACAAAAGACAGGAGGGGACAATCAGAAAACCGTCTGGTTCTGCTTATACAAAGGAGCCCAGGGAGTGAGGGAAACACCGGTGCTCAGGTGTGTCTATACATGAGTTGTAGCGTTTCAAGTGCACGGACGTGAAGGGAGAGTGATTAGGAAGGGGGGTAAGGTGAATGGTGTAAGGAGTCACGGGGAGTGTGCTATACAGGTAATTACAGCAGCACTACCTCTTCTTCTGACCTGCCCCGGCTCCCCACCCAGCTCGACACCCTCTGTCGTACCTGGGAGAGCCACACTCCTCCATGAGTGTGGCTGGGCCGCTCGCTGGACCGTTGGCCTCCAGGCGTGTTGTCCTCTTCAGCTTCGCTCCTCTTCTATTCGGCTTCGCGTTCTCCTTCCACCATCTCCCGTCCTCGGCACTCCTCTCTGGCTTCCTCGGTGTCGTCACACGCCGAGTTCTGTATTTCCTCCTTTTTCTCCAATCGGCAGGCTCCTACATCATACCAGGGATGTCTGGTCGGCTCCGTATATGCCCCCTTAAAGGCATACTCCCCGTCATTTTCTGTTTGGCCCCAGAGCGTCTCCGTGTCCGATTTCCAGTCGTTCTGGTTAGAGGGGACAGATGAGGTGTCAGCGGCCCACCATTCTCTGGTTTGTGTCTGATTATCTTCCATCGTAGCCTCCCTGCTACACGGATCTAACCACATGCCCAAACTTTTGATCTGGTTTTTTGGCATGGGCGGGAGCCGAGACAGCTTGGCCTTGCTGATCCAATGTCAAGGATGAGTGATTTACCCAGAAGCATAAGCTCCATCTTGTCTCCATTCGGTTTAAGATAGGAGGATTCCATCCGTTTACCAACTCTTTCCAGGCAGGGACCTAGGCAGGGCGAAGTGTCTTCCGGTTAATTTAAGGCCACCACTTTTAAAAAATCAATGTTTTTAATTATATATTTTTAATATTCCTTTTTTGTAGAAATAATGTAAAGTTTATTTTAAATTACAATAATGTTAGTTACAATTAAGGGGTTGATTCCGATCTCGGTTGGACAGCTCACCGAGAGCTGCCCGTAGCCTTACCTCATGACCGAATCGTCCCAGGAGCCGGGCCGTCTGGGCGAGGAAGTACGATATGGAAAAGTGCCAAATTCCCGACCGACATGTACGCTCCGACTCCATCCACAATTTCCGTACGAGCCGGATCCGTAAACAGACAATTCGACTTGCACGGTACCATTATCACTGCAATTTGCGGCTGGTCAAGTACGATGCGTACTTCCTATGCGCCTAACGGGTCACCACGTACAGCACGTCACAGCATCCAGGAAAGCAGCATATCAGGTACGATTTGTGCAACAGCATACTACACGGCTACGAGACGGACCAGCTAGCAACGGGTATGAGACGTAGCAACAAGCAGCGTGTACGAGACGAACACATCTAGATCCTGTCCACTAGCAACAGGCCACAATAGGGGTCGCATGGCTATCACTACTGCCACCCCCACCCCCACAACAAGTACCCGCAAATTGTCACACACACCCAGAGGTCTAGATCCTGTCCACTAGCAACAGGCCACAATAGGGGTCGCATGGCTATCACTACTGCCACCCCCACCCGTATGTGTGAATTAGCCTATCACTAATGCCACCCCCACTCATAGGGGCATGTTGCCCATCACTACTGCCACCCCCACTCATAGGGGCATGTCGCCCATCACTACTGCCACCCCCACCCATGTGTTATGTAGCCTATCACTACTGCCACCCCACCCATATGTGTTAGGTTGCCCATCACTACTGCCACCCTCACTCATAGGGGCATGTTGCTCATCACTAATGCCGCCCCACCCATATGTGTTAGGTAGCCTATCACTACTGCCCCCCAAACCATATGTGTTATGTTGCCCATCACTACTGCCACTCCCACTCATAAGGGCATGTTGCCCATCACTACTGCCACCCCCACCCATATGTGTTATGTAGCCTATCACTACTACTGCCACCACCACCCATATGTGTTATGTAGCCTACACTATTGCCACCCCCACTCATAAGGGCATGTTGCCCATCACTACTGCCACCCCCACCCATATGCAGAATGTTTCCTATCACTACTGCCACCCCCACTCATAGGGGGCTGTGTGACTACCAATATCAACACCCCCACCCATAGGATGGGTGATGCGCCACACATCCATCATACATCAACATCAGGTATGTCAGCAAAATACATCCGCCCTAACATCATGACAACAGTGTGTAGTCTTGGACAAATACCCCCAACAGTGAATATGAGTTAGAACATACAATGTAACTACCATCACATGTGTGACCCAAAACTGAGTGTGGACTACACAAGTCAAGCATCACAATATCACTGTGTCAATGTGCTCTAACCCCACACCACTGTGTAGATCCAATGTCAATTGTGTGGTTCCAAACTGCATCAAAAGTTGAGTATTGTAGTAATGGGGCTAACCCCCCATCATCACAGTGACCAAAAGGTAAGTGTCATCATGGTAAAAGCAGCAAATGCCAAACAGCATGTATGATTTCTGGTCTCAACACATTAAACACTTTTGTGGCAAAGTAGTGGTTGTGTCACATACCCACAGAGATGTGGTGAGGCAAACAGTGCTGTGAAAATAAAACATACTCTCGGCCATGTGCAGACAAGCACCACCCATGGGGGCTGACATTGCATACCGTGTACAATAACACAAAAGCAGAAGTGACCATCATAATGCATACACACATCTCGAAAATAGACACACAAAGCAATACATCCTGTGTATACTGTAGGTGTCTGGTCACAAAATTCCATTCCATGGCAGGGATGGGACATAACAACCAGGAGCAATGTGCAGAATGATGAGATATGACTCACGGGGACAGCAGGGAAAATCACCCAACACCATCCAGACAATTGCCCACAACAGCAATACCAATGCACTGGTGCAGATGCACAAACACAAACAGGCAACCACACACTGCACATCTCACACAACATGTATATGTGTGTGTTCTCAGTATCCCAAGGCAACTACACAAGACATGAGGGGGGCTGAACCACAATCACACAGATGTGGACACAGTGCCATACAAAAGTAAGCTATCAATTGGGCACCCCTTAGTGGGCAATCAGGCATTGTAAGATGAGAGGGATCCCAACAGACACATGTGACACAAGCTGGAATGAACAGTAACTAAAACAGCAAGAGACAGACCCACATCAGCACTACCACCAGGGACCATAAATTGGGGTGACACAAGCCTGCAAGAAATGTCCACTGTGATGCCAAAAGTAGATGTCGTTCAAACTGGGAAACTCAGACATGTGTCCTGTTCCACAAACGTACATCACACCTACACAAACACAAATCACTCAGCATGGCCCGTCAACCAGGGACAAAAAGGAGGTAGGGGCCCAGCCATGCAAACATTCACATCTGTCCACCCTCAACACCACACACCCTGAACTGCACCGATGTGCATCAGTGAAGCCCACATGGACTGGTAACATTGACAGGCAACCATGATAAACACAGTAATGTTGGGAGGATCTAAGGTGCACAGACTCATCACACAAGGACAGTCTACAACCACGGTGAATGACAGACATACTGCACAGTATACAATACATGGCCATGACATCAAAGCTCCTGTAACCTTTTGAATCCCTGACACAGTCCCAGGATAATGCAGAAGCCAAGGAGAACCACATGGCACACATGCTGAAACCTGCCAACATTGCACCTCTGAACCTGACGAGTGGGAGCAGTCACACACACATACACATGTATCAATCACTAATAGGTACCACCTATGGACAACTACAAGACTTTGTGAACCAACAAGTGCCCTGGGTAGCGCTGACTGTATACCATCTGCGTCTGACCCCATCATCACCACTCAGAACTGACAAATCATAATGATGACACACAAATGAACAGTAGTGTGTCATGCACCCACACATCTGGAAGCCTCAGACAAAGATGTGTGATGAACCCAGGACAACTCAGCAAGCATCACCAACACAAACATATTTAGGGGACACAGCCTGTGTAGAAAAAGGAATGGGAACACACACAGACATGCCCACACAACACACACCATGGGCCCAGGCAATGTCACGGGACATCACACTAACTTGAGGGGACTCAACTCCTGTGGAAACACAGCTGTGCCAAACACAGTTCCAGCAGGTCACAGTCATGTCAGCACAACACTTGTTAAGTCAACCATCATTTACCACCCAATGTAGGCACTGGTCAGATCAGCCTGGGTACAGGAGTGTCCCTTAAGTCATCTGCACATACTCAATACATATGGCTAGCAAGTTGCACAGAGGACACAGTTGACTCCTACACCAATGATACCCACACCTGCATGTCCAGTGGAGATGGGCCCACAGTCAGGGAAACAGACACATTGGACAATGGGAAGCACATCATATGTGCATGGGTGCAAGCCACAGATGTGACCATGCAATTGAAATGTTAACATCCATGTGCAAAATTAGTTAATCATGACACACCCAGTCAGTTGCAAAGGATGACATGGATACCGACCAGAATAGGATACATATGTCATGGACCACATGGAGTACATCACATTGTTGTGTTTATATCTAGGACCCTAATTCAATATTCCCGATTTATGCCCTTGTGAGGTTATAATCAATAATATCCTGATAAAGGCATAAGAATCAGATCCATATTCAGTAATAGCCCATGCAGTCCAAAGCACAGCACGGCTACTCCCATCGACTCCTAGAAAGCACAACGCGTTCTTTAAACAAACCAAGTCTCCAGCAGCCCGGGAAATCCCCCCGCTTTTGTTTTTATTTGAACAAGAACTCCTGAAGTCCTGCAAGAACTGTTAGTTCTTAGTGACGTCTTATGTCCAACATTACGTCAAACCCGGCACCTTCCAGGTATAAAATACCAACAGTTGCCTTAAGCAAACACACAGTGGTTTGGAGAAGAGCGGAAGTCTACTTGCCCGAGAGCCCAGCTGATGCGAGAGCCCACGGAAGCCGCCCCTCCCATTTGACGCACTGAGAGAGACGCTGTCTTTTTCTCCAGCCGAGAAAATCCAGCTCTGGTGTTTCCAGCCTACTCTTGCGGGTGGCTGGGATATCGAGTCCTGAGGAAAGAGATACCAGACCTCCCACATTCTATTACCAAGGTATGGAGCTGACTAAACCCTTAAGAGCATTCTTGATGCAGATCCTTGGCAAAAACTATTCTTAACCAGCTTAACTTAAACTGCTACTTACTTACTCCTTCCCAAGTATTAGGCTTAGGTCAGGTACACCGGGGTAGGCGTAGTTAGAAGCACCAGTTGAGTACATTAGTCAATGTTTTTATATATGTATATATTTAATCTATTTTAAGTACTATATGGCTAAGAAACCATATCAATGCTTTTACAGTATTATTTCATAATACTACTTTTACTGTACGCAATTTACTTTATAATGAGTATTGCAATTGTGGCAATTCATTTCTCTTGCATGAGAAGGAAGACTGCTCAATAAATAACATCACTTTTATTGAAAATGCCCGTCTCTCTACTTCTCTGCATTCTGGTGGAACTAAGCATGCACGATTGACTGAGTGAAATAGCTGCCTATTGTTTTCACACGACTCTAGAGATACACTCTTATTCTGAGGGAGCAAAGTTGTCATGTTTATGCGTTTGTCAGAAACTGAATCCCTTCTTGTCTGCGCCAGGGAAGTTAACCCCTCCCTATTCATTCAAGAAAGTGTCTAGTGACCTCTGAGCTAGTTGGCGCAAACCTGAATTAAGTTTAACATAGTCAGTAGAGACCTAGATTACCTCAGTCCTACGTCTACACTGCTGTTTATGTTATTCCAATGCGCAGAGCCTATTGGGAAAATAGGAACTACACTACATGGCGCCCAACGTTTGGTAAGGCGATAATCTAACACAAGACACTAGAGTAACTCAGTCGTGCTTTCCACACAGACCCCTTTCTCCCGTAAAAACTCCAATAGACGTCTGGAGTGGGTAAAAGGTTAATATCCGCCGGAACTTATTAGGATGAGAATCCTATCTATTCGTTTTTGGTTTAGTCAACGTTGAAGGATACAGTGTTCCAAAAATATTGTGCACCTAATCTTTGTTTCCTTGAAACTTGATCTGCAACAAAAAACTTTCAGTCAGTAAAATGACAGAAAGTGAAGAAGAAAGAGATAGAGAAGCCTTAGCAGCTCGACTCTTAGAGGAAGACACAAGTCTCCGAGATAACGACCCGAATGCTATACTCATTCCGGTCAATATAAGAAGAACTATAACTCTTAAACTTATAGAAAACGGACTGACACAGAGAGGTGGTACAGTCATATTCGTGGTAGAGGCACATGAATATCGGCAGACAGAGTTATTCTATACATGGATACATTTTCCAGCAGCACACGCTGTGACAAAAGACTTCCACTATTACAAAATAGAGGAACCTCCGGATGAATACACTCCTTTCGAGGACGTTGAAATCCCACTAAATTACCAAGAGCACCTGCTCTGGTTTAAAGGCGCCCTAAAACATCAAAATCACATCAGCAGGCTCGGTCCACTAGGTAGACTAGAAGCCATGGGGCCGGTTCTAGCCAGCTACGCAACAGACCCCGACATTGAAACAATGTCAAGCGAAGAACTCCTAGTTAACCTAAAAGAATTAACAAAGGCATATAGAGAATTAGTTCAAGTGGCAAGGGACGATATAAAACACCTCCAGAAATTGAAGGAGACAGATATAACAGACCAACCATTTGAGCTTGCTAAAATCATAGAAAAATCCTATGAAGAATTAGGAAGAGATAGTTTGGGTGGTAAACTGGTAAAACCCCAACTAATTGAAAATCCTGAAAAAATATAAATTAAAAATAATCTAAATACTCCAAAAAAGAGCTAGGATGGTAATAAACAATCCAGTCCCAAAGAAAAACGTTTCCAGTCCAGAGGAAGGTCTCCTCGACTGAGAGAAAGACCTCCTGCCCAAGAAGGCAAGTCTCCCCAAAGGGAGCCCTCTGAAAAAAGATATAACGTTAGAAATAGGGATATTTTGAAAAAACCTGATAGATATCAAGATGTTGATACACGTACCTCTCGCTCTTTTCAGACTTCCTCACAGAAATCGGAAAGAAGGGGACGGTCAGAACACAGAGAAGAGCACGTCAAGTCCAAAGACAAAGAACCTGCTCATCAAAGTAAGAAATCACGATTTCCCAGAAAGAAGGTAGCAAGTACTAAAATTAAACATGCTGAGAATTCTGAGGACACAACTGAAAAACGGAGAGTGGGCCCAGACAATGCTAGACAGCGCAGCCGAAGTGAGCATAGCTCACAAGATCCTGATGAATCTTCTAGAGAGAGTGGACACAAATGAATACATTCAGGTGAAAAATGCAGACACACAAGTTAGTGTGCCCCATAAACTGTATGAAATAACATCACGTATTGAGGGAGATAAAACTAGGAAAATAAAAGGTCTCTTTTGGGAAAAACTTTCTAAAGGCTATGACATCCTATTAGCTGAAAAAGACTGGCCACCTGAGTTTGTCAGGGAGTGCCCTCATGGCGAACAAATGATTATGCCTGCCTTCTCAAATCATATTCCGATTCATAAAAAATGCACATTGGCAAGAAAATGGGCAGTGGCCCAAGCTCCTGCTTTATACAAAAATCATGTAGGATGGGATGAGGACTCTCCTCACCACAAAATCCAGTTAAAAAAAATCAGCCCACTGCACAAAGGCAGTACCCTGTTAAACAAGAAGCTAAAAAACAAGTCAAGGAGATCTTAGATCAACTTGAATATCAAGGTGATTGAAACATGCACCTCACAAATGAACAATCCTTTGTTTCCTGTCTCCAAACCAGAGGATTCATATCGTCTAGTCTTGGACTACAGACACCTTAACTCCTGTTGTAAAACATTTGCAGTACAAAACTCACATAGTGCAGCACTAATGAATAACATTGTGTGCAAAAAATATAAAACAACATTAGACATCTCTAATGGATTCTTCTTTCAAAACATTGCACCTGAAAGCAGGTATTTGACCGCTTTCTCAATAATGGGGTCGCAAAAACAATTTTGCCGACTCCCACAGGGTTTCAAGAATAGCCCAGGATTATTCTCAGCCAGAGTAACAGAATTACTCCAAATATATGATGAAGAGGCATTATCATATGTCGATGACATCTATCTGACAGATGATGACCTGGAGACTCACTTAAAAAGAGTGAACACCATAATACTTGGTTTCGCATCAGAGGGTTACAAATTCAACTTTAAAAAGTCCAGAATTGCCCATCAAACAGTCCTATTTTAGGATATGAATTATCAAGTGAAGGCAAAAGCCTTGCAGACAATTTCTTAGAGAAATGTGCTGTACTCCAAGCACCAAAAACGCGGAAGAATTTACAATCAATACTAGGTTTCCTGAATTTCGGAAGAACATACATTCTAAATTATGCAGAGAGGGTTAAACCTCTCTATGAATTAATAAGACCTGATTTCAAACCAATCAATTGGACTCAAAAACACACAGAGATTTTGAGATCATTGCAAACAGACATGTTAACCAAAACAAAATTACAAACTCGCGACAACGTACGCAACCTTATAATCCGAGTTATCCCAGGAAAATACGGATTCACATACATGACCTCTAAAGAGGGAGAAACGGTACCTATAGCTTACAAATCACATTTGTACACTCAAACTGAAATGAAATTCAGTTCTACAGAAAAAATTCTGACAGTGGTTCAAACTGCTGTAGCAAAAGAAAGAGCCCTAGCCCAAGGCAAAAGAATAACTGTTTATACAGCAGAATCAGCCCTTGAGGCATTAACAAGTCCATCGAACCTGAAAACAGTGGCATTAGATCCAAATTGGATACAATGGGAAAATTCTCTTGCTACAGAAGACGTGAAATACTATTTTGAACCGAAACTGAAAAAACTAGATGATCTAGAATATGAAAAAGAATATCCTCTGCCAATCGAAATTCTGCCTCTCAAACAATATAAATGTGTGATCTACATGGACAGATTCGCACAAAACTATGATGTAGATAAAAAATCCTACAATGCAGCGTGTGCGATTGTTAAAGGTCGCAGGCGCTCTGGTAAATTCAAACCGATGATTACCAAAACTGAATCACTCAGAAACTGTTCGGCTCAGCGAGCTGAAATAAGATCTTTAAAGATGGCGCTTGAAAATGCTGATCAAGAATTCCCCACACTAATAGTGTGTGATTCGTATTTTTGCGTCAAGTCATATAACAGGGACATGCAGACATGGAGTGAAAACGGTTACAAAGATGACACAATAAAGCATAAATCGCTTTGGGAGCAAGTACTTCTTTTGCAGAAAGAACTACAAAAGACTCACGTGATACACACACTGAGTCATCAACGTGATTAAGTTCACGTTGCAGGGAATTCATTGGCAAACACATCCACAGTGGCAGCGGTTCAACCGGCTTCCGTAGCCACAAAAAAGCGTTCAGAAAAAAACATAGATGGAGAAACCATGCTGGCGGTAAAAGCGTCACTAAAATTACCTCTCAACTATCCACTCAGTAATACATACATAATTGATGCAAACTCTGTTCCGTTTGCTCGAATCCCTGGAGTGGGGGTTAGAGTAATTCCAAACACGAACCGGAGAATCTTCTTGCTACAAGAAGCACACATGGGATTGGGTCTGAGGCACCAAGAGATGTTGAAATCTCTGATGGAATTACAATCACAATACTGGTGGCCGGGAATGAGCGTTGATATCTACTATTTTGCAAAAAATTGCAAGGACTGCAACAGAGATCGCAGTTGTGAACCTGACCAGCCTGTAACCCAGACACCACTATTAGATAGCATCAGGCTATCTATAGCGCAGAAATCCAGTCAGAGAAATGCGTCCCAGTAATAATTAAGACTTAAATTCACTTAAAAATGTAGACCCCAGCGCTCGGCTGATGCCAGAACTGTTATAAAAGATTTGCGAGTCTTTATCGGCACTTACGCAATTGGCATGCTACATTCTCATCAGGGTCCTGCGTTTAGCTCTCGAGCTTAAAAAGAGGCCATAAACGGCATGGGTATCGCATTGCGGTACTCTTCTCCCTTCCATCCTGAGGGAAATGCGGTTGTGGAAAGAAAAAACCGGGACATAAAGCAATCTATAACAGCGAGGGTATTAGGTTCAGGTGTTGGGTGGGTCAAACCTTTAACAAGTGTCCAACGTAGTCTTAATAATCTGCCAAGAAATTCTCTAAAAGGTCTCACTCCATACGAACTATTGTTCGGAACTAGAATGCAAATTCAGGACCTTGATAGTCATACTTCAGTGGTAGAAGAAAAATCCTTTGAAATCAAAGACCGTTTGGCTGTTTTACAGGATTTAAATGAAACAAGAAAAAACCTGAGTAACATAAAGTTGAAACAACAGCCGACAGCCACTGAAGAAAAACCACCTGTCCCAGCAAGACCTGTCTGGATTCCAAAGATTGGGGATCTGGTCAGAGAGAAGATCGTGGTAAAGAAGGAATTTGGGCCTTCTTACAGAAAAGCAGTACCTGTCTTAGCCATCAACGGAACAAGATTGGTTGTACTACCGCCTCTTGCTGGTAAAAAGGAGAAAAGAGTTGTTTCCATCGACCTGGTAAAACCACAAACATGTGGCCAATAATAAGTAGTAGGCCCAGTGGACTCCCAAGAAATAACAGAATACCCAAATTTGCTACAATCCAAGAGGCTCATACTGAGAGACTAATCACATTTGAGAAACCTGCAGTGAATAATAAAGGACTATGCAATAATGCCATGGTACTTGTTCCTCTTGAAACCCAAATTTCAACAGTTCGTCAAGAAACACCAGTCTACAATGATGTAGCCTCTAAATAGGCTGATTAAATAAAGAAAAATACAAAAGCAAATGAAAATCCAAAAATAATTCCAACAATTGACGGAACTGCATCTGGCTACTTCATCAACTTCAACAACTTCTTTGAAGATCCAAGCGAGCATGAAGGAGCGCCTGCAACAAAAAGTTTGAAAGACAAAGTAATTGAACTTTTTCACCAACTAAAAGAAACATATCTGATTTCACCATGGATTGAATTTTGGATTGTGTTAGGTGTACTTACCCTCCTGCTTTGGCTCATCATGGTTCTATGTTTGGGAAAATTCATTGATGGAAAATATAGTACAATGGACAGAGCAAGTCAGAACATCAACTTGGTCCTAAAGCCTCACACATCCTCCAACGTCGAGAAAAGAGAACTGTCATCTGTGAACATCTCAGCCAATCCAATACCCGGAGGGGTAGCATGGGACAGAACTGATTATGACATTTTTTGGCCCGGTTGAGCTCTTGAAATATCCACACCTGTTCAAGGTTTCATTAAGTGACTTTGTGACACCCAGTACCTTCTCTGATGATTGGGACTTTGAAAACATTAATAATATGATGTCAGATTTAGTAAAGTCAGCAAAATTTACAGAACATGATTACTTACAGGGTTCATCGAACTATGAAGAGTTATACTGTTATAACCACTATGGTAATCACTATTTGCATAAAACTGCTCAGCCTATAAATTTTTTCTCTTATAACCAATGGGAACACTGTCCAACACCGCCAAAAGGCAGCTCAAAAACATTTTATGAGAAATTCCAGTACTTCTCAGGGTTTAACAACAGTGATCCAGAAACATTTTATTTTAAAATGTCATTTAGGCCAGCAATGAAAACAATGTTGACAGATACTAAATTGATTTATTCTGAAAAATTTTATAGCAAAATGTCTACATCTGGTTTCGAATTTTGGAAAAACACCATTGAAACAAAAACGATCTGGGGTACCAAAGATTGGCAAGTACAAGGTCTAGCAGCATTATTTAGGGCCTGCATGATCCCAGATCAAATGATATTTTTGAATGACACAATTCAACAAACTACTTGTCTTGGCCTAGCTAAGATAAAAGATTTAAATACACCGTCTATTCCGAAACCCATAACTGATAGTGATAGCACTACAGATCTGGAGATAGACGTAGCCCATATTCTACACCAAAACAGAACACATCCTGATTGGAAAAAGTGGTTGATCTGGCCAACAGACACAAACAACTGTCAAGATAGATTCCTGAACAAAACACAGGGGTTCAAAATGACTAGGCCAGACCCAAGATACTCCCAGAGACAACATCCAGGGATAGTTACAACATACAGTGTAGGGAAGCTATGCCTAGAGTGGCTAGAGAAATCCACACTGGCTGAAATTAAGCAACACTTGACTTTACTTAAAGACGGTGCTGACTTGCGTGATTTCATAATGGGACCACGCAAACAGAGTCAAAAACGTTTCATAGCGGCCGGTATATACGCTGCGTACAACGAAGCTTGGAAAGTAATGCAAATTTAAACAGCAGAGAAAATACGAGAAATTGATCGTATAAATTTGAAAAAATCACTTTCTGTAGTGGACAATGGGTTAACGACTCTGTCCTCCAGAATATATTCATTGGACAGCATTGTGTCATCTGCCTTTGATATAGTAGAGCAGGACTTACTAATGTTACAACATGGTCAGTCTCAAATTACGTTCTATTGTACAGCTTGGCTGGACATGGCAAAATCTACGTTCAGGCTATGTGCCATGGCGTCTAATCAACACAACGTCATTATTTTCTATCTTTAACCTTACTGATAAACAAATCAGTTTGGCACAAAAAGGAGCAGATTATACGATTCTGAGCATTGAAAAACTTGAGAGATTATCATTGACAATGTCAGAGAGACCTGTCTTTGAATGGATAATACTTGGAACAATCACAATTCCGATAACAACTTTCCAATTCAAATACTGTCAAGAGTATATACCAGCAGGCCAGTATGAAAGGTTGGGTAAAGAATACATCAGAAAAAACTTGAATTTACCTTATACACATAGATGTTACAGTGAAAGGGAAAAGGAGGTATTCCTTAGTGGTAACAATTGTAAAAAATCACTAAGCGGTACACTTCTCTGTCAAGGTATTAATTTGCATGGAGCCTGCAAAGGGTTTTCAAATAACCTTTCATGTCACCTGCATGGCACGCCTGCAAAACGGATAGAGCCATTTATTAGACCACTTTCTAACGGCAGTTACTTTTTAATAAGTGACCACAGCTGTAGTGGCATGCTGCCAGGAAAAGCCTATCTGACAACTGTAACTCCCAGGGCCGTTTGCTGTATGCAAGTATTGTATCCACACAGCAATCAAGATATGGGGGCTGCGTTATGGCCTTTGTTGAATATCTCTTCTATTCAAATTGATACTTTAAGCAGAATGAAGTCTATTCTTTTACAGACAACTGTGCCTTTAACGTCATCAAAAGAAATGTATGATCTCCAAGTGGCAAGGACATCGGCAGAGATACATACCCTTTTATCGAAAAATTGCCCCGTGCATTTCGTAGAAATACTAAGCCAAATCTTAAACATGTCTGATACCAGTGGCATCGCACATGTATTTAAGACAATTTTTTCGGGACTGTTAGCACCCTTTGAAACAGTTCTGGGCATCTTCCCGAATTTTGTCCATTCTGTCTTTGGCGGCCTACCCTTGATCTTGGGACTCGTGGCAGGAATATTATTTTTGCTCCTTCTGCACCGATATGGCAAGCCAATCCACAGACAAGACTCTAGCAACGATGGAAGAAACGATCCTAGCAATACGATACCGAGATCGTATCACTAAGGTCCTCAGATTGGCCCGGCTAAGAGAACTGAGTACAACCTGGTTTCTTTCATTCAGACCGGAGAAGAATGCGTGTTGGACGTCTGTCTTACACTACAATCAGCAGTACCAATGGATATCGATACTTTGCTAGGTCCTGTAACGACTCATGAATCGTATTGTCCCCAGCGGCTACCGATTCTGATGACGGCATTCGTAAAACTTCACCACTACGAATAGGTGGCGGTGAGGTACGAGAGGAAAGCAGCACCAAACAGGTACAGCCTTCTGTGAGCATTGCTGATCCAAACATCAATGATAGCAATCACGCAGAGAACTGCACAGTTGCAGTATTTTCTAACTTGATCGAACTTTCACCTGATGTGGTAGACCAATTTTTTGCGGGTCTGTCTGAAATAATGTTCTCTCCAGTCAACGAGAATAACTCTTAATAAAAACAATGAGCACACAGCGTTCCCTGAACTCTGAATTCGGCCTTCAGTTTTGAAAAACAAAACTACAGAAAATATTTGGAACTATTTTTTTTTCCCCTGAAAGCGAAATTATTTTTGTTCATTATCCAAAATATTTACCCTTTTTTTGACACATAATACTCTGCTTAAAGTAGAACTATCTTAGAGAACAGAGCTTTTATTTTAGGATACTAGAGACAATATTTTACCTCAGCCTCTAGCACATATAAAGCAATTTGTATAAATATGTGATGGAATGGTCTCGACCTTCTTTTCTGTATTCAGAGCCATTTCATGTGTAATGTTCGCAAATCATTCAGCTGGGAAACCAGCCAGTGTACCTCTAGGTGGAGCATAGCATATTTACAACAATGAAGACCCAATGATAATGCTGCTACAGTACACTGAGGCGGAGAACCAAGGTATACCGCCCTACGCATGTGTACGTATATGAGGGTTTTTATGAAGGCAACAAAAACATAAAGACCTTGGTTACACAGGACGAGTGATCCATTCCCCCCTCCTTGAATTTTGTATCAATGGTTCATATACATGACATTTGCAGCTGTAAGTCAGGATGCGTGCCTGTACACTGCATTGTCCTAAATCATCACGGGTACAGATTGATATAGTTTACATACTATCCAGCCAACATGAAGCATTTCAATGTGCATGTCGAAGTGTGTGCATGATCAGCTCATGTATGGATTTGACTGTACATGGCCATTGCTACTCAAGGGCCATCACATGGCTGACACATGTGTGTCATTCCAGTTCACATTTGACTCTGCTTTCTTGTGAGGGAATGTGCCTGTGCTGACAAGATAGTGGCTGACAGTGCTGTCCTTTAGTTTGTTGGTGCACAGTTCCCAGCAGGGCCTTGTGCTCCCCACAACAGAGCCCAGTGTCAGACATTGTGTCACTCCATTTCCACTCCCAGTGAGGTGAGCATGGGTCATTGTGAGCTTGCTGGGCCATGTAGGTAGGTGGGATGTGTCAGTGACTGCCCCTCCCAACAAGCTCTTGGCTACACCCCCTTCCCAGCATGCCCTCATTTCTCTACTTTTGACTCTGCTTCCCTGTGAGGGAGTGTGCCTGTGCTGACAAGATGGCTGACAGTGCAGTCCTTGTGTTTGTTTGGCTACAAGTCCAAAAGGAGCCCCTGTGCTTCACACAGCAGAACCCAGTGTGGTGGATCTTTGGGTGATATGTCATTCGAATGTGAGGCAATGCATTATCCCCGTGAATTGTGTGGAGTTTGTGTTCAGGGGTGTGTGTGACAAAACATGCTGGTAAGTATGGTCAGAGCTGACAGTCCTCCTTCCCACCCAGCCAGACAACCCACCATGAAACGTGCTTCCGTTGCAGGGTGTGCAAGTTGGCTTTCAGGATGTCAGGCAGTGGTGTCCTGCTTCTGATTTGATCACAACCCCGACCAGGGCCTTGTGCTCCCCACAGCAGAACCCAGAGTCAGCCATCGAGTCAGTTATTTTCCACTCCCTGAGGGTCTTGATGGTCCAATTGGGAGGGGGAGCATTATCTGTGACTACAGACCCCATCATGCTTTTGGATACACTCACTTCACCAGCATACCCACTATTCCTTCCAGTCAGTCAGCTTCACTGTGAGGTAGTGTTTGTGGTGGCAAAATGTCTGACACTGTTCATTTAGATCTCTGCCACTGCCTTGCTCTATATGTTGGTAGGTTTGTACATATCATGACGCAATTACTGATCACTATGAGGTGACAGGTATTGTGTTTGTCTGACTAGCATACACATCTTGGGATGATTATCTTTTGTTTACTGTGGCGTTGCTATCGGTGGATGGTTTCACTGTCCCCTTGACGGTGATGTGTGTGTATTGCGACACAATATTGAGTATATTGGTTGTGTATTCACCAGACTCTGGTATGTCCGCTAGGCCATGGACGCTTTCTGGTGGTATGATGTCCCGCACCTTCTCCTCCCAGGACCTAAAGTATACTGGTTTGGCAGGAGGGCCACCGCCAGTGTGCTGACTCAAGGCGTGTTCCTTCTCAAGGAGCTTCTTGACCATCCTGTGCACATCATACCACCTGTTCTGGATGTTGTCCTTTGTGTGCAACATTGATGCTTGTGCGTTCACCTTGTCCACAGAACCATTCAACTTCCAAGAGAGAGGAGACCCATTGCACAAATTCTTGGTGGAAGGGAAGTCTGGAGGAGGAGTTTGCTGCCGGAGGTGTTTGGCTCCTGGAGTTTGGTGCTACGGAGGTTCGAGCTTGAGCTTGAGCGGGATTTTTCACTTTAGGCAAGCCCCGCTCGCTTGCGCCTGCCTGCCTGCTCACCCCCTTCCGTAGGGAATTCACAGGAGCTCGCAGGAGTTTTGGAGTTTGGATTCTGTTGGAGGAGAAGTTTGTGCTACGGAGCCTGGCGGTGGCGGTGGGGGTCAGAGCTTGAGCGGGACTTGCTATTACAGGTAAATCCCGATCACCCGATCACCCCAGTCCGCTTGCCCCCGTCTGTCCATCTGTTCGCTCTTTTCTCCTTCCCACGACCGTGTCTGCCCCCGCTGTGTAGAGTCGCACTGTAGAGCCGTTCTGTGTGGCGCCATCGCGGCTCAGGTACTGTCCTAGCTGCACCCCCACAGGCACAAAGGCTCATAGGAGGAGGAGGTGTGAAGTGTGGTGCCGAGAAGGCCGTAAATGAAACCTGACAGGGCGGTAGCGGTCAGCGCTGGTTACAGCACCTAGCCCAGAGAAGAGCCCCCTCCCCCTGCAGGAAGGTGCATATATGCTCACCCGCCCATTCATCGGCTGATTGAGAACAGCATTGGAGGCGACAGCAGCAGCCACTGCAGGCCCAGGAGTTATTGTAATAAGTCACATAATCCTATTTGTTTAAATCGTAGGAGCTGCTAAGTAGTCCAGAAGTGTTGTAACTTATTACTTGGAGATATAAACTGCTGCTTTAAAAACCACAAATGGTTAATTTAATTTTAGTGTAGTAGCAATATTCCTGCACCCAGTTTTGTGCAAAATGCATTAAATAAATTGTGTGAAACCTATTACCCGGAGCAGTCGAAGCTTGTGCTGGGTTTTTGTGTTCTCCATCGACTGTGAGGTATTGAGGGGTGACGATGAAAGATGACTGTTTTGCGCCTAGCCGTTAAACACCCCTGGCTTCCTCAGCTCTCCTGGATTCCAACTCTCACTGAGGAGGCTGATTTGTGCCTGGGAACTAAGTTGCAGTTAAGGATCGGTGGATAGAGAGCATAGAGCACACCCGGTGATCGACGTCCTTGCGACCAGATTCCGGAGTGTGGCAGAACTGTCCTGGGTCAAGTGAATAAGTGACCAATGGTGTAACAGGGCAGAAACTGAGAGCACCGACTAGAGTGACCAGAGTCCGGAGGGTGGCAGAAGTGGCCTGGGACAAGTAAATAAGTGTCCAATGGTGCAACAGGGCAGGATCTGAGAGCACCAGAGTACCAGGGAGATATCCGAGCTTACGGCCATAAGGAAGGTGACCGCGACCGTCACGAGGCTGGGCTAGTACAGTTGTTGGTTCTGCACGGTTTTGCTCTGATCATTAAGGAGGGGTGTCCCAGTGTGGACAGAGGTTAGATTGCTTGCCTGCCTGGTGTTTTACTTAACCTAACCTGTAGACAATGAGATCAGGCAGACAGCGAGGGGCGCGGCCTAAGCCTCAATCGAAGCAATGTCAAAAGACTGAGGAAAGCATTGATGTTTGTGTGTCTACAAAGGAGTGTACGAATGGTTCAGCTAAAATGGCAGTTACTCCTATAAATTCCGGACGAGTCTATAAAAACTAAGATCATGTTAATCAACTGTCTATCAAGAGTTTTTTTAAGAATCATCAAAAAATGTATCAAAAACAACCAAGAAATAAAAACAATGATGCTGATAATGATTGTTTATTACCTTCATCACCCTCATCATCAACAAGTTTAAAAAGAGTTTGCCCATGTGCAATATCACAGTTTAAGTTGTCTTCAGAAACAGAGGAGTTAAAAGATGGAGGTAATTCTCAAGTCAAGATAAAAAACTTAGGCTTAGAAAAGTATGAAGTGTCGCCAACCCCCAAATCCTTGCTAACATCGTCTGGTCAGTTACAGACAAAAGCCCAAATTCATTTGCAAGACTCTGCTATACAATCTGTTGTGGTATCTACGGCCGATGGATCTATAGCAACTAGACGGGAGGAGCTTTTTAAATCGCTAGTTTGTAGTCAAAGAGAGATTGGATCAGTGATCAACATCTCCTCAGGCCTGGACCATAACGTAAGCGATGAGGTCTTTATGTTAGGCTATGTCACTGATGAGACAGAAAGTAAGAGGGGGCTTCAAATATCGATACCAGTGGTAGCTGAATTAGCATCTAGCCCAAATGGCCTAACTGATAAAGTTGGTAACGCAAGGCATTTGAATTTTGATCAGTCAAGTATAATTTTGGAGAACAGCTTTACCAATAATAAATCATTACTGGTTCCAAGTACCGTTAGTGCTGAGAATGTTCCCATTTCAAATGAGCAAAGTAAATCCACACAATTAGTTTTAAACAATCCCTTTAAGTCAGCGGATTTATCTTTATTAACAAAATTTGATGGGAATTTCCAAGCTAGATCTGGCGACATAGAAAATAACCCTTCTAGCCCTGACCGTGGAATATGGGAGTGTTTACTCCACACTATGGATACAATCACAAATGCCCTTAATTTTCACTCAGATAAATTAAATATCCAGGTTGCTTATTTCAAACGCACTAGCTTCTCACGTAGTAGGGATAGATGCAAAACTTCTCCAATTGACCAAATTGATAACTAAAGTTCAAATGAATAATGAGAACCAATTAACAACTTGTACCTTTTCACAACTGATCGTCAAAATTTCATACCTACCGTCAATCGTTAGTTCTTTGGTACATGAAGTAAAACTGATGGCGGGTAAAAAAGCCCAAGGTAAATTAATTATCAACGAAGATAAAATTAATTTTGTTGTGGCAAAAAAATAATTCAAATTATCCAGCTCAATCAGTATTGACCATCATAGTCAGTGATTTCACAAGAACGTGTGAATAGAGGAAATAGTAAAATTACCGATACGAATGAACAATTTGCAAATGATGCCATCTCTTTGAACATTTCTGAGCTACCTCAAGATAGGCTTAAAAGCACTTAATCTTAGGATCATTTGGTAGTTGATGAAGCAAAAATGATCTGTCCTGAAGCAACGCAAGCAATAAGTGTTAATACAAACTTTGAGATCTTGTCTAAAAGGGCAAGAAAAAGGTTACGTTTTAATGTTTATATAAATTTAAAAAATAGGGTTAAATCCACACAACTTGAGTGTTTATGGGAAATAGTAAAAGTGTTATATTATGATCATTTAGATTAGATGATAATCATCTCTGGTGATTATAACACGCATCTTTTTACTTGTATAAAGTTGAATATACATTCAAAAATGTTATCCAAATGGATTGATTCCCAGTTTATAAAATCTAATTTTAAGATCTTGCAAGACAATGTTAATACATCGACATTTAATAAATTGTGTAGTCTCTCTATTATTGACTACTCAATAATCTCTGAGAAACTTTTTAATTTTCTACAAAGTTATCATGTATTACCAAGGATTGAGAGCGGTCATAATTCACAAGTGATCTCTTTTGCTTTCTCGTTTGATTATTTACCGGAAACGAGAATAACCAAATCTGCCTTTACTGTATTTAACCTTAAAAGGTTAATATGGAATGAGAGAATTGAAAAGGATGTATTGGAAGATCTTTCCTATTTAATTGTAAAAGTTCAAGACGCTATTGCTGAAGTCAAATCTATGGTTGCACTCTGGCCTTGTTTGTGTACTGCTCTTTTGGCTAATTTCCCTAATTCTAAACCATCAAAAGGTGTAACATTGACCTCAAATAACCCAGGGTGGTTTTCTATTATTATACCTTAAAAGAAGCCTTACTAGAGCAATAAGAGCATTGTATAGAAAAACTAAAGAAAGATCTAATTTCGTTGTATCCCAACAAATTAAACAATTGAAAAAGGCATACAAGAACGAAATATGGAAGGCTAAACAAGTGCACTAAGAAGGAATTTGGTCTAAATTATATTTTTCATGAAAAAGTAAAGATTCTAGGTTATTTTGGGGTATTATCAATAATGTTGAACTTGGTAGTCACAGAGGCAACAGTGCCAATATTGAAGAGCTAAGCTGGGTACATTTTTTTAATAACATTAAATCTGTTTCTCAGGGCCCACAGTTTAATTTTAGTCAAATTAACTCTTACAATCATGGCCAGCAAGAAAACATAAAAAATGGTGGTTCAGACTTAAGTGTATATGATCTATTAAGTTCCTTTGACATAGAGCCATGGTCGGTAGAGAAGGTTAAAAAAGTAATAAAGAATATTAGATCAAATGGAGCCCTCGGTCAGAATGGAATCCCGAAAATAGCTTTTAAAGCAAACTTAAAACATTGGCCAGAGGTATTAACCCTTTTATTTAATGATATGCTTAAAATAGGTTTTATTCCTGAATCATGGCAGGGGAGTATTATCCAACCAATATACAAAAGTGGTCCCCAAGACAATCCCTCATATTATCGTTTAATTGCTTTAACAGAACTTGAAGCAAAAATATTTGCTAGTTCTCTTTTGGAAGAACTGGAAGCATGGGCCCCGAGAAAGGATCTGATTCCAAATTTATAAACCGGTTTTAGAAAGGGAGAATCGACTAACATGAACTTGATTTTATTGACATTATTGGGCAAATATTGGAAACAAAAGTTGTACATTTGTTTCATTGATTTAAAAGCTGCCTTTGATTATGTACCACGAAATGTATTATGGACGAAGTTAATTATTTGGGGTATATCTAACACCCTATTAAAGATGATCAAATTATAATACACTAATACATGGGTATATATCAAAGTTGGTGATGGAAGACACACAACTCGTTGCCTTGAGACTAATATTGGTTTGAAACAAGGTTGTGTTTTGGCACCTTGCCTTTTTAATCTTTTTATGTCTGATCTCCGCGCTCATTTTAAACAAGTTAATGCCCATTCTCCTGCTATTTTGGGCAAAGCGATTAAAAATGTACAATATGCCGACAACACTATTTTATTAAGCCAATCTGTCATAGGATTAAAAAGATTACTAGATTCTTTTAACAAATATGTCTCTCAAAATGGTCTAAAAATAAATACAAAAAAGACAAAACTAATGACTGTGGAAAAATCGAAATTAGGATTAAAAGAATCTACATTTTTAAAGTCTTCATTGTCATTGTCTCGTGCTGAAGAGGGTTCTCTTGCAAATCAGTGTTGGCATGAGATGATGAGAAGTGAATATGCGAGTAGTTGGCAAACATTTTTAAACGAGTGTCTACGTAATTTTGATTGTCCAAAACTAGAAGACGAAGTTAGGAGTAAAGTGGTTTATAAAAAATCAATCAACCAATCAGCTATCTTATTATCACCTATAATAGATAAAGATGAACGTAGGAAAAAAAACACCTATGGTCAATTGCTAACTCCTTTGGTAAATTGGCTCCCCAACCTTACTTGTTGTTTTATTTAAAATCCTCAATTAAGAATAAATGTATGTTATTACGGTTCGGGAGATACCCAACGAAAGATGGGATACCAAAATGGGAAAACAAGTGGCCTTCTAACCAATGTAGGTTATGTTTTTTTTGTGAGGAAACATTAGTACATATAGTAACTTTATGCCCCAAAATGTTAGAAGAGTGGAAAAGCATATTAAAGCCTATTTTTAATGAATTAGGAGTAAGATCTTGTAGAAATGCCATCATCTTATGCTTAAGTGGAGCCACTACCCGTCTTATTTCTCGATTTGTTAAGTTTATTTTTTTAGCTGAAAAGAGACTTTGCAATATAGACAACCAAAATGTAGTTATTTATGTTACGAAAATCATTTAAAAAGCTGCAATAATTTTCTTGGGGTATGCATTGTCTTTAAAACATAGTCGTTAGAGTTTGATAGCCCAAGCGTGGTTTCTATATCGCTATTGAATATTTTTAGGGATAATGTGGGCATCCTAAAGTTTGGCTAAAGTCTATTACAACAAATGCACTTTACTGTTAATGCTGTTACTAATGTAATTTTACTAAGGTTGGTTGATCTTCGTGTATCTTTTTGTATTCTAAAAGTTTATTTGGTATATTGACAAACTTTATCTGCTAGCACATAGCACCTAAGTTATTGCTGCTAAAAGTTTATTAGCTTAATTGGACTTTATTGACAAATTTGTCTTAAATGTTACTCTTCAGGGCTTTTTTTTATTTTCGCATGTCTTTTTCTTTTAAAGTTTTTTTTAGAGCATTATACTGTATACTGTGATTTATAGCTGCTGGCACAATGCACTTTATTTTTGCATATTGATAATTTACAGTCAAATAAACTATGTTAGTGTTGAGTTGTAGATTTTTCCTTGGATATAGGCGTACACTGTAACCGCATATTTTTAATATTGTTCTGTATATGTATTTTGCTGATTGTAATGATTTTAAGTAATCAACAAATAAATATTGACTACTACTACTAATACCTTGTCCACAATCCTCGCCCACATCTTTGTTTTCTAGGACATGGGGGTCCTTTGGACCAATATACCAGACAAAGTGGCTCCACTCGGGGGATGTCATCTACCAGGACTTCTAACTCACTATCTGTGAACTTTGGATTCTTCTTAGGGGGAATGGTGATGTGTGTGTGAGGGTGTAAGTGAGGGTGGGTGGGTGTCAGTTTTGCGAGGTGTATGTGATAGTGCTTTTGTAGAGGTGCTAATGGTGTGAAGGTTGTGTGATGGCTGAGTTGTGAGTGTGTCTGTGGTTGCTGTCTGAAGGTGTTCTGTGCTAGCTGGTCTGTTCTGTTGTGTTTGCAAAGGATCATGGTAGTGATTTTTTGACCTTTATATTGGTGGAATTGTGGGTGTGTCTTTGTTACAAGTTTTATTTTTAGTATTTATTGACTTTGTCATTGCTTATTTGGTCCTTTTTTTGTGTTTTTTACTTTTATGTTTTTTGGGCATGTAGGAGACGTTCTTCTGACCGAGTCGGACGCTGATGTTGGCTCGTGCGGGCTTCTCAGATTCTTTCACGCTGACTTTCTTCTGTGTTGCATTCGCGTTGGTCGCGATTGCTTCAGGTCCCTGTTTTCTGTGCGTGTCGGTCATGCGGCTTGGGCTCCGTGCAAGTCGGTCTGGTTTCACACGCATTGCATCGTACTGTGCGGGTCGGATGTCGTGGGTATGTGTCGATCAGGTTCATTCCTGGTTTGTGTCGGTCGGTGCTACTCACATCCTGTTTCCGGGCGAATCACTGGTTTCACTACATATTTTATTGATGTGCCCTTTTTTGCTGAACAAAGATAAATAAAGAACATTTCTCTACTTATTCTATTCGGACTCTCATTTTGGTGCGCCCCCTTGAGTATCTAAAAAAATCTTTAGAGGTATCCCATTCTTCCAGCTCATTGTCACTTGCCTTTTCGTTACAACCAACTCCAAGATGATATATTTCCGAGTGGCTTTGTTATCTTTAGGGTAGGCAAAGGCATCAAAAATGAACACTTCTTCCAAACAATCTATGGTTCTTTTTGTAGCCCTGTAATCATGCATGTGATACGTTGCCATAAGGTTGATTGAGCACAGCCCCATGTCATATGATAAAAGTTAACATCTAAAGTCTTACACCAGAGTATGAAAACTCTTCAAATACTTTATTAATTTTGAGTTGGGAGTGCACTGGAGTCCCCTGCAATGTTTAAAAATGTAGTATAGGGGAGCCCTGGTTTTCAGATTTTATTAGCAATGCAAGGAGAAGTGTGGCTCACTGGTTAGAAGTGGCAGACCCTGAAGCAGAAGTCGGCCCGGGACCAGGGTTTAATTCCCGACGCGGCAGGGTCTTGGGTCAATGTCCGCGGACTCGATAATTCTTGCCTAGGTGCCTACGCTAACCATGGGTCCCACTCTGCAACTCTGGGCAATAGCTTGCTTAATCTCCACAACGGCCCCAGCAGCGCCGGGGATGCCTGGCTTCACCCTGGGGATGCTCTTTCACAGGGAAAGCCAGGACGGGTTCCCCAGCGGTATACAGCACCAGGACACCACGTAACGAGGTAACAGTGCGCTTTACAAGTATACATACATTACATACATTACACTACAGGAAGCATCCTGATCTCTCCCTTTCATTGTGCATATTGGTCCTATCAGCTCTATGGTCAAAACACCTCAGTTTCTAAAATAATTTTGCTAATTGTTCTTTTTCTTCCATAAAGTGGCTTGTCATGAGGGATAGGTTTCTCGATCTTTCTACACATCTCATAATGTTTCCTCCTGTCTGGTAAAGTCTCTGTCAGTAGTGTGCCTTACCCTAAACATGCCCTGTATAAAATATCTCTGTATACCGTCTTGAGTGTTTCCCATTCTATAAGTATCGATGAGGCTGTGTCCTTGTTGTCAGTAAGAAAGTGTGGCATGGCCTTTCAAGAGTGTTGGTGGGGCACCTGGTCTTCTCGCATGTCTGTCTTTAGTCTCCAAGAGGGCATGGCCACCCTCAATCAATTCAATCGCAGAATCAGCAAACACCATATTATGCTCAGACAGAGTTCTACAGATGTGTTCCATATTTACAACCTGTGAATGTTCTGTAGCTGTTTAGATAAATATGTATAATCTAATGTAAATTGTAAACAACAGAGTCAAAAATATATTTCTCTTCCTTGTTGAGAGGTCCAAGGGTCAATCAGGGACTAATGGGACTGCCACACAATAACCGTCACTGCTGTTTTCATTACCATTGAAGAAGACAGGAGTGGGTGGGAACACTTCACCTGTAGGTCAGAAATGCAATTAAAGTCACCTCCTAGTATGCAAGGGTATTATCTCATCCCAGCCAACAGAGGTTAGGAGCGAGTAAAAAAGGTCCCTCGATTTTGGCGCATATATATTAATTAGGGCAATGTCTCTACCATCAAGCTATCCTCAAATCAGAACATGTCTACCATCTTTAATATATGTGTGTTCATGGGTAAACATTGAACTCCAGGTCTAACTCCTAGCATAAGCTAAATGGTGTGTGTAATTGAGCTGTTCCCTTCAATGTTTCTGCAGAGCCTTCTCCTCTCCAAGTGGAATATGGCTTCCTTGGAGAGAGACTATATCAATTCCCCACATCTTAAGATAAGAGTAGACCTTTTATCTCTTAATCGAAATATTTGGGTCAGTGGCATTCCACACAGGGAGCCTATATGTCCCCTGGTTCGCTTACAGCATGGTGAATGAATGTGTCACATTGGGGCTGTCTGCCCCAGTGTGTGCTCAGTCACAGCTCTGAACTATACATGCTCCACTCTGCCTACTTGACTACCTTCAGTTCCAGGGGTCTCTCCTATGAGACATTCAATATCAGCACAGCTCCTCACTCTCCCTGAGTCCCTTGGTATCACTAGTTCGATTCATGTAGTCAAGTTTATGAACATGGGTGAAGAACATAGAAACCTTCTCAGGGGTCTCACTGATACACCTTGGTCCTTTTAAACCAACATGGAAGAAATTGGCACAGAATCTGAAATGATATGATATGATATAAAGAATTTTGTAGCGCGCTCTATTACTAAAATAGTATCCTGGCGCGAAAGGTGAGCAAATCCGGAGGGCACAAAGAAAGTAGCATAATTAGAGTGAGATGCTAAACAGATGAGTTTTCAGCCCCTTCTTGAAGGCTGTGATGGGCGGAGCAGTCCTGAGATGGAAAGGGAAAGCATTCCAGGCCCTAGAGGCCCGGACCGAAATGGACTGGCCACCTAATCGGGAGTGCTTAAATCTTGGTACCGTCATTTGACACTGGTTGGCCGAACGGAGACACCGATTAGGAATATAAAGGGCAAACCTTTTTCTCAGGTAGACAGGGCCGGTCTGATGGACCGCTCGAAAGGCCAAATACAAAATACATATTTATTAACCTCAGATGAGGGAGACTACGTCACACAGAACCCTTAGCAACTGTATGAGGCAGTTTAAGGAGTACAGAAAACTGGGGCCTTATATATGCTTAGAGTTGCATAGTCAGGATAAGACCAAGGGGAGGTCCTGGCACATGTAAGCATGCAAAATGCCTAATATGGGCACGCATGATCTGCTTGCTCAACAAAGTGGAGGTGAGTTACTTCTCCATACAGCAGCAAAAATAGCCTGACAGTTGTATAAGAGGAGCAGGTGGATTCTACTAGCTAGGCCCTTCTGAGCATGTGCAAGGCTCTGAAGAGGGAAACATGTCGAGCACATGGCTAACTAAAATGGCTGCCAAATACAAAAATGGCTTTCAGCTCATGCTACCAAATCCCTGCAATCTTTAACAAGGGGGCCCGTGCTGCTCTCAGTTAGATAGATGACTCGTCCTTTTAGCCACAACACCTCATTGGAGACCATAACTCAGGCCCACACACTTCCAATTGTTTGTCCATGGCCCCTGTTCTTCAGATCATGTGGCCGTGGAAACCCATCGCTCCTCTCTTGCTGTCGCTCCACAGAGCATTAAATTGCAGCTCTAGCCCAGCCCCAGCTCTGCTTTCTCCCTGGCTGTTGCACCAAGCCCAGTGGTTAATAAGTGCCAGGGCTTTCCTCAGGAGGCAGCTTGCACCAGTCCATTTCTTCTGTCAGCTCCGCCCACAACAGAACCAACTACTAACCATGAATGTGGGAAAAAGAGGCGGTATAATGACCAGAGATGCTGACTTCAGAGTTGGGGGACCAGGTTTGAGTCTCAGCGTTGGCTCAACATCCTGTGATTCTAGGAAAATCACGTAATCTCCCCGTAAATTAATGAGTCCTCAACTGGTGCTCATGAAAAGTGCTGGTGTTGGTGATTAAGTGCTGGTGCTGTCTAATTATAAAGAACAACAAGGGCACCCATTCGAGTCAGCATAGGACCTCGGGGAACATATTTCTAGAGCAACAGTGGTCCCATGCATAAGGAATATACGAGCACAGATAAATATAGACACAATGGAAACTATATTCAGTAATGACTTGTCCAGCCGGACATGGGTCCAATTTTTACTTAGAAAGGGGTTCACACAAAGATACCTTCAACATTTCTACGAAGTGGGGCACAAGCCTGTACCCAAACATATACAGATTGGCATGGTGAAGAAAGTAGTCAAGAGATAGAACAGAGTTTTAAGGCAGAAGCTGTAGATTTCTGTAGATTACACAATAACAGAAATTCAATTGAACACCATTACAAGCCTAACATAGAAGTTACACATTCATAGTATATGGTGTTTAAGAAGTCGACGGTGTTTCGATCCCATTAAAGAGTCAGAGGGACCACTGTTGCTCTAGAAATAAGTGCTGGTGCTGGGCACCAGAAACAGCCTGCTCAACTTAAGCACTGACCCAACCTCTATCAATCATCAACTCTCCTGACCACAAGCGGGCTTTGTCCAAGCTCGGTATACCTTGCTTCACCTGCGAAGCTATTTTCCAGTCAGGGTAGGTCTCTCGGTCCTCTGTGAGCACCCCACCAAGCCTTCTGAGTTCTTACAATTCTGCTGCTGCTGCCGTCTTGTCATCAGCCTCTGCCCCACTCCAGCCGACAATCTTCTTACCAACACTGCAGCTACAAGGGGCCCTCATCTCTTATGGCGCCCACTCCGCATATTTTCACCTTTTTAAAGGGTGGGTGGGTGTATCCTTCGTTAATTTAAGGACAGGATGTCTGTGGATCAAGGCCACCGGTGGAGCTCTGAGAAAAAGCATGCCATTCCACTGCGACTCAGGCCAAGCTCTATCCCCCCCCCCCCCCAAAACAAAATCTTGTACAAGTATATAAAAGTGATATTTTGGTTGCTGATCTTTTGGCAATGATGTTTTTGTCTCATTGATATTCTTTTATATACAACTGAATTAAAGATTATGATTAGCCTGTAGGAATGATTGAAACCCTGCCTTTGTTATGCTTAATATATGTGCATGTGTTAAGATAAGAGAAAGTCTGTGATTCAAATGCTCTTTATATACAATGATGGAATAAAGTTACAGAAGAAGACAGTTAAGTGTTACATATTTTCCTTCAGTTTTCTAGATATCTTTTACGCCTTGTGATAGCCAGAAAAGGACATTTTGTGATTAAATGATAAAAAGGAATTAGCCATCTGTTACTGATGTAATGATTGACTTGTGCCAAAAGGTATTTTAATCTCCACGTTTTTATGGAAAACTCGTGTTATTTTTTTGACATTGTGTTAAACGACTATGAGAAATCTCTAAATGACATTTTATAAAGAAAGGGATATTGTACTATCATGGTAAACATAAATCAAAAATGTTCAAGGTGTTTCGACATTTTGGTAAAAAAATGATTAATGTTGACATACATGCAAAAAGTAAAGAGTACTTACATCTGCCCATCCAAGTAACTTGTCATAAATGTGACTATCACGTCTAAAACATTCAGTAGTCAGTAATTCTTCTACAAACTCCTTTGAGGAAATCTGGAGAGTCTAACAGAAAATAAAAAAATACAGATCACGACTGTTGAACAAAGCACATGCAACAGCTTTAGTATCAACTTGTACCAAGAAATAATAAAAGTAACTTATTTAATTGATTGTATTCTTTTTTTGTTGTTTCATATGACAAGCACCAGCTGTACATGGGTACAGGTTTGTAAATGCACAAAGGCAAGAGATACCATATTTTTTCCAAGATTCCCTGTTTCCACTCTGGACCTCTAATTTTGAGGTCTTCTGTGGCTGCAGCCTCTGAACCAGTTTAGCAACATTTCCTCTAAGTAACAGATGTGGCTCCAATTCTTGAATGTATGACATTACAACGCATGCCATTACAACGCATGCCATTACAACGCATACCTTAACCCCGTATAATTTACTATTCCAACTCCAGGGTCTGCAACAGTAGAGAAGGTGTGGGTGTTAACTCCTACACCCTCTGCCTCCTGTAACAAGCCTTTCGCGTTGTAACGACATGCATTGTAATGACATGCGCTGTAATGCTTACATTATAAAGGCTGTTTCCCAATTCTCAAATGTCATTTTGAAGTATCTAAACTAGAAATCTAATAGTACTACTCCACATACTACAAAATGGCAATTCACAAACATATAGCCAGAGATTTCCACCAATCCTTTGTTATCTGTAAGGAGATTTCTTCACATGTAATTATAGGATTTAGTAATAATAAAAATCTTTCTTCATTCACAAGTAATCATGACCATACACAGATACATTAAAAGCAAAAAGACAAAAAATGCAAGCAATAAAATACATCATCAATACAGTTAAAATTCCATCTAAGTAATGTACAGAAACAGAAAATCTAATCAACCATCAACACATCTAGGGTTGTGGATCTAAGTGCTGCTCTTAAAAAATTAATGACTGCAAAAAGCATATATTCATTAGGTAGAAGCTGCAGATACATTAAGGAAACCTGAGCATGTCTGAAACACATTGCTTTTAGAAGAGGCTTAAGATACAATTTCCTGGGGTGTGTTAAATATTTACATCGGAGAACAAAATGTAGGGTATGCCCACATAAGGTATCCAGGCCAAATTTGCATCCTTTTCTTCCAATATCATGGGGATTCTGAAGGTACCCAGGGTTTGTGGATTCCCCTGGAGGGCACCCAGAAACTAGTCAAAATACAGCTAAATTTGTTTATTTGGGTGGAGGGAATAGGAAAAAAGTGCTGCAAATGAAAGCATCTGTTTTTTCCCTGCAAATGGTATCAACAAAGGGTTTGTGGAGCTGAAATCACAATTTACCCAGCTTTCAGGGACTGACAGACTATTGACAGAAAACCAACATTTTTTACACAGTTTGGGCCTTCTTCCAGTTAATGGTAAAAATGTGTATGAAATCAATAAGGGATCCTGGAAAGCTATACATTTTATAAAAGTGGACAACATTATGCATTTAGCAAGGGGTCATTTGTGTAGATCCTTCAAGGTTTCGTTATAGAAACTAACAGTTGAAAATAGGAACAATTTTAAATGAGTTAAAAAACAGCCATTTGTGCCAACGTTTTCACCTGTAACTTCTTTATAATTATGACAGATGTTTAAAACAATATACAATTACATCCGCTGGACCTTTCTGGTTTTGGGGATATATAGGACTTGTAGGTTCACCAAGGACCCGATGAACCCGAGCCAATAACTGAGCAGCGTCTTGCAATGGTTTCTTATTATGTACTGGGTATATAGCAATTCATTTGGGAAAATATATATAGTGAAAAATCAGGATGAAAGACACCTATGTATTTCTGAAAATAGAACAAAACATAGAGTTTAGAAACAGTAGCTATTTGCACATTCCCGAAATTGTGAGTACCCATACTACCATGAGAATTATAGGACATTTTTCAAAGTGACTTCTTCTTTACACATTGTATTTCATTTGGAAGGTAGAAATGCATCTAAAGTCAATAGGTAATAACAGTTGCTCTACAATTCTGTGTTAACCTTAGCCTCCCAATAAAAATGGTACCTCACTTGTGTGGGTATGCCTAGTGCCCGCAACAGGAAACGGCCCAAACCGCAACGTGGACACACTTCATTTTTTAAGGTAAAAACTGACCCTTTTTTTGCAAAGTTCCTTGCTGTAGATTTTGAAACCTAGCTCTGCCGGCACCTAGGGAAACCTAGCAAATCTAAACATTTTTCACAACCAATTTTATTGAGCAAAAGAGTATCAAGAATGTGGCATCTTCACACACCAAGATCACCACATCAGTATCAATGCAATGATGACATACATAGTATTAACGAAGCAAGTATCAATGAAGCTCAGCTTTAAAAATGCCCTAACAACCCATCCCAACCCCAACTACACCCCCACCCGTACCCACCATTCCCCCCCCGCCACACATGTACAGAAGCAACACAAAGACGATTCACATAGAGGAAGCAGGTATAGTGCAACCTGGGTCTTGCCATTGGGGCCAGAAAAGTCACTGCGATCAAATGTCCTCCTCCTGCTCCACCGGGGGTTCCAAGGACAGGCCACGGTAGTCGGCCCACCGCTTCCAGATCTGGAAGTGTTAGCGTGGGCAGCCCCGCGCCTCAAAGACCGGTTTCTCAAGACCCATAAAGTAGTCCAGCCCAGCCTTCCACGCAGACAGGGGGGGGGCCCTCACAGATTTCCAGGCCCGAGCCAAGTCACGCTTAGCAACCACCAGGCCCAGGAGCAACAGGTGACGTTTATATACGTTGCCCCCAACCCCTTCCATGATGTGCAGCAGGCCTAGCCTGTGGGTTCGAGGAAGATCTCAGCCCAGGACCTCAGCCAGGCAATTCCACACGCCCCTCCAGAATCCAGCCAGGCGACCACACGACCACACCGTATGCAACAGGGAGCCAGGCACTTCCCCACAGCGCAGGCACTCCGATGACGCAATCAAACCAGCCTTCCACAGTCGTTCACGTGTGTAATAGGCACGATGCAGGTACTTGAATTGTATCAGGCGGAGCCGAACCGCGATAGCGGTGCCGCGCGGGGACTCCAGTGCCTCCCTCCAGTCGTCCTCATCCAAGACGCCCACGTCTACCTCCCATGCCTCCCGAAGGGAGCTGAGAGTGGATGAGCAGTGAATAACAAGGGACTGATAAATCCTAGAGACCTTCTTGTCACCCAAGTCTCCCATAAACACTTTCGCCTCAATCGGGCTGAACTCCGGTAGGGAGTCGAGGCCGGCAATGCTTGGGGCGAGGGCATGTCTCAGCTGTAAATAACGGAAGAACTGGGACTGAGGCATCTGGAACTCCACTCGGAGTCCCTCAAAGGACTTGAGGGTTGCGCCTGACATGACTTGGCCCAGTTGCGTAATTCCAATAGCCTCCCAGCCCTCGAACCCGGCCAGGGCCGCCAGTTCTGGGAGCAAACCGTTGTGCCACAGCGGCGTTTCAGCCGTTAATTTGCCCCACCAACCCATGCGGCGCAAAGACTGCCGCCACACTGCAAAGACCACTTTTGTCACCGACGGCAACCCACGGCGTATACGGGCCGAGTAAAGAACGGTATGGAGCGTACGGTCACCCATGAGATGTCTCTCCAGGGCATAGGCCGGGTCACTCCTGTCCCCGTACCACCATTCATTAAGGACAAGAAGATGTGACGCCTGATAGTAGGAGAGGAGGTCGGATGTGGCCAAACCACCACAGTAGGTGGACAGAAAGCACGTCCTCAGGGCCACCCTGGCCGCTCCGCCATCCCACAGGAAGCGGCTCAGCACAGAGTTCACCTGACGGAACCACTCCATGCCAATAGGATGCGGGAAATGTTGAAGTTGGTACAACAGTCTCGGCAGCGCCACCATCTTAAAGATGGCCGACCTCCCAAAGATTGTAAGTGGCATTCTGGACCATGTTTTAACATCAGCCTGGACCCGTTCCCACACCGGCAAGACACTGCGTGTCCAGGCCACGGCTCGCGAAGTCGAGAGGAAAACACCCAAATATTTCAGGCCGTCCGTCGCCACGCGCAGGTCGGCGGCCCAAGGGTCGGCAACCACTCCGCCACGTAATACCCATAGGGTCGACTTAGACAGGTTAAGGCGGAGCCCTGAGACTTCGCCAAACCCCCGCATGATCTCCAACACTCGAGGGCCCGAACGCCGCAGGTCGGTAAGGAACAGGAGGACGTCGTCCGCGTAAAGTGCAATTCTATCCGTAAGGGTATCGTTCCAGACAAAGCCACGCAGATGGGCATCCATTCGTATCCGCGACGCCAGGGGCTCCATGGCCAGGGCAAACAGATAGGGGGACAGCGGGCAGCCCTGCCGAGTACCACGGCCGATCTGGAAGCGCCCTGAGACCGCACTGGCCACACGGACCGATGCCGTAACATTGGTATACAGGAGACGGATATAGGACAAGAAAACAGGCCCTAGATTGAAGCGGGCCAACAAGGTGAACAAATACGCCCAACTCACCGAGTCAAAGGCCCGGTCCATGTCCGCGAGGAGGAGTGCGGCCTGTTCATCCCTAGCGCCCATGGCATCGATCGCTGCCTGCGCCCGCCGGATATTATGTCGGGTGGCCCTGTGCGGCATGAACCCGGCCTGGTCAGGGTGGACCAGGTCGGCGATGTGGGGCAGAAGGCGGTTCGCCAGGGCTTTCGCCAAGATCTTGGCCTCGATATTGAGGAGGGAGATTGGCCTGTAAGAGTCGTGACGGTCCGGCGCCCTGCCAGGCTTCAAAAAGACCACAATCTCAGCATGACGCCAGTCAGGTGGCAGCTCGCCTCTAGACCGAGCTGCCTCTAGGGCATTGCGAAAGTGGGGTCCCAGCTGGACATGAAACTTCTTATAAAATTCGGCAGGATAACCGCTAGGGCCGGGCGCCTTCCCAGTATTCAATTGGCCAAGGGCCTCCCCAAGTTCCTCGGACGTAAGCGGGGCCTCTAAGGCCGTTCTAGTCTCCTCCGGGACTGCCTGCGGGAGTAGGTCATCCAAGTATGAGGCAATCTCGCCCTCCACCAGTGGGTCACGAGGAGCGTATTGTGCCTCGTAGTAGCGGGCAAAGCTAGCCGCCAGCCGATCCGGGTCGGTCATAACTGAGCCATCCCCCGCCGTAAGGCCGGGTAGCTCAAGGGGCTGGAAAGTCGCCTGGCAAAGCCTATGTAGCATGGTGCAGGACTTATCGCCCCACTGATACACCCTGCTGCGCGTGGCGAGCCACGCCTGCCGGGCCTCCTCGCACAGGACCGAGGAATAAGTCTGCTGGGCCTGCAGGAGCTGTCGCACGACGCCCTCGTCACCCCCGAGTCGACTACGCTGCTCCAGCTCCTCCACGCGGGCCGCGGCAGTCACAATGGCCTCCCGACGCTCCCGCCGAGCGGCCGCACACCAAGCTACATCAATGCCCCGGATCGTGGGCTTCAGCGCCTCCCACACAACAATGGCATCGACGCCCCCCACCAAGTTCTCGCGCCAGAAGTGATCGATCTCTTCGCGTAGGTGCGCCACATACTCTGGCCGCTGCAACTGCCAGGCGGACATACGCCAGCGAAAGGGTTGTCGTTTAGAGGGGAGGGTCAAGGTGGCTAAGACAGGGGAATGATCCGAGAGGCCCCTGGGGAGTATCGCGGCGTCCCTGACACGGTTCAGACAGGCACCCGGTACAAACAAATAATCGAGTCTCGAGAACGACCCATGCACCGCCGATACATACGTGAAGGCCTGCACAGCGGGATGAAAATGCCGCCACACATCGATCCAGCCCAGACTGCGCACAGTCGCACACAACCGGGTGGGGGTAGCCGCGGGGGGGGGGGGTCAGACACCACACGCGCTCGCCGCTGGCGGTCCAGGCCCACATCCATGACTTCATTCCAATCACCCCCCACCACAGTCAGGACCTCGGGGATTTCATCCCACAACGCAAACAGCCGCTCAGACAGTGCCCATTGCAGGGGGGGAGGGGCGTAAACACTTCCAAAGACCACCGGCTCGGAACCCAGTAGGCCCTTAACAAAGACAAACCTGCCCTGAGGGTCGATCCATTGCTTCTCATGAACATAGGCCACCCTACGATGTATCAATATGGCCACCCCCCGTGATCCCCTCGCAAAGCCAGCATGATAGACCTGGTGAAAACCGAACCTCTGGAGGCTAAGGGCCTTGGAGCCCAGCATGTGCGTTTCCTGAAGCAGGAGGACATCCACCATCTCCCTCTTCCCCCACCGCAGCACAGCCCCACGCTTGATCTTATCCAGGATACCCCGCACATTCCATGTCACCACCCGCAGGGTCTTTGAAGGAGACACAATCGCAGCATCAGCTATTTGCAATATACAGTCCAAAATCTGGCCCACCCTCCCACCCAGGTGCAACCCGCAAATCGACAAGAATCACAGCCCCGGACATGTGTGGACCCACCCCCCCAGCCCACAAACTCAGCACCCCCTTCCCAACCCAGAACCCCCCCAACAATTGCAACACCAAAACACCCCCCCACACCCCACACCCACCACCCCAATACCTCAGAAAACATTGAAGTACCTGTCGCGGCATGGAGAGACCCGGGCCCAAAACAGAGGACCCAGGGCCCGCCATACCAATGGATCCCCACAACCCCACCATGACACACACTCACCACCCCCCAACAACACTCACATCCGTGAGGGTCTGAGGCCCACATATGGTACCCTCCGAGCCACACTGCGTCCCATGACAATAACTGAAGTCTTCACATGGGAATCGGCTGGCACATCAAGGACAAAATGAAACAGTCTCACCAGCCAAGGCAGGGCAAGTCAGTATTCAGCATACAAAGTGCGAGTAGGCCCAACAGTGTTCAGCTGCCCGCATCGGAGTGTTCCGAGTCCCTGGCACCACCCAATTGCGATGCACAGGCGGAAGCCGATCTTTTCTTGGAGCGAGACCTCCGATGGCGGCCCTTCTTGGGCTGGCGATCCGTCCGCTCCGGCGACGATCCCTGAGACCTGCCCGGGTCCAGCCCCGGCTGGGCATGGGGCCGGAGTCGCACCGCCTCATCGGTCCAGCGGAACACCTCCTCAGGCGAATCGAAGAAATGGGTCCGAGACTGATATATTACTCGCAGGCGAGCCGGATACAGGAGCGAGTATTGGAGCTTGAGGCCCCGAAGCTTAGCCTTAGCGTCCATGAAGGATTGCCGCTGCTGCTGCACCATCTTCGTGTAGTCCGGGAAAATCATGATGGTATGATTCTCGAAGGTGAGGGAGCCCTTGTTCCTCGCCTCCCGCAGGATAACATCCCGGTCATGATAGTTCAGCAGGCGAGCGAGAACTGGCCGTGGGCGCTCACCCTCCGGTGGCCGCTGAGTCAGAGCCCTGTGGGCCCTCTCAATCACGAAGCACGTAGACAGTGCCCCTTCGGGGAGCCAGCTCTCCAGCCACCCGGTCAGGAACCGCTCCATGTTGTCCTTCTCGCACCGCTCTGGAAATCCAATGAAGCGGAGGTTGTTGCGCCGCGCGCGCCCTTCTGCATCTTCCACGCGGGCCGCCAGTGTCTTTTGGACGCTCTCCACCTCCGCTAGGCGCTTCTTCAGGCCACTAACGTCCGCCTCAGTCTCAGTGATACGGGTCTCGGCCCCAGCGATCCGCTCCACCGCGTTGCGAAGGTCCTGGCGCAGGAGCGTGACATCCGCCCCAACCGCTCCAATCTTGGCATCGAGCATGTCTCTAGATTGGGTGATGGCCGCTAGGATAGCTGCGTTGTCCGGCCCGGGGCCGCCGCTGCCACCGGCCGCCCCGGCGCCACCACTCGGCCCGGTGAATTTATCGATGGGGCCATGTTTAGGCGGGCCACCTCCTCTGTCCCTGGTCATGGCAAGCGCCGGGCAGGGCGGACACCACCTTCGAACCTTCGGGCACTGTCACAAATCCTGAGCAGGGCGGCCCAGACGAGGCCCCAGGGAGGGATGCGGGCCGGCCGCCGCGGTCGGATGTCGCGAAAATCGAGGTCCCGGCGTCACCCCGGCAGAACAGGCCGTAACCACACTCGTCCCCACAAGCAGCCGTCCAGGGTATAGCAGAAGAAATCTGCGGGTCCGCAGTCTGTGGGCAGCCGTATCCAGCGGGCCGAGCCAGGGGAGGCGGATCAAATGCCCCTACCGGCCACTAGTCCATCCCCGG
The DNA here is from genome assembly GCF_964263255.1 of Lissotriton vulgaris. Classification (NCBI taxonomy): domain Eukaryota; kingdom Metazoa; phylum Chordata; class Amphibia; order Caudata; family Salamandridae; genus Lissotriton; species Lissotriton vulgaris. The sequence continues at coordinate 457,243,675 of NC_141700.1, read as the reverse complement.
CCGCCTCCGGGCACAAGGAACCCTGTCCCCAGGCTGTCGCGGGGCCACGCCTCACCGCCACCGCTCGTTGGTCGTTCAGGGGATGAGCCGATGGGTAGGAGTTGTTGGCACCGTCCCGATCTCCAGGCGATCGCGGTCGAAGAGATGAGCCAAGGGCGGCGTAGCGGATGCCACCCGCACCCGCCAGGTCGCAGCTGCCACCAGGCGTCGCGAAACTCGAGGACCCCGGTCTCCAGCCGGCCACCAGGCCGCACTCCGCCGCCGCCTCCCTTCGATCACAGGAAGGGAGGAATTGCAGGATCAGCACACCAATGTAGACAGGAGACTTCACCAGATCGAAAGCAATCACTGGGCACCAATAGTGGGCTCGGGGGACAGGATAAATGATCGAATTAAGTCCGGGCCGGCGGGAGCTCTACAAGGCTGCGACCGCCATCTTCGCCCGCCAAGCCACGCCCCCAAAAATCTAAACATTTTTGAAAGCAAGACACCCAGGGAAAACCAGGATGGGGTGACTTGTCTGGCTCTCACCAGGTTCTGTTCTGCAGAATCCGTTGCAAACCTCAAACTTTATTTAAAAAAACAAAATGTCCTCATATTTCTGTGGTGGAAAGTTCTGGAATGTGCGTTGATCCACAAAATTCCACCAACCCCACATGCCCCATTGTCTTCCCAAACAAAATCGTACCTCCCTTGTGTGGGTAGGCCTTGTGGCCGTGACAGGAAACAGCCCAAAACGCAATGTGGACACACCACATTTTCAGAGTAAAAACAGACCCTTTTTTGCAAAAATCCTAGCTGTAGATTTTGAACCCTGGCTCTGCCGGCACCTAGGGAAACCTAGCAAACCTATACATTTTTTAAAACTAGACACCCAGGGAATTCCAGGTTGGAGTGACTTGTCTGACTCTCACCAGGTTCTGTTACCCAGAATCTCTTGCAAACCTAAACCTTTATTAAAAAAAACAAATTCTCCTCATATTTCTGTGGTGGAAAGTTTTGGAATCTGCGTGGATCCACAAAATTTCACCCACCCGCACTCCCCAAAGTCTTCTGAGAAAATGGTACTTCACTTGCGTGGGTAGGCCCAGTGCCTGGGATAGAAAATGGTCCAAAATGCAATGTGGACACACCACATTTTCACAGTGAAAACTGACCCTTATTTTGCAAAGTGCCTAGCTGTAGATTTTGAACCCTAGCGCTGCCGGAACCGAGAGAAACCTATACATTTTTGCAAACTAGACACCCTGGGGAATGCAGGATAGGCTCACTTGTCTGGCTCTCACCAAGTTTTGTTACACAGAATTCCTACACAGAATTCCTTGCAAACCTCAAACTTTGTAAACAAAAAAAAAAACTTTCCTCACATTTCTGTGGTGGAAAGTTCTGGGATCTGTGTGGATCCACAAAATTCCATCCACCCCGCATTCCTCAAAGTCTTCCGAGAAAAATGGCACCTCACGTAGGCCTAGTGCCCACAACAGGAAACAGCCCAAAACACAACGTGGACACACCATATTTTCACATAGAAAAATGACCTTTTTTTGCAAAGAGCCTAGCTGTAGATGTTGAACCCTAGCTCTGCCGGCACCTAGGGAAACCTAGCAAACCTATACATTCTTGAAAACTAGATACGCAGGTAAAACCAGGATGGGGTGACTTGCCTCGCTCTCACCAGGTTCTGTTACCCAGAATCCGTTGCAAACCTCAAACTTTGCCAAACAAAATCATGTATTCCTCACACAGAAATTTGAGAAAAATTAGAATTTTTTTCAGCTAAACTTGAGGTTTGCAGAGGATTCTGTGTGGGAAAACGTTGGGGGGTCCACGCAAGCCATACCTCGCTGGACTCCCCGGGTGTCTACTTTTCAGAAATGTGTGGGTTTGGTAGTTTCCCAAGGTGGCCGCCGTGCCCGGGGCCCGTCCCGCCCCTCAGTAATCTGTAACACTATAAGATTTTTGCTACGTGACCGATTCTCTAAATCGGCCTGCTTCCACTGAGTGTCCTCTTTCATAGTCCGTAAAGATTCAGTCAGGGCCTTTTGAGCCACAAGTTCATCTTCGAGATTTGAAATGCATGCCTCCGCTTCATTAAATCCTGTGGTAAAGTTCGAGCAGGTTTTAGCGATACGACGTACTGAATTCTGAAGTTTTCGACAGAGGTTCTGGACACTTTGAATTTTCACTGTAGTTTCCTCCCGATGGGACATTATTGATTGTTAAATTAAAGCTAAAGATATATCTTCTGGAGGATAAGTTATATCTGTGTCTTTCTGTAAGCCACCAGGGGGTTCCCTTTCAGACTCGCTGTTGTCAATTTTATGGTCCAGTCTCTTACAAACCGTGTGAGGACTACCTTCCACAAATTCACCAGTTCTCCAGATACGCACTGCTATGGTCGCTGCCACCGACCCAATTCAGCTGAGCTTTAAAAATTGCCGCTAAGTCCTTACAAGATGATGTAGACTGGTAATATAGGGAAAAAAATCCCCAGATCAGTGTCTTGCAATTGGAAATTACCATTTTTGTCAGTGTCAGTGTTTGACCCAGTGTTTAATCAAATCTGCGTGAGATTGGCAGCCACTTATGAGCCCCAGACAATCATTCGATTAGAACGAAATATCCTTTACACATATCTACACTTTCAAACAGGTAACACATATTGAATATCTCTTTCATATCAATATAGATCTGACATCATGCATAATTCTTACTAAATGGGTATCTATTTGTGTATCTGACGAGTGGATATTTTTAGAATTTGATCATTCCATACATGCAATATAGGCCATTGCCTCCAGAGTGTTGACATTGTTGGTTCTCTGATCAAGATCAAACTCTAAATGATTACAAATATAGTATCATGTTTTTGGCATAAACTAATTTAGAGACTTTAGGCCTGAGTCCTTGGTAGGCCATAGCCAACAAGCAAAAGGGAATGAGTTTTACTTAGAATGTTGTCCCTCATGTTCTTGTATTGTAAAATATGTGCTTGATTTTATGTATGCTATATCAATATACCCTATTTAATTTTTCTATGCTTTTCATCTAGATCCTGTACATTTATTATTCTTGTATTCACTTTTTCACTGTATATATATGTATATAAGAGTACTTTACTGGAGTCATAATGTATTATACACATTGTGTTTTTTATATATATGTGGTCAATTAGTAAGTTGTTTAGGTCTCTAAAAATGTATAAAATATGCCCCCCTTATAGTATGATAACAATAGTTATATTTTGTCCCATCTAGCTTTCAGTGCAAATAAGTTAGTGACCTCATGAAGGCGATAACGCCGAAACGCGCGTAGTCCACTCTACCACCTTGCCTCCATCAATTTGTCTGAGTTTTGGCTATACTATTTTTGATTTACTTTCTATGTAAAGATTGTCCAAATACGTTTTTATACTTGATAAAATTGTGAATCATGAAATCTACTATGTAGGGGGTCATTGCTACAGCTTTGGGGCAGTAAATTTCAGCGCACCTGCAGTCTGTGGAGGGCCACGGAACATCGCCGCTCTCCCCCACCGCCGAGTGCCCCCGGCCGCCGAGTGGGGAGGAGCGCCACCTGCATTGCCAAACTACACTTCCCAGCATCCCTGCACAACCGGGACCGGGACGCCGCCTCCTGACCCTTGCAGCTTCCGCCGGGAGGTGCATAAACACCAGGAGAACCTCCGGTGGAGTGGGGGCCATTGCTACAGCTTTGGGGCAGTAAATTTCAGCGCACCTGCAGTCTGTGGAGGGCCACGGAACATCGCCGCTCTCCCCCGCCGCCGAGTGCCCCCGGCCGCCGAGTGGGGAGGAGCGCCACCTGCATTGCCAAACTACACTTCCCAGCATCCCTGCACAACCGGGACCGGGACGCCGCCTACTGACCCTTGCAGCTTCCGCCCGGAGGTGCATAAACACCAAGAGCACCTCCGGTGGAGCGGGGGTCATTGCTACAGCTTTGGGGCAGTAAATTTCAGCGCACCTGCAGTCTGTGGAGGGCCACGGAACATCGCCGCTCTCCCCCGCTGCCGAGTGCCCCCGGCCGCCGAGTGGGGAGGAGCTCCACCTGCATTGCCAAACTACACTTCCCAGCATCCCTGCACAACCGGGACTGGGACTCCACCTCCTGACCCTTGCAGCTTCCGCCCGAAGGTGCATAAACACCAGGAGCACCTCCGGTACAGCGGGGGTCATTGCTACAGCTTTGGGGCAGTAAATTTCAGCGCACCTGCAGTCTGTGGAGGGCCACGGAACATCGCCGCTCTCTCCCGCCGCCGAGTGCCCCCGGCCGCCGAGTGGGGAGGAGCGCCACCTGCATTGCCAAACTACACTTCCCAGCATCCCTGCACAACCGGGACCGGGACGCCGCCTCCTGACCCTTGCAGCTTCCGCCCGGAGGTGCATAAACACCAGGAGCACCTCCCGCGTCGCGGGACGTGCGCGGGCGACGCCGGGCAGAGCCCGGGCAGAGGGCGGGCCGTCTGTGGTCGTCAGGGGCCGAAGGAGGCTGGGCTGGGCCAACTCGCTAACATCTAACATCCAAGATGGGTAAGAGAAAGAAAAATTCGACCATGGAGGAGGGTGGTAAAAATGCCAAATTGCCCAGGCACTCAAACTCCATCATGTCATACCTCTCCTCCACAGTAGGGGCATTAACTAAGGAGATCGCTAATGCAGAGCAAGAACTCGCCATTGCACTGATTTCCCCTAGAATAACACCAGCATCGCAAACAGCTGAGGCTGTAGTTCCCTCTCCTAGTACTTTATCCTGTGTCCCTCTGGAACCCCTTGTGACCATTGTCAATTCCGTACCCCATGCCCAACCAGTTAGCGAGCCTGCACTTATGCCATCTGTTACACCTCCAAGTGCTCAACCTCAGTTGGCCACAAAAACAAACAATCGTAAGAAGGGGAAAAAAGCTAACACCATGCCAGTTATTGTTGACAAACCAGACAGTATGGAGGATAAACTTGAGGAACTCTTCGTGGCTAGGATTGAACCGCTTTTGGTGGGCATCGCCAAACACATTGTGGACACCCTAAACACATGCCTGGAAGGACTCTTAAAGAAATGTTCCCTCATTGATAGAATCATTCACTCGCTACCCTCTAACAGTATATTAACGATTGAGGGCAAACCTGAGGAGGCGGGTAGGGGAAGGAGATCAGAGGGGGCCATACCCACGACTAATCCCACAAGCGGAACTTAGCATAAAGAGAGTAGGCCTCAGGTTGCACTCACATCCCTTCAGCAGGCCACGGCAAACGATCCCATTGTGGCACCTGAGCCAATGGTATTGTCCCAAAAGTACCAACCACCTAGGACAAGGGTCACCCCAAGTACATATAAACTTCACCTCCCACCGGAGGCGTCTCCATTGGTGGCGGTGTTTATTGGGGTAGACCCCCTTGGGGAAGGGGAACGGGAATCAACCAGGGAACTTATGGCTAAGGTTAAGTCTTGGAGTGCTGAGAAATGTTGTGGGGAAAATATAGCGGACTTGATTATTCACGCAAGGAGGGTGGGCTGGATTGGCAAACAACCAAAAACAACATATGGTGATTGTGTGGTCGTAAATTTCTGTAGGGCTGACGTGGCTGATAGACTTTTTTGGGATGGTACAGCAATATCAAATGGGGATCGTTTAAGACCAGTTCCCCTAGGTTTTATCTATCAACCGCCACCCTTCCATAAACCCAAAATAAATTATCAGGCTAGATGGCAGGGTATGAGGACAGCAGCGGCACGTAGAAACCCAAATGAGTTTACTCAAACACAATCAGTAACAGCTCCACCTACCCCTCTCACAATGACACAACATGTTTCTCAGGATTCAATCAAGGAGGGCGGGCCGAGTTTGAGCCTGAGTAACCAGTACTCACCCCTGTCTGGCCTGAATGACATGGACTGACTACCCAGGGAAGAGTTAATCACGTCCACTGAGGAAAGAAGGGCTACTAAGGAAGTAGGTTGTAAAATACTCAGTTGGAACATTGCAGGAATTAGCTCAAAAATGAGTGGCACTGAATGGGTTACTTTTATTTCAGACCACAATGTCATTGCTCTGCAGGAAACGTGGGATATGACATCCCGGTTTTGGTTGGACGGTTTCGCAGGTTTTGCAGTTGCGGCTAGTCCTAGTAATGCAGGAAGAGCAAGGGGAGGCCTCCTGACTCTTTTTTCACTTGATCTTAACGGATCATTGAAACAGATTAAATATGATTCTCCAAACTGCCTAATTGTAGAAAGGCAAACTAGTCCTTCAAAGAGTATATTGTTTATTAATTTTTACAATTCTGTAAACAAGGAATATGGTGGGGACAATATCTCAAAATTGGATGCTTTCTTAAATCTACTCAGCCAAAATACTCATACTAGTTATGAATTTGTGTTAATGGGTGACTTCAATATTCATCCTTGTGATTTTGGTTGTACTGTAATTGAATGTATGGAGACACGGGAATTGGAGGGGCCGCATTTTGAGCATAATAGGGCAGGTGAGGAACTGGAGGATCTCCTGGCCAATTTCAACCTCTTTGAATTTATTGCGCGGGAGGGGAAATCTAGAACACCAACGTTTAAGGGGTCATCCCCGGGGACTGTCATTGATTATATTTTTGTGACCCCTGCTATTCTCAATCATACTACTTCTTATTGTACCGTCCCATCCCCCTTTAGTGATCATAATCCTGTCCTTTTGATTGTGTCCTGGGGAGATTCTATGGGCCCTAAGCCAGGACAGGCCAGATCCGGATCTGCCCTACGCTCAACAGACCAGGGTAGACGGTTGAAGTGGGCGAATGTGGTTCCTGGTGATTTTTACATTGACATTGGCCCGCAGATAAATGATCAGATCACGATCTGTCTAGACCCATCCTCACAAGGCCATGACATCATGGATGCCTTCCAGTTAATATGCAGTAAAGTCTCTTCCAACCTTATGGTGCGACGGAGCAGGGGAGAGTCAAAACACTGTGGGTGGTTTGATCCCGCCTGCTCTAAAGCACTCAAAGCTTTAAAATTAGCTCTTAAAGTAAACCCTAGGGACAGGGCCTTGGTTGCAATCTTGCGAAAAGACTATAGGAAGGCTATTAAGAGTAGACAGGATTGCATTAAACAGGAGGCCTGGGAACAATTATCTTCCACCGACATATTGCGGGATAGCAGGCAATTCTGGGCTGTAATTAACCATCCATACTTCTCGGAGTCACCTAACACAGATACTGACTGCGTAATCCCAGACGAGAAGTGGCTGGCTCATTTCAGCTCCGTCTATGGTGATAGTGGCAATTCCACCCATCTACAAAATATGTCACACCCCTACACTTTAACAGTGCGGAGGTGGAAAAGGCAATTTGTGCAACTACAAGGAACAAAGCCCCCGGCCGAGACGGGGTACCGGCCGATTTTTATATACATTCACCGGAATTATGGGCTGGTATCCTGGCAAACGTGTTCACTGCCGCAAACAGTACGCCTCCTCCAACTACATGGGCGACTTCCACAATAGTCCCCATATTTAAAAAGGGCCAAAGGGACGACCCAGGGTGTTACCGGCCCATATACCTTCTGGACTCTGCTATAAAGATCTTGGGCACAGTCCTTTTGGTAAGGTTAAGGGACAGTTTGGAAGGATGTGGCGGTCTGGCCGACATCCAGTACGGCTTCAGGGAAAAAAGAGGCACGATTGAACAGTGTTCAAACTTACACCTGCTGACCGCTAAGTATACGGTGGCCAAGGAGGGGTCTTTGTACTTAGCGTTCATGGACCTCTCCTCGGCCTTCGATCTGGTCAATAGATCAAAGTTATGGGAAACTCTCTTGAAGTTGGGGATTGATGAGGACCTGGTTGGGTTCATAGCCTCCCTCCACCGGGATCTATTTGCCGCAGTGAGGGTAACAAAAGAAGGCAGATGCACGACCCGTTTCAACTCGAAACGGGGTGTTAGGCAGGGCTGCATATTAGCACCCCTGCTATTTACAATTTATATCAACGGCCTAGGCAAGCACCTAGAAGGGGCAGCAAGAGACATCCCGCGTGTAGGAGAAGTTAAGATCCCTGCTCTCCTATATGCGGATGACGCTGTACTCATAGCACGTACAGGGGTGTGTCTCCAAAAGCTGCTGGACACATTTGGCTCCTTTATGGACCAGCTTGATTTGAGGGTCAACGCTACTAAATCCCACACTATGGTCGTCGGACCGCAAAAGAAAAAGACTAAGGTAAAAACATTTTTTTGTAAAGGAGAGGTAGTCTCTAGCGTTCCTGTTTTCTCCTACCTTGGTGTGCTCTTTGATAGCAAGGGTACCTGGGGACCTCAGATACGGGCCAAAAGCCTAGCGGTGACAAGGACATCAATGGCCATTCTGGGTTTCGCTAAAAGGTTGGGCCACAGACCAATGGAAGCTATCTTAAATGTGTATAACAGCAAATCCCTCCCTGTGGCTTTATATGGCGCGCCTTTATGGGGTTATGTACGCTTGGACAAAATTCAGCTGGCGGAGAATAGATTTGTACGTTCCCTTTTGTGCCTCCCTCAATCTTCACCAACTTTTTCTATTCATATGGAACTGGGTTTGGATTATGTTCAGGATAAACTGAGATTGGCACCTTTAACATACTGGCTCAAGACCTGGCTAAACACAGAACTAACGCTAAACCACATCATTATGAGGGATGTGTTGAGTTTGGAGAACAGTAGCATGATTCCATGGCTGGCCTACTTAAAAAAATCTTTTAATTACCTGGGACGACCAGACTTATTTACTGATCCCTCTGGTATTACAAAACAGGATGTGAATGTAATTAAAAAACATTTTATGGCAATGGAAAGTTTGTTGCGAGAAGAAACAGAATTGTTAAAGCCCACAGTTCGACTGCATTATTTGTCACTTCATTCACTTGCAATTGAGCCCTATTTATGTTTTGTCACAAACCCTTTTCATAGGTTTCTGTTAACAAAATTCAGGTTCAATCTTATTCACTTTTATTTGGGCAATTTCAACTCTTGGATCAAACCAGAGTTAGCACCACCCTGCACCTGTGACAACTTTTCAGTTCAAGACACGATGCACGTTATTATGTTTTGTGATTTCTTCTTTGCACAAAGAAAAAAATATCTGCTACCTGTTTTAAGGGAAGCTGGTTTCTCCCAGGTGAGACCAGCCATGCTTTATTTACAATCTCTGAGAAATATATGCATTACATTCTCCATGGCAAACTTTCTAGTGGCAGCGGTCAGATCAAGAAGGTGTAAGAACCTGTCAAATCAGTGTGTATAAACCGTTTTTAGTGATTTTAAAACTGTTTTTACTGTAATACTATGTCAAATGAACTTGATTGTAAAGAAACTGTTTAATTCTATTTTATTTGTATATAATACTGTTTTTATGTCCTTTGTATGATTTTAATCGAATCAAATAAAGTTAATTTGACTGACTACTATGTAATATAAATAGAAAAGTTAAAATACAAAAAAACAAAAAACACTGAAAATATTGATTATCAAATAAAAGAATAACAGTTTTTTTAAAATATATTGGCTGTACATTTTTGGTTGAATGTCATAATTTGTACACTAGATGTGGGGTGGCATTTTCTAATGTTTGAGACCTGCAACTCCTTTTTGTCAATAATGTGACTGGCTCAGCTATATACCTTTATCTATAATGTTTCTTCCCAATGTATAGCGAGTCTATCAGATATATAGTGGTCCCCTTCTTCTAAACTAAATATTTCTCATAGCCTGTCTATGAGGGGATATTTCATTGTCTATGGAATTGTCCTATCTTCCGGTATGACCACAGTTATCCTATCCTAATTCTAAGTATTGTCACTTTTTGGCTTCAGCTTTTAATTATCAATCACAGTACAGGATATACATCTAATTCATGATACAATCACATGGTGCTTGTATTGGTATCCGCGGTTTAGTCTAATAATCTTAGTTTGCACTGGCTTAAACCCCCCCCCCCCCTTTTTTTCCTCTATACTGGTTTCCAGCCAGTTTTTTGTTTACAATCCAACATGGCCAACTTGAAAACATTCAGCTTTTCAGATGATGACTTTATGTCCATTGTAGGAGCATCATCTACTTTTGATACTAGAACTGCCTCTAATATATATGGCAATGAGGAACTGACTAAACTGCTAGCCCTTAAAAAGAAGGCAAAAGGATAGAATTACACGGGGAATACATGCTACAGTATTTACTTGCGGGGATAATTCCACAAGGATTACAAATAAAAATATCCCAGGTTTATTTATACACATTAAAGAGTTCTTAGATAAATGGTCCCGAATAGCCAATCGGTGCTCTAGAGACTTAATGATGCTCATAGTAGAGACGGATAAAGAAATCATACTACAACTATTGAAGGAAATCTCCGACCTAGAAAGTGTAATTAAATCTTCATCAGCCGTAGAGGATGCTAAAAAAGCTCGAGATAAGATTGAATCTGAACTAAGTTCATACAATTAATACTTAACAAAGCTTAAAACTGATAAGTTGCAAAAAGACATGAGATACTTCAGCAGGGAGAGTATCTATCCATATCTCTCAGATGGCTATTATACCCTATCTGATGACTCTGGTTATGGCACTATGTCTTATCAACCAGCCATGAGACAATTGAATAAGAAGGTTACCACCTTTTCCGAAACATCGGAATCAGATAGCGATGATGTGCTATCTGAACAGGGCCATAGAGGTATGAGATACACTCCTCGTTTTAATCAAGGATATAGTACTTTTTTAGGGAGGCGCAACCAACAGAGAGGCAATTGGCGACCTCGTTACCGGCCACAGTTTTGCCCACATTATCAACCTCAAGCACAATATCAACAACGTGCTCAATATCAGCCTCAATACCGGGGCCCTTCTCAAGCCAATCAGAATCAATACCTGGAAACCCGGAACGCACGTTACTGGAGACAATAAAAGAGATCCCCCATCTTTAACTTAAGTAAGTCATCTTTAAATAATGCTACCCTTTCTCTATTGTGCAAGGGACTCTCATTTGTACCACACTCGGGACTTAATGAATTTGTGCTCTTTAACGATCTGATGGCTTTCTTTCGTAAAATTCGCCTCACATTTTTCTTTGAAGACAATGACTATGTTGCCTTAGACACCAATCAATCGGGTCAATAATTAAAATCAACATTTACACCTACTGTCGAACAAGTTGCTCCTGAAATAAAAATATTTGAGAAAGCTGTATATAATAAACTTTTAAAGGCAACTAAATATGTACCGAAAACACCATACAACATCTCTAGTGAGGAATTTGAGGCACTTACCAAACTAAAAAATGTGTTTGATATAACAATAAAAAGCTGCGACAAAGGTGGAGGAATTGCCATTCTTAATACCACCACATACATTTACAAGATTGAAGAAATGCTGAAGGATACAAGATTGTATTCCAAAATAGCAAATAATCCCACCCAAAAAATCTAATCAAAGATGTTGCGACTTACATCTAAAGCCTTTCAGAATGGAACAATATGTGAAAAGGAGTTCAACTACCTAAATATAGAGAACCCTAAATTGGCCTGCCTATATGGAATCCCGAAGGTTCATAAGGATGTAAATAATCCCCCTTTTATGCCCATTGTCTCGACTATTGGCTCTATTACTGAACCTATCTCTAAATATCTCAATGCAATTTTAGGCCCCCATATTCATAATGTCCCTGGATACATAAAAGATACTTGCCAGGTGATTAATATGATGGCAGGCATACCTTACAATTCAAATAGACAATGGTTTGTTACATTAGACGTTGAGAGCCTTTACTCTAATATACCGTATGAAGGAGCACTTTGTGCTGTCAAATGGTTTATTGACACATACAATGTTGAATGTAACTGCAAATTTGTCTTTGACTGCCTGACCATTGTGTTAGAGGAAAATGTGTTTGAATTTCGTGGCGCGCTTTACAGGCAGACAAAAGGAGTCAGTATGGGCGCTTAGCTAACATATACATGGCCCATTTTGAGGAGAAGTATGTTTTTAACTAAATAGCACCCTTTTTTTAATCAATCCTAAATTGGTTGTGATATATAGATGATGTCATCTTTATATGGCACGACAATGAGGATACTCTGCAAGAGTTCATAATGTGGCTTACCCTTTGTGATTCCAACTTACAATTCACTTTACACTGCAGCAATTTGCAGATTGACTCTTTGGATCTAACCTTTAAACACGAATATGGCCAATTATATGTAGACCTCTATATAAAACCTACAGCACGTAACACCATATTACATCATGACAGCTTTCACCCCACAAAACAGAAGAACAGCATTCTCTTTGGGCAATTGCGCAATTGCACAAAAATACAAGACTATGATATACAGTCTGTAGCAATGAAGCAAAAGTTTCTTCATAGGCGTTATCCACATCCTGTCTATTCAAACACAAATCCCCTACCTGCCCTTTCACCATTTACGAACACCCAAACACTTTAAATGCCCCAACAATAAACCTGCTCAAACAATCCCTGTCGAAGACCCCACGATAACAATCCAATCCAAAAACTCAGCCAACCCTGGCAAAACTTCCACCAATCCCCGCCACCCAGAATGCCGGGGGGGGAGGAAAACTACCCCCCCCCTTTCTGCCCCCCCCCCCCACAACCAGACCCAGAACACGCCTGCAATAACTGACCAACCAGAAAACTTGACCCAACGAATCAGCCCACACTGGAGTGTTCCTGAACAGTAAGGCACCTGGGAATAACCTCTCTCAACTCAAGTAAATACAGATCCATCCCCAACCTGGATAGATGGACCCCATCACCCCTGAAAAACTCCACCGCCTCAAACTTAATGTCCCTGTGGCAAACTCTACCAAAACCCAACGACCTACAAAAACGAGAAACCTTCAAATTAACTTTCCTACGCGCTCTATCAATCGCTCTGGGATTACGCGCACCCCTCCATGACCTCCGAGGCACCAACTCAGTACACAAGACATGGCAACCCACTCACTGTTCCTTCAACAGAGCCAAATCCCTCTTTTTGGCAGGCAACAACACAACCCCCTTCACCCCACAAAGATCATTCTCTCCCAAGTGCAGTAACAAAACATCCGGACATTGCCGCCCAACCAACCATGAATTCAAAGATCGAACCAACTCCCTCCACCAGATACCCCCTTTGCCTTTCCACACAACATTAAAAAAGCGTTCATTAAAACCCAACATCTGTCTGAAATAGCACTCGCGAGCTTGCACCTGGGCCCACTTAACAAACGAATGCCCCACGATCCAAATAGTCAAGGCCAGGGAGAGGGGGCCCGCTACAGAACCTGAAACAAGAAAAAACAATATGAGCATCATGAAAAGGAGGAGGTTGCAAGCGCGTCATCTGAATCGCTCCGCACATAGCGCTGAAAACAGTTGGAAGACCAGCGCCCCAGCCGTATAATATCCCCCCTAGACCACCCGCGATTACTGGCTTCCGTAGCGGCCCCGATCCTGAATGAATGAGTCCCAAACTGAGCCCCATCCAAGCCCATTTCCTTCAACGCCTTTCGCATCACCATACGCAGCTGATAATCGGTCACTCTGCCTCCATCTGCGTGATGAAAAACCCGCGTGCCAGCCACCCCGCCAGACAACCCTTTCCAGCGCCTCGCCCAATGTAACAGGCATGTAGATCCAGACGAAGCAGCTTCCAACCAAACCCCTTTATCACGACACCTCTGATCAGTTTTCGCACGAGCTAACCAAATATGTACCCCCTGCTCCGCGAAGAAAACATCCTGCCATAATAACCCAACCTTCAACCTGGAACCCAACAATTCTGAAACTCGAAAAGCCCCAAAGAACATCCAAACCATGAGTGTGGAAAACAGACAAACCTCAAAAACATCCCTGCACACCGCAGGAAGAACCGCCATCAAGCGCACCAACATCTGCCACGATACAGGCCTACGAGACAAGGCCGACCTGCCCCGTTCCCTGTCCCAACCTTCCAACATCCTCTTTCACAATTCTCCCGCAGAAGAAGCATAACCCCACAACATCTTACACATAAAGGAAATGCCTGCCAACTTCCCAGCAATTGTGACTTTCGAAAGGCCCTTATCCATCAAACCAAGCAAAAATCTGGATTCTTCACTCATGTAGCCACGCGATTCGTCCTCCACGGACTTCTTCAGGGCAACTGGGGTGAACTCTTATTGATATTGAGTAGATATATGTTCTTCCATCCAGAAAAACGGCAATGTTTATTTAGATTTATTTGTTTATTAGGTGAAAAGACATTTCAATTTCATTAGGTAACATCACAAGAGAAGACGCCACGCAATGGAGCCGGCCTGATCTACTTCTGCAAATTCCTGTTACACTGGGCTATCTGACCCGAATCATCTTACCTAATGAAATTGAAGAAGTCCGTGGAGGACAAAACGCGTGGCTACATGAGTGAAGAATCAAATAAAGACTAAACTTTAAAAAAAACATCCAAAGACTCTGCTACTGAACCTTTTTTCGTTCTTTTGACTTGTGCTCAATGACTATTATTATACAGATTCTTAAATACATTGATTTGTGTGCTGGATCATTTGTTGCAAAAATTGTATGTTAGAACAAGTTTCTTGTTCTGGGAGGTCTAGGGAAAAGAATCTCCGATCCGTGGCACCATACAAAAAAAACTAGGCAATATACAGGATAGGTGCAATTGTGCTTAAAACCCCTTTTCCCTCTTTCTTTCCAAATTACCAAAACCATCACTGCCTGCCGCATCTGAGAAGATCTGAACATCCCATGGAAAATCTTCCTCCCTGACCAGTGGAATACCATTGAAAGAGTGCAGGAAAGCGCTCCACATCCGAATGTCCTCCTTCACACCTGCCGACAAACGTACATGATGGTGAGGCAAATGGTGACCTGACAATGCCCGCCCCAGCCTTCTGCAAAAGGTCCTCCCAGCTCTAACCACTCTGCAGGCAAAATTGAGATGTCCAAGCAAAACCTGTATGTCCCTCACCGTCACCTTGGCTTTTGCAGGCGTATCTTCCAGCAAAACCAACATGGCCTCCTTCTTCTCCGGCGGCAATCGTGCCTGCATCCTGACAGAATCAATTTCAATGCCCAAAAAGGACATCGTTGTACATGGACCCAAAGTTTTCTCTGGAGCTAAAGGCACCCCCAACTCCTCCATCAACTCCTGAAATTTGTCCAATGCCTACTGACATTCCGCCATGCCCGGGGAGCCCACAAAAAAGAAGTCGTCTAAGTAATGTGTAATCAGCCCCAGACCAGTCTGATGTGTAAAATGCCACTGCAAAAAGGTACTGAAACACTCGAAGAGAGCACAAGACATCGAACAGCCCATCGGTAAAGCCTAATCCACGTACCATTGCCCATCAAACTGGATTCCCAAAAGACTCCAATTGTCTGGATGTACGGAAGCAAACGAAATGCAGATTTTATGTCGCATTTCGCCATCTCTGCAGTTGCGCCCGCGGTCACCATCAGTGACATTGCAACGTCAACTGAGGAATATGACACTGAGGCTGCTTCCCCATCAATAAAATCATTGACAGAAAACCCCTCAGGTCACGATAGGTGTTGAATGAGCCTGAACTGCCCAACTTCTTTCTTGAGCACCACCCCAATTGGAGAAACAATCAAGTCTTGCAATGGCCAGTCCTGAAACGGACCCGCCATCCTGCCTTCACGCACCTCTTTGTCTAACTTATCCTGGACTACTGGCATATGTTCAAATGCTGACTTCAAATTTCTTGCCCATCGCCTTTGACGAGGCCCTTCATACCCCAAACGGAAACCCTCTGCAAAACCCTCCAACAGTACCTGCTTTGCTCCCAGATCGTCATAGTCACGCAAAGCAGCCCTCAGGGACGCCAGTTTAACTGGCGTAGGAGCCCTTGGGCCCAGACCCTTGAGGTCCCTTACCTCCTCTATTTCCTTGTGACTGCTGTGACGGCCCTGCTGCATTTCCCCCTGTCTGATGCCACTGCTGGCCTCCCTGCGGCTTGAGTCCCCAACATCTAACCAAAGGGTGCTTCTTCCCGCACTGAGAGCATTTGTGCCTGAATTTACAATACTCTTGTGTGCACATGCCCTTATTGAAATCCCAGCATGACACCTAATATATTGGCTCGGACTCTCGAAGATTTTGCCACACTTTCTGTCCTAAGGGTCAATTGGGCCAAATCCTGTTTATACCTGTTCACCCCTCCTATCTTGATCCCACATTTAACATTAACAGCATCACAGTGAAGTGGCAACCCCCTGCTTTATGATAACTAGGAATAAGGATATACTATCAACCAATTGACCTCATTGAGGAAACTCTCATGAGGGCAATAACTGCCATAAAGTCCCATATGCTCTTCTGACACTATTTGCTGTTACTGTTATGGGACGCAGAGCGTTGCTCAAGATGGTAGTTCTGCCACGGCTACTTTATTTTTTCACAAACCTTTCATTGGATATCCGACCCCCAGTCTTCCGCTCCTTTGAGAGCACCATGATGGAATTCATATTGAATTGGTCCTGATGCCGAGTTGCTTTCTCCAAACTGTATCTGCCGTGCTGAATATGGGTCAATATTATCTTGCTGCAAAGCTCCAATGAGTGGCTAAATGGACATGTGGGTTGAATCTACATGACACGCCATGCTCTCACCGCTTTGGACCCTCTTGTTGACTGTCCAGCTTTTCCATCCTGGTAGGTGCGGTAAACCACCGATCCCACTACTACTAGAGGTTGCTTATAGATGCTTTCACTTTTATACCACACCCTGCAGGGCTTTTCCCCTGCCATCCCTTCCGGTGGTCAATCTACAACAGGCCCTTCGACATCTGCGACAGCCACAGGAAAGGAGGCCCTGTCAGGGGAACACTCCTCAGACACCCCTGAGCTTGCTGCAGCAGATCCCCTCCTAGTGGACAGGGACATCCAAGAAAAATCTAGAAGGCTCAGATGGCAAGGCACCCACGACAGCCAGGAAGAGACTGCAGAAATTATGTCCTTTGTAGCATGCAACACATTTACTTTCTTGACTATTCCTGTACACGTTTCAACTTCTGATGGGAGGAGTTTGCTGGCCTCTAGACTACAGACAATGTGGCTCATAATACAGTGGTTTTATCCACCAACACTGAAAACTACACCCCTGTGTTGTCACTATTTCACTGCATCTTTAATTTGATGTTTTCACTTTGTGCATTGCAATAAATTCAATCTTCACAAAATCATTAGCTCCTGTACAATCATTCACATCTGGGAAATGATGAAGTTATCCACATGTGTATTACCAAATGAAAGTAGAAGCTACCTGTGTAAGAATGGACATGTGGAATGTCAACAATGTGCAACTGTGTATCACAAATATATCTCCTCAACACAGACATGCAAGTGTACAGTCTCATGATATCTTTATTACATAGTTCCAACCTTAGGCTGGGACAATTAAAAAAAAAAACAGTTAAATAATACATCTTTGAAATGATCTGTGTCAGTGACCACACATGTCATGTGGAGACCTCAACATCATGGTAGGACAAGATACATTTGACAATGCCAAATAGAGTAGGCAAATGACAATTGGTTCATGCAATCAGCTGGAGCCATATCGACAACCTGCCAAAAGGAATCCCACTTCATTGAAAAGAAGGAACCAGAACATGGCAGTACAAAGGTTTCTGAGTACAGGTCCCTTCCATTCCAGTGTTGCAGCATCTGGTGGAATGTCGCAAACATTTGTCTGTGGTGTGCCTCAAGTACAGTGGCATACAATGAGACACACACCAACAGCTATGTTCAGTTCATACACATTACGGACTTAGCCAATGTGACGAGAGACCAGCACGATTTAGCCCAACAACAACATTGTGTTGGAGAATATGATGGCACACACAGCTAATGGACTACCACACTAAAGGGAACAATTCAAATGGAGTATCAGCAACTCCTATCCTATCGCTGTGCAAGCTGCCTTGGTACTAGAGTATAACACCCAAAGACTGTGCCAGTCATTCCCCTGAACATTCCATTTTCATTTTGTACTGAAAGGAACATGCAGCCAGGAGATGCAGTGCTGCTGTGAGTTTCACCATTGGAGTCAGCGATGTGGGCTAGGTCCTTCGAAGACGTAACTGAGGCTCCAACTGGTCACAGAGATGTTGTATTGTCTGCCTATTGAGTGGAAACTTCCTGATGACAACTCTTTCTTCCACAGTTTGTTGGTCTGGAAATGACTGGAATACTGGAGGCTGTAATCTCCTCCCTCTGTCAGGGTACCTATGTGTTGAGTGTAGACACATATGGATATTAGGCACAATATTACCACCAACATATACCAAGACACAGCCAAAAGTGGTGTGAACAAACATTACTGCATATGTGAGCAGAGCACATACTTGTCTGATAGACAAAAGCATGCATATCAACTTCTTGTATGCAGAAAGTGAAAGATGCCTGAAAAGTATCGGGATGATGCATATCCCCCATTGACCACTGTTGTGGGAGAGCCCGTTCCTGGGGGAAAGCAACCTTGAAAATGACATTGATTTACCTGATATTTGCAGAAGTCAGCAGGATGAATCTGATCCATTGCCATTATTACAAGTTCCACCTAACATTCCCAAACTAGACTGCAAATGTGTCTGTAATAGCACTGTGCACATCATACAAACTTCATTTGTATGGTGGAAATTGTCATGTTGTGGAGTCTGCATTGCACACATTACTACCGTCACTGCAGGTGTGCACTGCACCGCAGTAATCATGTGTTCATGCACAGTCATGTACAACACTGATGTGTGAGTGATGGTATAGGCAGAGGAGTGCTTATATTGATTGAAAATATTGCGGCGTGAGCGTGTTGTGTGCATTACTGCTTGGGGGATTTTTAACCTGTTATATTCAAACGTGTATTTTAAAAACTGTTTGCATTTGCACTTTACCATTTGGCGCGCTGACTCCCCGGTCCACCGCAGCTTTCATTGCTGTTTGTTGTGGAGGGAGGAATAGCGCTGGCACTTCCTGGTCGTTCCACGACGGGCGGCCATCTTGTCAGGGTGACGGTCTAGTCTCACACCCCTCCCTGACTACTAAAGAGCCTCACTTTCACGCGCTCCGCATATTGATTGAAAATATTGCGGCGTGAGCGTGTTGTGTGCATTACTGCTTGGGGGATTTTTAACCTGTCATATTCAAACGTGTATTTTAAAAACTGTTTGCATTTGCACTTTACCATTTGGCGTGCTGACTCCCCGGTCCACCGCAGCTTTCATTGCTGTTTGTTGTGGAGGGAGGAATAGCGCTGGCACTTCCTGGTCGTTCCACGACGGGCGGCCATCTTGTCAGGGTGACGGTCTAGTCTCCCACCCCTCCCTGACTACTAAAGAGCCTCACTTTCACGCGCTCCCCATATTGATTGAAAATATTGCGGCGTGAGTGTGTTGTGTGCATTACTGCTTGGGGGATTTTTAACCTGTCATATTCAAACGTGTATTTTAAAAACTGTTTGCATTTGCACTTTACCATTTGGCGCGCTGACTCCCCGGTCCACCGCAGCTTTCATTGCTGTTTGTTGTGGAGGAAGGAATAGCGCTGGCACTTCCTGGTCGTTCCACGATGGGCGGCCATCTTGTCAGGGTGACGGTCTAGTCTCCCACCCCTCCCTGACTACTAAAGAGCCTCACTTTCACGCGCTCCCCATATTGATTGAAAATATTGCGGCGTGAGCGTGTTGTGTGCATTACTGCTTGGGGGATTTTTAACCTGTCATATTCAAACGTGTATTTTAAAAACTGTTTGCATTTGCACTTTACCATTTGGCGCGCTGACTCCACGGTCCACCGCAGCTTTCATTGCTGTTTGTTGTGGAGGGAGGAATAGCGCTGGCACTTCCTGGTCGTTCCACGACGGGCAGCCATCTTGTCAGGGTGGTCTAGTCTCCCACCCCCTCCCAATCTACTTAACCCCTGCCTTTTCGTGCAGCGGTGACGCGCAGCGGGAGTGCCATTGACGCACCGAAGAGGCGCCAAAGAGAAGCCAGTCTGCGCCAGTCCGCGTCCAGACGCTCCCAGCTCATAGTTTGTGCGGCCGCTATGGTAGGAAACCGTCTTACCTATAGCGCCCCCTCCTTGCACGCCCTGCGCCCTACCTCCAATCTGCGATGTTCGCATTCGATGGAACCTACCAATAAAGGGGCTCGGTGCGAAACTTGCAACTGGGGTATGTGCTCCCCGGTGCCAGGGAAATCCTCCTCTGTGCTAAAATGGAGGATGTTCCTCCTTAATTGTCGGTCCTTGTCAAAGCACCACACCGAGTTGGCAATACTCATAGAGTACAAACCCGACGCCCTCTTCTTAACGGAGACATGGCTTCAATTTGAGTCCGACCCCGCGGCAGTCTGGGCGTTCCCCCCTGGGTTATACCATTAAACGACTGGACCGCCAGACTGGAAGAGGAGTAGGGCTGGCTATTATCTATAGAGAGAACTATAGGTGTCGCATCTCCCCTACCACAACACTAGGTTGCGAGAGTCTACATTTCACTCTGGAATTCTCCCCTACTACCACCTTCACGGGAGTTCTAGCTTATCGTCCACCTGGGCCTCTCGGTAATTTTGTCACTGACATTACAGACATAGCCGCCAACTCAACGCTTACTTCGGCTAACTTCACCATGTTGGGTGACCTGAATTTACATTTAGACGACCCATCTGACTCAGTAGCCAATAGTCTTCGTTCGAACCTCCTGGCTATTGACTTATGTCAGAAAGGGTTCCACCCGACGCACATTAAGGGCGATCTTCTTGACCATATTTTTAGCAATCTAGATAATCTTATAGTTGAGGTACTTATCCCCCTACCCTGGACCGATCACTTTTTAATACCCTTTGTTTGGTCTTTAACCACCCGCCCTATCCTACTGAGCCATAAGAAACGATGGGGAAGGAAGTGGGCTTTGCTCCCGTCCTTTGAGTGGATACAGGCCCTTAATGAACATCCTCCTGTGACGGAGACCAATCCTACTACGGCCACAGCCAATTTTGACAACTGGATAACCTGTGCCCTTGACCAAGTCCTCCCTAAGAAACCCCTCGACCTAATAAAAAGATCCAAAGTTGCCCCCTGGTACTCCCCCGCTTTTAGGCTCATGAATCAATCTTGTCGCAAATTGGAGAGAGCTTGGCGAAGTGATCACTCACTCGCAAAAAAAGCTGATTACAGAGCCGCTATAAAACTCTATAAACTTGAAATGAAATCTGTGCAAGCTCTATTCTACGACTCGAAAATTAATTTAGCCGCTAACTCTCCCAAAGAAATTGTAGTGTAGTTCCTAGTTTCCCACTAGGCCCTGCGCATTGGAATAACATAAACAGTAGTATCGACGTGGAACTGCTTATATTCCAGGCCTCCACTGACTATGCTAAACTTAATTGGGTTGTGTTACCAACTAGCTCAGAGGTCACTGGAAACTTTCTTCTCTGCATAGGAAGTGATCAGCTTCCTTGGCACAGACAAGAAGGGATTCAGTTTTCCAACAACCGTGCAACATGACAACTTTGCTCCTCAGATCAAGAGTCAATCTCTAGGGTCGTGTGAAACAATAGACATAGATTTCACTCAGTCAGTCTAGTGCAGTTTACTTTCACGAGATGTAGAGAATAGAGAGACGGGCGTTTGTCAATAAAGGGTTAACATTTATTGAACAGTCTTTCTTCTCGTACAAGAGAAATGTATTGCCACAATTGCAATAATTGTTATTATAAAAAGTACGTACAGTAAGATAAGTATTGCGAAATAGAACTGTAAAAGCATTGATATGGTTTCTTAGCCATACAATGGTTTAAAAGTAATAAAACATATATACAGTCATATATACATTAGGCTAACATACTCAACTGGTGCTTCTAACTAAGCCTACCCCAGTGTGCCTGACCTAAGCCTAACACGTGAAAGGGGAGTAAGTAAGTAGCTTTAAGTTAAGTTGGTTTTGCCAAGGTTTGTTTCAAGAATTCTCGTCTAAGGGTTTAGTCAACACCATACCTCTGAATAGAATGATGGAGGATTGGTATCTCCTTCAGGGGTCTCTCTCGATATCCCAGTCACCCGCGAGGGTAAACCGGAAGCGCCGGGACTGGATTTCTCTGCACGAGAAAGGCAGCGGCTTCTCTTCAGCGCGTCGAGGAAGGAGGGGTGACAGCGTCCGCGGGCAGCTGGAATCTGCTGGATGTCTTCGCAGAGGACGGCTGTTCAGCTCCTTAAGCGTACTGCACCATAGTTCGCGCTGTAGCGGCGATAATGGTAATCAGCAGCTTCACCACCACAGGATAGCAGGCTGCAGCGACAGAGTGCTAGATTTACCAACACAGGGTCATGCAGGCAGCTGGCATCAGCAACAGGCAACGAACATTGCTTAAGGCAACGTTGGTAATATTTATACCTGACAGGTGCCGGGTTTGACGCAAGTTTGCTGGACATAAGACGTCAATTAAAGATGTCACTAGGAAGTGATAGTTATCAGTTGCTCATTAGAGTTCCATTACTAATCAAAACATAGCAAGCGGGGATTTCCAGGTTTGCTAAGTTTTTATCTTGTTGAAGAACTCGGAGTGTTATCTAGGAGTATCAGATAGTGACTGCTGCTCTGTCATTGCACTAATTGGTCGCAAAGGAAGTAGCAGAGAGTCATGCTGGAATGTGGCTCTGTTCGTGTGAGGCCAGAGATGACTTTTCAGAAAATCGCACTTGAGCGGTTATGCCAATATAGGGAATAAATGGATTTATAGCCGAATAGGGGCATAAGGTCACAGTATCGATCAGGAACCTAGATAAACACGCAACACCCACTCCACGGGTTAATGTCCATCAAAATTACTAAAACTAAGCAATTAGATGCATGTGTAACATTGCCCACCCCAAAATACATAAATGCATTTGAAATAGGCGTACTTGTAATACATGGAATTTAGGTACTGTACGTTTTTGTAAAGCATAGTAATCATTCAAAAAATTATTGCATATGAAATCAATGAACGATTATGCAAAAGGAATTACACATGAAGTATCTCTGACAGAAGAAAAGCGAGATAAATCATCACACAAAAATGCATTGTAATAACATGTGTGCTAGAGGCTGGTGTTATGTTGTTATGTCTCTAGATGTGGTTAGAAATAGAAGTGTGAAGCTTCTGTTCTCTAAGAATAGTTTTTACGTTAAGCAAAGAATTGTTCGTGCCAAAAAAGGTCAATATTAGAAAAATTGTCCAATTCAAAGAAAATAGATTTCCAAAGCTCCTGGCAGTTTTTGTTGATCAAAACTGAAGGCCGAATTCAGAGTTCATGGGAACGCTGTGTGTCGGAAAGCTTCTCAAAAAGTTATTGTTTCTCTGTGGGTGAGAACATCGTATAAGACAGGCTCTTAAAGAATTGGTCTACAAAATCAGGTGATAGTTCAACCAAATTAGATAGCGCTGTAACTTGGCAGGTGTGAGAATGATTGCTGTCATCGAAGGCAGGACCAGCAATGCTCACAGAACGTTGTACCTGGATGATGTTGCTTTTGTCACTCGCTCCACTGTTACCACTTGGCTGTAGTACAGGAGTTTCCACGAATGCCGTCATCAGGATTGGTAGCCGCTGGGGACAACACAATGCGTGAGCCGTTATTGGACTGAGCAAAGTATCGACGTCCATTGGTACTGCTGATGGAAGTGAAAGACAGATGTCCAACACGCATTCATCGCCGCAAAGCATACACCGTAGCACAGGTAAAATGCAATTTTGCCATATTGGTCTGAATGAAAGGAACCAGGTCATGTTTAGATCTCTCAGCCTGGCCAATCCGAGGACGTTAGTTATCCTGTCCCGGTAGCGTATTGCTAGGATCGTTTCTTCCATCCTCGCAGGAGTCATTGCTAGGATTGTCTCTTCCATTCCCATGGGAGCTATGTCTGAGCCGAGGCTTGCCATAACGTAGCAGGAGGGTCAAAAATAGAATCCCTGCAACGAGTCCCAAAAATAATGGTATGCTGCCAAAAATGGAGTGCACAAAATTAGGAAAGATTCCCAAAATTGCCTGGAAGGGTGTTAGCAGTCCCGTAAAGACTGTCTTAAATATGCCTGGGATGCTTGTTGCACTAGACATGTTAAGGAGTTGGCTGAACATTTCTACGAAATGCACGGGGCAATTTGTTGATAAAAGGTCATGAACCTCAGTAGCCGTCCTTGCGACTAGAAGATCATACGTCTCTTTAGATGACGTTATAGGCACGGTTGTCTGTAAAAGTACAGATTTCGTTTTGCTTAATGTATCAATTCGTATAGAATAGAGATTCAGACGAGGCCAGATGGGAGTCACTATGTCTGGAGGCCCGCTCGGGAACAATGCTTGCATACAACATTTGACCATGGATGTTACTTGTACTAGATAACTTTTCCCTGGCGTCAGGCCACAACATCTGTGATCCGTTCTAAGAATGTAACTCCCGTTTGCGAGTTGCATAAAGAAGGGCTCTATCTGAGTTGCAGGTGTGACTAGCTGGTGGCATGAAAGGTTGTTTGAATTTCCATCACATGCTCCGTGTAAATTAATACCCTGACACAAAAGTATACCGCTTAGTGAATGTTTACAATTCTCACCACTAAGAAATACATTTTTGTCACTGTCACTATAGCAAGAATGAGTGTATGGTAATTTCCATTCGGATTTTACATATCCTTTACCCAATTGTTCATATTGGCCAGCAGGTATGTACTCAAGGCACTTTTTAAATCGGAAAGTTGTAATCGGAATTGTGATAATTCCGTGTATTATCCATTCAATGACAGGACTCTCTGACATTGTCAATGGTAATCTCTCGAGTTTTTCGATGCTCAGGATTGTATAGTCTGCTCCTTTCTGTGCCAAACTGATCTGTTTATCAGTAAGGTTAAAACTGGAAAATAATGACGTTGTGTTGATTAAACGCCAAGGCACATAGCCTGAACGAAGATTTTGCAGCGTCCAGCCTCATTCTATAATAGAGCGTAATTGAGATTGGCCATGTTGTAACATTAGCAAATCTCTGTCTATCACATCAAAGGCAGAGGATACAATATTGTCCAAAGAATATATTCTGGAAGACAGAGTCGTTAACCCATTGTCTACCACAGAAAGTGATTTCTCTAAATTAATACGATCAATTTCTCGTATTTTTTCAGCAGTTTCAATTTGCTTTACTTTCCAAGCCTCGTTGTAAGCAGCATAGATGCTGGTCGCTATGAAACGCTTTTGACGCTGTTTGCGTGGTCCAAGAATGAAGTCGCGCAAATCAGCACCATCTTTCAGCAAAGACAAGTGTTGCTTAATTTCAGCCAGTGTGGATGTAGTTAGCCATTCTAGGCAGAGTTTCCCTACACTGTATGTTGTTATAATCCCTGGATGTTGTCTCTGGGAGTATCTAGGGTCTAATCTGGTCATTTTTAACCCCTGTGTTTTATTCAGGAATCTATCTTGACAGCTATTTGTGTCTGTAGGCCAGATTAACCACTTTTTCCAATCAGGATGTGTTCTGTTGAAATGTAAAATTTGTGACACGTCTAACTCAATATCTGTGGTTGCATTCTCAGCTATTGGCTTTGGTATAGACGGTGTTTTAAGGTCTTTGATCTTAGCTAGGCCAAGACAAGATGTTTGGTGTATTGTGTCATTTAAAAATAACATTTGTTCAGGTATCATGCAGGTTCTAAACAGTGCTTCAATGCCTTGCACCTGCCAATCTTTTGTACCCCAAATTGTTTTCGTTTCAATATTATTTTTCCAATAATCAAAACCAAATGTCATCATTTTGTCATAAAATGCTTCTGAATATATCAATTTAGAATTTGTCAGCATTGTTTTCATTCCTGTTTTATCTAACAGTTTGTAATAAAACGTTTCTGCATCACTGGTGTTAAACCCTGAGAAGTATTTGAATTTCTCAAAAAATGCTTTAGAACTGCTTTTAGGTGGTGTAGCACAATGTTCCCATTGATTATACATAAAAACATTTCTAGGCTGTGCAGATTTATGCAAGTAATGATCCCCATAGTGGGTGTAACAGAATAACTGCTCATAACTAGATGAACCTTGTAAATAATCATGATCTGTGAATCTAGCTGACATTACTAAATCAGACATCATGTCATTAATACTGTTAAAGTCCCAATCATCAGAGAATGTACTAGGTGTCACAAAGTCACTTAAGGAAACCTTTAGTTGATGAGGATACTTCAGGATTTCGACCGGACAATAGATCTCATAGTCTGTTTTCTCCCATACTACCCCACCAGGTATTGGAATTGCTGTGACATTTACTGTTGACAGTTCTCTTTTCTTCACGTGGGATGATCTGTGTGGTTTCAGGACTAGGTTGATGTTCTGACTTGCTGTGTCCATTGTAATATATTTTCCTTCAATGAATTTTCCCAAACATAGTACCATGATGAGCCAAAGCAGGACAACAAATACACCTAGACCGAACCAGAACTCTAGCCAAGGGGAAATGAGGTAGATTTCCTTCAGTTGATGAAAGAGTTCTGTTGCTTTTTCTTTTAAAGACTTTTTTGTTTCTGGCATCACTTCGGGGTCGTTTAAATCTTCAGAGAAGTTGTCGAAGTTGATGAAATAACCAGAGGCAGTTCTGTCAATTGATGGGATTGTTCTTTCAATCTGTCTCTCGGTAGCACTTTCTGATGCCACATCATTGTAGACTGGTGTTGTTTCTTGACGAACTGTTTCAATCTGTGTTTCAAGAGGCACGAGTTCCATGGCATTATTGCATAGTCCTTCATTGTGCACTGCAGGCTGATCGAATGTGATTAGTCTTTCAGTTTGAACCTCTTGGATTGTTGCAAGTTTGGGTATTCTGTTGTTTCTTGGGAGTCCACTGGGCCTACTGTTGATTATAGGCCACATGATTGTGGTTTTACCAGATCGATAGACACAAATCTGTTCTCCTTTGTCCCAGCAAGGGGCGGTAGCACAACTGATCTTGTTCCGGTGACTGCCAAGACAGGTACTGCTTTTCTGTAAGAAGGCCCAAATTCCTTCTTAACCGCGATCTTTTCTCTGACTAGATCCCCAATCTTTGGAATCCAGACAGGCCTTGCTGGGGCTGTTGCGGGTGGTGCCTCGTCAGTGGTACTTGGCTGTTGCTTTAACTTTATGTTGCTTAATGATTTTCTTGTTTCATTCAGTTCCTGTAAAACAGCCAAACGGTCTTTTACATCAAAGTGCGTTGTTTCTTCTTGTACCACTGACATCTGACTATCGAGGTCCTGAACGCGCATTCTAATTCCGAACAATAGTTCGTATGGGCTGAAACCTTTTAGAGAATTTCTTGGCATGTTGTTAAGACTAGTCTGGACACTTATTAAATGTTTGACCCACCCAGCGCCTGAACCTAATACCTTCGCTGTTATAGATTGCTTTATGCCCCGGTTTTTTCTTTCTATCACACTATTCCCTTCCGGGGTATGACGGACAAGAATACCGCAACCCAATTCCCATGCTGGCCACGGCCTCCCTATAAGCTCGAGAGCTGAAAGCAGGACCCTGGTCAGAATGGAACGTGGTAATTGCGTATGTACCGATATTGACTCGCAAATCTTTTATAACCGTTCTAGCGTCAGCCGAGCGCTGGAGGCCTCATTTTTTTAAGTGCTTTTCGGCTTAACTGTTAATAGGACGCAGGATGGGGTGTAGGCAGCGTTACGCTCTTTCTGACTGGTAGCCGGTAGCAAGGTTCGCTACTGCGATCCCTATTACAGTTTTCACAGTTGTTTGCATATATTTGGTGTTCTACACTCATTCCCGGCCACCAGAATACTGATTGTAATTCAGTCAGTGATTCCTTGATCTCTCTGTGCCTTAGACCCAAACCCATGTGTGCGTCTGCTATTAAAAATATTCTCCTGTTCATGTTTGGAATTACTCTGTCCCCCACTCCAGGGATTCGAGCAAAAGGAACGGAGTTTGCATCGATTATGTATGCATAATTGAGTGGATAGTTTACGGGTAGTGCTGCACAGTCGCCTTTTACGGTCGTTTTTACTGCCAGCATGGTTTCCCCGTCTATGTACTTATCTGTACGCTTTTTTGTGGCTACGGAAGCCGGTTTAGTTGCTTCCGCTTTGGCTGTATTAGCCAATGAATTCCCTGCAACGTGAACGCCATCACGTTGAAGACTCTGTGCGTGAATCACGTGAGTCTTTTGTAGTTCTTTGTGTAAAAGAGCTACCTCGTTCCAGAGCAGTTTATGCTTTATTGTGGCACCTGTGTCATCTTTGTAGTCGTTTTCGATCCAAATCTGCAGTTTATTGTTGTAAGAGTTGACGCAAAAATGAGAATCGCACACTATAAGTGTCGGGAATTCGCGGTCTGCATTTTTCGAGCGCCATCTTTAAAGATCTGATTTCAGTTCTCTGAACCGAACAGTTTCTTACAGATTCAGTTTTTGTTACTTTCGGTCTGAATTTACCGCACAGCCAACGACCTTTAATGATCGCACATGCTGCATCGTAGGATTTTCTCTCTACGTTGAAATGCTGTACAAAGCTATCTGTATAGATTATACAGGCGTACTGTGGGAGAGGCAGAATTTCGATTGGCAGAGGATATTCTTCTTCATATTCTAAATCATTCAGTTCTTTGTATTGCGGGGCGAAATAGTATTTTACGTCTTCCGCTCCTAGAGAATCTATGCACTGTATCCATTTCGGATCCAGTGACACTGTAGCCAGGTTTACTGGGCTGAATAGCGCCTCGAAGGCGGATTCCGCTGTAAGGATATTAATCCGTTTGCCGTGTGCTAGTTCTCGTTCATTTGCTAATGCGATTTGCACTGTGTTCACAGTTCTTTCTGTGTGACTGAATGTTTTTTCTGCTTGTGTGTACAAGTGAGTTTTAATTGAAATTGGTACCTTTTCTCCCTCATTAGAGGTTAGGTACGTGAATCCGCATCTTCCTGGGATGACTCGGATTACAAGATCGATCGTGTTGTCACGTGTATCTAATTTTGTTTTTGCTAACATGTCTGTTTGCAGTGATCTCAAAATTTCTGTGTGTTTTTGAGTCCAATTGATTTGTTTTAAATCAGGTTTTATTAGTTCGTAGAGAGGTTTAACCCTCTCTGCGTAATTTAGAATGTAAGTTCTTCCGAAATTCAGAAAACCTAGTATTGATTGTAAATTCTTCAGCGTTTTTGGAGCTTGGAGTACAGCGCACTTCTCTAAGAAGTTGTCCGCTAGGCTTTTCCCTTCACTTGATAATTCGTACCCTAAGAATAGTACTGTCAGATGGGCAATTCGGGACTTTTTAAAGTTGAATTTGTAACCCTCTGCTGCGAACCCAAGTATAATGGTGTTCACTCTTTTCAAGTGAGTATCCAAGTCGTCGTCTGTGAGATAAATATCATCTACGTAAGACAATGCTTCATCATCATAGATTTGTAGTAACTCTGTTACCCTAGCTGAGAATAGTCCTGGGCTGTTCTTGAACCCCTGTGGGAGTCGACAGAATTTTTTCTGTGACCCAAATGCGGAGAAAGCGGTCAAATATCTGCTTTCTGGTGCAATGTTTTGACAAAAGAAACCATTAGAAATGTCTAATGTCGTTTTATATTTTTTCCTAACTATGTTATTCATTAGGGCTGCACTATGCGAGTTTTGTACTGCAAAAGTTTTGCAACATGTATTAAGATGTCTGTAGTCCAAAACTAGACAATATGAATTGTCTGGCTTGGAGACAGGAAACAACGGATTGTTCATTTGAGAGGTGCATGTTTCAATCACCCCCTGGTATTCAAGTTGATCTAAGATCTCCCTGACCTGTTTTTTAGCTTCTTGCTTTATGGGATACTGCCGTTGGGCAGTTGGTTCACTTTTTAATTGGATTTTGTGAGGCGGTGAATCCTCATCCCATCCTACATGATTTTTATATAATGCAGGTGCCTGGGCTACTGCCCATTTCCTTGCATATGTGTATTTTTTGTGAATCGGAATGTGATTCGAGAAGGCAGGCATAATCACTTCTTCGCCACGAGGGCACTCCCTGACAAACTCTGGGGGCCAATCTTTTTCAGCTAACAGAATATCATAGCCTTTTGAGAGTTTATCCCAAAATAGACCCTTAATTTTCCTAGTCTTATCACCCTCTATACGCAATGTTATTTCGTATATTTTATGGGGCTCGCTAAGTCTGGCGTCTGCAGTTTCAACCTGAATGTATTCATTCGTGTCCACTGTCTCCAGATGACTCATCAAGATCTTGCGCGCTATACTGATTTCTGCTGCACTGTCCAACATTGTCAATGCCCACTCCCCGTTTTTCAACTGTGTCCTCAGTATTCTCGGCATGGTTGATTACTCTAATACTGGCTACCTTCTTTGTCTGAAATTGAGATTTCTTATTTTGAGCAGGTTCCTTGTCTTTGGACTTGGTGTGCTCTCCTGGGTCTGACCGTCCTCTTCTTTCCGAATTCTGTGGAAGAGATCGAGAGGGACGTGTATCAATACTTTGATATCTATCAGGTTTTTTCAGATTATCCCTATTTCTAAGGTTATATCTTTTATCAGAGGGCTCCCGTTGGGGAGACTGGCGTTCTCGAGTCAGAGTTCTTTCCCTCCGTCGAGGAGACCTTCCTCTGGACGGGAAAACTTTTTCCTTGGGAGTGGATTGTTTATTTCCATCCCAGCTCTTTTTAGGAGTGTTTAAATTATTTTTAATAAATAATTTTTCAGGATTTTCGAGCAGTTGGGGCGTAACTGGTTTTCCACCCAAGCTGTCTCTACCTAATTCTTCATAGCATTTTTCTATGATTTTTGCAAGCTCAACAGGATCTTTTATATCTGTTTCCCTCAACTTCTGGCGAATCGCCACAGATGCTGCTTCTCCCTTTATGTTGGCTAATAATATAGCCGTGACCTGCTTGAAGTCTTTCAGTAATTTCATACCTAGATTTAAAGCGGGCTCTGGACCGAATTCATTTTGAATCTGTTTTAGCACTTCTGGTATTACCGCCATAGACGGAACACCGTGTGTTTTTGTGTAAATGGAAGCAAAGACTGTACCCCAAGTGTCACAGTCCTCCACGTGTGGTGCGATTCCCATAGGAAGGCAGATGGTCAAGATTCTGTGTTTCTCAATAGGGGTAGTATCAGGAAATACTGCCTCTATTTGAGTGATTTTCTGGGCTAACCAGAAAGGAATTTGTTCCCGTTTTACAGGTGTTTTACCAAGACATGACTGTATGTTCTGTGGTGTAATTTTATTTGTGTTCCCCTGATGAGGGGTCAGCTGTGGTGTATTAACAGCTGGCTGGACTGTTGCAGTCCGCATTACATATTGGACTAATTGCCTATGTATTTTTATTAATGTGTTTAGCTGTACTAACAGTTGTTCTCTAGACATTTTTACAATGTCAGGATGTGGTGTGTAGCTGGCTAGAACCGGCCACGTGGCTCCTGGTCTACCTAGTGGACCGAGCCTGGTAATGTGATCATTGTGTTTTAGGGCGCCATTAAACCAGAGCAGGTGCTCTTGAAATTTAAGTGGGATTTCAATCTCCTCGAAAGGAGCGTACTCTCCCGGAGGTTTCTCTATTTTGTAATAGTGAAACTCTTTTGTTATAGCGTTTACCGCTGGAAAGTTTATCCATGAATAGAATACCTCTGTCTGCCGATATTCGTGAGCCTCTATCACGAAAATTACTGTACCACCTTGAGGTGTCAGTCCGTTTTCTATAAGTTTTAAAGTTATAGATTTTCTTAATTGGACCGGGATGATAATAGCATCCGGGTCTGTGTATTCAGGACCTTGCTGAGTCGCATCTGCTGCGGCCCCAGAGGTTCCGTTTTCTGGCATTGTAAAAATGCGAGGTTTGCAGAGTAGGTCTCCAAGGAGACAAAGATTAGGTGCACAATATTTTGGAACACTGTATCCTTCAACGTTGAATAAACCAGAGCTTTACATAGGAATCTCTTCCTACTAAGGTCGGGCGGATTTTAACCTTTCACCCACTCCAGACGTCTATTGGAGTATTTACGGGAGAAAGGGGTGTGAAATATGCACGACTGAGTTACTCTACAAGTCTTGCGTTAGTTTATCGCCTTACCAAACGTTAGGGCGCCATGTAGTGTAGTTCCTAGTTTCCCACTAGGCCCTGCGCATTGGAATAACATAAACAGTAGTATCGACGTGGAACTGCTTATATTCCAGGCCTCCACTGACTATGCTAAACTTAATTGGGTTGTGTTACCAACTAGCTCAGAGGTCACTGGAAACTTTCTTCTCTGCATAGGAAGTGATCAGCTTCCTTGGCACAGACAAGAAGGGATTCAGTTTTCCAACAACCGTGCAACATGACAACTTTGCTCCTCAGATCAAGAGTCAATCTCTAGGGTCGTGTGAAACAATAGACATAGATTTCACTCAGTCAGTCTAGTGCAGTTTACTTTCACGAGATGTAGAGAATAGAGAGACGGGCGTTTGTCAATAAAGGGTTAACATTTATTGAACAGTCTTTCTTCTCGTACAAGAGAAATGTATTGCCACAATTGCAATAATTGTTATTATAAAAAGTACGTACAGTAAGATAAGTATTGCGAAATAGAACTGTAAAAGCATTGATATGGTTTCTTAGCCATACAATGGTTTAAAAGTAATAAAACATATATACAGTCATATATACATTAGGCTAACATACTCAACTGGTGCTTCTAACTAAGCCTACCCCAGTGTGCCTGACCTAAGCCTAACACGTGAAAGGGGAGTAAGTAAGTAGCTTTAAGTTAAGTTGGTTTTGCCAAGGTTTGTTTCAAGAATTCTCGTCTAAGGGTTTAGTCAACACCATACCTCTGAATAGAATGATGGAGGATTGGTATCTCCTTCAGGGGTCTCTCTCGATATCCCAGTCACCCGCGAGGGTAAACCGGAAGCGCCGGGACTGGATTTCTCTGCACGAGAAAGGCAGCGGCTTCTCTTCAGCGCGTCGAGGAAGGAGGGGTGACAGCGTCCGCGGGCAGCTGGAATCTGCTGGATGTCTTCGCAGAGGACGGCTGTTCAGCTCCTTAAGCGTACTGCACCATAGTTCGCGCTGTAGCGGCGATAATGGTAATCAGCAGCTTCACCACCACAGGATAGCAGGCTGCAGCGACAGAGTGCTAGATTTACCAACACAGGGTCATGCAGGCAGCTGGCATCAGCAACAGGCAACGAACATTGCTTAAGGCAACGTTGGTAATATTTATACCTGACAGGTGCCGGGTTTGACGCAAGTTTGCTGGACATAAGACGTCAATTAAAGATGTCACTAGGAAGTGATAGTTATCAGTTGCTCATTAGAGTTCCATTACTAATCAAAACATAGCAAGCGGGGATTTCCAGGTTTGCTAAGTTTTTATCTTGTTGAAGAACTCGGAGTGTTATCTAGGAGTATCAGATAGTGACTGCTGCTCTGTCATTGCACTAATTGGTCGCAAAGGAAGTAGCAGAGAGTCATGCTGGAATGTGGCTCTGTTCGTGTGAGGCCAGAGATGACTTTTCAGAAAATCGCACTTGAGCGGTTATGCCAATATAGGGAATAAATGGATTTATAGCCGAATAGGGGCATAAGGTCACAGTATCGATCAGGAACCTAGATAAACACGCAACAAAATCTTCAGAATAGCCAAATCTTTAATCTCTCCCGCCCCCGAGCGTCTGTCTCCAGCGGGCGCCCAATCCCGCTGTGATGATTTGGCTCTTTACTTCTTCAAACTATTTATTCTTCATTTTCTGGAGGTAACGAGGTTGGGGGACCTACCACCCCCTCGGAGATTGCTCCCACTGCCTCTCGCACGCTGGATAAATTCCCTCTGTTAGACTCCATCACACTCGATAAAATCATCCCTAAAGTTACCTCGGGATCTCCTAACGACCCAGCACCTCCGCGGATTCTCACCAAGGCTTGGGATGCTATCCGCCCGGCCATTCTGAATACTCTTAATGCCTCCATTACCACTAATTCTGTCCCTGCTTCGTGGAAGTGTGCGATGGTCAGGGCTTTGTTGAAAAAGCCCTCCCTGGACCAGAACAACTTAGCCAACTTCCGCCTGATCTCCTTGCTCCCCTGGTTGAGTAAATTGCGTGAGAGGCACATTAACACCATCTTAGTAGACTACCTGGAATCAGCGGGTCTGCTCTGTGCCTCTCAGACAGAGTTCCGCCCCCAGCACGGGACCGAAATTGCTCTTATTGGGGTGACGGAGGAAGCCCGAGCCGTGCTGGACCGGGGAGGAAAGGCAGCCATCATTTTACTCGATCTCAGCGCCGCGTTCGACACTGTCAACCACACCATTTTATTACAACGTTTAATGGGGTTGGGTGTGTCGGGCGCGGCACTGGAATGGCTGTCTTCCTTCCTGGATGAGCGTTTCTTCCAGGTGTTTGAGGATGAGGCCGTTTCCATCAAACATCCACTTAGCTGCGGGGTGCCTCAGGGCTCCTCCCTGAGCCCCACGCTTTTTAACATTTATATGCAACCTCTAGCAGGGATAGTCCAACCCTTTGGTGTGCGTATTGTCACCTACGCGGACGATACTCAACTGGTGGTCTCTCTTGACCACACTGAAGGGTCGTCCAGCACCTTAGGTCCCTGTCTGGAGGCCGTTGCTAGGTGGATGCAACTTTCCTGCCTCAAACTCAATGGAGAGAAGACGGAGGTTATGCTGTTGGGCAATTCTCCATTGACCTCATTGGTTCCCATCTGGCCCTCCTGCCTCGGCGTCCCTCCCCCACCTAAACCCCAGATAAACAGCCTGGGCATTTGGCTCGATAAGTCGCTTGATTTCTCGGTTCAAGCAACTAAAACAGCGGCTACATGTGTGGGGCTTATGAAGATGCTTCGTAAAGTGCTCCCTCTGCTCCCTCTCCAGGCGAGGAGAATCATGGTCCAGGCCCTGGTCCTCTCTCGCCTGGATTATGGAAACGCGTTGTACCTAGGAGCTCCGGTAGCGGTGACCCACAGGCTCCAGGTTACACAAAACTGTGCCGCTCGCCTACTGTACAACATCCCCCGCTGGCAGTCAGCCAAGCAGGCCCTAAAGGACCTTCACTGGCTTCCAGTCGCCGCCAGAATTCAGTTCAAGGCCATGTGCATTGTGCACAAATCTTTCCATCGAACGGGCCCTGCCATCCTTTTCCCCTTAGTTTTACCCTGCGTTCCTTCCAGAGCCCTTCGCTTCGGTTCACTGCATCTAGCGACCACAATAAAAATCAACAAAGCTAGGTGGGGTGGCCGCTCCTTTTCCCACACTGCTGCTAGGCTCTGGAACTCCCTTCCCCTCGCCCTTAGAGGGAACCCAAACAGGATGGCTTTCAGGAAAGCGCTGAAAACATATTTGTACACAAAAACTCGTTAACCTTCAGGGTAGCCCATTTTAGCAATCATTATAAGCGCTGCGAGGCCTCCGGGTAGTTTTGGCGCTATATAAATATAATTTTTCATTTCATTTCATTTCATTTCATACATCAGGTGACATGTTCCAACATATATATAGTGGCAGAAAGGCACTTAGAAGATTGTTTCACATTGTGGTTTTCAACACTGAAATGGTGGATGACCAACAACACCAATGGGAAATGAAGGATCGCTGACCTCCATCGAATTCAAATCCTGCATTAGGCAGCTTCATCCACGGCAGTCACTGCCATAGGCTAAATTTGGAAAATGCAACTGTTGTGGTTCAAGGTATGTGGACGTCTACACAGACGATCGCTTATGTGGATGCCTTGTCTCGCTTATGTGGATGCCTTGTCTCGCTTACGGGACATGTTCATTTGCCAACCCCTGTCTGATTTGAACAGCATAGTAGATGAATTCGAACAAAGCAGACACAGCCATAGGCTAAATTTTGAAAATGTGACCATCTCAGATCAAGGGATGCACCTATGTGGATGCCTGACTTCGCTTATGGGACATGCTCATTTGCTGACCGTCAGCAGGTTGAACCACATGATAGGTGTATCCAACCACGGTGGTCACAGCCATAGGCTTAATTTGAAAAATGCGACTCTAGACAGTCACAGCCATTGGACCATGACAAAGAAGCTCGCCCAAGTGGCGTACCTATACATTGTGGTTGGGAAATCAAATCACTTGCCTCCAGACACTGCTGATTACAACGCCTCCTCATTGATAGCCCGTGTTTTCCACCTCTGCGAGCTGTCATGTCATGCTGTACAGAAAGCAGGACCACTACCCTAACTCCAGAGGAGCTGGAGACCCTGGTGAATGAGGTCTTTCCCCTGTATCACCAGCTCCATGGCTCAGCAGAGGAGCAGGTGAGTACTGCTAATACAGTATGTGCTCTGCGAAATGTATCCTATACAATCCTGTGGGCCACAATGTGGCTCAGAGTCCCAGACTAACAGCAGAGTTTTCTAAGTCAGGTAGTATGGCCCCAACATAGGACAAAACATCAAGCTGATGTGTATACAGTACTAAACCCTACGATAGTTGTATGCCCATAGCTATACATATCAACCTGATGTTACAAATTATGATTTTGAAAATCATTTCTTGGCAGATGTGGTAACAAATGTATAGGCCTTATACCCTACCTTGTGAAGGTTTCCTGTGAGTAGCATGTGAGGATGATGTGAAATATATGTAAAGTCCTAAAAATCACTCAACACACATGAGGGCTCACCATTCTGTCGTCAGGGAGATACCATCATCTCACAGACTCCTTCACAGTGAACCACAAAGGTAATGTCATATATAGGATCGCCACTAGATGTACTGTTCAGTGCGGAAAATGTGGGCATGTGTTGGTTATATGGAAACCGTATGCTTAGCACGCAGAGAGCAACCACAGTCAATCATTGGTGCCCTGTATGGTCTATGGCCCAGGCTGTAGCAGAGTTTCTTTGCCAATGGAATAGATGACATAGTCCTCTCTTTCTAGCTCTGCTGATCTTCAGATGTGGCCTGAATCACTGTACCAGAACCTGTAGCTGGGCTACATACACCTAGTAATATTACATTTGGTCTGATGCATTGTGAAATTCCCAGAACAGAGACTACTGTCCATGGACCCATATTGTCACTGTGTGTCATTGCTTTAACACAGGCCCCTTACTCCCACATGTCTAGGATTTTACTGTCATATGAGTGATGCTACCAATGTACAGGAACATTGCTCTTGTGAAACATGCACACTGCAGATAGTTGATTACATTTACAGTGCATTTCCGAAGTGCATCACCTGCTGTGTAATAATGTGTAATCATTCAGTATGCACAATGGCATGTTGATGTCATCCCATACACACTGCCACATGAGGCACACAGTGTGTGCCATGATGCCTGGACTTCCCACACAAACACATGCAGACATAATGTGATGTCCAAATGGGTAAATCACATGTCCACTGGTTCTCAAAGTGGGAGTTCTCAGTTACAGACATGGCAGCCGTTTGATTGATTGATTGATTTGGTATCTGCCCTAATCCCTTTTGCTATTTTGGTTTTTTTCAGGTCCCATGGTCTCCAGCTACGCGCACCATCCCGGTCTCTCTGTTCCATCTCGACCAGAAGCAGAGAGTGACCTGACAATCCCCTAGCTGTGTATTCTGCGCGCCCTACGTCCTGTACTCCCCCCTTGGCGTCTGGAAGGAAAATACACTATAACAACCGCAGAAACAACACACCAAAAACAATCCAAAGCGCATAGCAACGTGGATGCACCCTGACCGAGCATAGAGGCCAACACGAACCCCACAGCCCCCAGAGACCACCAGCAAGGAACTACGGGACGGCCAAGGAGAAGAGGGAGAGGAAGACGGGGTGCAGTCTGCAAAAAAAACAGATCAGGAGGTGACAGAACACTACCATAAAATGACCCACAAGTAGACCACCTGAAATGCAGTCATAGTGCCGAGGAGGCCAAGAGGCGCTGGCATAATGTGACAACCTAAACCAGGCACAAACCCTCTGCCAACAGGAATGCTGCAACAGCGACAGGCGGTGGGAGTCTAGCGCCATAGGAGGAGCTGGAAAAACGGAGGCCATAGTCATTGGTATGGAGACGGTGTAAGGAGTAGGGAGTACAGACACAGCTCAAGAGGACCTGACACAACATCAACAGAGTGAGTAACAACCAGGGACTGGGGGACGGGGGGAGATGGGCACAATGGCTCACGTGCACAACGAGGTGTAGCACACTGCACACCCACAATTACCCTGGATCATGTCCCTGATAACTGTGGCACACTGCAGCACACACAGATAGCAAAAACAGCATACCCGCATTGACAACAATGCGCAAACCGGACACTGAAGAACAGAGTACACAAGTGGCTCAGCACACTCTCAGTAACATGCCTACTATATCTGGCAGAGCTAAAAACTGTGAAATTGAAATGTACGCGTATGACCTCACATTCGTCATGTAGTCCAAATGTACACTGTCCCACAGCAATTTTCAGCACCCCCCCAAACAGTCACAATGTACATTGTCATACAGCCTGCATGTAAACAAGAACAATGCGCCAACATACATGTCAACACAATATCAACATGCATCTCCCCTTCACATTGCAGAGGGGCACACAACACTTTCAGCAGAGCACAGAAAACAACACATCTGTGCTGCCAGAGAGAAGCACCACACCTACAACATCGATGCCCTACAACAGCCCATGGACATCCCACGCAACCCACTACCAGGACCCTGGCAGCCAAACTACCTAGAGGGGAACACAGACCCTGCAACAGACCACACAGCAGGAAACACCCACAAGCACATCTGGCACATGACTCTTCACCCACCTACACATGGTACCCCAATGCCAGGTGTCAGCACGCCAAAACGAGGTGGCTGAACAGGTGTGGGTGGGTCTGAACCTATGGAAGGCAAACTAGATCACATACGGTGTCTATTATCCTTCAGGGACCACCTACACCCCACAAAGGAGACCCACACTGCCATAGAGACACATGCAGATGCACATTCACAGTACAGAACAACACCCAGAGTTACGTGCCTTTTATTCAAACCCCTACGCTGGCCTGGCGTACGCCGGGCCAGCCTACTCTGTACACGCTTACGGCTGGGGTTGCATGGTTGCGTCCACTGTCCACTACACTCCATAGACCAAAGGTGTGTGTTGTCATGGATATATGTGTGGTCTGCATACTGCAGTGTGGCCATCACATCCATGCCACACTTGGCATTGTGTACATTCACATTCCTGGGTCACTTGCCTCCTTCGCACATGCCTGGTGCCCCACCCCTTCCCACATCCTGCTATTGTGTGGCAGAGGTGCCATGCTGTTGATGGCTAATGTACATGGCTGGCTCAGGTTCCCACAGTAAGTTATTCTGTCGTATCTGGTGGGTGTGCATGTTGTATGTGAGCTTATGACGTGTGCATTTCATGTGTTGTGAGTTGCATGATTGTGGAGTTGAGGTGTGTGGTGTGTTCATTTGGTATTTGCCAATGAGCTGTGGATTTCCGCGGGTTCCATCCTGGTAGCGCAGGTTGATGATGGACTGGCGGCAGGTGTAGGGCTCATGCACACTGCCTGGGGGGTTGGCGGCGACATTGGCGGGGATTCCCCGGTGGTCCAATATTGCCTGGACATTGATGGGATACGTGTGATTTCTGTTACGCTTATTGTGTGCAGAGTTGCCAGGGGGCACAAGTAGGACATGTGTGCAGTTAGGATTAGTTATTCTTATTTTGTTAATATTATAAGAACAAAGGCGCATAGACATTTGAAGTTATTAAGGAGCACCCATATAGGCAGTTTCTGGGAAAGACTTCAAAACATAATATTTTTCTCTTGTAAAACTTTGATAAGACTCAGTTGAATAAATACTGAGAATAGGCAGGGATGCACTTTATAGATTAATTTACAATTTTTTATTACTATATTTGCTATGTATTTGAACTAAATATAGCTAGTTCGAAGGGACAGCACAATGGCACTTTAATTACCAGGCTGGGCATGATAGCTAAGATTGTTGGTATGGCAGGTATTATCTTTATATAGATACTTTATTACTAATAATGAAATGAAATGTTATAATTATGATATGAACGGAATATTCTTTTCATGATTTTCTATGTGAATTCAATGGTCTGTACGACCTATTATGTCTGAATTATCTTAATATTTGTGATGTATCTGTTAAAAAGTGTGACGTCTCTGTTTTAAGAAATCTGCTGCTTTTAATTTTTATGATTATAATGATTTTTATTAATTGAACAATTGATATTTTCATTTCATCTACAATCAAGAACTATGATGATTCCCTAGATTTTTTATGTCCTGTGGGGCTTTTCCTCCTTCTTCGGGATCCCCTTAAGGACACATTTGATACTTTTCACATGTATATTAGGTGCATGGTGGCACCATGGCTCTTTCCTCAAGCATCACAAAGGAAACTTGATAGGCACTCACAGCGTCCAGTCCTTGGTAGTCCCTGTTATTTAATTGTTAATACTGTAGTATATTACTCAGTTAATACACACAATTTAGAAACATCGTTTTATACCATTTAAACAATGAACACACTCTGAACTACCAAGTGTTGTTATTTAATTAAGGAGAGCATTCTGCCATCAATAATTCATGCTGTTTAACACATTCATATTTTTTAGAGGCCAATTTCAGCCTTATTTGCTACTATTGCTATGTTAATTTGTTGCCTTTTCGAATATGCCTTTCTTTTTCTGTTCAGCAACAGGAAGCCTTCCAATGGCTAAGCGCTGTCGGAATCATAATAAACATATAAATAAAAAAACAATTTACCAATTAAAAAAAAGTCTTCTTGTGCTTCTTCCCCGAGTGTCCCGATGAACTTGAGTGGGACGAAAAAAACTTTGGGCTCCAGGAGCGGTCCAGCAACCTCCTCTCCTTCGATTGGGACAGGGAGTCTTACTGGATGGTGTCGACTGCCAGGTCGCAAGGAGCTTGATAGCCCACTGCACACAGGCCTTCGTAGCCATAGCCAGACAGTTCGAACATGGCTTTGAGTCATGGTTACTCTTGAGACACCAAAGACAGACAAGGTGGGGGTCGGTTACCGACATGGCGCGGTGACAGGTGCCACATGGTTTAATCCCTGTCTTCCTCAAGGAAAATCTTCCACACAAGGCGAAAGACGAAAATGGCCTGTCAAAAAGAAAGAGAGGGATCCCCGATTGGGGCATAGCTGGGCAGAAAGAAAAGAACTGACGTCTGCGGCCTGGGTGTCGCTTTTATAGGTGACCGCAATGTAATTACCAACGCTAACGACTCGTATTGCTTTAGCAAAAGTTACCGGATTCAGCCTTACTCCTGGGAAATTCAATGGTTATGAATTTGCAGCTAGAAGTCTCTTACTTCAAGGAGTCAGATGCAAAACCATTGAAATTCCTATAAGAAGCAGCAGTTTCATTAGTCGTTACTAGGTGTCCCTCAGAGGCTAAATGCGAAAGCATTAAGGGACATATTTACGTATGTTTCAAGTAACGCAGGGCTCTAAGCAAAATCGCTGCGCAGCATTGTGTGAAATAGAGCAAGCAGAAATGCGCTGTATCTACTAACATATTGCGCGCTTCTTCTCCATCCAAGTGCTGACCCACTGTGCTTCAAGGGTGCCTGATTATGGGTAGTGTTTTCTTTTGTGCAGGAAGGGACACCTTCCTGCACAAAAATTATCAAAGAGGCCTTCTCCATTTCTATGCATGATGCAGGATGCATCACGCATAGTAAGAAGAAATAACAAGGAGAAAAAAAGATTTTTCTCCATGTTACATCCTCCTCTGGGGGGATACCCATTTTATGCAATCCCAGGTTTAAAAACCTTTGTAAATCTGGGGTTGCATCATATCCATGAGTGGATTTATGGGAAAGCTCATGCTCTACTCCCGGAATGCCAATTAGCTTTAAATGTAAAGTAATGCAGCTCAAGCCGCCCAGTTGCATTACAATTCTTTGCGAAGCCATGCATGGCAGGGCAAATCTCGTCTTGCATAGCTTTGTCATTCTGAATAAAGAAATTGCACTACCTTGAATCACCTTGCGTGACTCAAGGACAGCGTAACACCATGATATATCTGGCCCTTAAATTCTTACCTGCAGCTGTACATCAAATTGTCATTAAGTGCTGTCCCTCATGAGTTAAGAAACACACAAAGAGAAGACCAGGTCTGAGGTGGTGTGGTGTCCAGAGTGGTGAACGTGGATCACATGGAAAAGTGTGTGAAAGAAAGGATTGAGTGTAACTAGGCCAAAAGAACCATCAGACCACCCATGTGGCGGTATATCATCATATGGGATTTATTTTGGTGGTCGCTCCATGTACCGCCTGTATCATCAAATGACGGTGCAGGAATATACAGCGCCACATTTCAGCCCAGTCATACTCAAAGTAATCTGGAAAAAGTGCAGTGCTCTAGAAAAAGTGCTTGCTAAAATTGACTACCTAGACTGCGGAAAATGTGTAGGTGTCAAGATTAAAAGATACGCCTAGTAGTAAGTGAGTGAAACTACATAATTGCGCTGTGTAAAGTGGTCGACTAGTTTCAGCTAAAAGGAGTGTTTACTCTAGCTTTCATCAGGACCTATAAGAAAATATGCTACTGCAACTCAAAGAAAGGGGTGTACACCCATGGGAGGGAATGAAATGCATCCATATCATACAGTGTACTTTCGAAACTCATGTATCACCCCAACACATGGAACCTCAGTTTCCAATGACGACAGGAAAGAGATCTTCTCCCCAGCTTTGTGTGGGTGACGACCTCACCTCGCCCAGCAACCGCTCGGGAAATTGAGGCCCCGCTCTATCCGTCGGTGCCCCACGCTCAAAACTGAGCTAGAGTAAACACTCCTTTTAGCTGAAACTAGTCGACTACTAGGCGTATCTTTTAATCTTGACACCTACACATTTTCCTCAGTCTAGGTAGTCAATTTCAGCAAGCACTTTTTCTAGAGCACTGCACTTTTTCCAGATTACTTTGAGTATGACTGGGCTAAAATGTGGCGCTGTATATTCCTGCACCGTCATTTGATGATACAGGCGGTACATGGAGCGACCACCAAAATAAATCCCATATGATGATATACCGCCACATGGGTGGTCTGATGGTTCTTTTGGCCTAGTTACACTCAATCCTTTCTTTCACACACGTTTCCATGTGATCCACGTTCACCACTCTGGACACCACACCACCTCAGACCTGGTCTTCTCTTCGTGTGTTTCTTCCCTTGTTCCTAGGGGCATGAGTTGACAGGTCGTTAAATTATTTCCCCTTTGACCCCCTGCACATTTGTTTTTTTCGTCCCTCATGAGTTACCTGGAAAAGTTTACATGAAGCTGCAGCTCCACTAATTATTACGAGGCGTCCCTCACAAATGAAATGCAAAGCATTAAAATTCGTACATGAAGCTGCAGTTCCAATAAATATTATGAGGTGTCCCTCACAAATCAAATGCAAAGCATTGAAATTATTACATGAACCTGCAATTCCACTAGTTATTGCTAAGTGTCCCTGTTGAGCCAGATGAAAGTGCATTGATATTTTTATGTGAAGCTGTAATTCCTGTAGTCTTTACTAGGTTTCCCTCACAAGTCAAATGCAAAAGCATTGAAATTCTTACATGAGGTGGAATTCCGCAAGTCCTTACTAGGAGTTCCTTCTTGAATCAAATGCAAAACCATTGATATCCTGAAGCTGCATTTGCACTGGTCGTAACTAGGTATTCTTCACACGTCAAATACAAAAGCCTTGAAATTCAAACAAGAAGCTGCAGGTACACAAGTCATTACTAAGTGTTACTGTTGAGTTAGATGCAAAAGCATTGAAATTCGTATTTAAAACTGCATTTAAGCTAGTAGTTACCAGGTGTCCATCTTAAGTCAATTACAAAAGCTTTGATGTTCTTACATGAAGTTGCGTTCAAATAGTGGTAACTAGGTGTCTATGTCAAGTCAAATTTAAACGCATTGATATTCTTACATGAAGCTTCAGTTCCACTATTTGTTACTAGGCGTCTCTGTCAAGTCAAATGCAACAGCATAGGAATTGTTACATGAAGATGCAGTTCCAATAGTTGTTACTAGGTGCCCCTCACAAGTAAAATACAAATGCATTGATATTCTTTCATGAAGGTACAGTTCCACAGGTAGTTACTAGGAGTCCCTTTCCAGTCAAATGCAAAATCATTGATATTCTTTTATGAAGCTGCAGCTTGTCGTAACTAGGTGTCCTCCAAAGGTTAATTGCAAAAGCCTTGAAACTACTGCACAAGTTACTACTTGTGTAACGATATATCTGTAAGAGACATTAGTTAGTGATAGATTCCTTACCTTAGAATATCCCCAGGCGTCAGACTGGATCCGGAAACCTTTGCGTAGCAGTACCCTTGCGCGTCGGTAGGAGTCGTCTGCGGCTCCGCGTCCGTCGTCGGCGTCGTGGGCGCTGTGATGACGTCGTCGGAGTATATAGACGCCGCCTCCACGTGCTGACGTCAGTTCTTAGACACAGCTTTTCTGCGCCAGAAACGCAGAGCTATGCCAAAAACCAACACTGGTGACATGAAACTAGGGCCCTAAAAGGGGATGACCTTAACCCTAGATATCGGTTCGCAGAACGGGGAGGATGGGTGGGTCGGTACGGAATCTATCACTAACTAATGTCTCTTACAGATATATTGTTACACAAGTAGTAACTTGTGCATCTGAAAGAGACACGTTAGTGATAGATTCCTTACCTTAGAATAGATACCCCAGCAATACCAACCCCGTGGTGGTGGGCCTGCGAACCAATAATCACACCAGAAAGTCCTGGAGGACGGAACGGGCAAAGAAGCCATCCCTCCGGACTTGACTGTCCAGGCAATAATGTCGTGCAAACGTGTGCAGTGAGGCCCACGTAGCCACCTGGCAAATGTCCTG
Organism: Lissotriton vulgaris; assembly: GCF_964263255.1. Lineage (NCBI taxonomy): Eukaryota > Metazoa > Chordata > Amphibia > Caudata > Salamandridae > Lissotriton > Lissotriton vulgaris. The sequence continues at coordinate 457,198,719 of NC_141700.1, read as the reverse complement.
CAAGGGCACATCTCGGCCCAAGGCAGTTGTAGTCGCTGTGGCTATAGTGGAATGAGCCCGCAGCCCCACAGGGGGTTCCTTCTTAGCAAAGGAGTAACACGCCTGGATACACAAGATGATCCACCGCGAGATGGTCCACTTGTGCACCGCTTTCCCTTTCTTAGTGCCCACGTGACCAACAATGAGTTGGTCATCCACCCGGAACTGGCGTGTGCGATCCAAATAAAACGAGAGCGCACGTTTTGGGTCCAGACGGTGGAGCCTCTCTTCCTCTCTTGAGGGATGCGGAGGCGGAAAGAAGGTGGGCAAGGTGATAGATTGCCCAATGTGGAAGGCCTTGACTACCTTGAGTAGGAAGGAGGGCCTTGTCCGTAACACAACCTTGTCCGGATGGACTGAAAGGAAGGGAGGTTTACAAGATAAAGCCTGGAGCTCACTCACTCTCCTGGCAGAGGTGATGGCTACCAGGAAGGCAGTTTTCAAGGTTAGAAGGCGAAGAGGACAGTTGTGGAGTGGCTCGAAGGGAGGGCACATCAGAAATGTAAGAACCAAGTTCAAGTCCCACTGAGGCATCACAAAGGGCACAGGAGGGTACGTATGCGTGATGCCTTTCAAGAATCTGTTGACAATAGGGGACTTGAACAAAGAAGGTTGATCAGGCAGCCTCAGAAAGGCTGAAAGGGCAGAAAGGTAGCCCTTGATAGTGCCCAGAGCAGAGCCCTGCTGGGCAAGAGAAAGAAGAAAAAGAAGAACCTCAGAAAGAGGGGCAGAGAGAGGATCCACAGCCTTTGCTGTGCACCATGCCACAAATCTGTTCCACCTGCAGGCGTATACCGACTTTGTGGAGGGACGCCTGGCTGCCAGAATGATGTTACAGACTTCAGGAGGCAAGTCAAATGGCCTCAACTGTCGCCGCTCAATCTCCAAGCATGGAGGTGGAGACTGGACAGGTTCGGGTGGAGGACCGTCCCCTGCTGCTGCAACAGAAGGTCCTCCTGAAGAGGCAGACGAACCGGGGGATGGACTGACATACTGAGTAGCTCGGGATACCAGTACCTTCGTGCCCAGTCTGGGGCCACAAGGATGACTTGTGCCCGGTCGCGCCTGATCTTCTTCAGCACTCTGGGCAGAAGTGGTATAGGCGGAAAGGCGTACAACAGACCGCAACTCCACTCGCGACAAAAGGCGTCACTGAGCGAGTGCCGCCTTGGAAATTCGCAGAACTGATGACATTGCGCGTTCTCTTCGGTGGCGAATAGATCTAACCAAGGCTCTCCCCACTGCAGAAAGAGACCTTGCGCCACGTCCAAGTTCAGACGCCATTCGTGATCCATCATGCACCGGCGGCTGACTTCGTCCGCCCTGGCGTTCAGAGAACCTGCCAGGTGTTGAACCACCAGAGTCACGCCCTGATGTTCCAGCCATTGCCAGAGTCGCAGAGCCTCCTGGCAGAGGGTCCACGACCCCACCCCGCCCTGTTTGTTGCAGTACCACATGGTGGTGGTGTTGTCCGTGAACACCTGCACTACACTCCCTCAGACAGAGGGGAGGAATGCCTTTAGTGCTAGACGAATCGCCCGCAGCTCCAAAAGGTTGATATGGAGCCGGGACTCCGCCGGAGACCAGAGGCCTCTGATCTCCGCCTCTCCCATGTGGCCTCCCCAGCCCTGGAGGGACGCGTCCGTCACAACTACGTGCTCCGTTGGGGAAGGGAGAGGGATCTGCCGCTGACCCAATCGCGGTCCGTGAGCCACCACTGCAGCTGTCTCGCAGTGCCCTCCGAGATCAGGACATGGTCGGACAGGTTGCCCTGATGCTGGGCCCACTGAAACTTCAGGTCCCACTGCAGAGCCTGCATCCGCCACCGGGCGTGATGCACCAGAAGGATGCAGGAAGCCATCAGCCCCAGAAGCCGCAGCGTCAACCTGACCGAAACTCGGGATGAAGGCTGGAAGATTGGAATCAGAGCCTGTATATCCCGAACCCGCTGTTCGGGTGGGTAAACCCGAAACTGCGCCGAGTTGAGAACCGCTCCGATGAAAAGGAGCTTCTGAGAGGGGCACAGGTGTGACTTTGGCACATTGATGGAGAACTCCAGCTGGTGCAAGAGGTCTGCCGTTGTCTGGAGGTGGTTGACAACTGTCTGGGGCGAGCCCGCCTTCAACAACCAGTCGTCGAGGTAGGGGAAGACTGAAACCCCTAACCTGCGCAGAAGAGCTGCGACCACCGCCATCACCTTCGTGAACACCCGTGGGGCGCTGGTAAGGCCGAAGGGGAGCACGGTAAACTGAAAGTGCTCGTGGCCCACCATGAACCGCAGGTAACACCGGTGGGCCAGCAGGACGGGGATGTGGAAATAAGCGTCCTGCAAGTCCAGCGCTACCATCCAGTCTCCTGGGTCCAAGGCAGCTAAGACCTGAGCCAGAGTCAGCATCTTGAACTTCTCCTTCCGGAGGAAGCCGTTGACGTTCCGCAGGTCTAAGATATTGCGTAGGCCCCTTTGCCCTTCTTGGGTACCAGAAAGTAGTGGGAGTAGCAACCACGTCCTACTTCTGGCCCAGGAACGCGCTCGATGTCCCCCTTGGCCAAGAGGGCCGAAACTTCCTCCTGCAGAAGCCGCAAGAGATCCCCCAATACGCGGTGGTGTTGCGGTGGCATGGCTTGAGGGGTCATCTCGAAGGGGAGGAAGTAGCCCCTCCGGACGATCTGCAGCACCCACCTGTCCGAAGTGACAGTGCGTCAGTGAGAGTGGTGATGGTGAACCCTGCCCCCCACTGGCGTCACATGGGCTGAGAAGCACGGACTAGGTGGGTTTAGAGGTGGATGCTGCGGGGGAAGGTGTGGACTGGCCTCGCCGTTGTCCCCGACCGCCTCCACGGCGATTTCCACGGCCGCCACTGCGCTGGATGTTAGTCTGCGGCGAGTGGCTGGCAGCACGTGTGGGGGCGCCCCTTCATTGGCCACGAAAGGAGCGAAAGGCACCCATGTGCTGGCGTGGGGCCGAGAGGCCCAAGGACTTGGCCGTAGCCCTGGAGTTCTTAAAGCGCTCAAGCGCATGGTCTGCCTTGTTGCCAAAAAGGCGACGGCCATCGAGCGGCATGTCCATCAGAGTGTTTTGGACATCTGCCGAAAAGTTGGCGGACCTCAGCCAGGCGTGATGTCTCACCGCCACTGTCGTTGCCATCGCTCTGCCTAGCGAGTCGGTGGTATCCAGCCCACACCGGATAGAATATTTGGCTGCGTCTCGGCCCTCCACAAGGGCTTGGCCGAGTTTGGCCCGTACCTCCAACGGACACTCTGGCAGCACTTCCGCAACCGTCTCCCACAGAGAGTGGGTGTAGCGGCCCAAGAGGTATGCGGTGTTGGAAGACCGCAGTCCCAGACTAAGGGAGGAGAAGATCTTCTTTCCTTACTGCTCGTACCTCTTGGATTCCCTGTCCGGCAGAGCCAACGGGAATGCGGTCTGGGATTTGGAGGCCTGGATGACCAGGCTCTCGGGGGTGGGGTGGGTGGACAGGAAACATGGGCTGCCCGGGGCCGGGCGGTGGCGTCTGGCCACGTTCCTATCTACGGGCAAACCCGTAGCGGGCTTGGACCAAGTGCCCAGAAGAACGTCGGTCAAGGCCTCATTAAGGGGCAGCAGAGGCTCGGCCGAGCTTGACTGCGGTTTAAGGACCTCAGTGAGGAGGTTAGTCCTCACGGCCGCGACGGGGAGCTCAAGGCCCAGGGCCTTGGCAGCCCTCATCAACACCACGCTATATGTTGCCCCTTCCTCCGAAGCCACAGTAGGAGGCGAGACAAAGCCAGTGTCTGGAGAGGTGTCCAGACCACTGGCGTCCCCAAGGTCTCCTGCCCAGTCCGCATAAGACTGACACTCCCGAGTCAGAGGGTCCTCAGACCCCTCCCAATCCTCCTCTTCACCCATCTCCTGATACTCAGGCAGCAGCAGGTAGCTGGCGTTTCACTGCCTCCCGCGCTCTTCCTGAACCCAGCGTTTGCAGCATTTGCAGTTCCCCTGACGGACGGACCGAATCGGATGGAAACGGACGGGAAAATATAGTGGCTCTCTTCAGCGCGCCTTAACACTGCCTAACACTGCTCTCAGGGAGCAAAAATATCTTCGAGATAACTCTCCTGGACGTTACCCCGCTTGCAGCTCGAGGCTCGAGATTTTTGCTTGGCCTGCACCGGGTCCTCTGATCATGAACCCAAGCATTCGGTGCTGACACATACTCTACTCTTATTTTTCCTGTTCTATGAGGATTTTCGACAGGAGGCCTCTTCACAAGTAGTGACGGGTGAGTCACTTTTTTTTCCCTTTTTGGTGCTACGAGCAATGAGTGGATATTAAAAGACAGTCTGAGGTCCACAGCGGGGCCTGACGTAAAAAAAACGTTTTTTCAAACACAGACAGACAGCGCGGCATGCCCTTCCCTGCAGCTCCTAGGCTCCACAGTCAGGCGGGCTGTTGGTGAATTCTTCGTCTGTGGTGCGAGTGAACTCTTTTTCGCTACTAGAGGTGCCGCTCGCAGCAGGATTTTGGAGTTTGATTTTTCCCCTGGAGTTCATTGACCCCTTTGCCGCTTCCCTTGCTGTGGCTGTTCTGGAGGCGATCGATAGTGGAGGACCCTGATAACGAGGACCCACAGCGGGAGACCGGGACTGCGAGGACCAGCATTCCTGCGATCACCTACAGCTGGTGCCTCTTCCCGGGCGTGCCCCGCCTCCTTTCTGTATTTAACTGACGCTTTCAACGCGCATCGCGGGACGCACGGGGGACTCAGCATGGGGCTAAGCCCGGGCAAAGGGCGGGCCCTCTGATGCCAGAGGAGGCGGAGCTGGGCCCTTCCCCTTGCAGTGTGTCCCTGTAGGCTACCTCAGTAAGGAATGTATTACCTATGCGCCACCTTTTCATCTTGAGTATCTAATCATTATATTGTTTTTATTTATTTATAGTTGGTTATAGGGATTATACCATTCTTTACTGTCAGCACGTCATTGTCCAATACTTATTCTTATTGTAGGATGACTTCACCCATCCCTAAACCTTTAGCAGAGGGGGGTGCTAAGCGGGGGACTTTGGATAGTTTTGTAATTAGGGCGGTCTCTACGATTGATAGGGATTTAGCCCTAGCTGAGCGACGCGCGGAAAGGCGCCGCTCTATTGAGCATATTAAGAGTAAAAGGTCTTCGCTGGGCCCCATTCTTCCAGGTATGCCTTTGTTAAAAGGCAGTTCAGAGGGTCCAGTGAGCCCAGAACCTCCGCTTGATTCTAGTATCCCATTATTACTTAAGGATAGAGCTACTCCCCAGTACGTTTGGTAGCTTCAAATTCTGTCATCAATCTTTCCGCCTCGCTGGGTAGTATCATTGACGAGGTGGAATTAATGACAGATACCCTGTTAGTAATGGCAGAGCCAGCTTCCAAGCCCAATGCACTGGCTACAGCTGTGGAAATACACCGACGTCACGGTCCTCCCCCTAAGTAAAGGAGAAGAAAGGGGCTTGGTACATCCAGAAATAAGGCTATTCCCTCCCCTCGTATTAAGAAGATTGACCGATTACCCATAGGATTAGCCTTACCTGTTGCTATTTTCTCTCAATCCTCCCATTCTGTAGATCAGCAGGGACCAGATTTACTGGGGAGTATAGAAAAACTGATTAGATCATTCACCTTGCCACTGGGTGAGAGACTCAAGAGGATAACTGCCCAGCTGGGAGATTTAGAGAAGGCCTTAAAAGCTTCTTATGTGAGTCACAAGGGCTTAGCGGGGTTACCCACAGTTCCTACATCTACTACCGTACCTCTGGCTCCTGCACCTCGGAACTTGGACAAATCCAAAAATCAATCTAAAAGTACCACGTCACAGGCTACTGTAGATTTAAGGCAAGACATCAATAGGTTGGACAAGGTTGCTACGGGATGTGTGACATCCAACCGCCCTTTGCCTAAACCTATTGTTGCAGATGCTATTGTAAGACCTCATATTCCCAAAAGCCAAATGGTTAATTTGCCCCCTGAAGTGGCCCCTTTTGTGGTAATCCTTACCGGAGTTCCAGCCTTGGAGTCGGGCAAGAGGGAAGACCAAGTTCAGCTTAAAAACAAGGCTATGTATTGGCTAAGACAGAACCGGCCCTTACCCCACTATCTAAATGGGGAAATACTAATGGTCCGGCGACTTGCGTGGCTGGGGCCTACTCCAAAAAGTATTTCGGGGGATATTGTTATAATTAGCTTTAAAGATAAAAGGGCGGTTAGTCATATCTTAAATTGGTCCTCCCCAAAAAGCAGTAGCTCAATTACACCTCGAGAACTGCCTTACTTTTACCCTAAAAGTATGTTAAGTCCAGTGGCAAATTCTGGGTCGTGGGCACCCGACTTGGATAGCTAAATCAGGCCACTGTTGCATCCGCAGATCAATTGTCTGAGGAACCAACGCAATCACCCTGAGGGCCATTATCATGACTTTAGACCTCCATTCGCTTCACAGTTGGAAAATGTTGCACATCCTGTCTATCCGGCTTATCCTGTTCCTTGGACTCAGCATCTAAATGATCCTCGTGCTCCAGCTAACCTCCGGTCATCTAATCAGTTCCAAATCCCCCTTTATAATCGTTATGAAGGTTTAAGAGATTTAGAGGGCGTGGACTGACTGAGCTGTAAATCTGTAGCACCAGTTCTTTCGACAGATCTTACTCCTACTGTATGCAATGTCAGTGGCCCAGTCACCGATCCTAGGCCGCGCCATGTTACTGGCCCAGTTAATATCCGTAGTTTAGGCTCTGATCATCTCGAAGCCCCTGAACCCAGTAGTGCAAGGCAGATCTGTGATCTTCCTGATGGACTTAGTATTAATGTACCAGCTGTTAAAGATAGGACCCATGGGAAGATTGAGTTTTTATTTTGGAACATTTCAGGGATTAAGGATAGGGTTTTAGATCCTTCTTGGCTGGAGTTTGTAAGTCCCTTTGGCTTTTTGTGTCTCCAAGAAACCTGGTCCATTGAGCCTGTTCACCTAAATGGGTACAGAACTTTTCATGCTGCAGCTCTACACTCTAAACGTGGGAGGAATATGGGAGGACTTTGTATTTATATTTCGAATCTGATGGGTGTTGAGGATATAAAGATAGTTAAGATGGGAATTTGCTATCAGATCCTATTAATTCGGATGGTCTCCAAGGTTGACATCATTTTGATTAACATTTACAATAATTTGCATAAACGTTTTGTTTCAGATCTGGTCTCTTCCATGATCAATGAAATTCACAGGATTACAACCCCGAAAGGGAGGGATTGCATTATTGTGTGTGGGGGGGATTTTAACCACAATCTGTGTGGTCAAAATCGGGGGGGTTGTGGAACCATAGGGGCGGGAACGGAAGTCACGTCCCCACACTTTTCCCATCTGGACGGGGGTGAATCTTTGAATGATATGCTGGCATCTTTTAATTTTGATTTTGTCAACAGGTTGTGCTCCCCTTGTGTAGAGTTTAGTGCAACTTTTGTGGGGAGAGGGCAAGGTACCATTATTGATTTTATTGTTGCTTCTGAAAGTCATGCCACTTGGTTTGCGGATTATACTATTCATTCGGTAGGATTTAGTGATCATCTTGCCCTCTCTTTTGCCATTATTCTACCACAGGTTAAGCACAGTTCGCTGATTGAAAGACTGTCTTGGTTAAAAATTTGTGATATGCCCAGACAAAACGGCTACGCTATCAAATGGAGTCAGAATGACCCGGAGGTAACGCATGCCAAGATAGTTAGAGGATCCCTTGCCTCAATCGAAAGGTGTCTTAACGTAGAGACCTCTCACGAGGATACTTTGTCAGCCTTTGAGGTAATTACCCGGACCATTCGAGATAGTTTGTCTCGTCCGGGGAGAGGTCATATTTCTAGGTCGACTACTAATTCTTGGTTCGATGCTGCCTGTTCTAGGGCGCATTCTTGCCTCATAGCCGCGTTACACAATAAAGTAAGGGACCCAGTAGAGCTGGCTACATGTAGGAAAGCCTATCGCCTAGCTCGGAATAATTGTAAGAATAACATCAAATCCGAGGCTTGGAATAATTTGGTTAATGCCGCACACTCCAAGGACAGTGCCCTATTTTGGCGCGCAGTTAATGCACCATTTTTTAATGAAGTCAATAATGCAAGGGTAGAGGTTGCTATCAGTGAAAACTCCTGGATTGACTATTTTTCAGAAGTCTATAATCCGGAGGGGATATTAAAGTTAGCTGATATAGAGGATATGGACAAGGAGGCATCCCGGACCTTTTGCCAAGTTAATTTGGGTATCTCAATTGGTGAAATGTCCGCTGCTATTCAGCAGAGTAGGGGAGGTAAAGCCCCAGGTTTAGATGGGGTTCCTATTGATATTTTTAAACACTCAGTTGATTTATGGTCACCCATTTTGAAGAGAGTCCTGGATGCAAGTTGTGAGCGGGGGTTTCCCAAGACCTGGTCTGATTCTATTAGTATTCCCATTTTCAAGAAGGGAGATAGGGAGAGTCCCTCTTGCTATTGCCCTATCTCTCTTCTTGATTCTTTTATGAAGATCACAGGGAGAGTTGTCTTGAACCGGTTACTATCTTGGGTAGAAGAAGCAGGTGTGTTGTCCCCGGTTCAGTACGGCTTCCGTGAGGGGATGGGCACCGTCGAACAGGTCCTGAACTTTACACTTCTACAAGGGAAATATGTTCAGGCTAAGGCGGGCAAACTTCATGCAGCATTCGTTGACCTGAGTGCTGCATTCGACTGCGTTAAGCACGATCGTTTGTGGAAGGGGTTGGAAGATCTTAAAGTGGAGGAGGCCATTATTTCTTTTTTAAGGCAACTTTACGCTGGGGCAAGGGCCAGGGTGAGATTTGGAACTGGAGGAGAGTGCACCAAGCCCTTCCACGTGAAGCGTGGAGTGAGGCAAGGGTGCGTTCTCGCGCCTCTTCTTTTTAACTTATACACCAATGATTTAGAGGATGTTTTGGTGTCTAAAGTCATTGACTCACCCAGAATTAATTTAAAACAAGTGGTGTCCCTATTATATGCGGATGATGCCGTCATCATGGCCAGGACTGAGAGAGGTCTGCAGACAGCCCTAGATACCTATATTAATTTCATGGACTCTAGGGGTCTGAAACTGAATGTGAAAAAAACTTTCGTGATGACGTGCGCCTGGGATAAATCCAAAACCTGTAAGTTGTTTGCACGCAGGGAGAAAGTGCAGGCAACTAAATCCTTTTTATACTTAGGAGTAGTTCTTGAGGGTGGGGGGCATTGGGGTCCGGCCATTAGGAGTAGGACCTTGTCTTTTAAAAAAGCGACTGCAGCACTTATGGCTTTCTCACGTAAGATGGGCAAAAGACCCCCTGAAATTTTACTTAAAATATATATGGCCAAATGTGTTAGTACGGCCATATATGGTGCTGGTGTTTGGGGCATCCAAGACACCAGGGAAATACAAACAGCAGAAAATGCTTTTCTAAGGTTTATTTTAGCTGTACCTTTTAGTTTATCTGTGCATAATTGTCACGCTGAGCTGGGTGTTCGTCATATCAGTGATTTGATAGCGATGCAACCACTGTTACTTTGGCACAGGGTTTGGACTGCAGTTGACTTGGAGCTGAACAGAGAGATTATCCGTGATGTTATGGCCCTGGATAAATCAAACAAAATAGCATGGCTAACCTATATTCAAAAGTTTTGCCAAGATATGGGGAAACCTGAATTCTTTACTACACCAGAGGGGTTATGTAAGATCACAAGGAAAGACCTAAAGAACAATTGCTGGTACCATCTGGAATCCCTGCGGCTTGGGGTCGAGCTCAATAAGGGCTCGGTTGTGCGGCACCAAATGTCGCTAGTATCTGGTAACATGCAACCCTACTTGAATTGGTGTACCAAGGGATTTGATAGGTTTTTACTCACAAGGTTTAGATTTGATATCTTCTTTCGCCTTGTTTCATTTCCAAAAACTAATGATTGGACCAAAATGCTCTGTAAGTGCCCATGTGATGGGGTGGCCGAACAATCAACTCTTCATGTGATTTGCTTTTGTGGATTTTACTGTAAAGAGAGAGCCCGATGGATTAAACCTTTTCTGAAAAATAGTGGAACATGCTACCAGTGCCGCCCAGCCTTACTGTATCTTCAGTTGTTACATGATGAACTGTGTGTGGCCACTATGGTCGGTTTTCTAAAGAGTGTATTCAGAAAAAGGAAAAGTTTAATGTGTTCTTAAAATTACTGTACCTACAGTTAATTCTTAAACGTAATGATATATATGTGACAAGTTCTGTTTTTCTATGCACAATATGTATTGATTTTTTGTGTTCTTGCTTTTATGTTTTAAAAATTTTGCTAAAATCGAATAAAGCTTTTCTACTACTACTACTCAGGGTTGTCAATTAATGGGGCCGGTTCATTGAAGTAAAACTCCCCAAGCGGCATCGAAAGCGGCGCCCAGCGGCGCCGTTCCAACGTCGGAACCGGAATGAAGGAGGCATCGGGGATGGCGCCGCCCAAGGACGGCGCCGGAGGCGACACCTGACGGACCGACGCCGGGGGGGTCGTAAGGTCCAGAGCCCGAGGAAGGTCCAGCGGCGTCCTGCGGCACCGGGCCCGAAGGCGCCGGCGGCGTCGGGCCGCTTGACCCTGCGGCGCCGGGCCCGAAGGCGCCGGCGGTGTCAGGACTGTGGGGCCTTGCGGCGCCGGGCCCGAAGGCGCCGGCGGCGTCGGGCCGAAGCACCCGACGGCGTCGGGGCCGAAGCCCCCGACCCGCTAGAGGCCCCAGATGGGTCCGCTGGGCCCGAAGGCGCCGCGGAGCCCATCGGAGGAGAAAGGGACCTCGTGGCCATGAGGAAGCGCTCAATCTCCTCCGGCGTCGCATCTCGCCTGGGTACTGGAGGGTGTGGGGCGGGACGCGACGCCCGCAACTCCGAAGGAGCCGTGTGGGCTGTGTCACCCGAACCCCCGGCCGCATTGCGCGAGCGTCGGGGGGTGTCAGAAGAGCGATGATGCCTCTTCGACTTCTTGTGCTTCTTACCTGACGACGACTTCGACCCGGAGGAGTGGTGCCGACTCCTGGAGCTGTGACGGCTCCGTCCCCGCGACCTGTCCCTCGACCTCCCGTGGTACTGGGGCCGTCTGCCGGAGTTCGAGCCGCCTGCGGGACCGCTCCCGCCTGGCTTTCCTCAAGAGGGCCCAGCAGTCGGAACAGGCCTCGTCGTCGTGGTCGACGCCTAGACAAGTGAGGCACAGGCGGTGAGGGTCCGTGACCAACATCGTGCGGTCGCACTCCTCACAGTGCTTAAACCCGGGCATCCTAATGGCACCGATCGGAGTCATTAGACTTCGAGGAATGATCAAAAATTGATCCAAAAAGTTAGTCAAAAATTGACTTGGGTAACTGCTCTTTCCAGATCTGCGCTGGCTGGCGCGGAAAAAAGAACTGACGTCAGCACGCGGAGGCGGCGTCTATATACTCCGACGACGTCATCACGGCGCCCGCGGCACCGACGACGGACGCGGAGCCGCAGACGACACCTACCAACGCGCAAGGGTACTGCTACGCAAAAGTTTCCGGATCCAGTCTGACACCTGGGGATATTCTAAGGTAAGGAATCTATCACTAACGTGTCTCTTTCAGATATACAAAGATGCAATTCCACTAGTCATTACTAGGTATCACTATTGAGTCAAATGCAAAAGCATTGACATTCTTAGAAGAAGCTGCAATCATTACTAGGTTTCCTTCACAAGTCGAATGCAAAAGCATTGACATTCTTACATAAAGCTGTAGGTACAATAGTGGTTACTACATGTCTTTGTCAAATCAAATGCAAACAAATGGAATTATTACATGAAGCTTCATTTCCACTAGTTGTTACTAGATGTCCCTAACAAGTTTAATGCAAAAGAATTGAGATTTCTTTGATGAAGCTGCAGGTTTCACTAGTCTTTATTAAGTGTCCGTCTAAAGTCAAATGTAAAGGCACCGGCAATAGTTCATAGAAGTCCCACTCAAGTCAAATGGAAGTGGTTGAAATGTCAGTCACAAGCCTGACAGACATGTGGCTTCAAACTAGAAATCTACATATAATCTCGAGCTACTTCAATGACGTGCTTATTTATTGTAGGACAGAAAAATATACCAAAACTGGTTTATAGCAAGGAATGAACATTGTAATTTACAATAAATGCCTTGAGCGTTATGAAAATAGTTGATGAAACTGGAGCAGTGGGATTTGGGCTCCAAATATACTCGTCACAAATAGACAACATAAACATGCTCTTAGCTACTGTTTTCTGTGTGCTCTATGTGCGCTTTAACAATATCGATGTAAGGTGTTGCACTTGACATCATTATTGAAGTATTTTCACTGTTGGATTAGATATGCATACATACTCTGTGTGCCTTAACTGTATTATATGATATGCTCTCTGGAGACTTTATGAATAAACCATTCTAACCTATTAAAAGTGTGTTTACTTTAGAGACTACAATGATTTATGTAATGTGTGCACTCATGTTTCATATTTGCATTTAAATGTAGTTCTTAGTCATGCTTATACACACGTATTCAAGATTTTACTGTATGCTACAAGTACTTTGAATTTAATATACTGACAGTTTTATTCATTTATGTTCGAATGTGCACACGCATATTAAATGTGCACCATTGATTTATTACTTTAGGTTGTCCTGACTAGTCCTGTATTTCATTCTGCATATAAAATGCTGTTTTCCTTTTTCACAACGTAATTTTATTGTTGATAGCCGACACATGTCTGGTGCCTGAAGTAACACCAGTAATATGTAAACATTTCACAGATAATGATATCAATGTTTTCACAGTTTCTGTAACCTCTTTTATAGATTAAACATTTTGCTAAATACCTTTTTATAAACGCCAACAAAAGTGCCACATTATATCTGCAAAAAAAAAGCAAATGAATCTTATATACGTTGGTCCTATCCACTCATAACAATAGTAAATACCTGCAATATTTGAGTCCCAGCTCAATTCAGTCATGTCAATTGTTCTTCAATAGTAGAATCGGGGGGGGAAAGGTTCTAAATATAACCCTCTGTAGTCCACCCACCTTTTCCAGATTTTAAAATGTTTCTGGGGCACCCTCTCGCCCTAAAGACCGGGATTTCCAGGCCCATGGCGTAGTCTAAGCACTTTTTCCACACTGCCACTAACGGAAGCGATTCATCCTTCCAAGCACTGGCATTGTCTCTCTTTGCCAGGGTGAGGCCAAGGAATAAAAGGTGACATTTGTACCTGTTGCTGACCAGGCCCTCAGTAATATGCAACATTACCAGTCATGGAGAAAGCAGAATATCCCACCCCAAGACCTCTGACAAACATGTGATCACCCCTCTCCCAAACTAGGCCTGGGCAAAGCACTACGCTACGCTCGCGTAGTTTGCGAAGTTTGCGCAACTTCGCACTACATGAACAGCACGTAGCACAGTGCGAACTACCGTAGCGTAGTGCAGTGGTCATTTTTTGCTTTCTCGCGGTCCTGAATGTCAAGTTGGCGACCGCAAACAAGCAAAATGACATCCTGGCGAGACTTTTTCCTCGTTCGCGATCAGCAACATCAAGTTGCCGATCGCGAGCGTGGAAAATAAACCTCCCGGCGAGATTCTCAAAGTGGGGAAGTCAGGTTTCTCATTGTGAGTGATCGCGTATACTCGTGACCGAGTGATAGAGAGGGACAGTAAAAAGGTGAAAAAAAGAAAGTGTAAGGAAAGAGGTGAAACGAAAAAGCAAGCAGAAAAACAGAGCAAGAAAAAGAGTGAGAGGTCCACTGGACCACCAGGGAAGTGGTGCAGGTATTGCCTGCGAGTGGAGGAGGGCCTCGAACACCAACACTTGAGAGTGCAGGGGTTCAGGAGGGTCTCACTTGGTGGAGCTGTGAGGGTGGGAGAGCAATTTCACTGACAATAAGTCAGTGGTCTTTCTCGTCTTCCCCGCAGCGGCCGCCATTAAGTAGGGGTCGGGGAGAGCTGGACAGCAGGGAGGGGAAACTGGCTTGGGCTGGTCGCGAGAGGTTGAGGGCCCGCGGGGACAAAACGGGAGAGAGGTGCACAGAATAAAGAGTAGAGTGAAAACAGAGTAAAAGTGAAAAGGAGGATGGAAAGTGATAGTAAAGAGAGAGCGTAAACCGTGAAAAACGAAGGTGAAAGGAAAGAGGTGAAAGGAAAAAGCAAGCAGAAAAACAGAGTGTGAGAAAGTGAGAAGTCCACTGGACCTCCAGGGATAAGGCGCCGGTAGAGCCTGCGGGTGGAGGAGGGCCTCGAACACCAACACTGGAGAGTGCAGTGGCTCAGGAGGGGCTCACTTGATGGTGGAGCTGCGAGGGTGGGAGTATCTTTATTAATGTTGCAAAGGCTCCTTGTTGACAATGGGCAATATCATTCCCATGTCTGGTCAGGGAAATGTTGATGTTTCAGCTTATAACATGAGATTGGAAAGGACAATGGAGCACCTGAGATGCGGACAGAAGTGTATTACCTGGGATATTCTGGCACAAATAACTGTTCACACTGACTGAATTCTTGCAACTTTCCTTTGCCCTTTAAGAGGCTTAGACCTCTGTGCTTCTTCCCTTTGACGTTTGCTCAATGTGGCTTAGGCTAACACTTGTTCTCCTGTCCCAAGAAGACTCTTGACTGAGCTTCTGAGATGCTGACACCTTACTTTATTGCTCTCACTTTTCCACATGGTCCCCATTTTTCTACATTACCCTGATTTTTTAGATTCTATAGGTTCCAAAACCATTCTCCTGAGCTTAGATTTATCTTGGATGATGTTAAATTTTACTCATGTATAGACTAGAGAAGCAGAAACTTTTCTCAGAGCATTGAATCCTACTGCTGAACTTTTGTATTGCTGTCCCTGAACTACTTATTTGCCTTATACTGATATGCCTAAACTGCTTTAGGAGGTTAGCTTTCCCGGTTGTTATTTTTTAATTTTACAGCATAGTGCTGAGATTTGCCTATCTTAACTTGACTGTTAACTTGCAATAATCCTTCTTAAATATAGTCACTGATTCCTGGTCCTTATTGCATAGTCAAATGAGTTACACTGTTAATTGAATTTGATTAGTTTAATGCTAACTCCCTACACCTCTCAGGTGTTGAAGAAAAGGTGCATCGAATGACAAAGGGTAAGAGGGTTGACCCAGAGCACTGCACCAACATGATAGTCTGTCAGATGGTTTGTCACTGAAGTGAGGGAGTTAGGGTGTCCCATTCAGACATTGCCCAACCCCAATCCAAACCCCTAAGCCCATGGTTTGCTCGAAGGACTGATGCAGTTCCAGTGGTTCGGGAGAGAGTTATAACATCTGCGATATTTGGTGTCAGTATTAATAGGGTTGGGTGTTGCATTTGCTGAGGCTCAGCGTGCAGTATTTTGCAATGATTGTGTGGTGTTTTGCAGAGATGTTTTAAGTTGTTTGAACTTGGTGTTTAATGTAGAGAATTTGAAGTAGTTATTGGTTACGAAGTTGCCTAAGATCTCAAGATAAACAAATAAGTTATCAGTGTAGAAGACATTGGGTGTAGTTGACTGCTGTCTTGTGGTGCTCCTCATGCAACATAATCAACAGAATAATTGAAATAGGGACTTTAGCTTTGTGTGATTGTGAGGTGTAGTTGGTATAGTGAATCTCAGTGCACAGGGAGGAACTTTATCACTCAGAGTGAGACCCTGCTGGTTGAGGTTTCATTTGAAGTGGATGTCTGGAAAGTTCAGAAAGTGTTTCTCCAGACCTTTTCTTGTGTGGTTGAATACTTCAATTTCAATAGAGGAGCAGACTAAATTAGTTGTTGAAATTGCTTGCATTTTTTTTAGTGTAAATTGATGAGAGAATGTGCTATTTAGATTTGTAAAGGAGGGTGACTCTGCTGCAAGGAGTGAGATTGATGTCACAGTGTGCTGCACTGGTATTGGTCAGGTGGTGTAGAGCCATGCTGGTATTGGTTGGAAATGTCGCAGAGAGCTGTGCTGGTATTGGTTGTGATTACCAAACAGAGAATTGTGGGTAAAGAATCATTTCCTAGTTTGAACAAACTGTCATTTGTGAATTTGCAAACAATATCAAAAATGAAATTCTTTAAAACACTAAAAAGTCCAAATAGAGAGGAGATGTGACTGTGAAAAACACAAAGAGAGAAGACCAGGTCAAAGGTGGTGTCCTGTCCTGAATAGTGTGCGGCAATCACACGGGCACATATGTGAAAAAGAGTAAAGAGTCTTACTGCGCTATAAAAGTCCCATCAGACCACCCTTATGGCGGCATTTCATCATATGGGGATTAGTAGTCGCTCCAAGCATCGCCTGAACCATCTCATGGCGGTGCATACGTGGAGAGCAGCAAATATAGCCACAGTAGGAGATGTGACTGTATCTGTTAAAAAGGGGGAAGAGGCAGCACCCAAAGGTACATGAGTTCATAATATGGCAATTAAGCATGGGCGAATTTTGCTATTTTCTCAATTCGCGAATTTGCGGATTTGCGAACTCGCAATCCGCAAAATTCACGAATTTGTGCGAATATGCGGATTTTTCTTTTTTGGCGTGTTTGCGGGGCAATTTGCGTGTTCGCGGGGCACTTTGCGTGTTCGCGGGTTTTTTTGAGAGACCGCTCTTTGTTGTGCCCTTCTGCCCTCTGCCCCACTCGTTTTTGTGCTATTCTGCCCTCTGCCCCACTCGTTTTTGTGCCCTTCTGCCCTCTGCCCCACTCATTTTTGTGCCCTTCTGCCCTCTGCCCCACTTGTTTTTGTGCCATTCTGCCCTCTGCCCCACTCGTTTTTGTGCCCTTCTGCCCTCTGCCACACTCGTCGTTGTGCCCTTCTGCCCTCTGCCCCTCTCCTGTTTTATTTTAGAATGGCGCCGGCAAGCTGCCAGCGCCATTCTAAAATAGTTACTAAGTTAGCTTCATCAGGAAGCACTAATAGATAAAATAAAGCAGGTGCTCGAATTCAGTTAAACTCGAGCACCTGCTTCAATTAGTGCTTCCTGTTGAAGCTAACTTAGTAACTATTTTAGAATGGCGCTGGCAGAATGCCGGCGCCATTCTAAAATAGTTACAAGCTTGAAGCTTGAACTTTTGCCCCCGGATCCGTTCCACTCGCGGATTCGCGGATTTTCGGCAAATTCGCGGGAGTTCGCGGATTGCGAGTTTGACAAAAATCCGCAAAATCCGCGAGCGGAACGGATTTTGCGCCCATGCTTAATGGCAATAGATGTGGTTCTTCACATGTGCATTTGCCTTGAACAACGGCCTAAGATCACTGAGATAGGTGGTCCTTTAACATTTCCTCATTATGGCACATTTAATTTGAGAATCATTGAAAATTTAAGGAGATTGTTGTATAACACGGAGCCTCCTCCTAGACCTACACAATATGAAGCAATTAATGCTTGGGAGCATACAGCTTACCTTAAGCAGGGAGAGATATTTAAAGGTAGAGTCAAGAAAGCCATACGCACTTATGCGGATGCAAGATGGGAAGCAGAACAGAAAACATAGAGAACTGACATGATTGAGAAAGGTAGATTGTACCCTGCATTAACTAGTGAGGAAGGAGGGAAAGGTAAAAAAAGGATAAGAAAAAGAAGAAAGAGGCAAATGTGTGGAGAATGCAGCTGAGGACAGAGATACAGTGATAGTCATTCGAATTAGGGGTCTATAACTGAGTTATTCTCAAACCCTTCACCCCATACAATATGACTCAAACTGGAGGAGCAAGTAATGTATATACCGGGGAGACATTTGATGTGCCTATGGCACCAGTAAATGTAACTTCTAATCCAATGTGAGAGAGTTCAGGAAAGACAGCTCCTTCAAATACACTTACTCTAAATGCCACAGATGCATTTACTGTTCATGTTATAAATAGTCCTGTAGTTCCTTTCTATAAACCTGGATTGGCAGAAAATACTACATATACTTTGGCTGTTCCTACTGGAATGAGCACTTCAGCTAGTAATTTTGTGGGCTTCGGTTCCGACACAAGGGAATGCCTCATGTGCTGGGATTGCAGACCCTACATTAAATCAGACAGGATTTAACCTGACTAGTAGGTTTTCCCAAAGATCGCCATCCTTTTTTATGCGAACACGAATGTGCTTTCAAATGTTAATAACATTAGCACTAGAACAGAAATTCTAGTGAGCTCACTTCATACCTGGTGACATTCTGCAGGGTGCTCACACCTTCCAAACGCCTCCGTCTTCCAGCCGTGAGGGCAACGGCCATCAAGTTAGTCTCCCGGTCTCTACAGCCATGAGGGGAACGGGGACTACAGGTCCCATCAGCCTTTGCCCGGCGCATGCCTCTGACGCGGCACATCGCGCCAGGAGGCAGTATTTAAGCGACCCCAGCCTCACGCAGCGCGGGACGCGCGCTTATGTACTTCATACCTGGTGACATTCTGCAGGGGGCTCACACCTTCCAAATGCCTCCGTCTTCCAGCCGTGAGGGCAACGGCCATCAAGTTAGTCTCCTGGTCTCCACAGCCATGAGGGGAACGGGGACTACAGGTCCCATCAGCCTTTGCCCGGCGCATGCCTCTGATGCCACGCATCGCATCAGAGGCAGTATTTCAGCACCCCCAGTCTCATGCAGCGCGGGACGCACGCGGGCTAAGCCCGGGCCAAGGGCGAGCCCGACCTGCGCCCGTCATCGCCAGGAAGAGGCAGGGCATGGCACCACCCTTTCATCGGCCTGTGTGGACCTCTTTGCAGGTACTGTTAGCTCTGGGATCTACTTGTTTTTTCCCTCAGAAGGTTATAAGATCAAGGAGTGCTCTCTTACCTGTACACTTTAGTGCTTGTGGTCTTGTGGTTTGTGGAGTGCCCATATTGACTATATATCCGTGTTGGAATATGTTCGGCGGATTCCCCCTGACTACAGAAATTGCCACAGTAACGGACCAGCGTCGGAAAGTGTTCGATCGAGTCGGAGGGCTCGTAAGAAGACTGTGCACGCCGGTGAGTGGGGGCATTTTTTGAGTGTCAGGAAGGGAGCAGCAGCATCAGGCAAGAGGAGGAACAAAATTGACTTTCGTCAGTTTGCATTAACATTCCAGCATTTGTATGGCAGCCCGCCATGTCAGTGGTGATAGAACAAGAGAGAGAGTTAGCGGCAGAAAGTATGTTCTGTATCCAACCAACAGGGGCGCGCGATACATCACAGCCGCCGACTATAGAACCCGACAAAGACCATGATGCAAAAACTCTCTTAAAACTCTTCGAGGCGAAATCCAAACGAGAAATCACAAAGTGGTGGGAGAATAAATCCCTTTCCGAATATAGCAAAGTGGGGCGAGTCCCTCGTGGGTTGAGAATTCTGCTGGCCCCTAGTTTTGACAGACCGAATCCGGAAATGCTCCGTGAATGGGGAGAAAGCAACCTTCAGGCATCGATGAATTTGGTGAGAATTCTATGCAAATATGCCAAAATAGACCGCATAGAAATCCTAAAAGAACTTGAAGAGATAACAACTCAACTGGAGAAATTACCACCAACAGAGTATATAACCAAAACCAAAGCAGCTATCACTGAGAGACTCAAAAAACATGAAGATAAAATCAAGGCGAGAAAAGCCCATAAATTTGCTAGAGACTTGTCATTGCCGCTATTTGGACCTTGGATCGACGTGCTGCCTGCGAGTAGAGAACTCTCTGCTTTTCATCTGCCTCTTTGCAAGCTAACAACTCGCGGTACCCGCTGCGCGGGTCCTGCTTCGTCAGAGGCTTTCATTTCACAGCACCAGTGTCCTGAACCTTTCCTTGGGTGCTAGGACCTGCAGGGCTGCGAGCGTGTTGTGGGCGCAGGACTCCAAGTCCCAGGAGCGCCCACAACTCCCAAGTAGTAACAGCTGGGACGCTCTCCCTGCAGGCTCCTCCCCTTGTCTTTCAACGCTGTGAAAACCTGCTTCCTGCCTTTACCTGCGGATTTCTCAGTGTCATTGCCGCTATTTGGACCTTGGATCGACGTGCTGCCTGCGAGTAGAGAACTGTCTGCTTTTCATCTGCCTCTTTGCAAGCTAACAACTCGCGGTACCCGCTGCGCGGGTCCCGCTTCGTCAGAGGCTTTCATTTCACAACACCAGTGTCCTGAACCTTTCCTTGGGTGCTAGGACCTGCAGGGCTGCGAGCGTGTTGTGGGCGCAGGACTCCAAGTCCCAGGAGCGCCCACAACTCCCAAGTAGTAACAGCTGGGACGCTCTCCCTGCAGGCTCCTCCCCTTGTCTTTCAACGCTGTGAAAACCTGCTTCCTGCCTTTACCTGCGGATTTCTCTGTGTCATTGCTGCTATTTGGACCTTGGATCGACGTGCTGCCTGCGAGTAGAGAACTCTCTGCTTTTCATCTGCCTCTTTGCAAGCTAACAACTCGCGGTACCCGCTGCGCGGGTCCCGCTTCGTCAGAGGCTTTCATTTCACAGCACCAGTGTCCTGAACCTTTCCTTGGGTGCTAGGACCTGCAGGGCTGCGAGCGTGTTGTGGGCGCAGGACTCCAAGTCCCAGGAGCGCCCACAACTCCCAAGTAGTAACAGCTGGGACGCTCTCCCTGCAGGCTCCTCCCCTTGTCTTTCAACGCTGTGAAAACCTGCTTCCTGCCTTTACCTGCGGATTTCTCTGTGTCATTGCCGCTATTTGGACCTTGGATCGACGTGCTGCCTGCGAGTAGAGAACTCTCTGCTTTTCATCTGCCTCTTTGCAAGCTAACAACTCGCGGTACCCGCTGCGCAGGTCCCGCTTCGTCAGAGGCTTTCATTTCACAGCACCAGTGTCCTGAACCTTTCCTTGGGTGCTAGGACCTGCAGGGCTGCGAGCGTGTTGTGGGCGCAGGACTCCAAGTCCCAGGAGCGCCCACAACTCCCAAGTAGTAACAGCTGGGACGCTCTCCCTGCAGGCTCCTCCCCTTGTCTTTCAACGCTGTGAAAACCTGCTTCCTGCCTTTACCTGCGGATTTCTCTGTGTCATTGCCGCTATTTGGACCTTGGATCGACGTGCTGCCTGCGAGTAGAGAACTCTCTGCTTTTCATCTGCCTATTTGCAAGCTAACAACTCGCGGTACCCGCTGCGCGGGTCCCGCTTTGTCAGAGGCTTTCATTTCACAGCACCAGTGTCCTGAACCTTTCCTTGGGTGCTAGGACCTGCAGGGCTGCGAGCGTGTTGTGGGCGCAGGACTCCAAGTCCCAGGAGCGCCCACAACTCCCAAGTAGTAACAGCTGGGACGCTCTCCCTGCAGGCTCCTCCCCTTGTCTTTCAACGCTGTGAAAACCTGCTTCCTGCCTTTACCTGCGGATTTCTCTGTGTCATTGCCGCTATTTGGACCTTGGATCGACGTGCTGCCTGCGAGTAGAGAACTCTCTGCTTTTCATCTGACTCTTTGCAAGCTAACAACTCGCGGTACCCGCTGCGCGGGTCCCGCTTCGTCAGAGGCTCTCATTTCACAGCACCAGTGTCCTGAACCTTTCCTTGGGTGCTAGGACCTGCAGGGCTGCGAGCGTGTTGTGGGCGCAGGACTCCAAGTCCCAGGAGCGCCCACAACTCCCAAGTAGTAACAGCTGGGACGCTCTCCCTGCAGGCTCCTCCCCTTTCCTAACAGCCGGTATATTTAAAATTAGTGTATACCGCTGCGCGGGAGCGCGCGGGAGGGCGCCGGGAGAAGCCCGGGACAAGGGCGGGACCGACTGTGACCGACAGAGACCGATTGAGGCTGGGCTGGGCCACCCCCCTTGTAGTGTGATTGTTGAATAATTTAGAGCGATATTGTATATTGTTCCCCTAGATAGCATGACTACTAAGAAATTGAGATCAGGAAGAGTTTTAGTTGGTAGAGCCTGTTCTAAAACTAAATCAAACCCATTACGAAACAAAGATGGTTCGGCTTTACAACTAAAGAGTAAATGTCAACTTTATTCTCTATGGGACAAGGGTTAGGAGAAAGTAGACCAGGAGGGGGCCCCTACGAAAACTATTACCATCACTAGTACGGATTATGTACAGAGTTCCCCACTAGTTAAAAACGATAGTATACTATCAGGTATTATTGTTTTACCCACCTCAGATGATATATTAAATAAACATCAAGAGGGAGATACTAACTTTCATTTTGAAACTCAAGATAAAGCAGTAGACGCTGTTGATTTGGGTAGCACTCCTGTCTTTCCTGTTGAGGCTTTAGTACATAATTTTCCCTCACCCTCTAAAGTAAGCCAAAAAATCTTTTCAAAAATTTCTTCTCCCTTGCATATCCTAGCAGAGGATTTCACCCTCCCTGATATAAATCTAGAGTCTCAGAAAGAATTATTAAAAACACAGAACCCCTCTTATCCTCAGGATATTATAACTACTCCTAGGTTACATCTGTATAGTAGTACTCCGTCAAAAGACACTGAGTTCTCCACTCCTGAAATGAATGTATTTCTTAGTCCTACTCATAATAAAGTTCTAGGAAACTCTTTCATAAGAGAAGATAATGTAATTTCAAATTCTTTATCTTCTTTAGAACAGCTTATCACATCAATTTTGCAGCTATTGGAAAGAATGGTTAATGGATCAGATAATGTATTAGACACAGTAACTTTGATTTTAAAGGCACTGCTGAGTAACAGAATAGGATTAGATGGCGTCTTGGACCAAAAAATGACCATACCATCAAATAATCTAAGTATGGAAGTAAATGGGGAAATAAAAAATGTAAAAGCAACCCCTGAGGTATTTTTATCGACAGATCCCCTGGTTAAAACCAATGTTATTACTGCAGTTACTCTTGAACCAACCGTACATAGGAATGACCATCTACCTAACGGGAATTGCGTAGCGGTTATTAACCAGGAGATCGAGACTCTATTGCCTACAGGGGAAAATTCAATTAATGTTCTACCCCCCATCTTCCCAATTTTCATTCCGCAATCAAATAAAGAAACTTTAATTCCTCTTACTTCTCCAGAAAAAATTCCTTCACTAAAGGAGGAAAAAAAGGATATAAAAGCATCAAAAAAACAACGATGCAAAAAAAGAAAACCAAACCGTAGATTTTACAAAAAAAGGCAAAGGAAAATAATTTTTGATTGTGAAGAAGAACCTTCGCTGGATACTTCCAATCCAGTGGATCTTGACTCTAAACTGTTACATGAATCTCTGATGGTATTAAAATCAACTCCTAGAAAGATACAAGAAGATAATCATTCATATGTAAGACAGCAACATCTTGATGAGCAAACTAAAGTGGTGAGGGAAAAAAATTCAACCTCAATTATAGATTCCAAACCAAAGTCATCTCTTAACCCTTTGGCTATTGCTTTTTCAGATGTTGCTGTAATTGAACATACTTCTAAAACAGTTCCTAAGATTAGAAATAATGTGGATACTCTTTATCTTGATTTTATACCTATTTTTGATCCAGACCTTATTTTAAATAGATCTGCCCTAGTTAAGTGCTTTCATGAAATAGAAAGCTTAAAATTGATTCAGTCTGTGGATCTAGATATAATTTCATTAATAAATTCGGAGAACGGAAGGATAACACGGGTTAAATTTTACTCAAAACTGGTTACAAACCATGTTTTACAATGGGCAGAAGAATTCCAAATAAGAGGAATTGATGTTGATCCCTTTATACCGGTTAAAATAGAAAATCATAAATACCTTAAAATGTCACTCCATCAAGGCATAAAATCCGGTCCCCCTGATGGCCTTACGGCAATGTCCGAAGAGCTAAAAATACGAATATCAAAAAATGATCGACAGGTGACAATTAATAATCCGCTACCCATTAAACAAACTAGGGTAAAGGATGTTGATCAGGAATGGGGTTGGCTGCCCGCTGTATTATCTGATAAGTCGGGTTTTGCAGCCAGAATGAATCCAGAGTTTTAACGATAACTTAAGAATAATATTGTGGAACATTGCTGGATTAAACCAGAGTTCAGAAAAGCTGTTATTTCTGCAGTCTCTTGACGCAGATATTATCTGCTTGCAGGAAACGTGGTTGGCTGGTAATTTTTCGGTTCAAAAAGATTATTATGTCTTGGAGAGTAGTGCAACTCCCTCCACGAGAGGCCGAGCAAAGGGAGGGTTAGCCTGTCTTTTGTCCAACAAGGTTAAGTGGAATTATACTCATTACCTGGATCCCCCCCAAAAAAATTTCAGGCAATAACAATAAAAAACTCTACCAAGGATACCTTCCAGAAACCATTTGTATTAATAAATGTTTACTTGCCCCCAGAAACAAAGTATAATTCCGGTATTAAGATGATTAGTTCCTTTATATTGGAATTACAGGAATCCCCTACTCCCCCTCATATTTTACTAGTAGGAGATCTAAATGGTAAAATATCGAATTATGCCCTTGAGATGTTTAGGAATAAGATAAGAGAGGAAACATTTATGATACCCAAAGCTATCTTCCCAGAGAGCATTAAAATAAATAAAAGAGAGAAACTAATATTAGAGAGTTTATCCGAAGCAGACTGCATTATAATTAATGGAAGGTTTCCTTCGGATATTCCCGCCCATTTCACTCATAAACTAGGAAATGGTGGCTCAATTCTAGACTATATGATAGTTGATAGTACCTTCTTTTGTTCTTTAGAGAATTTTTCTGTTCTAGTTACTGACCTCAGCGATCATAATGTTTTACTTTTAACACTAAATATGACCTCATTTCAAAGGGATTTATGGAAAATAGGAAATGATCTAGTGAACATTAATAATAAAGGGAAGTGTTACTGGAATCCAGGGTCTATTAGAAGTTTATCTAATATACTAGAACACACAGCTGAGAACTTAACTATATGGGAAGGTAGCGAGTTGCTCTACTTTGAATCATTTTTACAAACCTTAAAAGCTAAAGTCCGAAAGCCACAATCAAGAAAGCCAACTCCTAAAATCTCTCCTGACCTTCGTTACCTGAATAAAGAAATAAATAAATTAGTCAGGGCCCAATATCTTTCCTTTATTCCTGAACGTAGGCAGAGAATTTCTCTCCTGAGAAGAAGGAGAAACAGGTTAAAGGTTAGATTAAAACGGGAGAAAGAAGATGCTCTCTGGATTAAACTTCATGAGGCAACCAAGAATGGGCAGGCAAAGTCCTTCTGGTCGTTAATTGGAGAAGGATGTGGGGTGCGATCCAGACCCTCTCCGATATCCATTAATGAACAGATATGGGTTGATTTTATACAACAACTATATAATAGCAATGGTGAGAAGTTCTGTTTTGATAAACTGCAGGAGGCTTCATTTCCATATGACCCACCATCTGAATTAGAAATAGTTTCAGCAATCAAAGCCTTATGTTCATCTGGTGCATTAGGCCCAGATGAAATCCCAATCTCAGTGCTAAAATCTTATAGCACGTTATGGGGGAAATTCTTATACCCAGTCTTTAAATTTTGCTTTATCAATGGCACTGTTCCTCATTCTTGGAAAGGGAGGTTTCTAATTCCGCTCTACAAAAAGGGGGCTAGAGATCTTCCTCAAAATTATAGACAAATAGATGCCATAGGCAAAGTGTTTTCCAAATGTTTATTGAACAGCTTAAACGACTGGGTAACGAAATCTGCTATACTCCCGTTGGAACAGACCGGATTTAGGAAACAACATGGTACGTTGGATAATCTTACTGCTCTCCAAATCCTGATGGAAAAGTATGTTACAGTTCGTAGAGGGGGCGTGTTTGGAGCTTTCATCGACTTCTCTACGGCTTTTGATAAAGCGGATAGGCCCCTGTTGTGGAGTAAGTTAACCAAATTAGAGATACCATCTAGCCTATTAAAACTAGTCATCGCACTTCATACAGATACTTGGTGCAGAGTTTTAATGGGTGGCGAGCGAGGACTATCTAGGGTTATACCCACTGGTAATGGTCTGAAACAGGGCTGTCTATTGGCTCCCCTGTTGTTTTCTCTATACATCGCCGACCTCCCAAAAGCTATCATAACAAC
Organism: Lissotriton vulgaris; assembly: GCF_964263255.1. NCBI lineage: Eukaryota > Metazoa > Chordata > Amphibia > Caudata > Salamandridae > Lissotriton > Lissotriton vulgaris. The sequence goes on along the minus strand of NC_141700.1, from coordinate 457,172,735 downwards.
TAGTGATGGTATTGCTCCTCTTTTGGGAAGAGCTCCAATAGCGTGCTTGATGTACGCTGACGATATTTTAATTTTGGACCTCACCCCAAAAGGTTTGAATAACCGCTTACAAGCCCTATCCTCCTATGCTAAGGCTCACTTTTTAAAAATAAATATCTCAAAGAGCAAAATAATGTGTTTCCAGAGAAAGAGAAATTCCAAATACGAAAATTACTATTGGTCCATCGGGGGTGAAAGATTAGAAGTAGTGAAATCTTATCCCTTCCTTGGTAAGATTGTCATGAACAATCTTAGTGAAAAAGCACACACGGAGAATATTAGCAGAAAAGCCCTTGTCCAAGGAAAGAGCCTCATTTCCCTTTATAAAGCGACTGGCAGAAGGCATTTTTCCACATTGCTCGAGGTTTTTCGAGCAAAAATCCCAGCATCCCTAATCTACGGATTAGAAATAGTGGATATGGCTTGCTGGAATTTTTTGGATTCCAGTGAAGGAAAAATACTACGCAGTTTAGTCTCTGTCAATACCGCAAATTCTACGTCCTCTTTAAGACGGGAATTTGGATTACGTAGCTCTCGGGCACAGGCATCTGCGAGTGTGGTGCGTTGGGTTTATAACATCGCAAGAGGAATGCCTGGCACATTGAGACATCTAATAAAAAGTGAGTTGTTGGGTTCTTTTAATGCTCATTCCTCTATTGTGAGAAATTTCCGACAGGCTGTTACGTTACTACAGCTTGATGAACAAAGTCTCTTTGCATTATCTGAGACTCAATTGAAGTTATCGTTAAAATCTGCTTCTTGGGAGCTAAGCTTTAGAGTTGATAGTGGGACAAATAAAGCGGTGAGAGGAATGCTCCCCATTGGCAAATTTTGTAAAATAAAAACCCCCCAACCATACATAAGTTGGAATCTTCCCCATGGAATTAGGCGATTTATGTTACTGTTAAGGTATAATTTGCTTCCGTTAAATTGCCTTTTGTCCAAATGGTATGGTAGCTCAGATATCTGTAATCATTGCAATCTTAATACTCAGGATATGTATCATGTTGTTTTCGTTTGTCCGGTCCTTATGCCATTTAGACGTAAATGGCTAAGATTTACGTGCCTCCAACTGGGTATTCGTACTGCTTATGATTTTATTGAAGCAATGCTTAATCCCCCTAATGAAATGTTTTGTTTTAAATTATTTTACTTCTTCAAATGCTTTTTATCGTTATACTGATTTTTCAAATATTATGTATAATTTCTTTGTATTTTTTATGGAAATATGTTGTATGATTTTATGAATTCTTATGTGGATCTCTTTGAGTTCCGTTATCATAATAAATAAATTTGAAATTTGAAATTTGACTATGAAAACGGTCAAATCTTCACGTTTTCAAGGAAATATGATTTTGCCAAAAGGAAACAATACTGTGATAAAACCTCAACCACTACGAAGAACGCAGAGCTAGCTGAAAGTGCGAATGAAGATGCCTCCAATGACACTGTGTCAATAACTAGTGGATCGAGTATTTCAAGTGCATCAGGGGAAACTATTTCCTATAAACGACCAATTCTAAACATGAGTGAGGAGCTCGATTTTTTAGTCGAGGAAAGACTCAAAACATTGCGTCCGAGAATACAAAGGAAGCAAGACGCAAACATAGGAACAAGCGCAGAAGAGAGCAGCGCAAAAGGCTCAAAAACCGCCACAAAAAAGAAAACGTTCTGGAGAAAGAAGAAACGCAACTAGGTAACAGCGCTATCAACCTTACCAACGTAGTTCTCACTAAAGCAGAACAACAACTTCTGGCATTAGGTTTGAACTTTTGTCCTGGTGTAAACTTTAATTATGCACAAACTAGAATTGATGTATTTTGTTTCATACGAAAACTAAAACTGAAAAAATACTACGCATTAAAAGCAGATAAAAATCAAACAAATGCGTCTGATAATAGTGTGTATAATTGTGAGGATACCCCATTTTTACAGGCTGCTGAGGCTTCTGGGGTGGTAGCCATGCATGACCTCCTTGAAGAAGAAGGGTCTAGTGACAGTAAAGTAACAGATCCAATTGATGTTTCCACCCAAGATAGGTTGCGTAAAATTAATTTCATCCAACAAGGGGCGGGTTTAAGTCCTTTCAAAAACAAATCCAGTTTTGTCCCACTAATGCCAAAAGACTCAATTGATACCTACCATGACATGATCATAAAAGATTTGAAGCAACTGAACATAACCACCAAAAAGAACAAACATCAGCGTGGCTCTGTGTTTAGGAGACTTGCATATGACAAATTGGTCAAAAAACTTGGTGAAAATTGTGACATTGTGATAAAAAAATCCGATAAAGGGGGTAACCTTGTTTTATGGCCTAAAAAACAGTATATAACTGAAGCTGAGAAACAACTAGGCAATGAACAATGTTATCAAAAAGCCACATCTAAAGAATACGAGAATGCTAGAATGATCTTGCAAAAAATGTTAGCCCAGTGGAGAAGGGAAGGCCTGCTATCTAATGATGAAAGTAAATTTCTATTTAAAGAACACCCAGTGCTGCCTGTTTTGTATCTTAGTCCTAAGATACATAAACAGGTAGTACCCGTACCTGGCAGGCCCATCATATCTGCTATAAATAGTGCTAGCGAAAACGTTGGTCAGTACATCGACCACTTCTTACAAGATTTGGTTAAATCTCTCCCAAGTTTTGTAAAGGACACTGGGGACTTTCTGACAAAAATAAAAAATGTAGAGTGGTCTAATGATCTGTGTCTAATAACTTTAGACATAGAATCCTTGTATACAAGTATCAACCACACACAAGGATTAGAAGTGGTCAAACACTTCTTAGCCGCCAGACCTATTGAATTGTATGCGCACAACAAAATGATTGTGGAATTAATTGACTGGTGTTTACACAACAATTTTTTTCCTTTTCAATAACACACTGTATAAACCGAGGAGGGGAGTCGCTATGGGGGCCTGTTTCTCCCCCAGCTACGCGTGTTTACACGTGGGCTGGTGGGAGGAACAGGTCCTTAGGCGTCAATACAGGGCTGTGTATGACCAACATATGGCGTTGTATCTTCGATACATCGACGATGTTTTCATCATCTGGCGTGGTGACACAGCATCCGCACAGCAATTCGTCGATAACATCAACAACAACAACTTGAATCTAATTTTTACTTCCCACATACACACCACTCAAATAGAGTTCTTGGATGTCAAGCTTAAGGTTGTTAATAACAGTTTGCAAAGCACGTTACATAGAAAGATCACGGCTGGTAATATCACATTGCACGCCAATAGCTCACATCCTAGGCACCTCATCGCCAGTATACCTTACGGTGAGGTCCTTAGACTCAAACGTATTTGTAGTGATGAGGATGACTTCCGGAAGTGTGTTGATGACATGCGCAGTAGGCTAAGGCTAAGAGGCTACAGTAATAAGATCATCACTGCGGCTATTAATGAAGCTGACAAACGCCCTGGAAGTAGCTTATTCAAAGAGGGACCCATTGAACCAACACCTGAAGATACCAACACAGACAACCCCAGATTCATTTTGACCTACTCACGTCAGGAAAGGAAAATCAGAGCCATTGTACAAAAACACTGGCCCATTGTCCTTACAGATAATGTCGTGGGAGAACGGCTGCCCATTCCCCCTGCTGTAACTTTCAGAAAAGGCAGATCCATGGGTAATGATCTGGACAAAAATTCTCCAGAGACAAGAAAACCGACACTGTGGTTACATCCTGCAAAGGGTTTCAAAAAATGCACTGTATGTCGGGCTTGCAAATTTGGCTGTAATAAGTCGACCTATGAGACCCCATTTGATACTTCCCCTATCTCCATCAAGGGGAGTTTCAATTGTAAAACGGACTTTTGCTGTCTATATCCTGACATGTACCTGTGGTTTAAATTATGTGGGAAGCACAAAGCTACAGGTACATGTCAGGATATTACAACACTTGAGAGCCATCCTCCATAATGATGCTGCCTACCCCGTGGCAAGGCATTTTGCGAAGTGCCACAACAAAGATATCAATTGCCTCTCTTATTTTGTCATTGCCGCCGTCCCAAAATGTAAAAGGGGCGGCAACAGAGAAAAGAAACTAAGACAGCTGGAGACCAAGTTCATATTAGAACTTGATAGCAAATGGCCAAGGGGTCTTAATAACTCGGAGGACATGTACACATACTTGTAAATAGTGTTTTTATATGTATGTATCGCTGCAGCTCACAGAAATATTGCATTTGCACTTTATCTTTTGCCCATGGACCTACATAGTAGTTCTGCCACGTCTACTCTTGTGACTCTCTGCATTGTTTTTAACTCAGTTTATATTCACTATTACAACAAGATATATCTTTCATGGCTTTTTCCATACGTCCTATGGACATTGGGAATATTGTTTTCGATATCCGACTGTACGAAAACATTCACTTGTGTATATATATCATTGACTCGCTATGAATTTTTAATGTTGTTGACTATGTTAATATAATCTGCACAATGGACACTTTATATTTATTACTTTTGCACCTTTGCCCAGTACTTAGCACTTTTTGATAACTCTGCACTGTTCACAGTTAAGCATGACTCAAGTGAATTCTAACTGAATGTGTGAATGAAGGGGTCTTTAAAAGTATAAACAGACATTATTTAATCAATGTAAATTTTGGCTAAGGTGTTCGTAGTTGAACTAAAGCATAATAATTTTAAGGACTACAATGTAAATATATGAAATGAGGATTCATCCTGTCAGACATTGTCAAAATTGATTAATATGTACAAACCTGCCTTTGGTTTAAATCAAACATTTAATCCTGTAAAAGATTTTATCAATGCATTTAAGCAGTCATTACTTTTATCATGACTCCGTAAGACCAACAGTTACTCGGTAGTCTTTTTTCCATACTCATTCATCACGTGACTTGTAGTCCACGCAAACGAGGGGGTGTGCACATTGGTGTAAAAAATGTATAAAAAGTACAAGTGATGTAATTTTTGCTGAATGTGATCAAGGGCTCCTGAAGCCAGAAACGCGTCATTGCAGGCTGCGTGGGAAACGCAAATAAACGCATACCTTGCCTGAATCGCTGTGGTGGTCTGAGTTCCTTCTTCGCCGGGAGCCGGAAGTGGTGGGAATTGTTTGGTGCATATATATATATATATATATATATATATATATATATATATATATATATATATATATATATATATATATATATATATATATATATATATATATATATATATATATATATATATACATATATATATATATATATACATATTACCTACTGGCTGTCGCCAGTAGGTATATATAGTTAGAATTTTTTCCCTATGGGACTTTTGAAAATTCTATGTCTAATAACTTTGGCGTTTGTGGACGGAATCGGCTGAAATTTTCAGGAAAATGGCACATTTTGTTTCTGAGCAGCCCCTGAAAATTTGGTGGGGTTTCGTCAAGGGGGGGCTGAGAAAAAAGGGGGGTCCCAAAACGCGTTTTTTGCATTGAGTTTTCCATAGGGCGGTTGGACTCACTTTTAGCTCGAACGGCTGAATGGATTTGCACGAAACTTGGCAAAATTGTAGGGACTGTTAGCCCGATGTGCCTTTGCTAGGTCTCAATATATGTGCTCCAGTAGTTTTTGAGAAATTAACGTTCAAACCAAGATATATATCTGTAACAGCGCTCTGGGCAGCGATCCGGTCCGCTTACTTTTCGCTTATCGGAACTTTGCGCGCAGAAAGCTGATTGGCTCTCCGGTGTCTGTCAACATTCTAAACAGTCCGGAGCGGACGCCATCTTGTCTCTCGGTAGGATCGAGAGAGAAGAAGAGGTGGAAAACGAAGGGGGAATTTAATGAAAGGGGGCAAGGTATCCCCCTCTTGACCCCCTAGGAATGTTGTTGGGGTTATTAAAGGGTCCCGTGGGGAAAATAAAAAAAAAAATGATTTTTCACGGTAGAAGCGCGGCCGCGAACTGGTAGCGAAACGGGAATTCGCCATTTTGTGCTTCGTAAATTAAATTACTAGTTATAAGTGGGTGCGGGAGACGTATCCTAATCCCCTATGTTTCCTGAGGGTGGGTGAGGAGGCTGATATATGTTGATACATCTCTTCCAGCGGCTGTGCGTGAGCTTTTTTTTTTTTTTTGCTGCGTGACAGTCCGGAGCGGCCGCCATCTTGTCTCTCGGTAGGATCGAGAGAGAAGAAAAGGTGAAAAACTAAGGGGGAATTTAATGAAAGGGGGCAAGGTATCCCCCTCTTGACCCCCTAGGAATGTTGTTGGGGTTATTAAAGGGTCCCATGGGGAAAATAAAAAAAAAATGATTTTTCACGGTAGAAGCGCTTCACGGGCCGCGAACTGGGCCGCAAACTGGTAGCGAAACGGGAATTCGCCATTTTGTGCTTCGTTAATTAAAGTAGTAGGTATAAGGGGGTGCGGGAGACATATCCTAATCCCCTATGTTTCCTGAGGGTGGCTGAGGAGGCTGATATATGTTGATATATCTCTTCCAGCGGCTGCGCCATCTTGCCTTTTTTCGAATGCCACAATTTTGTCGTGCACGGCAGCCATTTTAGATGCCAGGCTGGTCCCAGGCTATCACCTACCCCTGCGGATGTAGTTTATGGCCCCAGCTGTAGAGAATTCAGACATGCCAATCCTCCTGATTCAGGCGTGTGAGTACTGATTTCAGTGCTAGTCTCCCGCCTCCCGATTTCTGCAAGCAAAAACCCGGGGGCATATTACGAACAACTAGCGATAATTTTTGTCTCTAACTTGTTTAGAGACAAAAATTATCGCCGCACATCGGCGATTTTTATCGCAGATAAACCTTGCTATTATCGCAGAAAAGTCAGCGATATTCATGTATTATCGACCTAATGCTCTTAGCCATGTTATCCACCTCCCATTGGATAACATGGCTAAGAACTGCTCAGGGCAGGTGTTAGATTTTGGAGATATTCGCGCTTAGCGCGAATATCTCCAAAAGTTGGTAATAGAAGGTAGCGATGTTAGGGACTGTTTCTAGTCGCTAACATCTTGGCACGCCACTTTGCATGTCATTAGTGATAAGTATCACTGACATGCAAAGCGGGGCCCAAGATGGTCGCTATCTCCTTTTAGCTGTCACTAACTGGTGTTAGCGACAGCTTGATAATAGGGAAATAATTTTATCTCCGCTTTCATGGCTTTTAAAGCCAAAAAAGCGGAGATAAACCCCCTTGATAATATGCCCCACGATTCCTTGGGGGTTTCAGCTGACAGGGCTTGGTATTGTGTTACATGGTAATTTTTCCAGGAAACGTCAGAGGGTCGATGCAGGGGTTCTAGAAGAGGTGATAAACCATTTAAGCCTCATGAACAAGCGCATGGTCTTTTAAAGATTTGTGAAGTACTCGGGGCGGCGGTGTGTGTGTGCCCTCTTTCAGGAGCGGGCGGGGGGGCACTGCCAGCAACTTGCCAGGTCAGGTAGTGTTCAACACGTGCATCACCCTTTCTCTGTCTGCTATTGCGCTCCATGCTTCGGAAAGGTAAGAAAAAGAACGTGCATTTGAGTTTGAAATGTCCGATCCTGCAGCAGCACACTTCCAAAGCCCACACAGGACAATAACCCGATTCAAAGCCCCATTCACCCGTTTTTAAAAAAATAGATAACACTCCAACAAAGTAAGGTTATAAAACTTTATTAACTTTTAACGATAATGAACAGAACAAAAACTAAAAACATTTAAACATTTATTAACACAAAAAGCAACAATGGTTAGAAGCTGTCTTTTGTGCGAATAGTCCCAAGGCAGCACAACGTGCAGAGTTCTGGACGGCACCCAGGTGATGTCGCCTGGGTGCCGCACTGGTTTAGGGATCCTACAATGCTGCTCCGAAAATTGGCGTGGGGCGTCCCGGGTGGGGCGGGGGGAGGCCTCGTCAGTAGCGGTCTGTTGTGCGAATAGTCCCAAGGCAGCACAACGTGCAGAGTTCTGGACGGCACCCAGGTGATGTCGCCTGGGTGCCGCACTGGTTTAGGGATCCTACAATGCAGCACAGAAAAACAGCGTGGGGCGTCCCGGGTGGTGCGGGGGGAGGCCTCGTCAGTAGCGGTCTGTGTCCAGTGTCACATGGCTGACACAACATGTACGACAGGCACCCAGGTGATGTCCAGTAAACTGCCGCACTGGTTTTGGTATCCTACAATGCTGCTCCGAAAATTGGCGTGCGGCGGCCCGGGGGGGGGGGGGGGGGGGGGAGGCGGCGTGAACGGGCCTCCCCAGGTGGCGGCCATCTAGCTGATTTGCGCTCGCTCTTGCGGCCACAGCGTCTCGCTCACCATGTTGTGGAGTTGCTCCCACTCTTGCAGTGCAGCGATAGGCGGCTGCCACATGGCTGTCAAAATGGCGGACGGCTCTTCGGTTTTGGGCCTGGTCCACTGAAATGGCCCTGGGACACCTTGGAAGTCGGACGCTTGCCTGCTAGGGCTTGGGCTCCATTCTCGAAAAGCGCCCCTCAGCCGTGAAGATTGTATAAAAGTCTTGGGGGCCCCCGACTCCCGCAGGCTTCCGGTGGGGAGCGGCTGCCATGATTGCTCGCGGAATGACCACGACGGAGCCACGAGATGGTGGTGCTCTCATGCTGACGCCAGCTTCAGTCTGAATGATCCAGAAACAAGGTGGGGCTTTCATCGTTTGGGAAAAAAAAATGTTCTAAACCAATGAAAAGTGTTATTTTTAGGTCATATGACCAAGCCTTCCATCTTTAGGAAACCAAAAGTAAAATGAACCAATGAAAAGTTTTATAAACAAGTCACATGACCTGTTATGCGACATAGGGCTACAAAAAGCGTAGAAAATCCGTTGGCACGTGAGGCGGCGTCAGTAGCGGACCGATGTGCGAATAGGCCGAAGGCAGCACAACGCGCCGAGATCCGGATGGCACCGAGGTGGTGTCCAGCAAATTGCCGCACTGGTGTGGCCATCCTACAATGCTGCGCCGAAAGACGGCGTGTCCAGCTGAATTGCGGTCACTGTTGCGGTACAGTGACTCGAACGCGCCGAGATCCGGATGGCGCCGAGGTGGTGTCCAGCAAATTGCCGTACTGGTGTGGCCATCCTACAATGCTGCGCCGAAAGACGGCGTGTTCAGCTGAGTTCCGGTCACTCTTCCGGCACAGTGACTCGAACGCGCTGAGATCCGGATGGCACCGAGGTGGTGTCCAGCAAGTGGCTGCACTGGTGTGGCCATCCTACAATGCTGCGCCGGAAGTCGGCGTGGGGTGCCCCGTTGGCTTATGAGGTGATGTCAGTAGTGGACTGATGTGTGAATAGGTCGGAACCAGCACAAGGCGCCAAGATCCGAATGGCAAGTCCTGGATGTTGAGTGCCTCAGTTGAGATTTCTGAGCAGTGCTTGTAGAACTGTCTGAAGCTTATTTGCACCTGCTGCAGCTTCACTAGGTCCGGCGGAACTTGTTGCCTTTTCCTTTCTGCTTCTTTTCCTACAATGCGTTTCTTCTGAAGACACGACCAGGTCCCTGAATGTGTGCAGGGGGACGCTATTGAATGAATGAACGCGCCGAGATCTGGATGGCACCGAGGTGGTGTCCAGCAAATTGCCGCACTGGTGTGGCCATCCTACAATGCTGCGCCGAAAGTCGGCGTGGGGTGCCCCGTTGGTTTATGAGGTGATGTCAGTAGCGGACCGATGTGTGAATAGGTCGGAACCAGCACAAGGCGCCCTGCACTGTTGAGCCTTTTTCAATGTCTGTTTTTTGTTCTTTCCCCTCCATCAAAAACAAAACAAAAATACAAGGCGCCAAGATCCGAATGGCAAGTCCTGGATGTTGAGTGCCTCAGTTGAGAGTTCTGAGCAGTGCTTGTAAGACTGTCTGAAGCTTATTTGCACCTGCTGCAGCTTCACTAGGTCCGGCGGAACTTTTTTCCTTTTCCTTTCTGCTTCTTTTCCTACAATGCGTTTCATCTGAAGACACGACCAGGTCCCTGAATGTGTGCAGGGGGACGCTATTGATTGAATGAAAATGGCGGCTTGACACAAAGCTGACTCAAGCGTTACTGTTGGTGCTATACAGACAAAAATTGGTTTTCAGTTTGTACATTCTTCAGGTTTTTTTTTCCATCCAAGTCTGATTGAGAGTTTGTAGAAAAATGGCTTCAGATTTTCCACATACTACTCTTCAACATTCTTCCTAAATGTAACAATGTGAAACTCACTAGGAGAACGGCTGTTTCTGTTTCCTTTCAAAATGCTGCCACCAATATTTTCTGAATGGAAGACACCATCTTGTAACATAAAGGGCCGAAAGGGGTTCTGGTCTGGCCGATGGTTGGTGGAGACATTTTGACTATATCTTGGACCTGCCCGGCCTCGCCCAAAATGGCGCCGGTATAAATGGGACTCGTAACTCTTTGCCCGCAAATGTATATCTAGAAAATGTTATTGTAAGTGGCCCTGTCGTATTTTAATTACAAAATGTACGTCCACCGATTCCGCAACTGTTAGACACCTTTGTTCTTGTCACCTAATGGCCCGCTCGTTACGTTCTTCTACAGTGTAAATGTCTCCTCATCATATACGATTTGAGTTTGCTCCGTGGCCGGCCCACGTGGTTATAGGCCCGTATTTGTATACTGACATTTTCACAATAAAGGTTTTTAAAACAAAACACGGTAGTAGTATTTTCATTTGTAAAGTTTTTACTTTTAGTGACTGTTTTCGAATCAGTAAAAGGCAAGTGAAATAAAGCAGTCCAATTACATGACGGATAAAAGGTATAATATGTAGGAACGCAGTAAAGATAAATGGTCAAGGGCAGTTGTGTTTTTCATGTCTGCAACATAAAGTGATCGATAAGAATCTGATAATCAGGCGTATCGGCGACTAAGACAGCAGGCCGAATCTCTTTTACTCAACGGCTCCGTCATGGAAGGAAGAAACGCCCTTTTTCTCGAAAAAGGAATATATTTTACTTGCAAGACAGTTGTAAATTTTCCGGGAAAGTACATTAGCCTGGAATATTATAACATATGTTTGAAAAAAAAATATTGTTCGAAAAAAATAAAAAGCGTAATTTTTAGGTCATATGACCAAGCTTTTCATCATTAAATTAACAAAAGTAAAATGAACCAATGAAAAGTTTTATTAACAAGTCACATGACCTGTTATGCTTACGTTACGCGCTGCGCGCCGCGCCTCGGATCACTTCCGGGTGCGCTAACGCAGCGTGTCATAAAACGCATTACGCGACAACGTAGGTCAAGAATATAGTCTAAATGTCTCCACCAACCAGCGTTCAGAACACAACCCCTTTCAGCAGTCCAAAAAGTTCTGTTAAATGACAACAGAGGGGACAGGCAACAAGAACCATCAGTCAAAGAGGGGAGGGCAAGTTCTTCCCTTCCGGGTCATGTTGGGGCGCTACCGGAACTGATCGAATTGGTAGTCTACAGTGTTTCTGGATGTTTCAGACTAAAGCTGGCGTCAGCATGAGACCACTACCATCTCGTAGCTCCGTCGTGGCCATTCCACGAGCAATCATGGCAGCCGCTCCCCACCAGAAGCCTGCGGGAGTCGGAGGCCCCCAAGACTTTTGTAGAATCTTCACGGCTGAGGGGACGCTTTTCGAGAATGGGACCCAAGCCCTAGCAGACAAGCGTCCGAGTTCCAAGGTGTCCCAGGGCCATTTTAGTGGACCAGGCCAAAAACCGAAGAGCCGGCCGCCATTTTGAGAGTCCTGTGGCAGCCGCCTATCGCTGCACCGCAAGAGCGGGCGCATCTCAACTACATGGTGAGCGAGACGCTGTAGTCGCAAGAGCGGGCGGAAAACAGCTGAATGGCGGAAGAGGCACAGTGTAGCAAAAGCGGGCGGAATGGCAACTAAAACGATAAAGGGGCGCCTCACTACAGCTTGTCTTCAGGTCAAACGGATTGTGGGACAAGGTCCAGAATTGAAGAGTCATCAAAAGGCAAAAAGTACCGCCGGACCCCGGGAGCCGGCCGCCTATGTCGGGGGCGATCTCAGGCTACACCAGTGCTATAAGACTTGGGGAGGGTGTCGGAGCCAAGCGTCTTCTCCGAGTCCATGGCCATCACAGCGCCCCTCAGGGGCCTCCGTCAAGCTGTTTAGGAAGGTAACATATGACATTGTTTTCTAATGCAGTCAGGTCCACAAACGACACTCACTTACTTTGAGAATAGTGAAGCTGCAGTAGGTGGAAATAAGCTTCAGACAGTGTTACAAGCGCTGCTCAGAACTCTTAACTATGGCACCCAACATCCAGAACTTATGCTATTTGAGAATGGTAGTGACATCGAAGCATCTCAGGGACCAAAACCATTAACGTACTTTCACGTATGAAAATCTTACTTGGGGAGGGGGCAGGAGCGAAGCGCCCCCTCCCAGTCAGCGCCACCACACCGTATGTTGAAAATCTGAAGCCATCGTTCTACAAAGTCAACCAAACTTGGATTGAAAAATCTAGAAAAATGTACAAACTGAAAACCAGTTTTGGTCTGCATTGCATCAGTAACAACGCTTGAGTCAGCTTTGTGTCAAGCCGCCATTTTGATTCAACAAAGCACAGGCATTGAAAAAGGCTGAAATTTAGAACTCTAAACTATGGCACCCAACATCCAGGAGCTTGCTATCCGGATCTTGGAGCCTTGTGCTGTTTTCGATCTATTCACACATCGGTCCACTACTGACATCATCTTATAAACCAACGTTATGTAAATAGTTTTTTAATAAAATGTTTTACCCTGTTTCTTTGCTGGTGTGTTGTCTATATTTTTAATATTTGCATAGGGTTTGTCATTATTTTGTGCGGGATGGGTGATGGAGCCGAGCTGTCTTGCAGCCCTCATGGTGTGGAGCTCAGTTCATCTCACTATTTTCGTATTTCTCAAGAAGGGTTGTTCCTAATATTTCTATTTTAGCGAGGTCAAAAAGAGATCCAATTAGTGGCCTACTGATTTTGCTCGATTACTTTTATTTTTTTACACGATTTTTCACTATCTGCAAAGACTAAACAGAGTATTGCGACTTTGTGCTTGTTTGTAAATAGAGAATGATCCAAAGAGAACCAATTCTAAAACAGTAAATGCTTGGACAACAATCAATCAAATGGAGAGACAAGGAGGTACGACGGATTACAACGGGGGTAAAGGCCTGCGTTAACTACCCTTCTGTATCTGCAAAGAGAGAGTACTACTAAGGCAAAAGAGGGGAGGGGGGGGGGGCAGCGTTCAAAGCACATCAGCGTGCATAAATACGAAAATGTTTTTATCTATCACGTACTTGACATTTTAAAGCTTTTCATATTTGCTATTAAAAAACCAATGAAATTCACAGAAAAAACCATAGGTTATAGTGGATATATAGTTAGGAATTTGCATTTACAAAACCTTGAAAATTCAATGAAAAAACCATAGGTTATAGGCCATATATAGTTAGGAATTAGCATTTACAAAACCTTATTTTACTCGCATAAAACCATTGAAATTCCATATATAGTTAGCTAACTATAAGCGCTAACTATATATCGCGCACCCGCAATCCACTGCTGATGATGTCACATATTACATCATTCATGACATGGTCAGTGACATCACTGATGACATCACTGATGACATCTCAAATGACATCACTGATGACAACTCAAATGATATCAATGATGACATCTCAAATGACATCACTGATGACATCACTGATGACAACTCAAATGACATCACTGATGACATCTCATTTGTCATCACTGATCACATCACTCATGTGATAATACAATGAACCTCTTCAGACTCTAATATAACCTTACATACACTCAGTATAAACAGACACTCACAGACTGTCACTCATCCATGGAGTTACTCACACACCTAGTCAGTCATGCAAAGAATCAATCACACCTCCATTTCCTCAACTATACAGTTATACACATCTTACTTATTCAAACATATAATAACACATATTTACTCTCTTATATAATCCCTGATACAAGCTCACAGTGATCGATACAGCCACTCACACATTCACTGGCTCTTATGTTCAGTTATTTATATATCTCAACTCTCACATGTATTGTGTTTTACATACGTACTTACTTGCACATGTAGCAATGACAAATCCATTCACTCACCAACACACCCATGCACAGTCAACCGCCCTTATAGCTGTTTCCACATGCACTCTTGAACTCATACTCCTAGTGAATCAACTGCTTACACATCTATGCACAGAGTCACGCACCTCCCAGCCACCCACACACACACTCAGCCTCCCATTCAAATATTTGGGCAACCAATCAATAACCCATATGGCTACTCTTATAGCTACTGATCAACACATGCAGCAGCTTACACAACAACAAACATACTGATGCACGAATTAAGACAGTTTAGTCACTAACCCATGTACTCAGTGAGACACATTTAATCAGTCACTCATACAGTCAGTCATGCACCTACTAAATTCTTCATCCAGACACTTATACATCCACTCATTCTTCAATATGTGAAACATATTTTAACTTTACAGAAACATACAGTCACTGGATGTTGTAATCAGTGATGTCATCAGTGATGTCACTGACCATGTCATGAATGATGTAATATGTGACATCATCAGCAGTGGATTGCGGGTGCGCGATATATAGTTAGCGCTTATAGTTAGCTAACTATATATGGAATTTCAATGGTTTTATGCGAGTAAAATAAGGTTTTGTAAATGCTAATTCCTAACTATATATGGCCTATAACCTATGGTTTTTTCATTGAATATATATATATATATATATATATATATATATATATATATATATATATATATATATATATATTCACAGAAAAAACCATAGGTTATAGTGGATATATAGTTAGGAATTTGCATTTACAAAACCTTGAAAATTCAATGAAAAAACCATAGGTTATAGGCCATATATAGTTAGGAATTAGCATTTACAAAACCTTATTTTACTCGCATAAAACCATTGAAATTCCATATATAGTTAGCTAACTATAAGCGCTAACTATATATCGCGCACCCGCAATCCACTGCTGATGATGTCACATATTACATCATTCATGACATGGTCAGTGACATCACTGGTGACATCACTGATCAAAACAACCAGTGATTGTATGTGTCTGTAAAGTTTAAATATGTTTCACATATTGAAGAATGAGTGGATGTATAAGTGTCTGGATGAAGAATTTAGTAGGTGCATGACTGACTGTATGAGTGAGTGATTAAATGTGTCTCACTGAGTACATGGGTTAGTGACTAAACTGTCTTAATTCGTGCATCAGTATGTTTGATGTTGTGTAAGCTGCTGCATGTGTTGATCAGTAGCTATAAGAGTGGCCATATGGGTTATTGATTGGTTGCCCAAATATTTGAATGGGAGGCTGAGTGTGTGTGTGGGTGGCTGGGAGGTGCGTGACTCTGTGCATAGATGTGTAAGCAGTTGATTCACTAGGAGTATGAGTTCAAGAGTGCATGTGGAAACAGCTATATGGGCGGTTGACTGTGCATGGGTGTGTTGGTGAGTGAATGGATTTCTCATTGCTACATGTGCAAGTAAGTACGTATGTAAAACACAATACATGTGAGAGTTGAGATATATAAATAACTGAACATAAGAGCCAGTGAATGTGTGAGTGGCTGTATCGATCACTGTGAGCTTGTATCAGGGATTATATAAGAGAGTAAATATGTGTTATTATATGTTTGAATAAGTAAGATGTGTATAACTGTATAGTTGAGGTAATGGAGGTGTGATTGATTCTTTGCATGACTGACTAGGTGTGTGAGTAACTCCATGGATGAGTGATAGTCTGTGAGTGTCTGTTTATACTGAGTGTATGTAAGGTTATATTAGAGTCTGAAGAGGTTCATTGTATTATCACATGAGTGATGTGATCAGTGATGACAAATGAGATGTCATCAGTGATGTCATTTGAGTTGTCATCAGTGATGTCATTTGAGATGTCATCATTGATATCATTTGAGTTGTCATCAGTGATGTCATTTGAGATGTCATCAGTGATGTCATCAGTGATGTCACTGACCATGTCATGAATGATGTAATATGTGACATCATCAGCAGTGGATTGCGGGTGCGCGATATATAGTTAGCGCTTATAGTTAGCTAACTATATATGGAATTTCAATGGTTTTATGCGAGTAAAATAAGGTTTTGTAAATGCTAATTCCTAACTATATATGGCCTATAACCTATGGTTTTTTCATTGAATTTTCAAGGTTTTGTAAATGCAAATTCCTAACTATATATCCACTATAACCTATGGTTTTTTCTGTGAATTTCATTGGTTTTTTAATAGCAAATATGAAAAGCTTTAAAATGTCAAGTACGTGATAGATAAAAACATTTTCGTATTTATGCACGCTGATGTGCTTTGAACGCTGCCCCCCCCCTCCCCTCTTTTGCCTTAGTAGTACTCTCTCTTTGCAGATACAGAAGGGTAGTTAACGCAGGCCTTTACCCCCGTTGTAATCCGTCGTACCTCCTTGTCTATCCATTTGATTGATTGTTGTCCAAGCATTTACTGTTTTAGAATTGGTTCTCTTTGGATCATTCTCTATTTACAAACAAGCACAAAGTCGCAATACTCTGTTTAGTCTTTGCAGATAGTGAAAAATCGTGTAAAAAAATAAAAGTAATCGAGCAAAATCAGTAGGCCACTAATTGGATCTCTTTTTGACCTCGCTAAAATAGAAATATTAGGAACAACCCTTCTTGAGAAATACGAAAATAGTGAGATGAACTGAGCTCCACACCATGAGGGCTGCAAGACAGCTCGGCTCCATCACCCATCCCGCACAAAATAATGACAAACCCTATGCAAATATTAAAAATATAAACAACACACCAGCAAAGAAACAGGGTAAAACATTTTATTAAAAAACTATTTACATAACGTTGGTTTATAAGATGATGTCAGTAGTGGACCGATGTGTGAATAGATCGAAAACAGCACAAGGCTCCAAGATCCAGATAGCAAGCTCCTGGATGTTGGGTGCCATAGTTTAGAGTTCTGAATTTCAGCCTTTATCAATGCCTGTGCTTTGTTGAATCAAAATGGCGGCTTGACACAAAGCTGACTCAAGCGTTGCTACTGATGCTATGCAGACCAAAACTGGTTTTCAGTTTGTACATTTTTCTAGATTTTTCAATCCAAGTTTGGTTGACTTTGTAGAACGATGGCTTCAGATTTTCAACATACGGTGTGGTGGCGCTGACTGGGAGGGGGCGCTTCGCTCCTGCCCCCTCCCCAAGTAAGATTTTCATACGTGAAAGTACGTTAATGGTTTTGGTCCCTGAGATGCTTCGATGTCACTACCATTCTCAAATAGCATAAGTTCTAGATATTGGGTGCCATAGTTAAGAGTTCTGAGCAGCGCTTGTAACACTGTCTGAAGCTTATTTCCACCTACTGCAGCTTCACTATTCTCAAAGTAAGTGAGTGTCGTTTGTGGACCTGACTGCATTAGAAAACAATGTGATATGTTACCTTCCTAAACAGCTTGACGGAGGCCCCTGAGGGGCGCTGTGATGGCCATGGACTCGGAGAAGACGCTTGGCTCCGACACCCTCCCCAAGTCTTATAGCACTGGTGTAGCCTGAGATCGCCCCCGACATAGGCGGCCGGCTCCCGGGGTCCGGCGGTACTTTTTGCCTTTTGTTGACTCTTCAATTCTGGACCTTGTCCCACAATCCGTTTGACCTGAAGACAAGCTGTAGTGGGGCGCCCCTTTATCGTTTTAGTTGCCATTCCGCCCGCTTTTGCTACACTGTGCCTCTTCCGCCATTCAGCTGTTTTCCGCCCGCTCTTGCGACTACAGCGTCTCGCTCACCATGTAGTTGAGATGCGCCCGCTCTTGCGGTGCAGCGATAGGCGGCTGCCACAGGACTCTCAAAATGGCGGCCGTCTCTTCGGTTTTGGGCCTGGTCCACTAAAATGGCCCTGGGACACCTTGGAACTCGGACGCTTGTCTGCTAGGGCTTGGGTCCCATTCTCGAAAAGCGTCCCCTCAGCCGTGAAGATTCTACAAAAGTCTTGGGGGCCTCCGACTCCCGCAGGCTTCTGGTGGGGAGCGGCTGCCATGATTGCTCGTGGAATGGCCACGACGGAGCTACGAGATGGTAGTGGTCTCATGCTGACGCCAGCTTTAGTCTGAAACATCCAGAAACACTGTAGACTACCAATTCGATCAGTTCCGGTAGCGCCCCAACATGACCCGGAAGAGAAGAACTTGCCCTCCCCTCTTTGACTGATGGTTCTTGTTGCCTGTCCCCTCTGTTGTCATTTAACAGAACTTTTTGGACTGCTGAAAGGGGTTGTGTTCTGAACGCTGGTTGGTGGAGACATTTAGACTATATTCTTGACCTACGTTGTCGCGTAATGCGTTTTATGACACGCCGCGTTAGCGCACCCGGAAGTGATCCGAGGCGCGGCGCGTAACGTAAGCATAACAGGTCATGTGACTTGTTAATAAAACTTTTCATTGGTTCATTTTACTTTTGTTAATTTAATGATGAAAAGCTTGGTCATATGACCTAAAAATTACGCTTTTTATTATTTTCGAACAATATTTTTTTTTCAAACATATGTTATAATATTCCAAGCTAATGTACTTTCCCGGAAAATTTACAACTGTCTTGCAAGTAAAATATATTCCTTTTTCGAGAAAAAGGGCGTTTCTTCCTTCCATGACGGAGCCGTTGAGTAAAAGAGATTCGGCCTGCTGTCTTAGTCGCCGATACGCCTGATTATCAGATTCTTATCGATCACTTTATGTTGCAGACATGAAAAACACAACTGCCCTTGACCATTTATCTTTACTGCGTTCCTACATATTATACCTTTTATCCGTCATGTAATTGGACTGCTTTATTTCACTTGCCTTTTACTGATTCGAAAACAGTCACTAAAAGTAAAAACTTTACAAATGAAAATACTACTACCGTGTTTTGTTTTAAAAACCTTTATTGTGAAAATGTCAGTATACAAATACGGGCCTATAACCACGTGGGCCGGCCACGGAGCAAACTCAAATCGTATATGATGAGGAGACATTTACACTGTAGAAGAACGTAACGAGCGGGCCATTAGGTGACAAGAACAAAGGTGTCTAACAGTTGCGGAATCGGTGGACGTACATTTTGTAATTAAAATACGACAGGGCCACTTACAATAACATTTTCTAGATATACATTTGCGGGCAAAGAGTTACGAGTCCCATTTATACCGGCGCCATTTTGGGCGAGGCCGGGCAGGTCCAAGATATAGTCAAAATGTCTCCACCAACCATCGGCCAGACCAGAACCCCTTTCGGCCCTTTATGTTACAAGATGGTGTCTTCCATTCAGAAAATATTGTTGGCAGCATTTTGAAAGGAAAGATAAACAGCCGTTCTCCTAGTGAGTCTCACATTGTTACATTTAGGAAGAATGTTGAAGAGTAGTATGTGGAAAATCTGAAGCCATTTTTCTACAAACTCTCAATCAGACTTGGATGGAAAAAAAAACCTGAAGAATGTACAAACTGAAAACCAATTTTTGTCTGTATAGCACCAACAGTAACGCTTGAGTCAGCTTTGTGTCAAGCCGCCATTTTCATTCAATCAATAGCGTCCCCCTGCACACATTCAGGGACCTGGTCGTGTCTTCAGATGAAACGCATTGTAGGAAAAGATGCAGAAAGGAAAAGGAAAAAAGTTCCGCCGGACCTAGTGAAGCTGCAGCAGGTGCAAATAAACTTCAGACAGTCTTACAAGCACTGCTCAGAACTCTCAACTGAGGCACTCAACATCCAGGACTTGCCATTCGGATCTTGGCGCCTTGTATTTTTGTTTTGTTTTTGATGGAGGGGAAAGAACAAAAAACAGACATTGAAAAAGGCTCAACAGTGCAGGGCGCCTTGTGCTGGTTCCGACCTATTCACACATCGGTCCGCTACTGACATCACCTCATAAACCAACGGGGCACCCCACGCCGACTTTCGGCGCAGCATTGTAGGATGGCCACACCAGTGCGGCAATTTGCTGGACACCACCTCGGTGCCATCCAGATCTCGGCGCGTTCATTCATTCAATAGCGTCCCCCTGCACACATTCAGGGACCTGGTCGTGTCTTCAGAAGAAACGCATTGTAGGAAAAGAAGCACAAAGGAAAAGGCAACAAGTTCCGCCGGACCTAGTGAAGCTGCAGCAGGTGCAAATAAGCTTCAGACAGTTCTACAAGCACTGCTCAGAAATCTCAACTGAGGCACTCAACATCCAGGACTTGCCATTCGGATCTTGGCGCCTTGTGCTGGTTCCGACCTATTCACACATCAGTCCACTACTGACATCACCTCATAAGCCAACGGGGCACCCCACGCCATCTTTCGGCGCAGCATTGTAGGATGGCCACACCAGTGCAGCCACTTGCTGGACACCACCTCGGTGCCATCCGGATCTCAGCGCGTTCGAGTCACTGTGCCGGAAGAGTAACCGGAACTCAGCTGAACACGCCGTCTTTCGGCGCAGCATTGTAGGATGGCCACACCAGTACGGCAATTTGCTGGACACCACCTCGGCGCCATCTGGATCTCGGCGCGTTCGAGTCACTGTACCGCAACAGTGACCGCAATTCTGCTGGACACGCCGTCTTTCGGCGCAGCATTGTAGGATGGCCACACCAGTGCGGCAATTTGCTGGACACCACCTCGGTGCCATCCGGATCTCGGCGCGTTGTGCTGCCTTCGGCCTATTCGCACATCGGTCCGCTACTGACGCCGCCTCACGTGCCAACGGATTTTCTACGCTTTTTGTAGCCCTATGTCGCATAACAGGTCATGTGACTTGTTTATAAAACTTTTCATTGGTTCATTTTACTTTTGGTTTCCTAAAGATGGAAGGCTTGGTCATATGACCTAAAAATAACACTTTTCATTGGTTTAGAACATTTTTTTTTCCCAAACGATGAAAGCCCCACCTTGTTTCTGGATCATTCAGACTGAAGCTGGCGTCAGCATGAGAGCACCACCATCTCGTGGCTCCGTCGTGGTCATTCCGCGAGCAATCATGGCAGCCGCTCCCCACCGGAAGCCTGCGGGAGTCGGGGGCCCCCAAGACTTTTATACAATCTTCACGGCTGAGGGGACGCTTTTCGAGAATGGAGCCCAAGCCCTAGCAGGCAAGCGTCCGACTTCCAAGGTGTCCCAGGGCCATTTCAGTGGACCAGGCCCAAAACCGAAGAGCCGTCCGCCATTTTGACAGCCATGTGGCAGCCGCCTATCGCTGCACTGCAAGAGTGGGAGCAACTCAACAACATGGTGAGCGAGACGCTGTAGCCGCAAGAGCGGGCGCAACTCAGCTGGATGGCCGCCACCTGGGGAGGCCCGTTCACGCCGCCTCCCCCCCCCCCCCCCCCCGGGCCGCCGCACGCCAATTTTCGGAGCAGCATTGTAGGATACCAAAACCAGTGCGGCAGTTTACTGGACATCACCTGGGTGCCTGTCGTACATGTTGTGTCAGCCATGTGACACTGGACACAGACCGCTACTGACGAGGCCTCCCCCCGCACCACCCGGGACGCCCCACGCTGTTTTTCTGTGCTGCATTGTAGGATCCCTAAACCAGTGCGGCACCCAGGCGACATCACCTGGGTGCCGTCCAGAACTCTGCACGTTGTGCTGCCTTGGGACTATTCGCACAGCAGACCGCTACTGACGAGGCCTCCCCCCGCCCCACCCGGGACGCCCCACGCCAATTTTCGGAGCAGCATTGTAGGATCCCTAAACCAGTGCGGCACCCAGGCGACATCACCTGGGTGCCGTCCAGAACTCTGCACGTTGTGCTGCCTTGGGACTATTCGCACAAAAGACAGCTTCTAACCATTGTTGCTTTTTGTGTTAATAAATGTTTAAATGTTTTTAGTTTTTGTTCTGTTCATTATCGTTAAAAGTTAATAAAGTTTTATAACCTTAATTTGTTGGAGTGTTATCTATTTTTTGAAAAACGGGTGAATGGGGCCTTGAATCGGGTTATTGTCATGTGTGGGCTTTGGAAGTGTGCTGCTGCAGGATCGGACATTTCAAACTCAAATGCACGTTCTTTTTCTTACCTTTCCGAAGCATGGAGCGCAATAGCAGGCAGAGAAAGGGTGATGCACGTGTTGAACACTACCTGACCTGGCAAGTTGCTGGCAGTGCCCCCCCGCCCGCTCCTGAAAGAGGGCACACACACACCGCCGCCCCGAGTACTTCACAAATCTTTAAAAGACCATGCGCTTGTTCATGAGGCTTAAATGGTTTATCACCTCTTCTAGAACCCCTACATCGACCCTCTGACGTTTCATGGAAAAATTACCATGTAACACAATACCAAGCCCTGTCAGCTGAAACCCCCAAGGAATCGTGGGGCATATTATCAAGGGGGTTTATCTCCGCTTTTTTGGCTTTAAAAACCATGAAAGCGGAGATAAAATTATTTCCCTATTATCAAGCTGTCGCTAACACCAGTTAGTGACACCTAAAAGGAGATAGCGACCATCTTGGGCCCGGCTTTGCATGTCAGTGATACTTATCACTAATGACATGCAAAGTGGCGTGCCAAGATGTTAGCGACTGGAAACAGTCCCTAACATCGCTACCTTCTATTACCAACTTTTGGAGATATTCGCGCTAAGCGCGAATATCTCCAAAATCTAACACCTGCCCTGAGCAGTTCTTAGCCATGTTATCCAATGGGAGGTGGATAACATGGCTAAGAGCATTTGCTCGATAATACATGAATATCGCTGACTTTTCTGCGATAATAGCAAGGTTTATCTGCGATAAAAATCGCCGATGTGCGGCGATAATTTTTGTCTCTAAACAAGTTATAGACAAAAATTATCGCTAGTTGTTCGTAATATGCCCCCGGGTTTTTGCTTGCAGAAATCGGGAGGCGGGAGACTAGCACTGAAATCAGTACTCACACGCCTGAATCAGGAGGATTGGCATGTCTGAATTCTCTACAGCTGGGGCCATAAACTACATCCGCAGGGGTAGGTGATAGCCTGGGACCAGCCTGGCATCTAAAATGGCTGCCGTGCACGACAAAATTGTGGCATTCGAAAAAAGGCAAGATGGCGCAGCCGCTGGAAGAGATATATCAACATATATCAGCCTCCTCAGCCACCCTCAGGAAACATAGGGGATTAGGATATGTCTCCCGCACCCCCTTATACCTAGTACTTTAATTAACGAAGCACAAAATGGCGAATTCCCGTTTTGCTACCAGTTTGCGGCCCAGTTCGCGGCCCGTGAAGCGCTTCTACCGTGAAAAATCATTTTTTTTTTATTTTCCCCACGGGACCCTTTAATAACCCCAACAACATTCCTAGGGGGTCAAGAGGGGGATACCTTGCCCCCTTTCATTAAATTCCCCCTTAGTTTTTCACCTTTTCTTCTCTCTCGATCCTACCGAGAGACAAGATGGCGGCCGCTCCGGACTGTCACGCAGCAAAAAAAAAAAAAAAGCTCACGCACAGCCGCTGGAAGAGATGTATCAACATATATCAGCCTCCTCACCCACCCTCAGGAAACATAGGGGATTAGGATACGTCTCCCGCACCCACTTATAACTAGTAATTTAATTTACGAAGCACAAAATGGCGAATTCCCGTTTCGCTACCAGTTCGCGGCCGCGCTTCTACCGTGAAAAATCATTTTTTTTTTATTTTCCCCACGGGACCCTTTAATAACCCCAACAACATTCCTAGGGGGTCAAGAGGGGGATACCTTGCCCCCTTTCATTAAATTCCCCCTTCGTTTTCCACCTCTTCTTCTCTCTCGATCCTACCGAGAGACAAGATGGCGTCCGCTCCGGACTGTTTAGAATGTTGACAGACACCGGAGAGCCAATCAGCTTTCTGCGCGCAAAGTTCCGATAAGCGAAAAGTAAGCGGACCGGATCGCTGCCCAGAGCGCTGTTACAGATATATATCTTGGTTTGAACGTTAATTTCTCAAAAACTACTGGAGCACATATATTGAGACCTAGCAAAGGCACATCGGGCTAACAGTCCCTACAATTTTGCCAAGTTTCGTGCAAATCCATTCAGCCGTTCGAGCTAAAAGTGAGTCCAACCGCCCTATGGAAAACTCAATGCAAAAAACGCGTTTTGGGACCCCCCTTTTTTCTCAGCCCCCCCTTGACGAAACCCCACCAAATTTTCAGGAGCTGCTCAGAAACAAAATGTGCCATTTTCCTGAAAATTTCAGCCGATTCCATCCACAAACGCCAAAGTTATTAGACATAGAATTTTCAAAAGTCCCATAGGGAATTTATCCTAACTATATATACCTACTGGCGAACGCCAGTAGGTAATATATATAGATATATATATATATATATTCACTGAAAAAACCATAGGTTTCACACCAGTTATAGTTAGGAATTAGCATTTAAAAAAACTATGAAATTCACTGAAAAAACCATAGGTTTCACACCGGTTATAGTTAGGAATTAGCATTTAAAAAACCTATTAAATTCACTGAAAAAACCATAGGTTTCACACCAGTTATAGTTAGCTGGAAATTTTACTGATATAAAACCATTGAAATTCCCACGTTATAGTTAGTCGGACTCACTATAACTTGCGCGTGCAATGCACTGCTGATGACATCACATATTACATCACTCATGACATGGTCAGTGACATCACTCATGACATCACTGATGACACCATCCTTGTGACACAGTGACAGACCTCCTCTCAGTGTAAAGTAACCCTTGAGACACATATTCAAAAATAGAAACTGAAATTTTAAAAAAATGGACATACCTATATCAGTTACAACAAGCAATTCTGTACTTCCACTATCTATATACACATCCACTCATTCACCAACAGTTCTATATAGTCACTCATACATATACTCACTCATCATATGAAGAGATACACCTATACATCCTGTTACACACCGACATTCATCCAAAAGTTACTCACACACATATTCACACGTGCAAATAAACTATTGAACAACCATTTATTTGAATATAGAGTTATACACACACTTCCACCTAACTTCTATTGAAAATTACACATATTTATTCTCTTAAACAATCACTTATAGAAACACATACTTATTTAAACAGGAAATCTTACAATCTCTTACTCTCACATATACTCACTTATATACATCAATATTCATATATACTAGATTAAAACATATGTAGTTACTGATAAAGACACTAGTGAGACAGTCATTCACTCACTAACAAACACATATAGACACTCATCCACCCATACAGTCCTGTACATATGCTGTCTTCAAAACACATACAAACAAAGAGTCAGTCACTCATGCATCTATGTGCTAAGTAATACCCCCACCAAACCATATAGACACTCATACTGATACTAATAAAAATATCAAATAACCCATATACATACGCATGTAGCTACTTATCAACACATGTAGCCACTTATACACAAAGTGAAACACTAATATATGTATTTAAATATTTAAACATAACTCACTAATATTTATTTTTCAGAAAGACACATATTCACTGGATGGTGTCATCAGTGATGTCATGAGTGATGTCACTGACCATGTCATGAGTGATGTAATATGTGATGTCATCAGCAGTGCATTGCACGCGCAAGTTATAGTGAGTCCGACTAACTATAACGTGGGAATTTCAATGGTTTTATATCAGTAAAATTTCCAGCTAACTATAACTGGTGTGAAACCTATGTTTTTTTCAGTGAATTTAATAGGTTTTTTAAATGCTAATTCCTAACTATAACCGGTGTGAAACCTATGGTTTTTTCAGTGAATTTCATAGGTTTTTTAAATGCTAATTCCTAACTATAACTGGTGTGAAACCTATGGTTTTTTCAGTGAATTTCATAGGTTTTTTTAATGCTAATTCCTAACTATAAGTTTCACTTTATAAATAAGACTGTTAGCACTCTAGTTGTTCTTTTTAACACTCTGGTACATTCTGTCATTGGGCTACAGTTGGGCTACATCTAGTTGAAATTTGGGCTACATTTACAATTTTTGGTCTCTGGTGGCCATCTTTGGGCTACATTGGGCTACTTTGGGCTACATTTGGGCTACATTTTGGCTCTAACATATATTAAGCCCAATGTAGCACAATACATATTTTTCTAAAGTTAATTTTTTTACAAACCACTTCAGAATAGGGCTACCTGTCCCTACAATTATCCCATTTTTTTTTTTTTTTTTTTGGGGAGCGCTCCCGGAGCGCGCCCCGGGGAGCGCCCCGAAAAGCGTATTTCTGAAAAGCGCCCCGGGGCGCGCTCCGGGGAGCGTCCCGTGAGCGCCAATATCGCAAACGAAAACATGATCGTGACGTATCGCGTAGCCGCGACCGCGTGATACGCACGGCGTAAGCGCACCCGGGAAGTACTCGAGCGAATACGATCGCACAACGTAAACTTCCGACGCGCTTACGCTGCGCGACCCGGGGCGCGCCCCCGGGCGCGCCCCGGGCGCGTAGCGTAAGCGCGTCGGGTCATGTGAGCAGAAAATAACACTTTTCATTGGTTCATAACAGTTTTAGATTCATAATGATGAAGCCCCTGGTCTTGTGACCTGAAAATAACACTTCTCATTGGTTCAGGACAGTTTTTTTTTCTAAATGATGAAAGACCCCACCTTTTTTCCTTATTCTGACTTTGTCCTTTGACTGAGGAAGACCTGTTTGTTGCTCTCTCTACTTTTTTGCTACAAATAATGGCTTCAGTAGTAGCATCAGCTGGTGCATCTGCCCCACCACCACCACCACAACCACCAAGAGGACCAGCTCCAAATTATATTGGTGGTCAAGAACAGGAGGAGGAGGAAGAGGAAGAGGAGGAGGGGAGAAGAAGATGGCTGCCAGAAGAAAATACCCCATACAAACCCAAACCACACATTGTATGGCAGTTTTTTTCAATCCCAGAGGGGAAAAAAAAGGTGAATGCGCCCAAGGTGACTTGCCTCATCTGCAATGATGAACTTTCACGGGGCAACCCAAACAAAAAATATTCTTTTGGTAACTATACCATGATTCGGCACATGACCAGAAAGCACCCAATCAACTACTCTCGTGCAGAGTTCAGGGAACTGGCCAGTAACCTCCCCCAGTCATCAAGGACCCCCTCCCAAAGAAACCAACCCACTTCATCAGAACCAGAAACATCCGAGGTGATGCCTTGCATTCAGCCGAGATTTGCTGATTTTAAAATCACTTGTTCTGCATGTGGCAAGCTTATCGCCTATGGCGAAAAAAGCGTTAAGCTCATCGTCCTTGCAGGTGATAATCACAAGTGCCCCAAAAAGAAGTAATTTTTTGGGTTTTTTGTTTTTTTGCTCCAGTTGAGCCAGTTTCAATTCCCTTTTTTTGTTTCTCCCCCTAAAAAAATACAAAAAAATATATAAAACTGTTTTGAAAAGCCAAAAAAAGTTCAAAAAGTTCAAAAAACACAAAAAAAATATAAAACAACAAAAAGAAGAAAAAAAAAGTTCTTTTTAGAACTACCTCCAATTTCTAAATCAAAACTTCATTTTTTAAAAACTCTGTCACCTTTTTTCATCATAGTACGCTCCCAGGGCCGCTCCCCGGTGCGCGCACCGGGCGCTTCCCCCGCGCAAAACGAAAAAAAAAAAATATTTTAAATGCCCCGCGGGGCCCTTTTATAGCCCCCACATCAAACCTAGGGGGTCAAAGGGGTCTATCCCTGACGCCTTATGGTCAGTTCCCCCTTTGTTTTAGCCACCTCTTATGTCTCGATTTTACCGAGACACAAGATGGCGGCCGCTCTGGACTGTTTCGAATGTTTACAGACACCCGAGAGCCAATCAGCTTTCCATGCGCACCTCGCGTCACGCGCCCGGAGCGCTCCCTGGTGCGCGCACCGGTGCGCTGCTATAGATATATATATTTTTTGGAACCTAAATTACTCAAAATCCACTGCAGCACATATCTTGAGACATAGCAAAGGCACATCAGGCTACCAATCCCTACAATTTTGCCAAATTTGGTGGAAATCCATTCAGCCGTTCGGGTTAAAAGTGAAATCGACCGCCCTATGGAAATTAACATGGGGAAAACGCGTTTTGGGACCCCCCTTTTATCTCGGCCCCCGCTTGATGTATCCCCCCCAAACTTTCAAGGAAGGACCGGAGCTCGACGAGGCCATTTTCAGGAAATTTTCAGGCAGATTCGTCAACCGGTGCCAAAGTTATTCCAAATAGAATTTTGAGATTTAACATTGAAAAAAATCCTAACTATAACTACCTACTGGCGACCGCCAGTAGGTAATATATATATATATATTACCTACTGGCGGTCGCCAGTAGGTATGTATAGTTAGGATTTTTTCCCTATGGGATTTCTGAAAATTCTATGTCTAATAACTTTGGCGTTTGTGGACGGAATCGGCACATTTTGTTTCTGAGCAGCCCCTGAAAATTTGGGGGGGTTTCGTCAAGGGGGGGCTGAGAAAAAAGGGGGGTCCCAAAACGCGTTTTTTCCCATGTTAATTTCCATAGGGCGGTTGGCCTCACTTTTAGCTCGAACGGCTGAATGGATTTGCACGAAACTTGGCAAAATTGTAGGGACTGTTAGCCCGATGTGCCTTTGCTAGGTCTCAATATATGTGCTTCAGTGGATTTTGAGAAATTAACGTTTAAATCAAGATATATATCTGTAACAGCGCTCCGGGCAGCGATCCGGTTCGCGTACTTTTCGCTTATCGGAACTTTGCGATGCGAAGCTGATTGGCTCTCCGGTGTCTGTCAACATTCTAAACAGTCCGGTGCGGCCGCCATCTTGTCTCTCGGTAGGATCGAGAGATAAGAGGAGGCCAAAACAAAGGGGGAAATTTCGATAAGGGGGCCTAGTAGATCCTCCCTGACCCCCTAGGTTTTATGTGGAGGTTGTAAAAGGTTTCTGCAGGGGGAAAAAAAAAAAAAAAAATTATTTATGCGTGGTGAGCTCCTAGTACGCGAACCGGGTAGCGCTCTGGGCAGCGTACTATAAGGATAAAAGAATGATAGATTTTTTTAATACTGTATGTTAAATATTTGTTGTTTTTGTTAGTTTTTTTTTGTTTTCTTTATTTTTTTTTTTTTTTATTATGATTGTGTTTCATACTTTATTAAATTTTCTAACATTTCATTGTCAGAAATGTCATAATTTATTATAGGGTGTAATTGTTTTTCATTTTGAAGCAAGTTGTCTACTGCTTCAACACATTGTAGAAGTTCGTGGTCTCTACTGTCATCCATAAAGTCATCAAGTTTGTCTTGGCTGCTCTCCTTCAGTTCAATCGAAAATGAAACTTGTTGTTCGCCTTCCATTTTGCCTGAAATTTTGAATAAGAAAATATATATTAGTAGAGATTGGGCACTGTTGGGATTAATTTTAGATAGGTAGTTTTTATCAGTGAATTTTTCTTTTGGCAGTGTATAGTATCAGAGTGGAAATAGGACTATAAAAAAAGTGTATGTAATTTAACGAAGAGAAGCCTAACTCCATTCCTAACTATAACAGAGAAGTCTATCTAAATCCATAACTACTACAGAGGGATAGTGTATATGTATCAGAAAAAGTCTACCATATCAAGTTATAGTGTTCAATATACAACTTACCTTCAGAAACAAGTTGAAGTCTTAGGTAAGTATTGAAATGTGATGTACAACAAGAAGTAGCAGTCAAAATGGCTGTGTTTTCTTCTCTTCCTTTATATATATTCAGGTATATAACCAATCAAATATCAGGTAATAAAAGTAGAAAATGAAAGTAAGATTTTTATTGGTTGTCAATTCCAACACTTCAGATGTGTTTTGTGAAGTAATTTACCTCAAGGTATTTAGAGAGGTCTACAGGCTTAATGGCTAAATGGAATTTCAATCAAATTTGTGAAAATGAAAGGGATTGTTATGTAGTATGAGTTAATCTATATTTGGTGAGAGTGTCTCCAGTCCTTTTTCTTTGAATTACTTTCCCACCTTTTCTTTGGGCCGCTTCCCGGGAAGCAGTTTAGTCCGCGAACTAGAAGCGTAACGGGAGTCCACCATTTTGTGTTTCGGTCGAATTAACATATAAAATGGAGGTTAAATAATGTTCAGAAAGGGTAGAAGGGGACACGGTACAAGTATTTTGACCCCCCAGGTTTTCTGAGGGTGGCTGAGGAGGACCATATGTGCGGAGAAAAAACATTTTTAAAATAATTTTGGGTGGTTAGCTTCCAGTTCGCGTACCGGGTAGCTCTCTTTGAGCGTAGTTTGTTGAAAATTACAGAAATAAGTTAGAGAAAAGTATTAATTGTGAGTGATCAGATGAAGGGTAGCTCTGAGAAGAGCTTTTGGGTTTATGTTCCATTTAGGTACTTATAAGTAGGTACCAATGCACAGTCTTAAATTCAGAATGAAAATTCTGTTGCCCTCATCTGAGAAGTGAACTCCATCTCCTCTGTAGATATCTTGCATGTAGTAACGCAAGTTATTATTGTACAGGGAGCCCATTCCATGGTCTCTCATGAAAGCTGAAACAGATTTGTTTACATGCTTCCTCGCTTTCTCAATTTGTGGACCAAATTGGTTGGACCACCTCCATTTCTGTCTTTGGCATATATTGGAATATACCAAGGCAGTTTGAGGAAAAAGTGCCATTAATTGCTCAAAGGTGTCCTTTAAAAGCATTTCCAGACCAACCCCAGTCATAGTGCCTAAATCATTTCCTCCACAGTGCACTATTAAGAGGTCAGGTTTTGGCAAATGCATAAAGGTTTTCACCAATGGTATCAATTGGTGACATTTTAATCCTCTTTGGCCCAACCATTTAATTTCCACATCCTGTAAATTGAGGTTGTGTAAATTTCTGTTGTCAGCATACCTTTGAGCCCAGTGGATGTAACTATGTCCAACAATCCAGACGTTAAACATGGTGGGAGAAGGTTGTGCTGCAGTCAGATGAAGTGTGGTAATGAAAGGGCAGTTGAAACAGTAGGAGTTTGTAAAGAAAAAAAACTGTGGATTTCCAATGCTAATTATTCATTAGCAGTGATTGGCGCATTTCCATTTCTGAAAACAGAAAGTTAGGGTGCATGGATGTGTTCTTGAAACATGTAATTTCAATGGTCAAGGAAGAAACTTTTAATGAAAGATTGCACTGGATACGCAGGTGCACTGAGAGTTCAGAGTTCAATTGAAACATTGTTGTGTGAACTTGCAAACATGAGAGGTCTTTCAGGAGGTCGTTGCTAAGCAAAAAAAAGGCAGAGAGGGCAGAGGGGGGGAAGGGTTTTGATTTGAAAAAAGTGAGGGAAGAGTTATGATTGGCTAATATGAGAGATATGTGAAATGAATATCTGTATTTCTGTGCTTTCAATAGCTGCAGCCTCTGGAGTGCATCCTTTTTCTTCTGCTGAAGACAATTTGGTGTATTTCTGAGACTGTTTTCAAAACTCAAAAAGTATTTGCTAAGGTGAGAAAAGATTTATTTATTTTAGATATAGAATAGAATGATTTAAGGAGAAAATGATGAAGAAAGCTGTGTTTTTAAAACTGTGGCTTTGTCTATAGTGATATAGAAATAGATTTTGTTTCTTTGAGAAATTGTATTTGCATATTCGGTGTAGGATTACGGCATGTAGTAACTCAAGGTATTGTTGTATATGAAGCGCATTCCATGGTCTTTTATGTAAGCTGAAACAGATATGTTGTTTTTAAAAACCATTTTGAAAACAATTAAATTTTGGATATGTACTGTTAGAGTTTCATAGGTTGTTTTGGGTCATATTTATAAGGCATTTGAGTGTCTTTGATGTTATTTTTTCATTTTTAAATGGAAAGCATTCCTCATGGGGCAAGTGTCTTGTAAATACGTTCTCACCTGCGCTTGGCAAATTTAGATTTTGATTATGGGAGTTACATAGCCATGTTAATAATGTCGGAAAAATGGTGCTAGGGTATTCCAGAAAACGCTTTCGTGTGTCTCAAGGACATTTTCAGTCATTTCCTCTTGAATGCAGGTATACAATTGATTTATATGCTGTGTTTAAAAACGATTCTTTTCTATGATGATATGTTTTCTCTTTTAAATGGAAAGCGTTCCTCATGGGGCTCTGAGCAGTATTTAGTCATGTTATTCAATGGGTGGTTGATAACATGGCTAAGAGCATTTGCAGGATAATGCATGAATATCGCTGACTTTTCAGCGTGATATTCATGCATTGCGACCGTTTTTTTTCGCATTTGCGAGCAGTTCTTAGCCATGTTATCCAATAGGAGGTGGATAACATGGCTAAGAGCATTTGCAGGATAATGCATGAATATCGCTGACTTTTCAGCGTGATATTCATGCATTGCTACCGCTTTTTATCGCTAAGGAGAAAATGATGTAGAAAGCTGTGTTTTTAAATTGTGGCTTTGTCTGTAGTGATATAGAAATAGATTTTAGTGTACAGGTTTGATAATATTTCCCTACATTCGCAGGGCTAGGTGATAGGCTGAGACCAGCCTGGCATGTAAAATGGCTGCCGTGCACGACAAAATTGTGGCATTGTAAAAAAGGCAAATTGGCGCAGACATTGTGTCTCAATAAGGATTCATTTATAACAATGTGGTATTTTATCAAGCCTGTGCGCTTCAATTATCGCCGCTTTATCAGCCGAAATTGACCGATAAAGCGGCGATAATGGGCTTGATAATATGCTCTATGGATTTCCAATCGAAGTACATGCTAGATGTGAAGACATCTAAAATGGGCTTCGATTGGAATTTCACAGAGTATATTATCAAGCTCATTGTCGCCGCTTTATCGGCGATAATTTTAGCGCACAGGCTTGATAATATATCTCAAAAGATTTTATCGTACTGAGAAATTGGTGGTCAACAGTTCCTGATTTCCTTCGAATCGAACGTTAACAGACGTCACGCAGCAAGAATTTAAAAAAAGCTCACGCACAGCCGCTGGAACACATGTATCAACATATATGAGACTCCTCAGCCACTCTCAGAAAATATAAGGAAATAGGATACGTCTCCCGCACCTCCTTATTCCTAGTAATTTAATTAAAACGACGCACAAAATGGCGTATTCTCGTGCAGTTTGCGGACCAGTTCGGTGTTTGGGAAGCGGTTCTATCGTGAAAAATATATATTTCTTTATTTTCCTCAGGGGACCCTTTAAAAAATTCCAACAACATTCCTAGGGGGTCAACTGGGGTTTTATTAAATTTCCCCTTCGTTTTTCACCTTTTCTTCT
Source organism: Lissotriton vulgaris (assembly GCF_964263255.1). Lineage (NCBI taxonomy): Eukaryota > Metazoa > Chordata > Amphibia > Caudata > Salamandridae > Lissotriton > Lissotriton vulgaris. The sequence continues at coordinate 457,139,443 of NC_141700.1, read as the reverse complement.
CTCTCGATCCTACCGAGAGATAAGATGGCGGCCGCTCCGGACTGTTTAGAATGTTGACAGACACTGGGGACCCAAGCAGCTTTGCATTGCTAAGTTCCTTTTCGCAGGTGGGAGCGTATTTACAAGAAACTTGCACCATGAAGAACGCTTTCCATTTAAAAAAGAAAAATAACATCATACTCAGTCATATGCCTTGATTTGCTATGTTAAATAATAAGAAGGGCATTAAGTTTTTGATGACTGTTATTCATTTACTGTTTGGTAATAGTGGTTATTAACATTTTTTATTATATTTTTCAACAGATTCAACTGCAGATTCTTTCATAGTTTGGAAAATGCCTACCAAAAATAGAATTATAAAGGCTCGAAAACGTCAAAGACAGCACGGTGATGTTTTATTGCAGCAGTCCTCTTCCCTAAATACTTATCAAAACACCAAGAAAGCTCCGGGTAAGAGCACCAAGTCTTTCTTAAAAAATATTTGTAGTAAAAAAAGTATTTCTCGCCCAAATGTTTCAGTTCAGAAAAAGAAGAGTAATTTAAATGGAAAGAAAAGACCCATGAAAAATGTTACTGGTAGAGGAAGAGATAACTCTGTGCATGATAGTAGAAGGAAAGAACAGTTTAGGGACATTCGACAACGAATGTTCCGTAATCGGATAATAGTTAATTTATTAAGAAATATTAAGAAATGCAAACAGAAAGCGGCATTTTATAAGAAGAAGAAAAATGTCGAGAAAATTATTGATCATGCTTTTGAAATTAAGCGAAAGTTGTTTATTTTGGTAATCAATAGAATTAGGAAACTAAGCAAGGTAATTTCTGATTTTAAAACAAACAGTAGATGGAAGAGAGTAGTAAATCGTAGCAACTTTTGTGAAGTTTTTTCCGGAGAATGGATGCATAGTTCAAGTTCTGAGGCATTTTTTAATGAGGAGAGTTATTTTCAGGATAATGATTTGATGTTTGCAGTTGACACCAGTGGTCGAGCTTATGAAGTGAAGGATGGTTGTCCAGTTGAAAAAGAAAAACTTGTGACAACAGAGACAGAAGAGGCGCTAAGTGATGAGGTTTTAGGAAGACGTCCTAAGGCTCCTGTGTACATTTGGAAGTGTAGTTCTATTTGCAGTGTGCGACAGGTTTCCATCAATTTGCTTTGTGATTTTATACGGACATTTAATAAGAAAAGTTTGAAGCAGAAAATGAAGTTGTTGCAAGATTTAGATCCTTGCAGAGTGAGACAAATAACAGGTTTGCGTGGTCATTCACTGGCTTGTCTTTCCAGGAGAGTATGCCAGAGTGTTTTTCATCATTTCAGGATGCTAGCAGTGCATCATAATAAAGTGAGAAAATTAGTGAGAATGTTGTATTATGCAAAGAGTCCAGCAATTATGCTTAAACAATTATGTGCTGCTCTTTTGCATGGTTCTGAAATAGATGTGAAGAATATTTGTGAAGAAATTGAGTTTTGTTACTTTAGTAGTAAAGATGACAATGTTCAAATTGACCCTGAAGTAGAGAGTAATGTGGAAGATAATGTACAGGTTTACAGTACAGATAATTTTCAGAAGGAAATTGCCACGTTTCAGATGAAATCAAGTGAGAGGCCTAATTTCACTTGTGTTTGTTGTCGACGTACTTATTATAAGAATCAGACTAAGGTAGTGGATTTATATGCAAAAAGTGAAAGGGAAAATAATAGTGAATGGAAGGATTTTGCCACATATTTGATGGTAGAAAATTATTTTGATTTGGGATCGGATCAACGTGTGTGTACTTATTGTTGTAATAAATTAAACCAAAACCAGATGCCTGCTAGGGCAGTTCATAATAATCTTGAATTGGTTGAGATTCCTTCTGAATTGAAGGATTTAAATACTTATGAATCTATTTTGATTCAAAGTATTCATCCCTTTCAGGCTATTGTAAGAATGGAACCAAAGACAGGGAAGTTGCCTCCAGCAGATTTACAGAGAGGATTAAAGGGAAGAGTTGTTTATTTGCCTTTAGATTTGAATAAAAACATTAACACAATTGGAGTAGAAGAAGTGGAAGAGGAACCTCTGGTTATCTTGGTTAATGGAGTTCCGACAAAGAATAAGAAAATATGGCAAGATTTAGTGGATGTTAGGAAAGTCAAAAAGGCAACAGTGTATTTGAAGAAAAATAATAAGTATTATAAGAATGTGTATGTTGCAGAAGAGGAAGTAAGTGATGAAGAGGATAGCGATTTGTGTGCTGGGCAAATTGAGAAAGTAGAGGCCTCTAAAAGTGAAGAAATATATGAACATTATAGTGTTCATCCATTACATTCCAAGGAAGTCATGGGGAATGCTATTGAGTTGTTTCAAATGAAACAAGCCAAAGGGAGTCCCATTAGTGTTTGGGAGGAAAGTTTGGAAGCTCGGTGTTTCCCACAGCTATTTCCCACAGGTCGAGGAGGAAGATATGATGAGCGATCTCATCAAATTCCTGCGTCTGAATACCGGACTTTACGATTGTATGGAGAAGATCCTAGGTTTCGTCAATGCATTCCCTATTTGTTTCATCTCCTGTTTGAAAGCGATCTGTCTGGACTGTCATATGCAGTGAACCACATCTTGAAAAGTGGTATACAGATGCGAAATATCTCGGCAAGAGACTTTATGCATAAAGTTAATGTCCAAGATAGTATTTTGGATTCTCACTTAATTAATCTCATGGCGTGTCAGCGTGGTACTAATGAGTATTGGTATCGTCGTCATGGTGATTTAAAATGTATGCTGAGGAACTTAGGAACTCCGACATGGTTCCTCACTCTGAGCTGTGCCGAGTATGGCTGGGAAGACTTACTTGAATTTCGACGAGAAGCAAATGGAAATATTGAAAACATTGAATTCAAGACACCTGGAGAACTGTGTTCTTTGGATCCTGTGAATGTATGCAGGTACTTCAATCATAAATTTGAAGCTATGATGTCTTTCATCACAAATAAGAAGAATCCACCTCTTGGAGAGGTGTTGGATTTCTTTTGGAGAAAGGAGTACCAAGCAAGAGGTGCTCCTCATATACATATGTTGTTGTGGATCAAGGATGCTCCTAAATTTGGAACAGATCCCGATGACTTAGTGATGAATTTCATAGAACAGTATTCTACGTGTGCTGTTCCAAATGCAACGGAGAAGAAAAGCCTAAGAGAACAAGTTCTACGTTTCCAAAGCCATCGTTGTGGAAAGTACTGTCGTCGTAAATTCAGAAACAAGGACAAGTTCTACACCAAATGTCGTTTCAACTTTCCACGGCCGGTGATTTCTAAAGGAAAAGTGAACAGTTTGATGTCTTCACTACGACATAATGTGACAAGGAAATCACCCAAAAATACATACAATTTGAAAAGGAACGAAGAGTCCAAGTACATCAATGACTACAACCCAGTGATTTTGTCCATGTGGAATGCTAACATGGATATACAGTTTGTGGGTGACAACTGCATGGCTGTGGCTCGGTATGTGACATCTTACATCACCAAAAAAGAAAAGACAGAACTGAAGGATATGTGGGAGGACATATCCCATGAAAAGAGCCTCAGCAAGAAGTTGTATAGTTTCAGTCTGAAGATGTTGTCGCATCGAGAAATCGGAGCTTACGAATGTTCAGATCGATTGTCTTCAGCAAGTCTCTATGCCAAATCTAGGAGTATCGTTTGGGCGAGTCTTGGTCTTGCTGCAACGCGAAATCGAGTTCTAAAACCTGTCCGGGAAATTGAGTATTTGGCGGAAAAGGAGCCAAACAGTACCGACATTTTGAAGACCAACATGTTGGATACATATTATCCAAATCGAAGCAGTCACCTTGAGAATGTTTGTCTATATGAGGTTCTCCAAAATTATATATTCAAGAGGAACATCAAAGAAGATATTGAGAAAGGAGTGTATGCTGTAATTGGAAGTGAGGGATGCCTGGTCAAGCAAAGAAAATGCCAATTAGTAAACCATCGAAAATTGAGTGGTGAATCTCCAGAAAGAAAGGAGTTTTTCTATTTAGCACTTTTGCAACTTTTCAAGCCTTGGCGTGCAGAAGAGGAACTGCTTGGAGATTTCCTCTGTTACGAAGACTCTTTTAATGCAGCCAAGGAGTCCATAGAATGTCCTGCTTTTCCTAAATATCAAGAAATGCTAACTTTGGAAATTGAGCAGGAAGCAACGATTGCAGCCGAGATTGCCAGAGACAGTTCTCAGGACAGTCAGAGTTCTGTTTCATTGAGTCAAGATCCACTTGGAGGACCTATTATCGAAAATGAAGCTGCCACTGCTATGAATGAAGTGGAAAGAGCCATGGCACATGCTCAGGAGGATTCAGTTAACTTAGAAGACTTGGAAAAACAACTCAACGTTGAGCAGAGGAAAATATATGATGAAGTTACCAAGCAAATTGATCATGGATTAAGTCATGAGAAGAAAGAGTGCTCATGTACGTCGTTGAAGCCTGTCCGACTGTACGTGAGTGGAGAAGCGGGAACTGGAAAGAGTTTCCTCATTAAAGCAATTTCTTGTTATTTGCAGGAAAGGACTAAGTCATCGCTGTCTTGTGTTGTCACCGCTCCTACTGGACTGGCAGCACATAACATTAAAGGTATTACTTTGCATCGTCTACTGATGCTGCCGGTGGAGCATGACAACAAATTACAATACAACAAGTTATCTGGGGATGCTTGCTGTGAAGTTTCAAGAGTCTTGAGGAAAATGAAACTACTTATCATTGACGAAGTAAGCATGGTTTCCAATGTCATGCTTGCCTTTGTGCATTTGAGAATGCAAGAAGTACTTAAAACTGAATATGATGTGTTATTTGGTGGCAAACACATCATTGTTTTCGGAGATCTTCTGCAGCTGACACCAGTAAAAGGTCAACCTGTGTTCAAAATACTCACACATGAAGATACCAGGAAGTGCCTAGGGAGCATTGGCAATGTCAATATATGGTTAAACTTCAATTATGCAGAACTGCATGAAAATATGCGTCAGGCAAAGGATGAAGATTACAAGAATATTCTACAAGATATTAGAATTGGAAAAGTGACCGAGCATGGGAGAGAAGCTTTAAATGCACGATTACTGTCAAATTTATATCCCAAACAAGAGATTGAGCCTGAGAATATTTTTCAGAAAATTACTGTGAAGAAGTCCGGGATATGTCTCATGCCAACTCTTGCAGAATGTGCCATCTTCAACAATAAAATGTTGAATTTAGAAGAGCAAGAGATTGTGAAACTTGAAGCTATCGACAAATTAGAGCACATGGGATCAACAATTATTTTGTCAGACAATTTGAAATCAAAATTGGATTCATTAGAGAAGACCATATCTAAAACAGCGGGTTTTGAAAAGACTTTGAATGTGTGTTTAAATTGCCGAATCATTTTGAGAAGGAATTTACATGTAGAAAGAGGTCTAGTAAATGGATCAATGGGTAATGTTGTTGATTTGGAGAAATACAAAAATAGAGATGGAATCGAATTTTTAAGAATTAAATTTGATGGCATTGAGGAAGTACAGCAAATTGGTCGTTGTTCTGCTAGGTTTTTGCTTGTTAAAGACTTATATGTTCGCCGTAAACAGTTTCCTGTTTGCTTGGCATATGCGGTGACAATCCATAAATCGCAAGGTTTAAGTGTAGACTGTGCATTGGTGAATATTGGCAGTTCTGTGTTCAAGGAGGGTATGGCATATGTGGCATTGTCACGAGTTAGAACTTTATCGGGATTGTACTTGATTGACTGTGATGTCACAAACATTTGTGCGGATCTAGATTGTGTTAAGGAATACAATAGGTTAAGAAGAGAGTATGCGCCACATTTGCCTCAATATCCTTTGTTTGAGAAACGTGTGGTAGGCCAGAAACGTAGAAATATCAGTAATAGTAGGGAGGTTGTTGCAAAAAGACTAAAAGTCAATGAACCGAAAGTTGTTAGCAGAAAGAAAGTGGATTCTGTTGAAGATGTTGTCGGTTTTCAATTTGAAAACAGTTCTGGTGTCAACTGCTATGCAAATGTAGTGGTTAATGTTCTCTTTTCACTAGAGAGTTTAAAAGAACAGATTGTGTTCAATTCGGAGCAAAGTTTATGCTGCTTGTTGAATTCTGTGTTAGAGAAATGTAGCACTGATCAAACAAAAGTAGAAAGTGTGTCTGAAGTTCGTTATCTGTTAGATGAATGTTCAGGTCAAACAGACTTCTCTGAAAATAATCAGCAAGATTGTCAGGAGTTTTTAATGTATATGCTTGATGTATTGCAAAATGAGGGTGTAGATGTAGATCACCTGTTTGGGCTTTCTTATCAATGGCAGCATGACTGCGAGAACTGTATGGTATCAAGTACTACTAGTGTAGACTCAGAAAGATTTATATATTTAACTTTGCCAGACAGTAAATCAGTCTCCTTTAATAAGCTAGTAAATGCAGCGGATCACAACATGGAGTGTAGCCAATGTAAATGTGATATGATGTCAACATTATTTATACGTAGATATAGCCAGTATGTCATTTTAATGATCCAACGATGTAGGCCTGATGGATCAAAATTGTCAACTTTAATACAAAATTTTGTGGCTTCTCAGCTGTCAATATCAGGGAGGACTTTTGTAACTGTAGCAATTATCTATCATGAAGGTCCATCAACAACATCAGGACATTATACAGCTTACTTAAAGTCTGGAAACGGCTGGTCATTCTGTAATGATTCCGTTGTAACTTTCAAAAAAAAATTGCCGTTTGACCTTAAAAATTCTTACCTGGTGTTTTTAAAACCAAAATTTTAAGTAGAGGGAATGTAAGTCTGCAATGCTGTCTAGATTAAAAATCCAACTATATAAACCTGATGCAAGTAGGTCTGCTTCATAGTAAGCAGTATCAGTGTCATAGGAAAAGGAGAACATGAGTGACAAAGAAGAGTAAGATATTAGTAGTCCAGGATTGTGAAAATAATCTCAAATATTTTATTTTTGAAAGTTGCGTAAATAGAAAATGTCGGGATTTGATTGGAAGAAATATAAGACTTGCGAATCGCGGCAACATGATTTGGCCTAGTGGAAACATGTGATAGAATGAGAGAAGTTTTTTTTCTATGTAACATATTTTACGTATCGATGGAGGTTTTCTTTCAGAAAGTAGCGGGCTGAAAATATTTATAGCACAACAGAGTGGATGCTGTTTATAGGAGATCATTCGACGTCATTGAAAGTAAGTCAATTTTAAGGAGTTTTGAAATCAGATTTCTTAGGTTGTATGGGTTTTTTAAACACAGTCATTTTGATTGTGTTTTTTTTTCCCCGCTGTTATATGATGAAAACCTTCAAGTCACTGATTTAAGTGAAATTTGATACATTCTGAGAACAGCAAAAATAAACCATTTAACATGTATAATTAATGTTATCGTTTTTGTACTTATGATATACATTTAGAAATGTGAGGTACATATGGGTAAGCTGAGTCTTCTGTAAGTGTCAATTTTAATGCTTATAGTGCTGTACTTCTGGGTACTGTTTTTTTTAAAAAAAAGAAAAGAGGCCTCACCTCAAAGAAAGCTCTTGAAAGCACACATCTTATTTGCATCCTAAAATAATCATTTTAAATGTTAGACACAATTTTATGATGGTTTCACATCTCTTTTGCGCTGTTATGGCATCACTATTGTGAGACATAAGCAATGCAAAAGAAGCATCATATTTCAAAATAGGCCTCATTTCATCAGCATGAAGATACTGTTTGTTGAAAATAAATATATTTAGGATTGTGTAGGGGTCGTAGAGAAGTAGAGGTTTATATAAGTGTCAAAGTTGTTTAAAAAGTGTTTCTTCTTGAACCTTTTCCCTTCTTTTTTCTAATTTTTAAATACATGTTTTAATATTTTTGGAAATGTTTGTTCTCTCTTTTACAGATTGAATGTATGAAAATTTTTCGTTAAAAATTAACAAGAATTATAAGGTAAATGTTTTCTACTTTTTTAACCTGCATTCCACTGCTGATGATGTCACTGACTATGTTATGAATGATGTAATAATTGGGCATATCTGTTATCTCGTTAAAAAAACGAACAGTAAGTTTAAGGATAGGAAACAGACAGTTATGTTACAAAAAAGACAGCTATAGGACGTAAACAAAAAAAACTGTTACTCGCAATCCACTGCTGATGATGTCACTGACTATGTGAAAAATAGTGTAATATATGACATGATCAGAAGTGATTTGCGGGTCACAGTATCTTTTCTTTACTCCCTATAGCTATCTTTATAGTAACATAGCTTTCTGTTTTCTTTCCTTATACTTACTGTTCCTTTTTTTTAAAAAAAATTTTTGGGTGCGCTCAAAGTTCGCGTACCGGATAGCGAACTGGGAGCGAACTAATAGAAATAGAGCTTGGCAGAGTTCAAAGAATTCTACCAATTTTTTTTAATAATGGGGTGGTAGTTCTGAAAAGAACTTTTTTTTTGTTTTTGTTGTTTTAAATTTTTTTTATTAGTTTTCTGAACATTTTTTATATTTTTTTGTTTTTTTCTGAACATTTTGTATTTTTTTTTATTTTTTGGGGGGAGGGGGGGAAACAAAAATGATTCATCGAAGAGGGCTCAACAGGAGCAACAAAAAAAAGAAGAATTTATTTTTGGGGGCGTTTTGGACATACATGATTTTTGATGGCTCTAATGATAAGAGTTATACTACTTTCGCGGTAGCATAATGTTTGATTGCACCTCATATAAACTTGTTTGACTTCCCCCATGTCCATTTGAATATTTGGGATCAGCTCCCTTGCTTCAGGTCCCGTTATTTCTGGCACAACCGATCTTCTGGCTATTGCTGGTGAATTCTGTTGTTCGTCTCGAAGCTGAGCTGCACTGTAGTTATTTGGGTGCCACCTGCTCATGTGTCTGTGCATAGTGAAATTCCCATAACTATATTTTTTATCCGTGCCTCTAGAAAGACGTTCGTCACAGATTCGGCAAAAGACATACCTGGCGTTCACTTTCTTTTGCCCTGGTGGAAATTTGAAAAATTGCCAAATGAAATTTTCCTTCCTGTTGTATCTCCTGGGCTCCTCAGGCAAATATTCAGACTCTTCCTCCTCTTCCCGCTCTTCCTCTTCTTGAAAGATTGGTTGAGTTGGTGGTCCTTTCTTTCCATGAGGAGGTGGAGGTGGTGGTGGGGGAACACTACCAGAAGCTACAACAGAAGCCATTTCCCTGGATTGTACAAAGGTCTTTCTCTCATCAAGATGAAAGTCAGAGTGAGGAAAGAAGGAGGGGTTTTCATCATTTGGGAAAAGCCAAAGTTCTAAACCAATGAAAAGTGTTAATTTTAGATCACATGACCTAGTATTACATCATTAGGAAACCAAAAGTGAAATGAACTAATGAAAAGTGTTATTATCGAGTCACATGACCTGCTGTCTTTACGTTTCGCGCTTTGCGCCGCTATCCAATCCGCTTTCGAGTCCGCTAACTTGGCGCGTCGGATAACGTATTACGCGACAACGCAAAACGTCATGATAACGTAACAGTCACGCTTAAGGAGCGATTACCGGCTCGCGCACCAAGTCGCGGCTTTGAATTCAGCTAACGGGAAGCTGACTAGTTCGCGGACTAGGAGCGGAACAATTTTTTTTAAAAAAAAATTGTATAAAAAAAATGTACAATATATTTTATGATTTAAAGAAAAATACATTTTAGAGATAGAAATATTAGCTTTCAAAAAACCATTGAAATTCAATGAAAAAACCATAGGTTATACTCCATATATAGTTAGGAATTAGCATTTACAAAACCTTATTTTACTCGCATAAAACCATTGAAATTCCATATATAGTTAGATGCGCTAACTATATATCGCGCACCCGCAATCCACTGCTGATGATGTCACATATTACATCATTCATGACATGGTCAGTGACATCACTGATGACATCACTGATGACATCTCAAATGACATCTCAAATGACATCACTGATGACATCTCAAATGACATCACTGATGACATCACTGATGACATCTCATTTGACATGACTGATGACATCACTGATGATATCATTCATGTGATAATACGATGAACCTCTTCAGACTCTAATATAACCTTAGATACAATCAGTGTAAACAGACACTCACAGACTGTCACTCATCCATGGAGTTACTCACACACCTAGTCAGTTATGCAAAGAATCAATCACACCTCCATTTCCTCAACTATACAGTTATACAAACTTTACTTATTCAAACATATACTAACACATATTTACTCTCTTATACAATCCCTGATACAAGTTCACAATGACCCATACAGCCACTCACACATTCACTGGCTCTTATGCACAGTTATTTATATATGTCAACTCTCACATGTACTGTGTTTTACATATGTACTTACTTTGACATGTAGCACTGAGATATCCATTCACTCACCAATACACTCATGCACACAGTCAACCGCCCATACAGCTGTTTCCACATGCACTTTTGAAACCATACATCTAGTGAATCAACTGCTCACACATCTATGCACAGAGTCATGCACCTCCCAGCCACCCACACACACACTCAGTCTCCCATACAAATACTTGGGCAACCAATCAATAACCCATATAGTTACTCATATAGCTACTTATCAACACATGCAACAGTTTACAGAACAACAGACATAATGATGCGCAAATTAAGACAGTTTAGTCACTAACCCATGCACTCAGTGAGACACATTTAATCACTCACTCATACAGTCAGTCATGCACCTACTAAATCCTTCATCCAGACACTTATACATCCACTCATTCTTCAATATGTAAGACATATTTTAACTTTACAGAAACATACAGTCACTGGATGTTGTCATCAGTGATGTCATCAGTGATGTCATTTGAGATGTCATCAGTGATGTCATTTGAGATGTCATCAGTGATGTCATTTGAGATGTCATCAGTGATGTCATCAGTGATGTCACTGACCATGTCATGAATGATGTAATATGTGACATCATCAGCAGTGGATTGCGGGTGCGCGATATATAGTTAGCGCATCTAACTATATATGGAATATCAATGGTTTTATGCGAGTAAAATAAGGTTTTGTAAATGCTAATTCCTAACTATATATGGAGTATAACCTATGGTTTTTTCATTGAATATATATATATATATATATATATATATATATATTAAAATTCAAGGACGATTCTATCTGTGGAGACAGGACTTTTTAATTGCATATTGCATTTTTAGCGTCCCATATGCGACTAACTGCACTGTTGATATGCTAATCATTTACAGTATAAATTCTTAAATATAGTCCCGAGGATTATTTTAAAATTTTCATTTGTATTGATTATTGTAATTCTTTTGTATTTTGCGCATCCTACACTGCACTAGTCACCTTATTTTCATTAGCGAATTTGCACTGTATCAGGGAGCTGACTAAACAGCCCTGAACGTTTACAAGCAGTAAATAATGAGTAGGCGGAAACTAATCCCAGGGAAAAGTGTGGCAGGAACTCTAGATGCCTTTTTAACGAGGGCTGTATCTGTCCTCATTACTGAAATTAAATCAACAGAGCGCAGGTTAACACTGGAGCCTTTTATTTCGCAATGCCGGCTTTCTCTTACTCCTGCCTTTCCTGATGCTCTGTTGGTTTCAAATCAGGACACGCCTTTAGATCAGCAGAGACAATCTCCACTTGCTGACACAGCAACACTGAATAATTCAGTCTTCTCCATATCTTTGGAGCAGGAACCCCTGTTAAATCCAAATTGAGACCTAGTGGGCAGAAAGCAAAAACAAAATCCAACCGTCTCATTAACTCCCCTGTTACATTAAGGAAGAACCGGGGAGTAACAAAGCCAAAAAAACAGTAATGGGTACAACGGGGAGGTCTGAGTTAGTTGTTTCTACCACAGGTGTTGGTAGTGAGGGAAATCCTACCACTTCGAATCAGAACAGGGCAGTGCCATCAACTGTCAGTATACTGGAGGGGGACTTTTGGGGTAGGCTTGAAACTATGTTGATTACCCTGATAGATATCAGTTTTCAAAAAATAAGTACAGTAGAAGACAGGTTGTCCAAATTAGAAAGGTTGAGGGTGCATATCCCTCCTGATACTCAACAGTAAGTTCAAACAAGCCTAATGCCCAAGTAGTTATTGAAGGGGTAAGAGCTGGGTTGAAAGGAGAAGGGGGAGCACTCAGTGCCAGGCTAATAGCCAATAGCAAGATGTCAAATAAGAAAGGTACAACTAGTCTGAGAACCCCCAGTAAAGACACTCCAGTCCCTATACAGCAGGCAAGAATAGGGTCCCCTATGCCTCAGAGGGACAAAAGACTAGAGGGTAGGTCTCCTCAGGTGACGACTCTCCCTACTATTGATCTGCCACCTGAATCCACTCCATACGTAGTGGTTTTGGGGAGTGTTCCTGCTCTCCCATTGGGGAAGAGTGAAGATTACGGGCAGATATTAAATAAAATAAACCACTGGTTTACACATAATACTACTGTGGGTGCTCATATATTTAATAACATACTCATGGCCCGCAGGCTCAATTGGATTGGGAGTTCACGTAAACAGAGGATAAGTGACTGTATTATCATAAATGTTGACAATCATTACACTGCAGGCTGCATACTTTCTAGGGATTCCAGTTTCACCCCCTTAGTGGGCTCTGTTATCAAGGCACTACCTTTGGGCTACTTCTATAAGCTACCTCTCAATAGGGACATGACTGTAGAGGGTCAAGTGATACCCCTTTTTGGAGGTGAACCATTAAGACCATACCCTAGCCACCACTCTTTTCCCCTGGTGCAAACTCCGCCAGTTGCAGATAGGCAATTTGGCATTGACCAAAGATTGGTTTCAAACAACAGATTTGCTGCCTTGACAGGCATGGAGGAATGTGATTGACTGCGGGGCCATGTATTTGCAGGGCCTGAGCCCTGGATCTAAGGGAGGTTGCTGTAGGGTCTCCAAGGCTGAGTTTGACCAACTTCCTATCCTGGAACATAGTGGGGTTGGCAGCAAAGTTCCAGGATCCAAGATGGGTATCTTATATTAAGCAATTTGTGGTAATTAGCGTACAGGAAACATGGTCGATAGACTGCGACCTTTTTCTGGAAGGCTACAAGGCCTTCTTTGTCCCAGCTCGACCATCTATGAGTGGGAGACCAAAGGGCAGTTTAGTCACTTATATTTCTGTGGCTATTGTTGGCAAATTGCAGGTTATGCCCACCATACACCCAGGAGTTTTAGCATTAATGGCCCGTAAGGGGGTTATTAGTTGGGGAATTGTCAATTTTTATAACTCATTCTCCTCCCTGCCTGAGTCTAGTAACATAACTGCCCTGGGAGAAATGACAAAACAATCCTTGAGCCAAAGCCTACATAGTTTCGTGGTCACCGGTGATTTTAATATACATCCTTGCGTATTTCTGAACTGGGTTGTCCCTGTATGTATGGGTTTAATTTTGAACACACTGTTCAAGGAGAGCTGCTAAATGCTTTGATTAATTAATTAGATCTGGTGGCTACAATGATCATAAATGACCCATGCACTAATTTTCCCATGCCCACATTCAAAGGACACGGGAGGGGGTCTTTTATTGATTTTATTTTAATTTCGTCCTCCCTACAATCTTCGGTTAATCATTTTAAAATTATAGAGAGTGAATTTAGCGACAACAACCCCCTAACGCTTTATATAACAGGTCCATTGGCAGAAAAATTCGGGGATGCAACAAAGAAGGGCCTACTGCGACCAACTGATGAAAAGCGTAGACTAAAATGGCCTCAAGTATCCCCAGAAACATTTTATGATAAGGTCAAAACAGTATGTGCTGATGAACTGTCCCTTTGTATAATGGAGCAGTCCTCGCCAAAAGAGATCCTTGATGCATTTAAGTCTATTTCAGAAAAGGTGGCTGAGCTATTATCTGCTACAGCTAGAAGTCAAACTTTGTCCGGTCCTAGATCGTAATCGTAATCAGTATTTGTAGAGCGCAACTGTCGCTCCGAAAGGGGCATCCTGGCGCTAAAAAAGTGTGCAGACAAATTTCGGAAACTAAATGGCGGCCATAACATAGGCATCCGGCAAATTAAAAATCCAAGTCTTTAATTGCTTCCTGAAGACATTCTCATGGTCCAGAAGTCGGAGATCTTTGGGCATGGCATTCCAGACCTTGGAGGTCAAGACAGTCAGAGTCTTCCCTCCCTTAGTTATGTAGTGGAATCTGGGGATATTAATCCGATTGCCACCAGATTACCTCAACTTTCTGGGGGGATTATAGCGAGTGTATCGCTTAGAGAGATACCTCGGGCCTGTGTTGTTGAGAGCTCGAAAGGTAGTCACCAGGATTTTGAACAAAATCCTCTTATGAAGGGGTAACCAATGCAGATGCTTAAGGGCAGCCGATGTGGACGATTTTCTAGGTAATTTCAATACCAATCTAGCAGCGGCATGTTGCACGCTCTGCAGCTTTTTTAACGTGGCCTTTTTTGCCCCGGCCATCAGGCTGTTACAATAATCTAGGCGGGAGAGTATGAGCGCCACTGCCACCGCCTTTCTTGAGTCCGTGGGAAGGAACTCAAAAAATTTCTTTAAAGATTTAATGATGCTAAAGCAGCTTCCAGCCACATTCCTCACATGCTGGTCAAAGGAAAGTGCGTTGTCAAATAAGACCCCCAAGTTTCTAGCTGATTCCACTGATTCGGGCGGAGCGGGAGAATCCTCTGGCCACCATTTGTTTGGACAAAACTGGGCATTTTTCCCCAAGGGCAAAATCTCCGTCTTATTGGTGTTGCATTTTAAATGGTTGTCCTCCATCCACTGGAAAACATCCATCAGACAGTTCTTTAGGTTCTGTTCAGCTTCAGTTGAGTTCTTGTCTAGGGGTACAACCAATTGGGTGTCATTGGCATATGATGTTGCAAGTATGCTGTATAACTCGATTAAAGAAATAAGAGGAATCATATAAACATTAAATAATAAAGGACTCAGAATAGAGCCCTGCGGAACTCCTGAAGAGACCTTTTTTTCCTTAGAAAGAAAAGGGCCCAGAGCAGTCATTTGGGATCTATCTGACAGAAAAGAGATTATCCAAGCCAAGGCCACATCTGTAATACCTATATCTCTCACCCTGTTAATCAGTATTCTGTGTTAGATGGTATCAAACGCCGCTGTTAGGTCCAAAAAAATAAAGACGGCGTTTTTTCCTTTGTCCTGTAAGAATTTAACAGAATCGGTAAGCTCAATAAGGGCTGATTCCGTCGAATGCCTAGGGCAGAAACCTGATTGCTGAGGATGAAGGATATTTTAGGTTTCAACATGGTTTTTTAACTCTTGGTAAACCATCTGTTCTGTTATCTTGCCCAACACTGGGAGGAGAGATATCGGTCGTAGATTGGAAAGGTCGGTAGTGGATTTGTTAGATGTATTCATAAGTGGTTTGACTATTGCTCTTTTCCTGTCGAGGGGGACCGTGCCTGTGCTGAGTGAGGCGTTGACGATCCCATTAATAATGGGATTGACTACGTCAATCATCTGGTGGAGTATCCTTGGGGGACAAGAATCGGAAGGAGCCCCAGATTTGCGGGCCAAAATGACTTCCCGAGTTTGAAGCAGAGAGGCCGGTTTAAAGGCGCTAAGAGTATTGGCCTTAGTATCCAGCATATCCGGCCCACCTAACGTGGGGGACGAGGAGGGTGTCAAAAAATTCCTCTGTAACAGTTCAATTTTCTCCTCAAAGTAATCAGCAATTTGATTACAAAAACCTAGGGACCGCGGGATTTCGGGCTGAAGGGCTTTGGGATGGGTGAAAGCTTTAACTATGGAGAAAACAGTTTTTTGTTTTTGCTGGGCTTCTTTGATAGCTTTAATATAGTAGTCCTTCTTCGCGATTTTAATGCTAGAAAGATAAAGCTTCCTTTGTTGTACATAAAGGGTTTTAGTTATGTGGTCGTACGGTTTTCTCCATTTACGTTCGCTTTCTTACACAGTAGGTGTTTTTTTTCGGCCAGAGCTTGTGAGAACCAGGGGGCATTTACCTTTCCCCTTTTCTCCTTTGCGGGAGGGCATTTGAGTGGGGTCCGTTCTCTAATAACTTGATACAACCAAGTGTGAAAGAGTTTTGAATCATGAGCCACTTCTCCAGACATGCTGGGGACTTGTGACTGATGGATAGGTTTAAGCTGAAGACTATCCCCCACCAGCCTCCATTTTAAGTGGATTGGGGGTTGTTGGCTGGCCTTTGCTGTTTTCGAGGAGCGAACATATTAAAAGGGATAAGACAGTGATCAGTCCATATTTGCGGGGTAGGAGTCTGGGTCACCAGAGGGGGGAAGTTGGAACACACCCCGTTGAGTGTATATCCAGCCCAATGAGTCGGCTGCATCACGTTTTGGTGTAAACCGAAAATCTCAAGAGTCTGGTAGAAATTAATTACTTGTGCATGAGTTTTGGATTCCAACTGAAGGTTAAAATCCCCCAGAAGTGTGAAGTGTGGATATCGGAGCAGTAACTGCCCAAGAGAGTCACCCAAAGAATCCAAAAACATAGTTGCGTTTCCTGGGGGGGCGATATACCAGGCCTCCCGAGAATGAGGAGGAGGCATTTAGCATAATAGAGAAACCAATCCCTTCCGCCCCTTTAAGGGAATCTAAGTTGAAGGTATGAAACTTCAATGAGCTTCTGAGAACTATAGCCACCGCTCCTCTTCCTTTCGGCCTATCCTGTCTGAGGATGGTGAAACCGGAAGGGAGAGCGGTCGCTAGGTCTTGGTTACTAGTTTCCTTTAGCCAAGTTTCCGTTATGAATAGAAAGTCGAATTCAAGATCAATGATTAAAACTTGAATATCTTGGCTGTGGCGACACAAAGAGCGCGAATTGATCAGACCTCCTTTGAAATTGAGATTACAAACAGGAATAGTATCTGAATGATACAACGGCTCCAATGGGGACCATGGAGTGGTCCATTTACAAATCCTGCATGAAAACGGGCCCCTTATCTGACCCATGGAAATACAACATGGGCAGTTATTTAAAACATTGAGCTCAAGAAGATCACTTGCCAGATAGGTTTGCGTTGGAGGTGTTGGTCCAGTCTGGTCCGCGCCCGTCGCGGTTTTGGCGCGGACGGGCGCAGACGGGCTTAGTTTGGCTCCCATTGCTCTAAAGCAGCTAAAAGGTGAAGTAGTGTGGCTCACTGGTTAGAGGCGGCAGACCCGAGAGCAGAGGACGGCCCGGGACCAGGGTTCGATTCCCGGCGCGGCAGGTTTCTGGACCAGGGTCAGCGGACTCGATAATTCTCTTGCCTCGGTGCCCACTCTGATCAGCGATCACACTCGGCAACTCTGGGCATTAGCTTGCCTCATCTTCACTAACGGCCCCACCAGACCGCCGGGGATGCCTGGTCTCACCCTGGAGATACCCATTAAGGGACCATCTCTCAGGGAAGCCAGGAAGGGTTTCGCAGCGGTCGAAGCGCCTTGGGACCCTCCGGGTAAGTAGTGCGCTATATAAATGCCTATACATACATACATACATACAAAGGTTGAGGTAAGTCCTGTCAACTAAACCTAGAATTCAATCTGATGTCTCCATCTGTCGTAGGCAATATAAGGCAGCCCTTGCCACACGTAAGGGAGCATTGAAGGATGAAGCGTGGAGGGAGCTGATCGACTCCAGCACTCATAGAAATAGCTCGAAGTTCTGGAGCATTGTGAACAGGCCCCTGTATGACCATGAAGGGGGGGGGCTTGAATCGCATATTAGTGAGGAAGAGTGGGTACTTCATTTTGAAACTAATGTTTGATTGCCCGCCTGAGCACAATTACAGGAAGTCCCATGATATGAAGGAGTCAGACATCATTTTTGAGAGGGGGGAGATCATGGATCGCATGACAGGAATATCGGTAGGAAAAGAACACAGCCCTGAAGGATCCCTCCAGATCTATTAAGTCAGACCCCTCCTTTTGGGCGCCGATACTGGAGTAAGTTTTTAATGCAGTGGCAAAGTATGGCTGTCCCCAGTCCTGGGCAACCTCGACATAGTTCCTGTTTTTAAAAAAGGCGACAGAAACAGTACCCACTGTTATAGACTTATTTTGCTTATCGACTCAGTGGTAAAAGTGGTGGGACGGGTCCTCCTTCAGACACTATCATCCTAGGCAGGGGACAATATGATTATGTCGGACGTTCAGTATGGGTTTCGACAGGGACGGTCCACTGTTGCTCAGAGTCTCAATTTGTTTCTGATATTGAGCAAATATACTGTTGCTCACTCTGGGACCATTCACCTTCCCTTCATGGATCTGTCATCGGCATTTGACTGTGTTAACAGGAATAAGCTTTGGTAGTCCATGAGGGCAATGGGAGTGGAGAACAGTGTTGTTAATTTTCTTGAGGACCTGCACATGTCCACTAAAGCTAATGTCAGGTTCTCACAGGATTTGCTGGTCACTAGGGATTTTAATATTAAGGAGGGAGTCCAGCAAGGTTGTATTCTGGCCCCTTTTTTATTTAATTTTTATATTAATGAACTGGACAGCGTATTAAGGGCAACAGGTGCTGATTACCCTAGTGTATGCAGACGATGCAGTTCTCATATCCAGTACTGAAATGGGGTTACAATCACTTTTATCCTCCTTTTTTAGATTGATGACAGACAGGGATTTGGCAATTAAGAATTCCAAATCATATGTCATGCAAGTGGGGCACTCGGGGAAATAGAATTTTCAATTTAGAGTGGGGTACTCTAAGATTCCCCATACAAATGTGTTTTCTTATTTAGGGGTCCTCTTCGACAATACGCTCAAATGGGGCCCCCTATTACAGAAAAAAAGGGGACCTGGTTAGGGTGAATTCAGCAATTTTGAATTTTGCTTCTAAACTTGGGAAGAAACCTACAGGAGCTATGCTACAAGTGTATCAGGCCAAAAGCCTGGCCATAACCTCGTATGGTAGTGAAATATGGGGATACAATGTCGGAGAAACCCTTCAAGTAGCAGAAAATGACTTTTTGAAACGCTTTTTATGTGTTCCACAGGGTACATCCAGCTTAGGGAAGTTGGGGGTCCCCTATGTAAATGATGCACTCTCTCTGCGACCCCTGATTTTCTGGCTAAAATGTTGGTTGAATGTAGATCTCTCTCTTAACCACTTGATTATAAGAGATTATACGTCTCTTGATAACTCGGCTCGCATTCCATGGCTGAGTTATGTTAAAAAAAGTTTTGGAGAGTTAGGGCGGGGGTACCTATTCACCAATCCTGAATATATTACAACGATGGATGTGGAAGCGATTAAAGTAGCCTTCTTGTCAGTAAGTAATATGGAAAGGGAAGCCAAGGAGGTACTGAAACCTAGTGTGCGGACGTACATAATGCTTAAAACAACCCCAAGGGCAGAACCATACCTCATGGGGTCTTTGTCCACACATGAGAAATTTCGGTTAACTAGGTTTCGGCTGAACATTTTTTGCCTTTTGCTCGCCAGAACCAAAGGTTTTACTAGAGGTAAAGAGGCGGCTGCGACGGCCAGTCTCCGCAGGATATGCTGCATTTTATGTTTTATGTAAATTATATGAATTTCCTCGCAAACGCAACCTGGTTCCTATTTTAAAAAGAATGAATTTTAGACAGGCTCGCCCAGCATTGGTGTATCTGCAACTACTGAAAGAGGACTGCATATTTTTTTATAGTGGGGTTTTTAAAAGCTACTGTTAATTCTAGGAATTTTATGGATCTGCAAAGAGTGTTTCCTCAGACTTTTCATCTATTTATTTAACTTTATTCCTGTTTTGGTTGTCATCTTAGCTTATGCATTTAAATTATTTTTATCATGTGTAACTTTTATGGTTTGAACTAAAAACCAAATTAAGTTTTTTTTAATTGAACTGAACAGTGGGCTCACCAAATTCTGACTTGTCTCTTTTGAACCCACTACCTAATTCAATTAGTGGCTCCTTTAGCGGAGAGATAATTCTTAATACCCCAGCAGGACAACATGGTCTCTCTGTCTGAGAACTTGATGGGGGGTTCAAAGGTATAGCTATACCAATTGATAGTGGGAATCCTAGAAAGAGTGGAAGGAATACTTAAGCCCCAGAGGCAAACAACAATAGAATTGGCTACATAGAAGCTATATTCAGACAGAATTTTACTAGAAAATCTTGAAATGTTCTAATTAAATGTATGAGCTATTGTTCGAGTGTAAAGACATTACTAGACGTGCAGGACAGGCTAATAAAAGATAGTCGGAATTGGATCACAGATATGAAATTGACTTTCAAAAATCCACATTTCCAAAAAGAAGATACAGTTTAGGCTTTAATGACAGAGATCTCACAAATATGACACAGTTCAATATTTAATTTCCTATGTTTGAAAGTGGAGTGAGTTGGATAGATGGAAATGTTGATGGGAAAAGAAAAAAGAACCAAAGAAAGTTATATTAGAACTACCTCCAGCTGGAACAGAGGAGGAGAATGAGGATATACGTATGCTTCCCATGAAAGAAGAGCCTGGTGGAGGGTATAAAAATTTTGAGACTAAATATATCCATAATGAGACTGCTTCTTTCTTTGAAAATATACTATCATGGTATCGCTTCATTGATAATATCTTTTTCGTCTGGCAGGGTGAAGAAGAAGATTTTATTAATTTTTTCATAGCAAACAAGATAAATACACCGGAATGGGTTGATTTCATTGATCAATACGACATTATTATGTTGCAGGAAACTTGGTCACTGACCCCAACCTTTCGGCAGGGGTATTTGAATTTCCATATGCCTGCAATTAGAAATCGAGTGGGTCGTCCCTCTGGGGGCCTGTTAATTTGGATACGTCAGACATTGAATTGTACAATTAAACAAAGGTCCATACCATCCAATGACATCATAGCTCTTAATATTAGTTGGGAAAATGGCCAACAACTTGTCCTGTTTAATTTCTATGCCAGGGGAGTTGGTTGTGGTAAATCCTCAGAGGTCATAACAACTTTAGAGCAGAACATTGAAATGTTATCACCAACACCTCACGTAATAGTGGGCGGGGATTTTAATACCACCTTCGAACCCTTGGGTGAAGAGGATAGGATCCTGGCCGAAGAGGAGGATGCTAAATGGGGAATACCTCATCTGGAGGTCCCTGCTATCAGGAAATGGAGCACAGTGGCAATTCAGCTAAAGAGTCCCTGTCTAGCAAGAGGGTTGAGAGCAGTAAATGGGCGCTCACCCTCTGACTTAATAGGGAAAAATACATTTGATAATGGCCGAGCAGCTAGCAGAATTGACTACCTATTATTGGATGTAAGGGTTTGGAGCAAACTGGTAGATATGGTAGTGAAAGACAAACTAGAAAGTGATCATAACCCCCTATGCCTGACCCTTCACTCCTACCAAGAAGCTATGGAGCTCTCCAGCAAAAAAGAAATGGTGACGCAAGATGTTGTATGCTCAAACAATCATCGGCATCTGAAGTGGAGTATGTTACTAGAAGATGTATCTAAATTAGAGGTCCTTAAACAACTAGTAGCTTATGAAGTTAACAAGATCAAGTCCCACTGTGGGAAGTTTAACTTCAAAGACTACATGATGGAGGCCCATGAGAAGCTCTTCTGTAAAATCCAAAGCTTCTTTATTAAAACAGTAGTTCCCAACAAAACGAAAAAGGATCAAAATAGTCAAGGATGGTACGACAAGAGTTGTAGGCTAGCACGACATAACCTAAGTACGGAATTGAGAACTGGAAATGCAATAACAGTTAGGATGGCCAGAAACCATTATAGACAGACCCAAAAACAGGCCAAGAAACGCTGGGATGAGGATTGCTGGTATGAACTAAAGGAGGCCTGTGCTGCCAAGGATTCTAAACGTTTCTGGGCCTCAGTAAAATGGGAGAAGGGAGGGATAGCTGCCCAGCCTTTGAACCAAGTTGCGAAAAATAATTGGATAGAGTTTTTCCAACCACAGTATGCCCGAAATCCAGCCTTCAACCATGACCAACCCCCCCCCCCACATGTTTTATTAAAAAATCCAATATTTGATGAAAAGGATGTAAGTAAAGTATTGGATTGTGTAGCGGGGGGAAAAGCGCCGGGCATGGACAGAATTCCGGAAGACATATTTCTATCGGACCGGAATTCCTGGTGTAGTTATTTTACAATGTTGGCCAATGCTGTGGCAATGGGAGGGGAAGTACCTGCTTCATGGAAGGGAGCTGAAATTATCCCCATATTCAAAAAAGGCGACAAAACTCTGGCTAAAAACTATAGACCCATTAGTCTCATTGACACAGCCCAAAAACTGATGGGCCGCCTAGTCCAGAATAAACTGCAACAATGGATCGATGAAAAGAACATACTGTCACCATACCAGGCAGGGTTTCGCCCCTTAACCAGTAGCGTAGACCAAGTCCTACACTTCCTAACCATCTATTGGAGAAACGTTACACTAAAGAAGGGGACATTGTATGCAGTTTTTGTGGACCTAAAAGCAGCTTTCGACCTGGTCCCCAGAGAAAAACTGTGGCAGACCCTGGCTGATGCAGGCCTAAGTCAGGAACTCCTTACTCTCCTTGTTCGTCTCCATGAAAATAATTTTGCTAAAATCAGGTGGGGCAAGCAAGGAGAAGTAACAGATCCCTTTCCAGTAGAGCGTGGGGTGAGGCAAGGGTGCGTCCTAGCACCGACACTATTTTCAATTTATATAAATGGTATTGTCGAATACCTACAGAAATCCCCTAGTGACGCCCCAATCATAGCAGGCTCCCACGTCCCTGTCCTGATGTTTGCGGACGACCCGCTCTTACTTTCACGCACCCCGAGCGGTCTCCAAAAAGTGGTTGATGCCTTTGGTGAATTTTGTGATGGCAAGGGCCTTGAATTGAATACTACCAAAACCAAATTCATGTGCCTTAACCAACAGTCCACCTTCAAAGGTGTAATAAAATATAAAGGTATTCCCTTAGAAAAAGTGGACTCTTTTTCCTATTTAGGCATCATCCTACAGGAAAATATGAAGTGGAAATCGCATATTAATACAACAGTATTGAAGTTTAGACAGCTAGCAGGCGCAATTGCTTCAAAACATCGAGCCTCACTAACTAAGCCGGTAAATTGTGCACTTGAAATTTACAACATGAAAGTATTGGGTGCCTGTTTATATGGATCCGAACTATGGGGGTTTTCAAATTTGGGAGAACTGAGACGTGCAGAAAACAGATTTTTGCAAGGGCTTGTAATGGTACCACAAAGCACACCTATATCTCCTCTAAAATTGGATCTTGGCAGGAAAAATATAGAGGACATAGCTAGGCTTCGGCCTCTTCTATACCGGAGACGTCTGATGGTGACCCCTGAATTAAGTCACTATGCTGCAGCCCTGACGGATGTTGTTAAGTTCGATTGTTTCCATTGTATCCCATGGCTAAAGGATCTACGGGGACTTCTTGTAAAGCTGAAATTGGAACATCTATGGGATACTAATGACGTGGCTAGTTTTCCCTCGAAAGCAAAGTTGAAAGAACTATATTGGGAAATGGTGTACCTTACAATGTTTTGTAATGGATCCAAATCAAAACTAACAACTCGATTTTTGGATATAAAAATGTACCCCTCATGCGAACTATTTTGGGACGTAATTGAACGACCGCATGATAGAAAATTATATTTCCAATTTCGTATAGGTACATTACCAGTGAATGCTTTCAAGAAACACTGGTCTCCAGCATGGGATGAACATTGTCACCATTGCAAAGATCAAACTGAGCACATTTCCCATTTGTTGTTCTGTTGCCCACTGTACTCGAGTCCAAGGCGCACATGGCTAAAGCCAGTGTGCCTAAACATGGGCACTCGTAGCCAATCGGTAGCCCTCAGGATACTGGAATCCGATTGTTCCACTCCGTTTGTGGTTGCTGTAGCAAAATTTCTTGCTTGGGCATGGACAATCCGTACTCGCTCGCTAATGTCAAATACAACATAATGAATTATGCCTATTACTATTCCACCATTCCGTCACATGAATTGCTATTTTTTTAGAATAATACCTTATATGAATTGTGAAAATCTTCTTGTATTTTAATATGTATTTTATTCGACTATCAATGTTTAATATGTATTTTAGAAAGTATTTTATCTGTAGTATTTATTGTATTAGGGCTAGGTGAATGCTTTTATGACAAATGTCGAATAAAGCTTTGAAACTTGAACTTGATTAATTTTTTCAGTGGGTTAATCTATGCGATAACAATCTCAAATTCACTATGAAAACAAGTAAAGAAAAGGTGGAATTCTTTGACATCTGAATTGAACATGAAAACCAACATCTTTCTGGTTCACTATACACCAAACAGAGGGCCAAGAATACCCCTCTCATTACAGTAGCTTCCATCCACACTGTCAAAAAGAAGGCATTCCCTTCAGCCAATTTCCACAGCTGAGTAATAACTATTGAACCTTACAGAATTCACAAAACATGCAGAGATACTCAAACGTAACTGTTGGAAAGGGGTTACCCCAAACGACTAGTTTGCGACTCCTTCAAAAGGGCCAAATATTTTAATAGAGACACCATGTTTCAGGCCAGGGAGAAAAAGGTAGAGAATAAATTGGTCTGTGTCACACGTGATGCCGCTCACACCTTGACCTAGTCTATTGTGTCTTGTGTCCATGAGGCTATGGATATGTGGGAGAATCAGGGACAGAAATACGACTTCGAATAGGAGAATATAAGTCAAATATCTGCGATCAGAAGACATCAGCACCCATTGTCCAAATTGGCTGGATCAGGGACAAACTGATAAAGAACTTAGATGTAAAAAATTGTGCCCCTGAGAGGGATGGATGACAAGAAGTATCGTAAAAGAGGGAGATTTTCTGTTTTTTCTACTACACACACATAAACAAGCATTTACAATGCAATGGTCTCACCTTTGCAAAAGTTAGAGCTATTGGCATTGTAAATGACAACATTTGTATTTATGTGTTGGTTTTGAAAACAGATAAATAAATGGCATTGTAGGAAGGTGGATCCTGGGATCCTGCTAATCAGGGCCCCAGGCTATCTGCTCTCTCTGAAAAATGGACTCCATGTACTCTAGGTACATCTCCAATTGGATATTGGGTCACCTTATCAGCCCCTGTACAGTGTACTATAGGTACCCAGGGCATAGGTGCATCCAAGGCCTACCAGAGGCTGCAGCATATCTTATGCGACCCCTGGCTGGCCATCCAAACTGACACAACTGGCTGATCACTCAGCTGGGGCAAGAGGGTGTAATCACCCCTTGCTTAGATATAGTATACCTATATCTGGACACATGAAATGAAATGAAATTTGATTTGTAGAGCGCATGGCTGCCCGAAAGCGTCCCAGCGCTTGCTTAGGGAACCCGTCCTGGTATTCCCCTGCGAGATAACCCATTACTGGGCATCCCCAAGGTGAAAGCCAGGCATCCCGCTGCGAGGGGCCGTTGTGGAGATTAAGCAAGCTATTGCCCAGAGTTACAGAGTGAGACTCCATGATTGGAATAGGCACCGAGGCGAGAATTGTCAGGTCCGGGGAAATTGAGCCCAAGACCCGCCGAGGCGGGGAATTGAACCCTGGTCCGCCCCAGACCTCTGCATCAGGGTCTGCCGCTCCAACCACTTGAGCCACACTTCTCCACCTCCTCATATACACCTATAAGTCACTCCTATGGCAGGCCTTAACAATCCTGGAGGCAGAGGGCTTGGTTTTATGTGAGATGGTGCTCTAGCATGAGCTGAGCCTCTCTGCTGCTTTCGGAACCATGTCCTTATAGCTGTTCCGGGATATTGCCATACCACATACTCTTAAGTGCATTATGAACCTCGCGGTTAAATGATATCTCTGGTTTGGCTTTATCAAAACATGTTGTGTAAGGTGTCATACGCTTTGGAATACTACCCCCTCACCAGTCCTGGTGACAGGGGTAGCATTCCACCCTTCTAGAGGGAGAAGACATGTTACTTTCCTTAAACGCGGTTAAAACTAACCAGAGCCTCAGCATCACAAAATGGATGCTACTGCCACAGACACGACTCTGGCCTCCTGCTGCTGACCGAAACTCTGGCAGGGGAGGCCTGGACAATAGGTTTCCTGTCACAGGGAGGTGTTACACCACCCCAGACAGGAGATAGTGGATTGGGGCAGGGAGGGCTGAATGAAACTAGACACTGCCGGGGGCACTCAAGGTGTCCCATGCAAATTCCAGTTCAAACCGGTGCTGGGGCACTCCAGCCCCAGCTCGGGCGTGAAACTGGACAAAGGGAAAGGGGTGTAACCACCCCCTTCCTGGGTCCCACCCATAGGAGGGACCTAGCAGGTGATCCACCCCCTTGATTTGGAATAAAGGTAGGAGCTGTGCCATGGCACATCAGATCATCCTGACTGAAACTTTGAAATGAAACTCTGGACCCTTCGACATCCTACTTGACGTAGAAGACTGAAGAATCTCCCTTGTGGTCAAGGAGTGGCCACCCTGTGCAAGCAAGCACCATCAGCGCTCTAAGGTTTTCTTTGCTGTTGCTCCCGCCGGAGCTTGAACAACTGAGACCCAAAAGACCCAAACTCCCAGACTTCCAACAGCCCGATCCATAGTCCTAGCAAAGCTGAGACCCGTGGAGGCGACGTGAGACGTGGGACCGGCCATCTTGGAAAGCCAGCAAAGTGCTTCCTGTGCAGCTCCCAAAACACCTTCGATGCTGTACTTTGGAGTTTGAGAAGCCCCAGTCCCAAGCAGCCCGTGCACCAAAAATCACCTCTCCACACTCACCGAGTGCTGCGTGGGGCCCTTTTGCACTTTTCCTGCTTGACGAATTGTCCGGTCACTTGCCCGTTGGCTAGTGGCCTCTGAGATGATGAACCTTCAATTTTGAACTGCTGGTCTGGTTGCTCTAGACTGGCCCTAGCTCCCCTAAAAAGGAGCCCCCGATCTGACCTTCCTGGTCCAATCCAGAAGCCATCTTTGAGTCCTGCGTGGGTTGCATTTGCCAAGGCTTGGTGACTCCGATTCGAAAACCGACACTGCCGACAGCAAAAGCCTTTGTGGGGCAGCTCGTGTCGACCAGCTGGTCATCCTCGATCCTTCCTGGTCAACGTAGCAGTGGCGACAAACTACTCAACAGCACATGATCGCAACCCGACATTGCCTGGTTCCGTCCTGGTTCCATCCTGGTTCCATCCTGATCACTCCCTAGTGACCTAGAGTCTGTCCCCTCTGCTTTCAGGTTGCAAGCACTGGCAAATGAGCAAGGCCAGCTAAATAGAAGACAGTGTTCACTTCACCATGCTGAACCAGTCTGTAATGGAGGAGCAGAGCTCGCCAGCCCTATTCTCTATGGATGATGCCCCCGACCTGACGACGTACACATTTCTCTTTTAGCCCCGTCCTTTTCAGAATGGGCTCCCATACTTCCTGCTGACTTAAAATGTTTCTTATCTTCTTTATGGGGCCATCTGACCCCATAAAGGTTTTACCACAAACGTAAGGCAAGGAACCCAGTCTGAAAAGGACGGGGCTTAGAGAGAAAGAAGAACGTCACTAGGACCTCTTCTCCAATGGCTGGCCACCGTTTAGGGAGCCATCCAATGGAAGAGGGGCGGGGTTTAACCCTCGCTAGTGAAGTACACTCTAAAACATAAAATCTCACGAGCTCGACTGCCCATGTGCGCAGTAAGCCACGCTAGACCTAAAAAGGACAATGAAATGACACCGTGGAAAAATGCTCTGTAGGCTGGCAGGAGCGGCTGCTTTCCCTCTGTTTCTATGTCTCCAGGTTCTTTTTCTGTCCATGTTTTTGATTCAGAACTGCATGTTTATGAGCAGCCAACATCTCTATGTAGATGTTCTGTTTTTCTTGGAACTCATCATTTTTACTGAATGGTTTCGTATTATCCTTTTCTTAATAGGAGCTCGTTTATTTTAGAATCTTTCTCACCTTTTTGGCATCTCTTATACGGGTGTTTTCATGCTTATTCTCTTTTAGGCTTTTTTAATTAGAATTTGTCCTTAAAATGTCTATCTATTAAGATGCATTATTTCTTATTCACTCTCATGTAGTGAAGTCTTTCTCTTTATATTTTTGTATATATATATATATATATATTTCCCGGCCTCGCTCCAACAGAACAAGCATGAGCCGCACTTTTTATAGTAAGTGAAAGCTTTATTTTCATCAGCATTTTCCTAATATATTTCGGTCTCCCAGACCTTCATCGGAGGACAGCTTTATCATCACAGGACCCCAAGACGCAACCACATTCCGCTGTCAGCGTTATCAGATTTTTAATGCCCCCTGGTGAGCTCCTTGATAGTCTAGTCAGGATATGGGCATGCTGGTAATTGTAGTGCGTTAGGGTTACTAAGTTCTTACCCTTCTGTGGGCGATGTTAGCGCTTTCACTCCACCATAACCCCCAAGCAGATAGCCTTTCATGCTACTGTGGACCGAGCCAAAGTCCAGTCCGTGGGGGTAGCTCGCTGCCCTTGTTGCTTGCGCAGTCTTCAAAGTGTGGTCCAATTGTTGTATGTACTTTATTTGATATAAAATATCATAAAAGCATGAACAAGAATGATTTAAGAATAGAAAATCTGTCAATTCATACAACAAGCTACACTATAAAATTTGTCTAAAATGTCCAATAAAAGCTTATACAATATATACAATAAAAACAGATATCATTTACGAGTTGGCATATGTACAACATTTGAGCTCTTAAAACACTAACTCTTACTGTGCTTTAGCAGCTTGGTACGTATCAGCCAGGCATTGCCCAAGTATTTTGCTACCGCACAGATCATGCTGGGGGAGGAAGTATCTGCTTTAAACATGCGTAGTGCTGCCCTGTAGTCCTTAAACCCCAAATTTCTACATGTAGGTTTAATTCATTTCCTCCTGGCGGCCCTATAAGCGGGACATGCAAAGAGGAAGTGGGGGAGCGATTCTGATGGCGCTTGTCAACCTGGGCAACTTGCAGGAGTTGAACTATGGGTCCTCCAGCCCGCTACCAACTCATTAAGTGGGAGCATTCCTAGCCTTAACTTCATATAAAGCATTCTATCTCGAGGAGATTGTATAAAATCGAGATAATGCTCAAATATGACATCCTGCTTGTGCTCTAAAAACTGTTCTGTAAGGGTCCCCCAATTGGGTTTTTGTGCCTCTACCCCTTTCACCCATTCCCAGTATGCCTTTTTGACAATTTGCTTAGCAGGCGGGGTCTGGCTTACCCATGCCTCTCCAAACCCAATTTCTATTACCGACTACTTTAATTTACAGATGCACTTGATCTTATTCCCTGAGTCTAAGCTGATGATCTCACTCAGTGCAGTGGCATAGTTGGCCAATTCAGGGGTCCTTCTTAGGTGCACCCAAAAAAGTAATGGTCGTAATCTTGCAATATTTGTAAAGGACTGCTTCCCCAAGTCACTACGGAGTGGAGCTAGAGGGGTGGAGAGAGGGAGGGAAACCCGGCCTCTCTAAAACTTGTTCTCTAATCTGTCTAGATCCAAAACATTATCAAATACCAATAATTCCGACCCGTAGAGCTTCCATGTCCAAAAGGTCTCCCCAAAGTCGGATATCTAGCAAAATATAATCAACCCGTGATGGGCAGCTGGACCTTTTGTATGTATTAGACCCTTTTGGATAGGAACGTGTTCGTCCATTCACTGCTCTTAAATTGTACTCCACAGATAGAGCATTCAGTTTTGTAACTCTTTGTCTCCACTTTTTAATTGGGGAAAGGCTAAGCAGTGGGATGGCAAATTTGCTGTCCTGCTCCCCAGCACATCCTCCTCGCTTAGCGGTTCGAATGTGCAGTTAAAATCTCCTGCCACTATATTGACAGAATTGGGGGGTATAGTGGACAGTTCAGAATCTAGTACTGCTAAAATAGCTGATGGAACGTTCCCAGGGGACCCTCTAGCATACACATTAAATATCTCCACGTTGGGACTGTTTGGAGGACCTTTCACCATCAGGTGTAGGATGTCTTTGGATGGAGTAGTGTGCATGATGGTTGTCCAGTTTAAGGAAATGCTGAGCCCAATGTGGAGACCCCCGGGCTTAATGCTGGGATAAAATAAGTTGTAAATCCAGATTTTTGTAGGGGGACCAGACTCCAAGTCTCTTGGAACAAGCAGATATCCTGTTTATCAATAAAATCATTCCACTCGGGGAGAAGCAATTTTTTTTCTAGTCCTGCAATATTCCATGAGAGGAGACGGATTTCCCCAGTGCTACTTGCTTCCTCGATGCATGCATCATTTGTACTCCCCCCTCATCTCTACCGGTCTCTAAACCACTAGGACAAGCAGGTTCATCATCCCTAAGCCCATCGACTACTTCCTGACGGGGATCCATAGTCAGGGCCTTGTCTAGTCAATCAATTGAGCCTAGGCCAGACTCTAACCCCTTCCTCTCTGATGACCATTGTGGGGTACAACAAAACTGAATTGCGGAGTGCCCAGGTGGGACAGTGCGGAACTCAAGTTCCACCAAGTTCTTAGCAATTGCGACGCTGAATAACTGTATCTCAATACAGTCTGTCTGTGAACTTCCCAGGCTGACCCTACTTACTTTTGCCAGGTCCTCTCTTATCACCGACCTGCAACCCCTTACATGTCTTATCCAGTGTATCACTTTGTTTTTAAGGGATTCACTACTCTCATAGCTTTGGTTACTTGTAAGCCTTGGAACCTTAGTCATGTATATTTTGGGAAGGGAATTCTCTAGAGGGGTGCTTCCCATGTGTGTGCCTGTTCTTACTTGGCTACCCTGGCCTTCCCTGGATGGGGCGCTGCTGTGGTAGTTTTCTTTAGAAGGCTGTTGTTCTGCCGCAACACGCCTATTCCCCGTGACTATGTCTGGATTACACCAGAGATTAGAATTAGGATTTTTAAGAAGTTTGGGCCTTTCAGGGGGTCCCTGTGCACGGATCTTATGCCCTAAAGCTGGCCTCAACCCTGCACCCTCAGTATCCCCCACCAAGGGCCTATCGTAAACACTACAGGGAGTGGGGTGTGTAGAAGGAACGACTGTAGCAGGGGGTCTATACCCATGGCTAGAGTCGGATAGTGCAAAAGGGGAAGAAGTGTTGCTTCGAATGTGACTAAATACATCCACCTTCTTTCTCAGCGAGGCTAATTCTCTTTCAAGGAATGCTATTCTTTGTAGTATTGTGCTAATGTTCAAAGAGCAAGTGCTACAGGTCACAGTACTATCAGGGGATTGTGTTGCATTTTCTTTGCTCAAAACCTTTGCTATGACATCCTCATCAATGGATTCTAAAATTTTAAATCTATTTAAGCACAGTGTTTGGGCCTTATCTATATCTACATCTAGATTCCCTTTGGTGGTGTCTCCAGGTATTGCACTAACATTCTGCACTGTTGGAAGCGTCACTGAGGTACCCTCAGCTGGTCTATGTACCTCTCCAATGGTATAACTTTGGGGTGTTCTCTTGCTAAAAATTGCTGGGATTACTCTTCTCTGTGCCCCAGCTAGTACATCATGTAGTGGACCATTGTTGGCGGCTGGGAGAGTTGTGTTATTGGCTCCCAAAACTTCCTCACATTCATTTACGATTGCTTCGATCCTTGTTAGGACACAATTGCTAGCCGCATGTGCTACTTTCTTTGGTTTTTCCCCTTTTTTGTTGGAGCTGAACCTACCCCCTCCGTTGACTTCCTTTTCCCCATCTCTTAGTGCTTGTACAGGGGGGGGTGAAAAGAGGGTTCCAATAGAGTTAGCACGACCCCTTGTTATCCCACAAATCCACTCAACCCCTTAAGCAAACAATTGTATAGAGAGACCAATCTCCTGACAGTCACTGCTCAGCCCCGGCTGACTGGAGCAGACAGTACCTTATTGTCCACAAGTCCCGCTACTCAAAGAAGTAAGGGGGGGGGGCCCAGTCCAGCCCCCTCCGACGGATGGCCACATATGGCCCACCCTTTGCCTGGGCTTAGCCCGGCGACGCCTGCGCGCATCCCGCGACGCGGGAACTCCGGCGTCCTTTTGTGCGCCACCTGGCGCAGAATCACTGTGTGGGTGGAGTCAGCAGGGAGGTCAGCAGGGAGCCCTGGGAGATGTGGTTTCCCCCCCTCAGCGTCCGCGCGCGGGTTGTGAAAGGCGGCGGGGGAGACCAGGGAGGGCACATAGCGCGTCCTCGCGCCCCCGTCACGACCCCCAAGGCAGGAGAGCTCCGATGGATTTAGCAGGCGCAGGTCAGGCTGTTGCAGAAGTCACCCGCTCTGCCGGAACTCCAGCATCCTTTTGTGCGCCCCCTGGCGTGGAATCACTGCGTGGGGGGAGTCATCAGGGAGGTCAGCAGGGAGCCCTGGGAGATGTGGTCTCCCCCCTCAGCGGCCGCACCCGGGTTGTGAAAGGCGGCGGGGGAGACCAGGGAGGGCAGCACAGCGTGTCTCGCGCCCCTGTCACAACCCCCAAGGCAGGAGAGCTCCGGTGGATTTAGCAGGCACAGGTAAGGCTGTTGCAGAAGTCACCCCATGTATATTTAGAAAGTTGAGAGAGGCAGTGAGAATGCATGCCCTCTCAGCTATGCCAGTGGTGAGATTTTACAGCACTCCTCCCCCTAGTACCCAGCCTCAAACCCAGGTTTAAACAATCAGCATTTCCAGCAGGGAGAGTCCAAATTTAACCTCCAGTTGCACCCCAGCTGCAATGCAGTACATGTGGCTTTACCCCCGAAGCTTGAAGTAATGCCAGAGTCACCAAAGTCATTCCTGGTGATGCCACTTCAGTAAGCACTCTCTCCTCATTCTCCTCACCTGCCCCGCCAGGGCACAAGTCCTAAAAATAGAAGTGGGGGAATGCTGTCACCGGAAGTGACGTCACAACAGGAAGTGACGTCACGTAAGGTGACTTGCACCATTGCGCTCATTGCCTCCCCTCCGCAAAGATAATGGTGTCCTCTCAAAATTAACGCACCGGCACCTAGATCCTCGGGAGACGGCGCGCAAATTAGCATTCGCCCCTCGCAGTTAATGACAGAGAGGCCAAAGAGTGAAGTCCAGCTGTTTGGCAGGGGGGACAGCATCCACCCGGTAAAATAAGTGGGGGGACGCCGCCCACCCGCGTGGTACCCCAACTCGAGCCCTGTGCCCGCAGCGCCGGAGCCTCCGAGGCTTACCGCTATATTCTGCACTTTGACGGCGACCTCATGAGACGAGACAGCCTCGGCGTCCTCAGAAAGAAAAAAGCAGCGCAAAGGTCAGCGTGAGAGAGGCAAACGCTGAGACTGGTGAATATCGCAGAATCACTGTGCTGAACTGCGACAAAGGAAACCAGCGGGAAGAAGGCAGGTGGAAGGCAGGTAGAAGGCGGGTGGAGGGCGTGCTCAAGCAGGCAAAGGCAATGGCTCCCGGCAGTGAAGAAGGAAGACGGTGGGTACCTCAGAATATTGCTATTTAACTGTAAAAATGGTGGTAACAAATGATTTATAAAAATCACAGACCTGTCATAGACCTGCGCATATTGTAGCTCATAGATGTAAAGCACTCTATAATATTAACAAACAATACTACCACGGAAAATATATATATATTAGAAGGCACCATGAAGATTTGATCTATGGCCCTCCCATCTTGTTTTGAGCCCTTTTACCTGCTGTGTTTGGCGTTTTTTCTGTATTTATTCACCCAAAATGGCGACCTTGTTACATCGTTATCGGCGTCCATCCAGGTAGGCTTTGGCTTACTAATTGCGGAAAGAACAATTTCATTCCGGTCACATTATTAGAAAGAGACACGTGACAGTTCGGCCACCGTCGGACCTGACCTTACCATAGGCCGTTCCCATAGCTTTATATGGCAGACCACCGGCGTCCTTATCGCTTTTCACATTGAGGGCAGGGGCGGATTAGCAATGCAGGCACTCGGGCATGAGCCGAAGGGCCGGTGTCTCAGTGCACTCTGTGAGCCGGTTTTTCCCCCTTTACCAGTCCACAGAGATTACTGATAGGGAGAGGAAATCAGGTTCGCCCGGTGTTCAGTCGTTTTGTCTCCCCATCGGGATGATCTCCCCCTTCCCATAAGCCCCATAGGGGGTGACCAAACCAACGGGGGAGAGCATCTAGTTAGCTCATAGCTGTATTTGTAAGCTCCCCTCTGAGTAGGGGGAGACCAAACTAATGGGGGAGATCATCTAGTTAGAACCTGGCCAGTTCAGTGATGATCAGCTGTGGCCTCTCCTTGACCCCCTGCCTTGCCAAGCAATCATCTGATGGTGGGCTGGGGAGGGGTGATTGTGTGCCGGGGGGGCAGGTGTTGCTCAGGCTTGTGAGCTATTTTCACCTCGGCTCCCTGGGGCCCACGCAGCCCAGAAACAGTGTTTGCTTTAACACCTTGCCCACAGCCCTTTATTCAGGGCATAGTGGGGAGGAAGAATGGGTCTCACTATGGGGGCTAGGTGATGAGGGGAACTGCGCCAGCTGTACCTTAGCCCCCCTCAGTCCCATGGATGGCCCAGAAGCTATGTTTTAGCTTTAGCCCCTCTCCTCCCACCCATTGCCCTGAGGCAGTGAAGGGCTGGGAAGGGTTGAGTAATTTACAAATAGCTGGGGCCTTGCTGTTTTCAGATGCTCCTGTGCTGGAGGGCTGAGGAATCATTTTTTAAGAGAAAGGGCCTTGCTGTTTTCAGTTGCTCCCTTGCTGGAGGGCTGGGGAGTAATTTTTTAAGAGAAAGGGGCTTCTCTGTTTTCAGATGCTCCTGCACTGGAGGGCTGGGGAATACTTTTTTAAGAGAAAGGGGCCTCTCTGTTTTCAGATGCTCCTGCACTGGAGGGCTGGGGAATAATTTTTTAAGAGAAAGGGGCCGCTGTTTTCAGATGGTCCTGCTCTGGAGGGCTGGGAATAATTTTTTAAGAGAAAGGGGCCTTGCTGTTTTCAGGTGCTTCTGTGCTGAAAGGCTGGGGAATAATTTTTTAAGAGAAAGGGGCCTCGCTGTTTTTTTCAGTTGCTCGTGCGCTGGAGGGCTGGGGAATCATTTTGTAATTGAAAGGGGCCTCAGTGTTTTCAGATGCTCCTGTGCTGTAGGGCTGAGGAATAATTTTGTAATAGAAAGGGGCCACGCTGTTTTCAGATGCTCCTGCGCTGGAGGGGCTGGGAACAATTTGGTAGTAGAAAGGGCCTGTCTGATTTTAAGGTGTTCAGCTTGTAGGACATTGTCACCTTGACCCTGTGTCCTTCCCAAGACCAATATTCTCCCACTTACATTCCTTGTGTGTTTCATGGAAAGGCATGGCCATGAATGTGGGCCACCCCGTGAATGTGGGCCATGCCCCGTGAATGTGGGCCATGCCCCGCGAATGTGGGCCACACCCCGCAAATGTGGGCCACACCCCGCAAATGTAAGCCACTTTTTTCGTCAGTGCCCGGGCCAAATTGGGATCCCAACACGACCCTGATTGAGGGATACGTTTGCTTCCTGATAGCCCCTATTTTCGGAAAAGGGATCATGAATGTTTTGCTTCCTTTGTTCATAGAGCTCACTTAGGTAGGTTAATATCTCCTATAATGCTTCATGTTAGCCTCGTACCTCTCTGCCAGTCTATTTTTCTCTATGTTTACTATGGGCTCTTTATGTAGGACATGTGTCATTACTCCTGACTATAGTTAATGGCAAATATGACATGGAGGGTTCAAATGGCCAAGATACGAACAGGGGGGAAATACTTTTTTCTATATTGAGCATTTTATAATATATTTGCTCTCATTTGTATTCATATAACTTGTGTCCTTTATAACTTAATGACCTATGGCTCTGTCTGGTTAACCATGCTTGTTTTTGTTCATCTTCTAGTGGTGACGATCAATAGGCATATTTTAGTGCCAGTGATCTTGCACACTCATTGATAAAGACATTACCAGTTTTATTTCTGATTTGTAGATTCTTTTGTATCCATTGTGTTTTGTGGCTCTAAGAAGCCCTGTGAATTTGGTCATTCCGCCCCTGGATTTGAGACTATCTGAACAAGACCTCCCTTGAGGTAGATCCTCTTATGATGCTATATATATATATATTCAGTGAAAAAACCATAGGTTATAGACCATTTATAGTTAGGGATTAGCATTTACAAAACCTTATTTTACTTGCACAAAACCATTGAAATTCGTATATATAGTTAGTTGCACTAACTATATATCGCGCACCCGCAATCCACCGCTGATGATGTCACATATTACATCATTCATGACATGGTCAGTGATATCACTGATGACATCACTGATGACATCTCAAATGACATCACTGATGACATCACTGAAGACATCTCAAATGGCATCACTGATGACATCTCATTTGACATTACTGATCACATCACTGATGACATCATTCATGTGATAATACGATGAACCTCTTCAGACTCTAATATAACCTTAGATACACTCAGTGTAAACAGACACTCACAGACTGTCACTCATCGATGGAGTTACTCACACACCTAGTCAGTCATGCAAAGAATCAATCACACCTCCATTTCCTCAACTATACAGTTATACACACCTTACTTATTCAAACATATACTAAAACATATTTACTCTCTCATACAATCCCTGATACAAGTTCACAATGATCCATACAGCCACTCACACATTCACTGGCTCTTATGCACAGTTATTTATATATGTCAACTCTCACATGTACTGTGTTTTACATATGTACTTACTTTGACATGTAGCACTGAGATCTCCATTCACTCACCAATACACTCATGCACACAGTCAACCGCCCATACAGCTGTTTCCACATGCACTTTTGAACCCATACATCTAGTGAATCAACTGCTCACACATCTATGCACAGAGTCATACACCTCCCAGCCACCCACACACACACTCAGTCTCCCATACAAATACTTGGGCAACCAATCAATAACCCATATAGTTACTCATATAGCTAATGATCAACACATGCAGCAATTTACAAAACAACAGACATAATGATGCACAAATTAAGACAGTTTAGTCACTAACCCATGCACTCAGTGAGACACATCTAATCACTCACTCATACAGTCAGTCATGCACCTACTAAATCCTTCATCCAGACACTTATAAATCCACTCATTCTTCAATATGTAAGACATATTTTAACTTTACAGAAACACACAGTCACTGGATGTTGTCATCAGTGATGTCATCAGTGATGTCATTTGAGATGTCATCAGTGATGTCATCAGTGATGTCACTGACCATGTCATGAATGATGTAATATGTGACATCATCAGCAGTGGATTGCGGGTGCGCGATATATAGTTAGTGCAACTAACTATATATGCGAATTTCAATGGTTTTGTGCGAGTAAAATAAGGTTTTGTAAATGCTAATCCCTAACTATATATGGTCTATAACCTATGGTTTTTTCAGTGAATTTTCAAGGTTTTGTAAATGCTAATTCCTAACTATATATGGTCTATAACCTATGGTTTTTTCAGTGAATTTCAATGGTTTTTTAGTAGCAAATATCAAAAGCTTTAAAATGTCAAGTACGTGGTAGGTAAAAACATTTTCGTGTTTATGCACGCTGATGTGCTTTGAACGCTGCCCCCCCTCCTCTTTTCTTTTAGGAGTATTCTCTCTTTGCAGATAGTGAAGGGTAGGTAACACAGGCCTTTGCCCCCGTTGTAACCCGTCGTGCCTGCTTCCCTCTCCATTTGATTGATTGTTATCCTAGCATTTATTGTTTTGGAATTGGTTCTCTTTTGTTCATTCTCTATTTACAAACAAGCACAGAGTCACAATACTCTGTTTAGTCTTTGCAGATAGTGAAAAATCGTTAAAACAAAAGGAATCAAGCAAAATCAGTAGGCCACTAATGGGATCTCTTTTTGACCTCGCTAAAATAGAAACATTATGAACAACCCCTTTTGAGAAATACGAAACTAGTGAGAGGAACTGAGCTCGACACCATGATGGCTGCAAAACAGCTCGGCTCCGCCGCCCACCCCACCCAAAATAACGACAAACCCTATGCAAATATTATAAATATATACAACACACCAGCAAAGTAACAGGGTAAAACGTTTTATTAAATAACTATTTACATGGCAGCCTGCTGCAACATCGATCCAAACAAGCCTTTGTATTTGGGGCTCAAAATCAACAAGTAACAGGGTAAAACGTTTTATTAAATAACTATTTATATGTCAGCCTGCTGCAACATCGATCCAAACAAGCCTTTGTATTTGGGGCTCAAAATCAACCATCAATAGTAAGATTTTCATAGGTGAGTGTAGGTTCATGATTTTCCATCCACAGACTAAAAGCCTGGAGTGGGAGTGAAAGAATAATAACTAGGTAAGAAGGAAGGCAGAGGCTGTGGGCTCTGGATATGGTATGTTGCTTGGTCCCTGAGATGCTTCAATGTCACTGCCTTGCACAAATGGCATAAGTCCTGGATGTTGGGTGCCATAGTTGAGGGTTCCGAGCAGCGCTTGTAACACTGTCTGAAGCTTATTTGCACCTGCTGCAGCTTCACTATTCTCAAAGTAAGTGGGGGCTGTTTGTGGACCTGACTGCATTGGAAAACAATGTGATGCGGTGCCTCCCTGAACCGCTTGACGGAGGCCCCCGAGATAATTGCGCCTGCTCCACACCTTGTCCCACAATCCGTTTGACCTGAAGACACGTCCTGCGGTGCCCTGGTCCGACCATCACATATACCTGCGCCAGGAAACGGCGTGGGGTGCACTAGAAGGGAGAGGCGTCGCGAACGAGCCTCCCCCACCTCCCCAGGTGGAGGTTTCTCAGCTACACCCCAGCGCTTCACTCGACCAGCTGACTTGCGCCCGCTCTTGCGACACAGTGCCTCGCTCGGCCAGCTGAATTGCGCCTGCTCTTGCTATTACAACGTCTCACCCGCCATCCAACGGAATTGCACCCAATCTTGCGGTACAGCGACAGGCGGCTGCTACGGAGCTCACGAAATTGCGGTCGGCTCCACAGACTTGGGCCTGGCCTACAAAGATGGCTCTGGGCAACCGTGGAACTCGGACGCTTGACTGCTAGGGCATGGGCCCCATTCCCAAAAGAGTCCCCTCAGCCTTGAAGATTCTACAACAGTCACCTGGACCCCGACTCCCGCAGGCTTCCAGTGGGGAGCGGCTGCCATGATTGCTCGCGGAATGGCCACGACGGAGCCACGAGATGGTGGTGTTCTCATGCTGACGCCAGCGTCAGTCTGAAACATCCAGAAACACTGTAGACTACCAATTCGATCACTTCCGGTGAAGCCCCAACGTGACCCGGTAGAGAAGAACTTGCCCTCCCCTCTTTGACTGATGATTCTTGTTGCCTGTCCCTTCTGTTGTCATTTAACAGAACTTTTTGGACTACTGAAAGGGGTTGTGTTCCGACCGCTGGTTGGTGGAGACATTTTGACAATATTCTGGACCTGTGTTGTCGCGTAATGCGTCATATGACACGCCACGTTAGCGCACCCGGAAGTGCTCCGGTACGCGAGGCGCAGCTTCCCGGAAGCGATCCAGAGCGCGGCGAGCAGCGCGTAACGTAAGCATAACAGGTCATGTGACTTGTTAATAAAACTTTTCATTGGTTCATTTTACTTTTGTTATTCTAATGATGGAAGGCTTGGTCCTATGACCTAAAAATAACACTTTTCATTGCTTTTGAAATTTTTTTTTCCCAAATGATGAAAGCCCCACCTTTTTTTTTCTCACTCTGACTTGTAAAGCAAAGGACCCAGATGCATTTACAGTTTACCACTAACAATGTTCCAGGTTAATGTATTTTCCCGGGAAATTTACAACTGTCCTGCAAGTAAAATATTCCTATTTCGAGAAAAAGGGCGTTTCTTCGTCCCATGAGGGAGCCGTTGAAGAAAAGAGGCTCGGCCTGCTGTCTTAGTCGCTGATAGGCATGAATATCGGATTCTTATCGATCACTTTATGTTGCAGGAGTGGAAAACACAACAGCCCTTGACCATTTATCTTTACTGTGTTCCTGCGTATTATACCTTTTAACCGTCATGTAATCGGGCTGCTTTATTTCACTTGCCTTTTACTGATTCGAAAACAGTGGCTATTATTCAAAACTTTACCAATCTAGGTACTACTACCATGTTTTGTTTTAAAAACATTTATTGTGAAAATGTCAGTATACAAATACGGGCCTATAACCACGTGGGTCGGCCACGGAACAAACTGGAATCGTATATGATGAGGGGACATTTACACTGTAAAGGAACGTAACGGGCGGGCCATTAGGTTGCAAGAACTAAGGTATCTAACAGTTGCGGAATCGGTGGACGTACATTTTATAATTAAAGTACGACAGGGCCAGTTACAATAAAATTATCTAGATATACATTTGCGGGCAAGTACCATGGGTGACGTTAATTCGAACTTTCAATAGTACAGTAATCAATAACACATCAGAACTTAATATCAATAGGGATGTCCAAATGTTCAATCAGTACTCGTCCCCGCCCGCCATGTGCTTCAAAACTGCATACGTATCTCGTGATATCAAGGTTGGGCAACCAGTACACAACAAGGAGTTACGAATCCCATTTATACCGGCGTCATTTTGGGCGAGGCCCGGCAGGTCCAGGATATAATCAAAATGTCTCCACCAACCAGCGGTCGAACCAGAACACCTTTCGGCAGTCCAAAAAGGTTCCGTTAAATGACAACAGAAGAGATAGGCAACAAGAACAATCAGTCAAAAGAGGGGACGCTTTCGGGAATGGGGCCCATGCCCTAGCAGGCAAGCGTCCGAGTTCCAAGGTGTCCCAGGGCCATTTTAGTGTACCAGGCCCAAATCCAAAGAACCGGCCGCCATTTTGAGAGTCCTGTTGCAGCCGCCTATCGCTGTAGCCGCAAGAGCGGGCGAAACTCAGCTGGACGGCGAGTGAAACGCTAAGAGGCGCCCCACTGCAGATGAGGTGCCTCCACCTGGGGAGGCGGGAGAGGCTCGTTTGCGCCGCCTCCCCCCCCCCTTCGGGCACCCCACGCCGACTTTCGGCGCAGCATTGTAGGATGGCCACACCAGTACAACAACTTGCTGGACACCACCTCGGTGCCATCCGGATCTCGGCGCGTTGTGCTGCCTTCGGCCTACTGTAGCAGCAAGTGCGGGCGCAACTCAACTGGACGGCGAGTGAAACGGTAAGGGGCGCCGCACTGCAGATGAGGTGCCTCCACCTGGGGAGGCGGAAGA
Source organism: Lissotriton vulgaris (assembly GCF_964263255.1). Classification (NCBI taxonomy): domain Eukaryota; kingdom Metazoa; phylum Chordata; class Amphibia; order Caudata; family Salamandridae; genus Lissotriton; species Lissotriton vulgaris. Next base: position 457,098,223 of record NC_141700.1, on the reverse strand, counting down.
GGCCCGTTCGCGCCGCCTCACCCCGGGCACCCCACGCCGTCTTTCGGCGCAGCATTGTAGGATGGTCACACCAGTGCAACTTGCTGGACACCACCTCGGTGCCATCCGGATCTCGGCGCGTTGTGCTGCCTTCGGCCTATTCGCACATCGGTCCGCAACTGACGCCGCCTCACAGGCCAATAAATTTTGTAGGCTTTTTATAGCCCAAAGCCGCATAACAGGTCATGTGACTTGTTTATAAAACTTTTCATTGGTTCATTTTACTTTTGGTTTCCTAATGATGGAAGGCTTGATCATATGACCTAAAAATAACACTTTTCATTAGATTGAAACATTTTGTTTTCCCAAATGATGAAAGCCCCACCTTTTTTTTTCTCACTCGGCAATCCAAAAAGGTTCCGTTAGATAACAACAGAGGGGACAGGCAACAAGAACCATCAGTCAAAAGAGGGGAGGGCAAGTTCTTCCCTACCGGGTCACGTTGGGGCTCCACCGGAAGTCATCGAATTGGTAGTCTACAGTGTTTCTGGATGTTTCAGACTGAAGCTGGCGTCAGCATGAGAGCACCACCATCTCGTGGCTCCGTCGTGGCCATTCCGCAAGCAATCATGGCAGCCGCTCCCCACCGGAAGCCTGCGGGAGTCGGGGGCCCCGATGACTTTTGTAGAATCTTCAAGGCTGAGGGGACGCTTTCGAGAATGGGGCCCAAGCCGTAGCAGGCAAATGTCCAAGTTCAAATGTGTCCCAGGGCCATTTTAGTGGACCAGGCCCAAATCCGAAGAGCCGGCCGCCATTTTAAGAGTCCTGTGGCAGCCGCCTATCGCTGCATCGCAAGAGTGGGCGCAACTCAGCTGAATGGCGGATGAGGCACAGTGCCGCAAAAGCGGGCGCTAAACAACTGGATGGCGAGTGAAACGCCAAGGGGCGCCCCACTGCAGCAGAGGAGCCTCCACCTGGGGAGGCCCGTTCGTTCCGCCTCCCCCCTCCCCGGGGCGCCCCACGCCGATTTTCGGCGCAGCATTGTAGGATGGCCAGACCAGTGCGACAACTTACTGGACACCACCTGGGTGGCGTACAACTGGATGGTGACTGAAACGCTAAAGGGCGCCCCATTGCAGCAGAGGAGCCTCCTCCTGGGGAGGCCCGTTCGTTCCGCCTCCCCCCCCCCCCTTGGGCGCCCCACGCCGTTTTTTGGCGCAGCATTGTAGGATGGCCAGACCAGTGCGACAACTTACTGGACACCAGCTGGATGCCGTCCGGATCTCGGCGCGTTGTGCTGCCTTCGGCCTATTCGCACAACGGACCGCTACTGACTAAAAGACAAACCAAAGCAGCTCATGGTTGCTTTGAGATGGATGCTGCAGCAGGCTGCCATGTAAATAGTTGTTTAAATTTTTTTTTTTTAACATGTTTACTTTGTTGGAGCGTTGTATATATTTATAAGTTATTAAAGTGTTATAATCCTACAACTTTGTTGGAGTGCTATATATTTTTAATGTGACACATAATTGTGAAGACTTTGATGTACAAAAAGGCATCCCTGGAATCTTCCGCTTCAGGCTCGGTCCCACACACCCTTACAGTGAGAATCCCCTCCCCAATCACAATACAGGATCGTTATCAGATAGTAGGAACGCGTGTGGTGTGACGGATCTCATGAGATGGGGGCCTTGATCTACTTTAACTCCTTTGAAGAGGGGTGATTCTTTAAAGTTGGGGCCATAAACTACCTCCGCACGGCTAGGTGATAGCCTGGACCGGCCTGGACAATCAGACACAGAGGAAGAGGAGTGTCAGAGGGTGCGGTAGTGAATAGGGTGAAAGGGAGGTGTCGGGCGGGCACAGGGTGTGATTCTCATGGAAAAGCAGTGCATATGGGGGCGGTTTATGGCCCATGCATGAGAGAGAGAGCGGGGGTGACCAGTGCGTGGGGGAGATGCATGCGAGGGTGGGGAGCCATGCTGAGGATCGGCGGCGTGCAGAGAGTGGGTCTGGTCAAGGCATCTAAAATGGCTGCCGTGCACGACAAAAGTGTGGCATTGGAAAAAAGGCAAGATGGCGCAGACAATGTTTATCAATACGGATTAATTTATAACAATTATTTTTAACAAAATATTTACTCGCAGTGACAAAATGGCGGTCAACACTTCCTGATTTCCTTCGAATCGAACGTTAACAGACGTCACGCAGCAAAAAAAAAAAAACGCTCACGCGCAGCCGCTGGAAGACATGTATCAACATATATGAGAGTCCTCAACAACCCTCAGAAAACATAGGGGGTCAGGATACGTCTCCCGTACCCCCTTATACCCATTTCTCACATTGTTTTTCCTCCATCTTATAATTTAATTAAAACGAAACACAAAATGGCGAATTCCCGTTTCGCAACCCGGTTCGCGAACCGGGAAGCGCTTCTACCGCGAAAAATCTAATTTTTTTTATTTTCCCCACGGGACCCTTTAATAACCCCAACATCATTCCTAGGGGGTCAAGAGGGGTCTACCTTGCCCCCTTTCATTAAATTCCCCCTTCGTTTTTCTCCTCCTCTTGTCTCTCGATCCTACCGAGAGACAAGATGGCGGCCGTTCCGGACTGTTTAGAATGTTGACAGACACCGGAGAGCCAATCAGCTTCGCTTCGCAAAGTTCCGTTACGCGAAAAGTACGCGAACCGGAGCGCTACCCGGGACGCTGTCACAGATATATCTGTTTTTTAAAACGTTAATTTCTCAAAATCTACTGGAGCACAGATATTGAGACCCAGCAAAGGCACATCGGGCTAACAGTCCCTACAATTTTGCCAAGTTTCATGCAAATCCATTCAGCCGTTCGAGCTAAAAGTGAGGCCAAACGCCCTATGGAAAAATGAATGGGAAAAACGTGTTTTGGGACCCCCCTTTTTTCTCGGCCCCCTCTTGACGAAACCCCCCCAAATTTTCAGAGGCTGCTCAGAAACAAAATGTGCCATTTTCCTGATAATTTCATGCGATTCCGTCCACAAACGCCAAAGTTATTAGACATAGAATTTTCAAAAGTCCCATAGAGAAAAAATCCTAACTATATATACCTACTGGCGACCGCCAGTAGGTAATATATATATATATATATATATATATATATATATATATATATATATATATATATATATATTACCTACTGGCTATCGCCAGTAGGTATATATAGTTAGGATTTTTTCCCTATGGGATTTTTGAAAATTCTATGTCTAATAACTTTGGCGTTTGTAGACGGAATCGGCTGAAATTTTCAGGAAAATGGCACATTTTGTTTCTGAGCAGCCCCTGAAAATTTGGTGGGGTTTCGTCAAGGGGGGGCCGAGAAAAAAGGGGGGTCCCAAAACACGTTTTTCCCATTCATTTTTCCATAGGGCGGTTGGACTCACGTTTAGCTCGAACGGCTGCATGGATTTGCACGAAACTTGGCAAAATTGTAGGGACTGTTAGCCCGATGTGCCTTTGCTAGGTCTCAATATATGTGCTCCAGTAGTTTTTGAGAAATTAACGTTCAAAACAAGATATATATCTGTAACAGCGCTCCGGGCAGCGATCCGGTCCGCTTACTTTTCGCGAAACGGAACTTTGCGTGCAGAAAGCTGATTGGCTCTCCGGTGTCTGTCAACATTCTAAACAGTCCGGAGCGGCCGCCATCTTATCTCTCGGTAGGATCGAGAGAGAAGAAGAGGTGAAAAACGAAGGGGGAATTTAATGAAAGGGGGCAAGGTATACCCCTCTTGACCCCCTAGGAATGTTGTTGGGGTTATTAAAGGGTCCCGTGGGGAAAATAAAAAAAAAATGATTTTTCACGGTAGAAGCGCTTCACGGGCCGCGAACTGGGCCGCAAACTGGTAGCGAAACGGGAATTCGCCATTTTGTGCTTCGTTTTAATTGTTTAGAGACAAAAATTATCGCCGCACATCGGCCACAATGCATGAATATCGCTGAAAAGTCAGCGATATTCATGCATTATCCAGCAAATGCTCTTAGCCATGTTATCCACCTTCCATTGGATAACAGAAAGCTGATTGGCTCTCCGGTGTCTGTCAACATTCTAAACAGTCCGGAGCGGCCGCCATCTTATCTCTCGGTAGGATCGAGAGAGAAGAAGAGGTGAAAAACGAAGGGGGAATTTATTGAAAGGGGGCAAGGTATACCCCTCTTGACCCCCTAGGAATGTTGTTGGGGTTATTAAAGGGTCCCGTGGGGGAAATAAAAAAAAATTATTTTTCACGGTAGAAGCGCTTCACGGGCCGCGAACTGGGCCGCAAACTGGTAGCGAAACGGGAATTCGCCATTTTGTGCTTCGTTTTAATTGTTTAGAGACAAAAATTATCGCCGCACATCGGCCACAATGCATGAATATCGCTGAAAAGTCAGCGATATTCATGCATTATCCAGCAAATGCTCTTAGCCATGTTATCCACCTTCCATTGGATAACATGGCTAAAAACTGCTCTGTGCGTGAGCTTTTTTTTTTTTTTTTTGCTGCGTGACGTTTGTTAACGTTCGATTCGATGGAAATCAGGAAGTGTTGACCACCATTTTGTCACTGCGAGTAAATATTTTGTTATAAATGAATCCTTATTGATAAACATTGTCTGCGCCATCTTGCGTTTTTGTCCAATGCCACAATTTTGTCGTGCACGGCAGCCATTTTAGATGCCTTGACCAGGGCCACTCTCTGCACGCCGCCGATCCTCAGCATGGCTCCCCACCCTCGCAAGCATCTCCCCCACGCACTGGTCACCCCCGCTGTTTCTCTCATGCATGGGCCATATACTTCCCCCCATCTGCGCTGCTCTTCTCTGAGAATCACACCCTGTGCCCGCCCGACACCTCCCTTTCACCCTATTCACTACCGCACCCTGTGACACTCCTCTTCCTCTGTGTCCGATTGTCCAGGCCGGACCTAGGCTATCACCTAGCCCTGCGAATGTAGTTTATGGCCCCAGCTGTAGAGTATCCAGACATGCCAACCCTCCCGATTCAGGCGTGAGACTACTGATTTCAGTGCTAGTCTACCGCCTCCCGATTCCTGCAAGCAAAAACCCGGGGGCATATTACCAACAACTAGCGATAATTTTTGTCTCTAACTTGTTTAGAGACAAAAATTATCGCCGCACATCGGCGAATTTTATCGCACATAAACCTTGCTATTAGCAAGGTTTATCGCAAATGCGATAAAAAACGGCCGCAATGCATGAATATCGTTGAAAAGTCAGCGATATTCATGCATTATCCAGCAAATGCTCTTAGCCATGTTATCCACTTCCCATTGGATAACATGGCTAAAACTGCTCAGGGCAGGTGTTAGCTTTTGGAGATATTCGCGCTTAGCGCGAATATCTCCAAAAGTTGGTAATAGGAGATAGCGATGGTTAGGGACTGTTTCCAGTCGCTAAAATCTTGGCACGCCCACTTTGCATGTCATTAGTGATAAATATCACTGATATGCAAAGCGGGGCCCAAGATGGTCGCTATCACCTTTTAGCTGTCACTAACTGGTGTTAGCGACAGCTTGGTAATAGGGAGATAATTTTATCTCTTTTTTTTTTGGCTTTTAAAGCCCAAAAAGCGGAAATAAACCCCCTTGATAATATGCCCCATGATTTCTCGGGGGTTTCAGCTGACAGGGCTTGGTATTGTGTTACGTGCTAATTCTTCCAGGAAACGTCAGAGGGTCGATGCAGGGGTTCCAGAAGGGGTGATAAACCATTTAAGCCTCATGAACAAGCGCATCATCTTTTAAAGATTTGTGAAGTACTCGGGGCGGCGGTGTGTGCCCTCTTTCAGGAGCGGGCGGGGGGGGGCACTGCCAGCAACTTGCCAGGCCAGGCAGTGTTCAACACGTGCATCACCCTTTCTCTGCCTGCTATTGCGCTCCATGCTTCGGAAAGGTAAGTAAAAGAATGTGCATTTGAGTTTGAAATGTCCGATCTTGTAGCAGTACACTTGCAAAGCCCACACATGACAATAACCCGATTCAAGGCCCCATTCACCCGATTTTTTAAACATATATAGCACTCCAACAAAGTTAGATTTTAAAACTTTATTAACATTTAACTATAATGAACGGAACAAAAACTGTAAAAACATTTAAACATTTTTCACCCAAAAAAGCAACAATGGTCAGAAGCTGTCTTTTGTGCGAATAGTCCCAAGGCAGCACAACGTGCAGAGTTCTGGACGGCACCCAGGCAATGTCGCCTGGGTGCCGCACTGGTTTTGGGATCCTACAATGCTGCTCTGAAAATTGGCGTGGGGCGTCCCGGGTGGGGCGGGGGGAGGCCTCGTCAGTAGCGGTCTGTTGTGCGAATAGTCCCAAGGCAGCAGAACGCGCTGAGATGTAGATGGCACCCAGGTGATGTCCAGTAAACTGCCGCACTGGTTTTGGTATCCTACAATGCTGCTCCGAAAATTTGCGTGCGGCGGCCCGGGGGGGTGGGGGGGGCGTGGGGGAGGCGGCGTGAACGGGCCTCCCCAGGTGGCGGCCATCCAGCTGAGTTGCGCCCGCTCTTGCGGCTACAGCGTCTCGCTCACCATGTTGTTGAGTTGCTCCCACTCTTGCAGTGCAGCGATAGGCGCCTGCCACATGACTCTTAAAATGGCAGACGGCTCTTCGGTTTTGGGCCTGGTGCACTGAAATGGCCCTGGGACACCTTGGAACTCGGACGCTTGCCTGCTAGGGCTTGGGCTCCATTCTCGAAAAGCGTCCCCTCAGCCGTGAAGATTCTACAAAAGTCTTGGGGGCCCCCGACTCCCGCAGGCTTCCGGTGGGGAGCGGCTGCCATGATTGCTCGCGGAATGACCACGACGGAGCCACGAGATGGTGGTGCTCTCATGCTGACGCCAGCTTCAGTCTGAATGATCCAGAAACAAGGTGGGGCTTTCATCATTTGGGAAAAAAAAATGTTCTAAACCAATGAAAAGTGTTATTTTTAGGTCATATGACCAAGCCTTCCATCTTTAGGAAACCAAAAGTAAAATGATCCAATGAAAAGTTTTATAAACAAGTCACATGACCTGGTATGCGGCATAGGGCTACAAAAAGCGTAGAAAATCCGTTGGCACGTGAGGCGGCGTCAGTAGCGGACCGATGTGCGAATAGGCCGAAGGCAGCACAACGCGTCGAGATCCGGATGGCACCGAGGTGGTGTCCAGCAAATTGCCGCACTGGTGTGGCCATCCTACAATGCTGCGCCGAAAGACGGCGTGTCCAGCTGAGTTGCGGTCACTCTTGCGGTACAGTGAGTCGAACGCGCCGAGATCCGGATGGCACCGAGGTTGTGTCCAGCAATTTGCCGCACTGGTGTGGCCATCCTACAATGCTGCGCCGAAAGTCGGCGTGTCCAGCTGAGTTGCGGTCACTCTTGCGGTACAGTGAGTCGAACGCGCCGAGATCCGGATGGCACCGAGGTTGTGTCCAGCAATTTGCCGCACTGGTGTGGCCATCCTACAATGCTGCGCCGAAAGTCGGCGTGGGGTGCCCCGTTGGCTTATGAGGTGATGTCAGTAGTGGACCGATGTGTGAATAGGTCGGAACCAGCACAAGGCGCCAAGATCCGAATGGCAAGTCCTGGATGTTGAGTGCCTCAGTTGAGATTTCTGAGCAGTGCTTGTAAGACTGTCTGAAGCTTATTTGCACCTGCTGCAGCTTCACTATTGCCCTGGTGTGGCCAAAGGTCGCACATGACATAGGCGGCCGGCTCCCGAGGTCCGGCGGAACTTTTTTCCTTTTCCTTTCTGCTTCTTTTCCTACAATCCGTTTCATCTGAAGACACGACCAGGTCCCTGAATGTGTGCAGGGGGACACTATTGATTGAATGAAAATGGCGGCTTGACACAAAGCTGACTCAAGCGTTGCTGTTGATGCTATACAGACAAAAATTGGTTTTCAGTTTGTACATTCTTCAGGATTTTTTTTCTATCCAAGTCTGATTGAGAGTTTGTAGAAAAATGGCTTCAGATTATCCACATACTACTCTTCAACATTCTTCCTAAATGTAACAATGTGAAACTCACTAGGAGAACGGCTGTTTCTGTTTCCTTTCAAAATGCTGCCAACAATATTTTCTGAATGGAAGACACCATCTTGTAGCATAAAGGGCCGAAAGGGGTTCTGGTCTGGCCGATGGTTGGTGGAGACATTTTGACTATATCTTGGACCTGCCCGGCCTCGCACAAAATGGCGCCGGTATAAATGGGACTCGTAACTCCTTGCCCGCAAATGTATATCTAGAAAATGTTATTGTAAGTGGCCCTGTCGTATTTTAATTACAAAATGTACGTCCACCGATTCCGCAACTGTTAGACACCTTTGTTCTTGCAACCTAATGGCCCGCTCGTTACGTTCCTCTTCAGTGTAAATGTCTCCTCATCATATACGATTTCAGTTTGCTCCGTGGCCGGCCCACGTGGTTATAGGCCCGTATTTGTATACTGACATTTTCACAATAAAGGTTTTAAAAACAAAACACGGTAGTAGTATTTACATTGGTAAAGTTTTTACTTTTAGTCACTGTTTTCGAATCAGTAAAAGGCAAGTGAAATAAAGCAGTCCAATTACATGACGGATAAAAGGTATAATATGTAGGAACGCAGTAAAGATAAATGGTCAAGGGCAGTTGTGTTTTTCATTTCTGCAACATAAAGTGATCGATAAGAATCTGATAATCAGGCGTATCGGCGACTAAGACAGCAGGCCGAGTCTCTTTTACTCAACGGCTCCGTCATGGAACAAAGAAACGCCCCTTTTCTCGAAAAAGGAATATATTTTACTTGCAGGACAATTGTAAATTTTCCGGGAAAGTACATTAGCCTGGAATATTATAACATATATGTTTTAAAAAAAATAATGTTCGAAAACAATAAAAAGCGTAATTTTTAGGTCATATGACCAAGCTTTTCATCATTAAAATAACAAAAGCAAAATGAACCAATGAAAAGTTTTATTAACAAGTCACATGACCTGTTATGCTTACGTTACGCACTGCCGCTGCGCCTCGGATCACTTCCGGGTGCGCTAACGCGGCGTGTCATATAACGCATTACGCGACAACGTAGGTCAAGAATATAGTCAAAATGTCTCCACCAACCAGCGTTCGGAACACAACCCCTTTCAGCAGTCCAAAAAGTTCTGTTAAATGACAACAGAGGGGACAGGCAAGAAGAACCATCAGTCAAAGAGGGGAGGGCGAGTTCTTCTCTTCCGGGTCATGTTGGGGCGCTACCGGAACTGATCGAATTGGTAGTCTACAGTGTTTCTGGATGTTTCAGACTAAAGCTGGCGTCAGCATGAGAGCACTACCATCTCGTAGCTCCGTCGTGGCCATTCCACGAGCAATCATGGCAGCCGCTCCCCACCAGAAGCCTGCTGGAGTCGGAGGCCCCCAAGACTTTTGTAGAATCTTCACGGCTGAGGGGACGCTTTCGAGAATGGGACCCAAGCCCTATCAGGGAAGCGTCCGAGTTCAAAGGTGTCCCAGGGCCATTTTAGTGGACCAGGCCCAAAACCGAAGAGCCGGCCGCCATTTTGAGAGTCCTGTGGCAGCCGCCTATCGCTGCACCGCAAGAGCGGGAGTAACTCAACTACATGATGAGCGAGACGCTGTAGTCGCAAGAGCGGGCGGTAAACAGCAGAATGGCGGAAGAGGCACAGTGTAGCAAAAGCGGGCGGAATGGCAACTGAAACAGTAAAGGGGCGCCCCACTACAGCGTGTCTTCAGGTCAAACGGATTGTGGGACAAGGTCCAGAATTGAAGAGTCATCAAAAGGCAAAAAGTTCCGCCGGACCCCGGGAGCCGGCCGCTTATGTCGGGGGCGATCTCAGGCTACACCAGTGCTATAAGACTTGGGGAGGGTGTCGGAGCCAAGCGTCTTCTCCGAGTCCATGGCCATCACACCGCCCCTCAGGGGCCTCCGTCAAGCTGTTTAGGAAGGTAACATATCACATTGTTTTCTAATGCAGTCAGGTCCACAAACGACACTCACTTACTTTGAGAATAGTGAAGCTGCAGTAGGTGGAAATAAGCTTCAGACAGTGTTACAAGCACTGCTCAGAACTCTTAACTATGGCACCCAACATCCAGAACTTATGCCATTTGAGAATGGCAGTGACATTGAAGCAACTCAGGGACCAAAACCATTAACGTACTTTCACGTATGAAAAACTTACTTGGGGAGGGGGCAGGAGCGAAGCGCCCCCTCCCAGTCCGCGCCACCACACCGTATGTTGAAAATCTGAAGCCATCGTTCTACAAAGTCAACCAACCTTGGATTGAAAAATCTAGAAAAATGTACAAACTGAAAACCAGTTTTGGTCTGCATAGCATCAGTAGCAACGCTTGCTATCAGAGTGCATGAGTTTCATGCTCGATCGATTGAGCTAGCCGGATCGGGCAATAAAAAGTATAAAATAGTTATGTAAATAGTTATTTAATAAAATGTTTTACCCTGTTTCTTTGCTGGTGTGTTGTCTATATTTTTAATATTTGCATAGGGTTTGTCGTTATTTTGGGCGGGGTGGGTGACGGAGTCGAGCTGTCTTGCAGCCCTCATGGTGTGGAGCTCAGTTCATCTCACTATTTTCGTATTTCTCATGAAGGGTTGTTCCTAATATTTCTATTTTAGCGAGGTCAAAAAGAGATCCAATTAGTGGCCTACTGATTTTGCTCGATTACTTTTATTTTTTTACACGATTTTTCACTATCTGCAAAGACTAAACAGAGTATTGCGACTTTGTGCTTGTTTGTAAATAGAGAATGATCCAAAGAGAACCAATTCTAAAACAGTAAATGCTTGGATAACAATCAATCAAATGGAGAGACAAGCAGGCACGACGGATTACAACGGGGGCAAAAGCCTGCGTTAACTACCGTTCAGTATCTGCAAAGAGAGAGTACTACTAAGAGAAAAGAGGGGAGGGGGGGGGCAGCGTTCAAAGCACATCAGCGTGCATAAATACGAAAATGTTTTTATCTATCACGTACTTGACATTTTAAAGCTTTTCATATTTGCTATTAAAAAACCAATGAAATTCACAGAAAAAACCATAGGTTATAGTGGATATATAGTTAGGAATTTGCATTTACAAAACCTTGAAAATTCAATGAAAAAACCATTGGTTTTAGGCCATATATAGTTAGGGATTTGCATTTACAAAACCTTATTTTACTCGCATAAAACCATTGAAATTCCATATATAGTTATAAGCGCTAACTATATATCGCGCACCCGCAATACACTGCTGATGATGTCACATATTACATCATTCATGACATGGTTAGTGACATCACTGATGACATCACTGATGACATCTCAAATGACATCACTGATGACATCACTGAAAACATCTCATTTGACATGACTGATAACATCACTGATGATATCATTCATGTGATAATACCATGAACCTCTTCAGACTCTAATATAACCTTAGATACAATCAGTGTAAACAGACAGTCACAGACTGTCACTCATCCATGGAGTTACTCACACACCTAGTCAGTTATGCCAAAAATCAATCACACCTCCATTTTCTCAACTATACAGTTATACACACCTTACTTATTCAAACATATACTAACACATATTTACTTTACTCTCTTATACAATCTCTGATACATGTTCACAATGATCCATACAGCCACTCACACATTCACTGGCTCTTATGCACAGTTATTTATAGATGTCAACTCTCACATGTACTGTGTTTTACATGTGTACTTAATTTGACATGTAGCACTGAGATATCCATTCACTCACTAATACACTCATGCACAGTCAACCGCCCATACAGCTGTTTCCACATACACTTTTGAATCCATACATATAGTGAATCAACTACTCACACATCTATGTACAGTCACACACCTCCCAGCCACCCATACACACACTCTCAGTTTCCCATACAAATACTTGGACAACCAATGAATATAGCTACTGATCAACACATGCAGCAGTTTACAGAACAACAGACATAATGATGCACAAATTAAAACAGTTTAGTCACTAACCCATGCACTCAGTGAGACACATTTAATCACTCACTCATACAGTCAGTCATGCACCTACTAAATCCTTCATCCAGACACTTATACATCCACTCATTCTTCAATATGTAAGACATATTTTAACTTTACAGAAACATACAGTCACTGGATGTTGTCATCAGTGATGTCATCAGTGATGTCATTTGAGATGTCATCAGTGATGTCATCAGTGATGTCACTAACCATGTCATGAATGATGTAATATGTGACATCATCAGCAGTGTATTGCGGGTGCGCGATATATAGTTAGCGCTTATAACTATATATGGAATTTCAATGGTTTTATGCGAGTAAAATAAGGTTTTGTAAATGCAAATCCCTAACTATATATGGCCTAAAACCAATGGTTTTTTCATTGAATTTTCAAGGTTTTGTAAATGCAAATTCCTAACTATATATCCACTATAACCTATGGTTTTTTCTGTGAATATATATATATATATATATATATATATATCCAACAATCCTGTCGATTCAGCTGTCACGTAGTCCTTCACGCGCTGCCGCCAGCAAACAGGACACGGACCCAGTATCGGTGCTTCAATTATTTATTCCCCAAAAAGGTCAGAGACACGTTTCACTGCTTTTGCCGCTTGTTCACTCGACAAATATTGTGCATTTGGAAAACATTTTTAAAGTGGCAGTGCATAATTCAAGTGTGTCACGTGATTAACATTTTCAATCACAATGGAAAAAATACTTTCGCATAGTTTCTTCACAATGTTATGTGCAAAACTTTACATTATTTACGTGCAAAAATCGCAATAATTAAATAAATGTATATATATATATAGGTAAAATACTTTTTAACATTTGAGCCTAAAATCTATCATGTCTTTTGCCAGGAATGAGTCAGTTTTTGGAATTACTCTACTTCCAAACAAAGTCGATATTTAACTCGGTAAAACAATGATTCCTGGCATGTCACAAATGTTTAAATATTTATAACCTGCACTGTTTTGTGTCTTTACCAAGATGTAATCTACCATGTCCTTTGAATATCGATCCATACATGATCAATCAAGTTTGGCTCAGGCTGTATTTATACTTAAATAGTAAAGTGTGATTTGAATCAAGGGCATGTTTGGTTGGGTCACAATACAATTTGCACATATCGGTATTATAGTAAAATACATAAACACCTTTCTTATTGTGAATTAAAATCACATTGCTTTGAAGTAGTCTATGAAAGTGCTTAAAGTGCTAGTGAAATATTAAAAATTAAAATCAATATATTTCATTTATGAATTCTTACGAACCTATTGTGCATTCAAGTCTTTCTGTATATTATTGCCTGGTTTAATTTGTACAATTCTTTTCAATAAATCATATTTGCATCATGTGATTTTATATGAATTCGTAGTTTGATTCACATTGCGGATATATTCAAAGTTAGTTCTAATATGACCACTCTAAGTCATTTCACAATTTAATTAATCAGAGAATAGTCCTAGCATGATAGGATTTCATAATAATCTGTTGTCTTAGCTTCCTTCACATTTAATTTAATATATACATTGTTGACATTGATACTTTGTATCTCATTCAAGTATATCAATGTCTCTAATAAATACTATATAAAAAATAAATATAATAAAAAATCCTTAATATCTTGATATTAAAATTCATTCTATTTACAAGATACCTATTTTATAAAAGTAAAGCTGATGTTTTTAGACAAAGTTTCTTGTTCTTCTCAATTCATCTTTCTGGAACACACAAGTATGATTATGTTAGTGAAATTGGCTCATAGTTACTCTAAGCAAGTGTACATGTCCTCTGTTATGTTCAAGCCTTGTGGATGTGTGGAATCCAGTAGTAAAATATATCTGGTCTCCAACTTACGTAATTTACTTTCTCTATCTCCTCTGCGTCTACTTGGGGAAATTGCATCAATCAAATAATAGGACAACCCTTTGTTGTTAGATCCATGGCGTTCCTTGAAATGTCTCGCCACCGGATAGGTGTTGTCCATATTGGTAATTGCGCGGAGGTGTTGGAGTATTCTCACATTGGCTTGTAACTTTGTGCTGCCCACGTATATAAGCCCACAGGGACAAGTTAGGACGTACACTATATATTCAGTCTTGCATGTTAACATTTTCATTATTTTGTAAGGTTTAGTGCTAAATGGGCTAAAATAGGTCGTGGTGTTGGTTCCGTGGGTACAGACCTTGCAGGTTTTGCATTTTCTGAACCCTTTCAAGTTTTGGTACCAAACAGGATTAGATATAATTTCTGGATCAGATACCAACAAACAATCTCTCATTGAGGGAGCCCTGCTGTAAGTAATGGACGCCCTCTGCGGTAGCAGGGGTCCTAATAACGGGTCGTTAAGGAGTATAGGCCAGTTCCCTTGGATAATTTTTTGAAGTTCTTTATGTTGTCTACTATAACCTATAATTAGGCGAAAATTCTGATCCTCCTCAGTCTTTGCTTCCTCACTGAAATTGGTGGCCTGATCCTTTTTGTTGCTTTTGGCCAGTAAGTCATTTCTTACTAAAGTCTCCATTTTAGCAATAGCCTGATCTACTATTTGCTGGGGGTAGCCTCTTTCTAAAAAGCTTTTTTTACTTTGCTGTTGCGCCATTTTTAGTTCCTCACGTGTGCTGCAAACCCTCTTTATTCTCAGCATTTCGCCATATGGTATGCTATTCACCAGATGGCGTGGGTGAGCGCTTGATGCATGTAGCACCGAATTTCCTGCTGTTTTTTTACGATACAAAGTGGTTTCCAGTTTGTTATTGCATATATACACTTTCGTATCTAGGAAATTCACACTTGTGTCACTTATTTCTGCAGTAAACTTTAAGTTTAAATCATTTATGTTAATTTGTGCCACAAACATTTCAGCTTCTTCCCTGGTTCCTTGCCATACTATAAAGAGGTCGTCAATAAACCTGAGCCAAAGCTTCACCTTGGCCGACATTATCTCCCCATGTTTCTCCATGAGGACTAGCTTCTCCCATTTGCCCATATGAAGGCAAGCATAACTTCGGGAGAAGCTAGCCCCCATGGCCACACCCTGAATTTGGCAATACAGCAAATGATTGAACATGAAGATATTGTTGTGGAGGCAAAATTCTATCATAGCCAAAAGCATTTCATTATGTTGTTTGTAAATTGTTTCCCTTGTCATTAAAAAATGCTTCACTGCCTGGATACCATCAACATGAGATATACTTGTATATAAGGATGACAAATCCAACGCCAACAATAAATAATCAGATTTCCATGCAAAGTCTTTGACCTTATTTATAAAGTCACTCGTGTCCCTTACGTATGAGGGCAAAGATTTAACATATTCTTGCAGGAAATAATTCACATATATACAGATGTCTTTTCCAAAATACTATTTCTGGCACTGATTATAGGACGTCCCGGAGGTGTTTTGTTGTCCTTGTGAATTTTTGGAATTAAGTAGATCGTGGGTACAACCGGATTGTTATTTTTTAAAAAGTTGTGTTCATCCTCACTGATCAATTTCTTATTGCGCCAAACTGATAGTTTTTTGTAGTATGTCAAATACATTTCTTTCATTGTTTTTACATCCGTACGTTTGTAACATTGTCTGGCATTCAATTGGCTCATGGCCTCCTTTATGTAATCTTCATGTACCCATAGAACTATATTTCCGCCCTTGTCACTGTTTCTTATTATAACGTCTTTGTTGTTTTTTAATTTTTTCATTAATTGAAAATACTTGTGATCCTGATTGCGGTGCTTTTGAGTGGTCATGCCAATTTTTTTGTTTAGTTTTTTTATTTTGTTAGTGATTATTTCGTGAAAAGTATCTATGGAATCGTGCAAAGTGATAGGACAAAATTTCGATTTTTGTTTGAACTTGGTTAGTCCCGCTCCCTTAGTTTCCATTTTTCCATTCGGCGGGTTGATGTTTCTAACGGAATCATACTCCTGATTCCACATATCTTCAAGTTCTGCAAATGTGTTAGATCCCGGGGGTGTAGATTCAATTGGAGGATCCACATGATCGCCTCTATCAATCTGTTTCTTTTTTATTGCATACAATTTTTTTAATTTCAGTTTACTTATTCCCTTATATACATCCATCCGGACGTTGAGGTAATCAAAGTTGTTGGGCGGACAGTAAGACAAACCAAGACTTAATGTGGTTATTTCCTCATTGGTTAGATTTATTTTTGAAAGGTTTACCACTGTTTGAGTCATTTTTTTCTTCTCCAATAGTTCTTTTTCTTTCTTGGGAGATTTTTGTTTCCGTCTGGCTGCAATGCGCCTCTGTTTGCGTTTGACGTTTGCCCGCTTCCATTTGTCTGAGATCGAGTTCTTGGTCTCAAAGTTGCCAATCTTTGAGCCGCTAAAAGGTTCATTTCTTCCCCCGGCGATGGTTTTGCTCCACTTGTTCCTCTTGGGGGGTTCCTTGGGTCAGATTCCTCATCAATATTGGATGTTAATTGGTCACTGGATGTGGTGGCTGTATCTTCTCCTGCCCTTCTTTGACGGTTGATAGCCCTGATGTTAGTGGCTGGACCTTGTTTCTGCTGGGATTTTCGAACGGCATCGTATTTTCTGGCAAAGGTGAATATTTGCCCCACCTCATAATCAACTTTGTCATGTTGAAATTTTTGTGTCTTGCGATCTTTAATTTTCTCCTCCTCTTTTTTTAACGAGCTGTCATTTCTTTACGTAATTTGTTTATTTCTTCCTCCTGCCCCATGGCTTCCAACTCCTCATTTAACGTGTCTATTTCTGTCAAAAGTCTAGCCCTATCGATATCAGCATATTTTATCAATAATAGGGTTAATCTCTTAGAAGAGTCTAAATTGCATTCTGCCCACTCTCGCATGAGGTCACGGTGGGGTTCCTCATAGGTCGGGGCAGTTAAAATTCGAAGTCCCCGTGGGATACGTCCTACCTCGATGTAACTTTGGAGGGACCTTGATTCCCACCATTTGCTTAATTCCATTTTCATCTTTTTTTCAAGAATTTTCATTTTAATTGTACCGAGTCAGGTTTAGCCGTGCACACAGCTTCGTTGGGTCCTGAGCTTCGGTTCACGTGAGGGGTATCCTTAAACATTCCAGTTGCTGCCGCCTCCTCTCTTGTACAATGTCGCTCGACATTTTGGGGTTTTATATATGTAGTTTTTAGTTTGTTTAGCAAGAAAAAACGGACCGTTGGTGTTACCGAATTGTTCCTTGCTATAAAGTTGCACACTCCTCCGCCCCACAATACCGATGTCTCTGTACCTGGTAAATGCTTGTACCGGGGCTTCCTGCTACGTGGACTTATAACGTCCACTCAGCCGTCTTCCTCGTACTGCTACCGCTGCCAGTTGGTACCTTTGGTGCGGGGGGGTTTGGCGGTAATTCCTTCGTGGATCTGCAAATGTCTTCCAGGTTGCCCCGGAAGGAGTTTCCGTTGTGCCGCTAGCCCGAGTATGGAGGAGGGGTCCGTGGTTGACTGGTTTCGGAAAAGCCAGTCTATTAAATCCAACAATCCTGTCGATTCAGCCGTCACGTAGTCATTCACGCGCTGCCGCCAGCAAACAGGACACAGACCCAGTATCAGTGCTTCAATTATTTAGTCCCCAAAAAGGTCAGAGACGCGTTTCGCGGCTTTCGCCGCTTGTTCACTCGACAAATATTGTGCATTTGGGAAACATTTTTAAAGTGGCAGTGCATAATTCAAGTGTGTCACGTGATTAACATTTTCAATCGCAATCGAAAAAATATTTTCGCATAGTTTCTTCACAATGTTATGTGCAAAACTTTACATTATTTACGTGCAAAAATCGCAATAATTAAATAAATGTATATATATATATAGGTAAAATACTTTTAAACATTTGACCCTAAAATCTATCATGTCTTTTTCCAGGAATGAGTCCGTTTTTGGAATAACTCTACTTCCAAACAAAGTCGATATTTAACTCAGTAAAACAATGATTCCTGGCATGTCACAAATGTTTAAATATTTATAACCCGCACTGTTTTGTGTCTTTACCAAGATGTAATCTACCATGTCCTTTGAATATCGATCCATACATGATCAATCAAGTTTGGCTCGGGCTGTCTTTATACTTAAATAGTAAAGTGTGATTTGAATCAATGGCATGTTTGGTTGGGTCACAATACAAACATGCCGTTGTGATGCAGAATTCTGGAAAATAACACTAGAGGACCTCAATACGAAGTTGGATTCCTATGGTAAGGACATCCAGGAGTGAAAATTGTGCACATTCCGCAGGGATACTATTGATTATAAACTAAACGAGGTCTACACCTGGGCAGAGGTGTATCCCAAACGTCGTCCCTAACCAGAAACCAGCATCATCTTCTCAGGAGTCAATAGTATCGGACACTGATCTGGATCCTTCCAGACGACCAGTGGTAGTTAAACAAGAGCCAACAACATCAGGCATAAAAAATGGAGCAAGTTCATCTGCTCAATCGTCAACAACAACTACTGCTCCCCCTTTTTTAGAGAGGGGCCAGGGAGGAGGCAGACCTCCAGAAATAAAAAAAACAAGGAGGGATAAAAGACAGAGAGAAGGAAATCAAGGAAAAGGAAGTCAAGGAACGGGAAGCAGAGGCACGGAGTTTGAGAAGCAAGGGCAAACCCTTGTAATTAATATCTCCACTAAACAATTAACTAGGACACAAGAACTTGTGCTAAACAAAGGAACTTTGTTTGTATCAGTATACCACATGAAAAAACTAGAAGTTGAAGTATCTACTTTCCGTTTCATGAGAAATTTGAGGTTAAAACACTTTTTTATAAACGTGGTACCCACTATAGAAACATCCACACCTGAGCATGATCCAGAGGACTCTGAATTAAGAGCCTTCAAACCCAAAAGCACATTCATGTCGCCGGTATCACATAAAATCCTAGATACCTTTGAGTCATTGGTACGACATGACCTCTCTAAATTAAATTTACGCCCTCGAGTTACACCCAATCTGAGGAAAGACGAAATGGACATTCTACCCAAATTGAGTACCGATGAACAAATAACTTTCCAGATGGCTGATAAGGGCGGAGCCCTGGTCATTATGGACACCATCTTTTACGTTAATAAAGTCACTGAACATCTAGCAGACACTACAACATACATTAAATCGGATGAGGACCCAACCATGAGATTCATGGACACCCTCAATCAAATACTGGATAAAGCAAAACAAATGTCCTGGATTACATCACCACTGCGTAACTTTCTGACGGTACAATACCCAAGAAGACCCAAATTGTACATGCTTCTGAAGGCACACAAAAGTCTTATTAATCCCCCATTTCAGCCAATAGTATCTGGTTGTGAGTCAATCTTTGCACCAGCAGGACAGCTCATTGATCACTTCCTCCAAAAATGAGTCCAATCGTGGCGGAGTTATGTCAAAGACACCACGCATTTTTTGAACTTACTTCAACAGGTACAAAATAATTGTAATCCAACTTGGCTGATGTATACCATTGACGTCACATCATTATATACATCTATTCCATTAAAAGAGGGAGTTGAGGCCTGTGAATGGGCCATACTACAATTGCCAGAACTTGCAGTGAACAAAGTTTTGTTATTGGAGTTGCTTATTTTTTGTCTCCGGAAGGGGGTGGTGATGAACAGAGTGTCTGAATTGAGCAGACCACTCTTACCCAGTCAAAAGATCAGGGCTTGATCCATCACCGTTATTTATCTCACTGCCCCATCCCAGCTCAGAACCTGGCTATATGCAAATCAGTCTGTCCCTGGCCCAGTGCATCATGGGAACAGGGCAGACTAAACTACCAAGCCAATTCTTCACCAGAAAGGAGACAAGCTACCGGGGACCGGTTTCTGGCATTTCAGCCGTCTTCGGCCCGGCTTGCTTGAATCCTGATGGAGCAGTGAGAAAGGGACTCATGTCTGAGTATACCCTGCCACACCTATAGTGGCCAAAAACGATTCAGAAAGGGGGTGGTGATGAACAGAGTGTCTGAATTGAGCAGACCACTCTTACCCAGTCCAAAGATCAGGGCTTGATCCATCACCGTTATTTATCTCACTGCCCCATCCCAGCTCAGAACCTGGCTATATGCAAATCAGTCTGTCCCTGGCCCAGTGCATCATGGGAACAGGGCAGACTAAACTACCAAGCCAATTCTTCACCAGAAAGGAGACAAGCTACCGGGGACCGGTTTCTGGCATTTCAGCCGTCTTCGGCCCGGCTTGCTTGAATCCTGATGGAGTAGTGAGAAAGGGACTCATGTCTGAGTATACCCTGCCACACCTATAGTGGCCAAAAACGATTCAGAAAGGGGGTGGTGATGAACAGAGTGTCTGAATTGAGCAGACAACTCTTACCCAGTCCAAAGATCAGGGCTTGATCCATCACCGTTATTTATCTCACTGCCCCATCCCAGCTCATTCAAGCAAACCGGGCCGAAGACGGCTGTAATGCCAGAAACCGGTCCCCGGGAGCTTGTTTCCTTCCCAGTGTAAGAATTGGCTTTTGTAGTTTGGTTTGCCCTGTTCCCATCATGCACTGGGACAGGAACAGACTAATTTGCATACAGCCAGGTTCTGAAACTGGGATGGTGCAGTGAGCTAAAAAACGGTGTTGGATCTAGCCCTGATCTCTTGACTGGGTGAGAGCTTTCTGCTTAATTCAGAGACTCTGTCCCTCACCACCCCTTGTTGTAAATATTTTTGTCTCCAACACAGCTATCTGAAATGGCAGGAAGACTTTTACTTGCAAGTAAGTGGGACCTCCATGGGTTTTTCGGGGGCTCCCGCCTACGCCAATACGTTCATGGCACAATTTGAAAATGACAAAATTTACAATCACGAGACATAGAGGAACAACTTGGTATTCTATGTAAGATTCATAGATTACATTTTCCTTATCTGGAACAATTCGAAAGATTCATTGGAAGAGGTCATTCTGGAACTAAACTATAAACATGAGAGAATCAAATTTATGCACGTCATCAGTCAACAGAGCATTGACTACCTAGATGTCCTAATCAGCAAACAGAACAACACGCTTGAGACGTCAGTTTTCACGAAACCAACAGATAGAAACAACTTGCTATTGCACTCCAGTTTCCATCCACTGCCATTAATTAGAAACTTTCCATACTCTCAGATGTTGCGAGTCAAACGCATAACTTCCAACAACACCACCTTGCTAGAGGCTTTACAAAAACAGCAAGTTAAATTCAGTGAGCGGGGTTATCCTTCTGAGACTTTGACTGAAGCATTGAACAAAACGCAAGCAAAAGAACGGGAGACTCTGCTCACTCCAAAGATTAAAGGTCATTCCAAACGACATGTCTTTGTCTCAAAGTACTCCACCAGATCACACGCGATTAAAGGCATCATCAAATCAAGATGGGAATTATTGAGACAAGAACCAGACTTCAAAGGCTTATTTGATGATGTACCATTGTTTGCGTATACCCGCAGTAAAAATATCAAGGAAATCTTGGCAACCAAAATGGAGACTGAACAACAATTTCACGGAATGCGTAAGTGCTTTAATTGTGTGCATTGCAACAATGTGATCACTGGCAACACGATACATCACCCACACTCAGGCAAAGCAATTTCATTGAGATACAATGGGGACTGTAAATCCTCCAACGTGATTTACGCACGATGATAGGATTGAACTTCAATGCTTCTTGTGATTGCTTTCCATAACAGCATCAAGTTTTGTGAATGTGTCTGTCTTTTGGTCAAAATACTTATTTCCCCTTTTTACACTTTTTCTATGATGTCAGCACTACTACCTCGCTTTGATTTCTTCTGTGTCTTTTCATCACACCAGCCATTCCGATCTTTTCTGCATTTCCTACATGTCTTGTCTTCTGTATGTATCTGCTTTCATTTTCCATTATTTGAAGGAGTTTAGTTTTGTATTTGACAAGCTGCACACGTAGTCTACGTTTTACATTAGCAACCGGTACTGCAGTTATTGAATGATTACCACACTTAGATAGACTTGACATAGTTCCCATGCGGTTCCGCCGCAGTGAGGTGGCTGTAATCTTCTTTGGTTTCCACATGCGGGAATCAACGGATCGATATCTTACATGCATAGCAGTTGTGCAAGTGAAATAGATTTAGCGCTATTTGCACCATTACACAAAATTGTAGCATTTCTGGTCGCGTCACCATAGTATTGTAGCAACAAGGTATTTAGATCAAACACGATCCGTTTACACCACTCTATCATGGCGGATTCTGCCAGTCCCATCTCTTTGTTGATTTCGGACGTGTCGGTTTCTTTATTAGTCTGCGGACGCACAGCTGTTTCACTCTTCACCTTCGGGAAGCTGCACGGGTTAGAAGCACTTGGTTTTCGGTCGTACGGTAAGCGTTGAAATACATTTGGCATTTGTTTAGAAGCTTGTAGTGAAAGTAGATGTTATGATCATGAGAGTTGAGGCACAAGCTAAAGGCTTCTTATATTGCGTTATAGATCGTGACAATTTTGAGGGGACACATCTTTTCCAGCTGGACTGCACAGAGTTTTTCACCCACATGGTGCATTTCCACATGGTGAGTTTTCCTGTTAAGCATAGTTGCTAGTGAATTAACATGGATCCACTTTTAGTGGGTCTTATATGAGACTATGGGGAGTTTTTTTTTGGTTTACTGCAGATGCGATAACAGAGCAAGCAGTTTGGCAGATAGTAGCTCAAGTTCGAATCGCAAGTGAGAAGGTCTCCATTACCGCACTTATTGCAGTAAGTGCTCACTTTAAGGTTGCTTATCAGAAGACTACAGTTGACGGTTTAGGTCTCATTATTCTAGTGGCTTAGATGTTTTATCTCTCTTATTCTCATGTTCACCAGTGGCGTAGACATCTTACCACTTTTATTCTCGTGTCTATACAGAGCGACGTGATTTATTCTAGCTTCGAGCCTTTCATTGAAGATAGTTTTCACACAACTGAACAACATAGTGAGTCCACTTTTGACGGGCAGTTGTTGGTTGCAGTTAATATGTTTAAAATTCACGGAGGAGTCACTTGCATGAGACCAGTTGTACACATGCGCACAGACTCCTAGCATTGTAATTCACGCAGACACACTTGTGGTAGCTTCTTTAGTGCACCTCTTTTCCTTTTGACCTCGAGAAGACACATAAGGTTTTTTATTTAATACTGTTGTACATTTATTGGATGTTGAAGCAGCATGCATCTTGTTTACATTATGTAACAATCAGTAACAGTAGTATATATGAACTTCAGGCCAAACATTGAATGCTGTTTTTTTCATTGTTATCTTTCCACAATTCCCCTGAAGAAGGGCTCTACCCGAAATGCATTGGGCTTTTACAATCTATGTTTTGGTTGTGTAACTAATACAATACATTTATGATTGACAGTTTTGTTAATTGACGGGAATGTTCATATTGTCTTTTAAATAACAACACTGTGAAGATTTTATCTGCAGTACAAGAAAGGTCTTGAAACTAATCAAATTCTTCATGTAATTCATGAAAATGAAAATGAATACAGAAGTTGAACTATTTTTTTCTTCAAATTGAATTCTTTATTGGTATAAGTTTGATCAATAGGAAGAGTTTCATGTGACTCAATGTCATACTTTCAGTTTTGCTGTGCGTTTGGTATACCAGTGGTTGCTCCACTAGCTGTTGTTCATTTAACTGGGCTGGCTGCCCTTTCACCAAACAGCATGCATGCTTTGTTAAACAGTTCTAAACATTGTTTATTCAGCACTAAGAAGGGTCTGCAGAGGTATATATCTTGTTTGCTCTAATAGTCTCGCCACACAGTCTTACCAGTGGCACCCCAACACCTTTTCATATCCAAATATGTCATTCGACAGTATCTCTAATCTTACTGATAATCGAGCAGATACTAAGACCTATACTGAGACACAATTTCAAGATATTTTTTCGCTTATCGAAGATGCACCTTCATTCAATGTCCAAGGTAGCTCTGTTACCCAACAACTAAGACAATTGGAATTTATCACACGGAGGGCACTAAGTCAGCGGTTACATGCCTCCACACTGATTCAGTACCACAAGGTACAAAGGATACCACGAGGTTTACGTCTACCAATCAAACCACTATTATACAAATTTCAGTACAATAAAAGATCCATGGAGAAATGGCAAGCAGTGTTAAACAAATGTTCACTGGATTTTATCCTACTTCTTGTAGAAGAACTCTCTAAAACCATCAAGGAGTTGGAGGAAGAAATACACATCATCAAATCAGACTTATCAAGCCGTTGTGATGCAGAAGTCCGGAAAATAACACTAGAGGACCTCAATACGAAGTTGGATTCCTATGGTAAGGACATCCAGGAGAGAAAATTCCGCAAATTCCGCAGGGATACTATTGATTAGAAACTGAACGAGGTCTACACCTGGGCAGAGGTGTATGCCAAACATCGTCCCTACCAGAAACCAGCAACATCTTCTCAGGAGTCAATAGTATCGGAC
This sequence comes from Lissotriton vulgaris, assembly GCF_964263255.1. Taxonomy (NCBI): domain Eukaryota; kingdom Metazoa; phylum Chordata; class Amphibia; order Caudata; family Salamandridae; genus Lissotriton; species Lissotriton vulgaris. The sequence goes on along the minus strand of NC_141700.1, from coordinate 457,073,712 downwards.
ACTGATCTGGATCCTTCCAGACGACCAGTGGTGGTTGAATAAGAGCCTACAACATCAGGCATAAAAAATCGAGCAAGCTCATCTGCTCAATCCTCAACAACAACTACTGCTCCCCCTTTTTTAGAGAGGGGCCAGGGAGGAGGCAGACCTCCAGAAATAAAAAAACAAGGAGGGGTAAAAGACAGAGAGAAGGAAATTAAGGAAAAGGAAGCCAAGGAACGGGAAGCAGAGGGACGGAGTTTGAGGAGCAAGGGCAAACCCTTTTAATTAATATCTCCACTAAACAATTAACTAGGACACAAGAACTTGTGCTAAACAAAGGAACTTTGTTTGTACCAGTATACTACACGAACAAACTAGAAGTTGAAGTATCTAGTTTCCGTTTCATGAGACATTTAAGGTTAAAACACTTTTTTACAAACGTGGTACCCACTTTAGAAGCATCCACACCTGAGCATGATCCAGAGGACTCTGAAATAAGAGCCTTCAAACCCAAAAGCACATTCATGTCGCCAGTATCACATAAAATCCTAGATACCTTTGAGTCATTGGTACGACATGACCTCTCTAAATTGAATTTACGCCCTCGAGTTGCACCCAATCTGAGGAAAGACGAAATGGACATTCTACGCAAATTGAGTACCGATGAACAAATAACTTTCCAGGTGGCTGATAAGGGCGGAGCCCTGGTCATTATGGACACCATCTTTTACGTCAATAAAGTCACTGAACATCTAGCAGACACTACAACATGCATTAAATTGGATGAGGACCCAACCATGAGATTCATGGACACCCTCGATCAAATAATGGATAAAGCAGAACAAATGTCCTGGATTACATCACCACTGCGTAACTTTCTGACGGTGCAATACCCAAGAAGACCCAAATTGTACATGTTTCCGAAGGTTCACAAAGTCTTATTAATCACCCATTTTGGCCAATAGTATCTGGTTGTGAGTCAATCTTTGCACCAGCAGGACAGCTCATTGATCACTTCCTCCAAAAATGTGTCCAATCGTGGCGGAGTTATGTCAAAGAAACCACGCATTTTTTTAACTTACTTCAACAGGTACAAAATGATTGTAATCCAACTTGACTGATGTATACCATTGACGTCACATCATTATATACATCTATTCCATTAAAAGAGGGAGATAAGGCCTGTGAATGGGCCCTACTACAATTGCCAGAACTTGCAGTGAACAAAGTTTTGTTATTGGAGTTGCTTATTTTGTGTCTCCAACACAGCTATCTCAAATGGCAGGAAGACTTTTACTTGCAAGTAAGTGGGACCTCCATGGGTTTTTCGGGGGCTCCTGCCTATGCCAAAACGTTCATGGCACAATTTGAAAATGACAACTTTTACAATCACGAGACATAGAGGAACAACTTGGTATTCTATGTAAGATTCATAGATGACATTTTCCTTATCTGGAACAATTCGAAAGATTCATTGGGCGAGGTCATTCTGGAACAAAACAATAAACATGAGAGAATCAATGTTATGCAGGTCATCAGTCAACAGAGCATTAACTACCTAGATGTCCTAATCAGCAAACAGGCCAACACGCTTGAGACGTCAGTTTTCACGAAACCAACAGATAGAAACAACTTGCTATTGCACTCCAGTTTCCATCCACCGTCATTAATTAGAAACCTTCCATACTCTCAGATGTTGCGAGTCAAACGCATAACCTCCAACAACACCACCTTGCTAGAGGCTTTACAAAAACAGCAAGTTAAATTCAGTGAGCGGGGTTATCCTTCTGAGACTTTGACTGAAGCATTGAACAAAACGCAAGCAAAAGAACGGGAGACTCTGCTCACTCCAAAGATTAAAGGTCATTCCAAACGACATGTCTTTATCTCAAAGTACTCCTCCAGATCACACGCGATTAAAGGCATCATCAAATCAAGATGGGAATTATTGAGACAAGAACCAGAATTCAAAGGCTTATTTGATGAGGAACCATTGTTTGCGCATACCCGCCGTAAAAATATCAAGGAAATCTTGGCAACCAAAATGGAGACTGAACAACAATTTCACGGAATGTAATTGTGTGCATTGCAACAATGTGATCACTGGCAACACAATACATCACCAACACTCAGGCAAAGCAATTTCATTGAGATACAATGGGGACTGTAATTCCTCCAACGTGATTTACGCAATAAAATGTCCCTGAAGACTACTATATGTAGGCAAAACTTCTAGAAAAATAAAAATATGCATTACCAAACACAAAAGCACGTTCCGTACCAAGTCAACTAAATTGTATTTTTCTTCTCATGGGTTAGAACACCAACACACTTACGCACAAATGAGATTCACTATTCTGGAATCATTCATTTCACAATCTGATCAGAACTACACCACACTATTAGCACAAAGAGAAGCTTGGTGGATTAAGCATTTGCAAACTTTGGTACCAGGAGGGCTCAATGATAGGATTGAACTTCAAAGCTTCTTGTGATTGCTTTCCATAACAGCATCAAGTTTTGTGACTGTGTCTGTCTTTTGGTCAAAATACTTATTACCCCTTTTTACACTTTTTCTATGATGTCAGCACTACTACCTCTCTTTGATTTCTTCTGTGTCTTTTCATCACACCAGCCATTTCGATCTTTTCTGCATTTCCTACATGTCTTGTCTTCTGAAGGTATCTGCTTTCATTTTTAATTATTCGAAGGAGATTAGTTTTGTATTTGACAAGCCACACACGTAGTCTACGTTTTACATTAGCAACCGGTTCTGCAGGTATTGAATGATTACTACACTTAGATAGACTTGACATAGTTCCCATGCAGTTCCGCCGCAGTGAGGTGGCTGTAATCTTCTTTGGTTTCCACATGCGGGAATCAACGGATCGATATCTTACATGCATAGCAGTTGTGCAAGTGAAATAGATTTAGCGCTATTTGCACCATTACACAAAATTGTAGCATTTTTGGTCGCGTCTACATAGTATTGTCGCAACAAGGTATTTAGATCAAACACGATCCGTTTACACCACTCCATCATGGCGGATTCTGCCAGTCCCATCTCTATGTTGATTTCGGACGTGTCGGTTTCTTTATTAGTCTGCGGACGCACAGCTGTGTTTCACTCTTCACCTTAGGGAAGCTGCACGGGTTAGAAGCAATTGGTTTTCGGTCGTACGGTAAGCGTTGAAACACATTTGGCATTTGTTTAGAAGCTCGCAGTGAAAGTAGATGTTATGATCATGAGAGTTGAGGCACAAACTAAAGGCTTCTTATATTGCGTTATAGATTGTGACAATTTTGAGGGGACACATCTTTTCCAGCTGGACTGCACGGAGTTTTTCGCCCGCATGGTGCATTTCCACATGGTGAGTTTTCCTGTTAAGCATAGTTGCTAGTGAATTAATATGGATCCACTTTTAGTGTGTCTTATACGAGACTAAGGGGAGTTTTGTTTTTGGTTTACTGCAGATGCGATAACAGAGCAAGCAGTTTGGCAGATAGTAGCTCAAGTTCGAATCGCAAGTGAGAAGGTCTCCATTACCGCACTTATTGCAGTAAGTGCTCACTTTAAGGTTGCTTATCAGCAGACTACAGTTGACAGTTTAGGTCTCGTTATTCCAGTGGCTTATATGTTTTATCTCTCCTATTCTCATGTTCACCAGTGGCGTAGACATTTTACCCCTTTTATTCTCGTGTCCATACAGAGCGACGTGATTCATTCTACCTTCTAGGCTTCCATTGATGATAGTTTTCACACAACTGAACAACATAGTGAGTCCACTTTTGACGGGCAGTTGTTGGTTGCAGTTAATATGTTTAAAATTCACGGATGAGTCACGTTGCATGAGACCAGTTGTACACATGCGCACAGACTCCTAGCATTGTAATTCACGCAGACACTCTTGGTGGTAGCTTCTTTAGTGCACCTCTTTTCCTTTTGACCTCGAGAAGACACATAAGGTTTTTTGTTTAATACAGTTGTACATTTATTGGACGTTGAAGCAGCATGCATCTTGTGTACATTATGTAACAATCAGTAACAGTAGTATATATGGACTTCAGGCCAAACGTTGATTGCTGTTTTTTTCATTGTTATCTTTCCACAATGCCCCTGAAGAAGGGATCTACCCGAAATGCATTGGGCTTTTACAATCTATGTTTTGGTTGTGTAACTAATACAATACATTTATGATTGACAGTTTTGTTAATTGACAGTAATGTCAATCAGAACAAATGTCCTGGATTACATCACCACTGCGTAACTTTCTGACGGTGCAATACCCAAGAAGACCCAAATTGTACATGTTTCCGAAGGTACACAAAGTCGTATTAATCACCCATTTTGGCCAATGGTATCTGGTTGTGAGTCAATGTTTGCACCAGCAGGACAGCTCATTGATAACTTCCTCCAAAAATGTGTCCAATCGTGGCGGAGTTATGTCAAAGACACCACACATTTTTTGAACTTACTTCAACAGGTACAAAATGATTGTAATCCAACTTGACTGATGTATACCATTGACGTCACATCATTATATACATCTATTCCATTAAAAGGGGGAGTTAAGGCCTGTGAATGGCCCCTACTACAATTGCCAGAACTTGCAGTGAACAAAGTTTTGTTATTGGAGTTGCTTATTTTTTGTCTCCAACACAGCTATCTGAAATGGCAGGAAGACTTTTACTTGCAAGTAAGTGAGACCTCCATGGGTTTTTCGGGGGCTCCTGCGTACGCCAAAACGTTCATGGCACAATTTGAAAATGACAACATTTACAATCACGACACATGGAGGAACAACTTGGTATTCTATGTAAGATTCATAGATGACATTTTCCTTATCTGGAACAATTCGAAAGATTCATTGGAAGAGGTCATTCTGGAACTAAACAATAAACATGAGAGAATCAAATTTATGCACGTCATCAGTCAACAGAGCATTAACTACCTAGATGTCCTAATCAGCAAACAGGTCAACACGCTTGAGACGTCAGTTTTCACGAAACCAACAGATAGAAACAACTTGCTATTGCACTCCAGTTTCCATCCACCGTCATTAATTAGAAACCTACCATACTCTCAGATGTTGCGAGTCAAACGCATAACCTCCAACAACACCACCTTGCTAGAGGCTTTACAAAAACAGCAAGTTAAATTCAGTGAGCGGGGTTATCCTTCTGAGACTTTGACTGAAGCATTGAACAAAACGCAAGCAAAAGAACGGGAGACTCTGCTCACTCCAAAGATTAAAGGTCATTCCAAACAACATGTCTTTATCTCAAAGTACTCCTCCAGATCACACGCGATTAAAGGCATCATCAAATCAAGATGGGAATTATTGAGACAAGAACCAGAATTCAAAGTCTTATTTGATGAGGAACCATTGTTTGCGCATACCCGCCGTAAAAATATCAAGGAAATCTTGGCAACCAAAATGGAGACTGAACAACAATTTCACGGAATGTAATTGTGTGCATTGCAACAATGTGATCACTGGCAACACAATACATCACCCACACTCAGGCAAAGCAATTTCATTGAGACTGAACAACAATTTCACGGAATGGCATTGCAACAATGTGATCACTGGCAACACGATACATCACCCACACTCAGGCAAAGCAATTTCATTGAGATACAATGGGGACTGTAATTCCTCCAACCTGATTTACGCAATAAAATGTCCCTGAGGATTACTATATGTAGGCAAAACTTCTAGAAAAATAAAAATATGCATTACCAAACAAAAAAGCACGTTCCGTACCAAGTCAACTAATTCGTATTTTTCTTCTCATTGGTTAGAACACCAACACACGTACGCACAAATGAGATTCACTATTCTGGAATCATTAATTTCACAATCAGATCAGAACTGCACCACACTATTAGCACAAAGAGAAGCTTGGTGGATTAAGCATTTGCAAACTCTGGTATCAGGAGGGCTCAATAATAGGGTTGAACTTCAATGCTTCTTGTGATTGCTTTCCATAACAGCATCAAGTTTTGTGAATGTGTCTGTCTTTTGGTCAAAATACTTATTACCCCTTTTTACACTTTTTCTATGATGTCAGCACTACTACCTCTCTTTGATTTCTTCTGTGTCTTTTCATCACACCAGCCATTTCGATCTTTTCTGCATTTCCTACATGTCTTGTCTTCTGTATGTATCTGCTTTCATTTTCCATTATTCGAAGGAGTTTAGTTTTGTATTTGACAAGCCACACACGTAGTCTACGTTTTACATTAGCAACCGGTTCTGCAGGTATTGAATGCTTACCACACTTAGATAGACTTGACATAGTTCCCATGCAGTTCCGCCGCAGTGAGGTGGCTGTAATCTTCTTTGGTTTCCATATGCGGGAATCAACGGATCGATATCTTACATGCATAGCAGTTGTGCAAGTGAAATAGATTTAGCGCTATTTGCACCATTACACAAAATTGTAGCATTTTTGGTCGCGTCTACATAGTATTGTAGCAACAAGGTATTTAGATCAAACACGATCCGTTTACACCACTCCATCATGGCGGATTCTGCCAGTCCCATCTCTATTTTGATTTTGGACGTGTCGGTTTCTTTATTAGTCTGCGGACGCACAGCTGTGTTTCACTCTTCACTTTCGGGAAGCTGCACGGGTTAGAAGTACTTGGTTTTCGGTCGTACGGTAAGCGTTGAAATACATTTGGCATTTGTTTAGAAGCTCGTAGTGAAAGTAGATGTTATGATCATGAAAGTTGAGGCACAAGCTAAAGGCTTCTTATATTGCGTTATAGATCGTGACAATTTTGAGGGGACACATCTTTTCCAGCTGGACTGCACAGAGTTTTTAGCCCGCATGGTGCATTTCCACATGGTGAGTTTTCCTTTTAAGCATAGTTGCTAGTGAATTAACATGGATCCACTTTTAGTGTGTCTTATACGAGACTAAGGGGAGTTTTGTTTTTGGTTTACTGCAGATGCGATAACAGAGCAAGCTGTTCGGCAGATAGTAGCTCAAGTTCGAATCGCAAGTGAGAAGGTCTCCATTACCGCACTTATTGCAGTAAGTGCTCACTTTAAGGTTGCTTATCAGCAGACTACAGTTGACAGTTTAGGTCTCGTTATTCCAGTGGCTTAGATGTTTTATCTCTCCTATTCTCATGTTCACCAGTGGCGTAGACATCTTACCACTTTTATTCTCATGTCCATACAGAGCGACGTGATTCATTCTAGCTTCGAGGCTTCCATTGAAGATAGTTTTCACACAACTGAACAACATAGTGAGTCCACTTTTGACGGGCAGTTGTTGGTTGCAGTTAATATGTTTAACATTCACGGATGAGTCACGTTGCATGAGACCAGTTGTACACATGCACACCGACTCCTAGCATTGTAATTCACGCAGACACACTTGGTGGTAGCTTCTTTAGTGCACCTCTTTTCCTTTTGACCTCGAGAAGACACATAAGGTTTTTTGTTTAATACAGTTGTACATTTATTGGACGTTGAAGCAGCATGCATCTTGTGTACATTATGTAACAATCAGTAACAGTAGTATATATGAACTTCAGGCCAAACATTGATTGCTGTTTTTTTCATTGTTATCTTTCCACAGTACCCCTGAAGAAGGGATCTACCCGAAATGCATTTTGCTTTTACAATCTATGTTTTGGTTGTGTAACTAATACAATACATTTATGAATGACAGTTTTGTTAATTGACAGTAATGTTCATATTGTCTTTTAAATAACAACACTGTAAAAAAAAATTCTACAGTACAAGAAAGGTCTTGAAACTAACCAAATTCTTCATGTAATTCATGAAAATGAAAATGAATACAGAAGTTGAACTATTTTTGTCTTCAAATTGAATTCTTTATTGGTATAAGTTTGATCAATAAGAAGAGTATCATGTGACTCATTGTCATACTTTCAATTTTGCTGTGCGTTTGGTATACCAGTGGTTGCTCCACTAGCTGTTGTTCATTTAACTGGGCTGGCTGCCCTTTCACCAACAGCACGCATGCTTTGTTAAACAGTTCTAAACATTGTTTTTTCAGCACTAAGAAGGGTGTGCACCGGTATATATCTTGTTTGCTCTAATAGTCTCGCCACACAGTCTTACCAGTGGCACCCCGAGACCTTTTCATATCCAAATATGTCATTCGACAGTATCTCTAATCTTACTGATAATCGAGCAGATACTAAGACCTATACTGAGATACAATTTCCAGATATTTATTCGCTTATCGAAGATGCACCTACATTCAATGTCCAAGGTAGCTCTGTTACCCAACAACTAAGACAATTGGAATTTATCACACCGAGGGCACTAAGTCAGCGGTTACATGCCTCCACACTGATACAGTACCACAAGGTACAAAGGATACCACGAGGATTACGTCTACCAATCAAATCACTATTGTCCAAATTTCAGTACAATAAAAGATTCATGGAGAAATGGCAAGCAGAGTTAAACAAATGTTTCAATTTCGCTGTGTGTTTGGTATACCAGTGGTTGCTCCATTAGCTGTTGTTCGTGACACCAGAATGGCCAGAACACCAGGGGAAGAGAGATTCAGAATTTTAAAAGTGATGCAGGGGGCCTTAAACTCAACGCGTATAGCCACCGGCAGCCAATGTAGCCGAAAGATAGCATTAGTTGTGGGACAAATTCGAGGCAGGCCAACTAGAGGTCTGGCCACTGCATTCTGGACCTTCTGCAATTCCAGAATCTCAGATTTGTTGGTTCCCAGGTAGAGCGAGCTGGCATAATTCAGTCTCGATAGAACAGAGGCTTGGACATTAACCTGTCTAGTGGGTGGATCAAAAAAGACTAACGGCGGTTTGAGTCCCAGCAGTACGCCAAAGCACGTCCCTAATTGTCAAAGAATTCGCAAATAGCGAGTTGGCAGATTTTTTTTGTTTGGTCGCGCTTCAAAAATACAATCTCGCGCACACGGCGCTGACTTACCATGATTATGAGTTTGCCGAGTTGTTTTCCTTCCAGTTTGCCTGCGCTGCGCCATTTTCGATCTTGCTGTGTGATCGCTGACTTTTCACCGCGAGTATGTCATGGCGTGATAGTGTGAGACTTTGCGACCACAAGTACGTTATAGCGTCCCGCCATTTTGCACTGGGAGACTTTCAGAACGCGAATACGTCATAAGGGCCCGTGATCACGTAGATGCGCCATGCAGCTGACATCCGGCGGGAGATTGACATTTGGCTGTATTTTTTTGTGCAAGGAGTCCATTTTTGGGGGGGGGTGGGAGGAAGGAAGTGCCCCACAGTCTCCAACTTCCTGTTCCTGTTTAGTAGGCTCCTCCCAGTGCTTTGTCAATGTCCTGGTCACTTTTCATTTGGATCTGGAGCTGGAAGGATTACTCTTTGTGGCTGCTGCTGGATATTTGTATTTGAGGACTTTTTGGGGGATCACTTTTGGATTTGAGATTTTACAAGTAAGTTGGTGATGTTTGTTTGTGGTATTGCAGTTGCTGCAACTACAATTTATAAACTTTTTCACAACTTTAAAAAATATATATTGTGGGTACCCACAGTATCTAGTAGGCCCAGGGTTAGTCATGGAAATGAAATGAAAATCATATTCATTAAGCGCTAGCAGCTGCCCTGAGGCGTCCAGGCGCTAAAAACTACCATCAGTGCTCAGAGAGAAAAAGAGGGGTGAGGCAACACTATTGATTGAACAAAAATGTTTAAAGTTTCTTGCGGAAGCTCAGAAGGTTAGAGTCTGCTCTAAGATGAAGTGGTAAGGTGTTCCATATTTTCGGGGCTTTATAAGCGAAGGATCGACCTCCGGCCCTCGCTCTATGAATTCTTGGGATTTGGGCTAGGAAGGCATGTGAAGATCGGAGGGCTTTGGTGGGTTCGTATGGCGATACCAAGGAGTGGTTGATCTCTGGGCTTAATTTCCAGTACGCCTGGTGTGCAATGCACAGAGATTTAAACTTGACTCTGTCCCTGATGGGGTGCCAGTGTAATGCTCTTCAGCCAGGTTGTACTGAAGTTCTCCAATGGGTGCCAAGTAAAGTGCGAGCTGCACAATTCTGAGTGCGTTGTAATTTTTGTAGAGTATATTCTGGCGCCCCAAGGTACAGAGCATTGTTAAAGTCTAGGCGAGATTGAATTAAGCCCTGAATGACTATCTGTCTTGCCTCAAAGGGGAGAAGTGGAAGGATTTTTTTTACCATCCTTAGGAGGCCAAAACAGGTCGCAGAGACTTTAGTTGCCTGCATGTCGAAGGTCAACGATTTATCTATCCACACCCCCAGGCTTTTGATGTTATCTCTGGGGCTGGGAGCTGTGCCCATGCTCGGAGGCCATGATAGCTCCAAAATGGAGGGAGTTGGAGGGCCTAGAAGCATTAGCTCCGTTTTATCGTCGTTGAGCTTCAGACATGATTTAGTCATCCAGCTCTTGACGTGCTCGAGACAAGTTGTTAAGTTGGACTGCGGTAGTAGGGCTACTCCTTTGTGCGAGAGAGACCACTAGCTGGGTATCATCCGCATAGGTGATGATGTTAATACCATGCGGACGTACTATTCCAGCCAGCGGTCTCATGTAGGCGTTAAAGAGCGTAGGGCTCAATGAAGAGCCCTGCGGAACCCCACATCCCAGAGGCTTACTCGAAGAGACCGTTGTGCCTTCAAAGACCTGGAAGGTTCGGTCTGATAGAAAAGACCTGAACCACTCCAGGGCTTCTCCTGAGATTCCCATATTGAGGAGGCGGTCCAGAAGTATTTTGTGGTTGACCGTATCGAAGGCGGCGCTCAGATCAAGGAGGATCACTGCCACTGACCCTCTCTGATCGAGTATCCGCCTAGTCTCTTCTGCTACTGCCAACAGGGCTGTTTCCGTGCCGTGTTTTGGGCGAAAGCCAGTCTGGGAGGTGTCGAGCAGATGGCTATGCTCGAAGAACTGAGTTACACTGATATTGATGTGTTTCTCTAAGATCTTGGTGGCCCAGGGAAGCAGTGATATCGGGCGATATTTGTTAAAATTAGTTGGATCGAGGGTGGTTTTTTTTAACAATGCTCGGACCATGGCGTGTTTCCACGAATGTGGAACTGTCCTACTCATGATGGAAGAATTCAGCAGCTACATTAGATTAGGAAGAATGGCTTTATTGACTTTGGTTAGCATCTCAGGGGGGGCAGGGTCACAGGGTGAGCCTGATTTGATTTGATTTATTAAGGTCTCAAGAGTGTCAAGGTGCAGCATTGGGAAGTGGTCCAGAGATTTGTTATGGAGGGAGACCATAGATGTAATTGGTGGCTTAGGTTTTTGCGAGGACAGATCTGTTTCTGGGTCAGAGAAGGAAAGATAGATTGTGTTTACTTTTAGAAAGAAGGCATTGGCCAATTCCTCACATCGAGAGGATGAGTTGTCATTGCTTGATGACGGTGATGGCAGCCTGGTCAGTGTTTTCACAATCTGGTAAATTTCTTTAGGCTTGGATTTTGCCAATTTAATCTTTTTTGTGTGGATTGTTTATCTCTAATTTCGTTTTTGTAATTCCTAATGGCTTCTCTGTAGGTCGCTTTGTCCGTAGGCTCATAGGATAAGCGCCATTTCCTCTCTAGTCTTTTGCAGAGACGTTTTTTTTCCCTAAGATCTTCAGAATACCAAGGAGCGGTTTTTTGTTTCCTTCTAGCACCGGAGGTTTGATAGGGAAGTACAAAGTCCAAGGAGCTTGTTATCCAATTGTTAAACAGCTCATTGTTAATGCAAGGATCAAGGGAAAGTGAAGGGTTAGTGGCAATAAGATTGGTCATTCATTCGTCTGTATTGAGCTTTGACCAGTTTTGGGTGGTACGTGAAAGGGGGGTAGAAAGTGAGGTTTTGGGAGGGGACCAGGTTAGGGGAATTAAAAAATGATCAGTCCAAGGAAGATGGCTAATACTGCCGACCTTTAAAGTTTTGCTATAGCTAAATACTGGGTCTAAGAGATGACCCTTGTTGTGAGTGGATCCTGACACCAGTTGTTCTAGTTGCATAGCAGCTAAGCTGGTTGTGACTCCCATGGCAATGGTGTCTAGCAGACTATCAAAATGAATGTTAAAATCTCCCAGTAAAGTAAAATTTGAGGGGGAGGTGACTAATTCTGCTACAACAGTTGGTAGATCCATCAGAATTTTTTTTATAGGACCGGGAGGACGATAGATAAGAAAGCCAGAGAAGCTATTGTTGGGAGTAAATTCACTGATGAAGGAGAGACTTTCACAGTCCGCAATGGACTCTGTTAGGCAGCGACATATATAACTGTCTTTATAAATGATAGCCAGCCCTCCACCTTTGCCCTGTGGGTGGTCTAAATGGTCTATCTGATAGGGCTTGCACTACATCAAACTGGGAGTCTTGCGTAAGCCATGTTTCTGTTAAAAATACCACATCCGGCATCCGGCATATTTTCCTCTAACAACAGCGATATCTCCAAACTATGTTTGGCAAGAGATCGACAGTTAAGGAGAAACATTTGATAGTCCTTGGAATCTGAATGGATGGGGGGATCAATTAGCTCAAGTTTGCAGTGAGGGCATATATGAGGGGTTTCAAGAGGGGGGAAGTGGTGTAGGCAGCACGCAGGTGTGGGGGGACAAGATCGAAGTAAGGAGTCCTTATTGTAAACTAGCCTTTGTAGTTGGGGACAGCCAGGGGGGGTGGCCCCTGGTCCCGGTCGGGCGCGGACGGGCGCAGACGAGGTTGCCTTTGGCGCGCGCTCGGCGCGCCTGCTGCGCCCGCCCGCTGCGCGGACGTGATGACATAGTGAATTTATAGGGTGTTTAGGAGGGTGGGAGGCGTCCTGCAGCTAGAGTGCAAATCCCTTACCCCTCTCAATATGGCGGCTCTCAGTGGCGGTAAGCCCTATTTCTATCTCTCTGCGCCAGCTCCTACTCGGCTGCGCAGGAATCGGTAAAGGAGGTGCATGATAAACTGTTTCTGTGAGTTTTGTTGAACTTAAATATCATTTATGGCATGTTATTGAGTAGCTCACTGGTATATGTGGAATTTTCTTTTAATTTTGGGGTGCATGTTAAAGCCACACTAGCCAGTAGGCCCAGGGGTCAGTGGTGCATGGGCCATGTCTTTTTGTGGGGTCTCTTGAATTTAAGCATCATTTAGGGCATAGATGCCATTGGATTGGGGTGATTTTTGTGTGTATTTTGATTTTTGGGGTGTTGTTGGTGCCTGGTCCAGGGCCTGGCCATGTGGGTGGGGGCCATTTTGAGGCCTGGTCCAGTCAGGGCGTGTCCATGTGGGTGGTGGTCTAGGGGCCATTTTGAAGCCAGGCAGTGTGCTTTGTTGTGCCATAGGCCTGCACCCAGTCTGCCTTGCTTTAATCCATTACGCCCAGTGGCAGCCAGTGGTGCATGTGCCAAGTCTTTCAGTGTGTTCTCTTGATTTTAAACATCATTTAGGGCATGGATGCCATTGGATTGGGGTGATTTTTGTGTGTATTTCGATTTTTTGGGTGTTGGTAGGGCCTGGTCCAGGGCTTGGCCCTGTGGATGGGGGCCCATTTTGAGGCCTGGTCCAGGGCCTGGCCATGTGGGTGGTGGTCTAGGGGCCATTTTGAAGCCAGGCAGTGTGCTTTGTTGGGCCGTAGGCCTGCACCCAGTCTGCCTTGCTTTCATCCATTATGCCCATGGGCAGCCAGTTGTGCATTTGCCAAGTCTGTCTGTGTGTCTTGAATTTAAACATCATTTAGGGCATGGATGCCATTGGATTGGGGGGATTTTTTTGAGTATTTAGATTTTTTGGGTGTTGTTGGGGCCTGGTCCAGAGCCTGGCCACGTGGGTGGGGGCCATTTTGAGGACTGGTCCAGGCAGGGACTGGCCATGTGGTACTTGCTGTACTGTTTGTATCATCTGAATAGCATTGGGAAGCGCCAGTGACCTGAGCGCCTTATATAGAACTTAAACAGTTGCTTTTGGGCTTTCTGTGCAGCGCTCGTGTCCTGCGTGATTTGATAGCAGTGCAAGAGAGTTTTATTGGGCTTTGAATAGCATTGTGCAGCGCTCGTGACCTACGCGCCTTATATAGAAATTAAACAGTTGTTTTGGGGCTTTCTGTGCAGCGCTCGTGTCCTGCGTGATTTGATAACAGTGCAAGAGAGTTTTATTGGGCTTTGTATGCAGCGCTCATGTTGTTGGACAACTGACATTGGTGATAGATAGCTCTGTGTGCAGCGCTCGATAACGCTACTTGCCTCACGTTAATCTCTTCTAGCGCTTTCATTGTGGTGCACCTCGAGGTGTGTAGCGCTTTGGATAATTTACTTTCGTGCATTTGTTTACCTTGCAGCCATTTTGTATTGACCCCTTGGCCCGTCCCAGACTCTCCCTGCACCTAGATCCCGCCTTCCAGCTGACCCTCCCACCCACAGAGGTTGAGCCTGCGCTTGCCCTCGTGGAGAGCTGTGACCATCCTGCTCCACGCAGAAACGGTCGCTCCCCTCATCTCCCTCTCCTGGTGGTATTGTATAAATTACTGCTAATCCACTTGCTGTACTGTTTGTATCATCTGAATAGCATTGGGCAGCGCTCGTGACCTACGCGCCTTATATAGAACTTAAACAGTTGCTTTTGGGCTTTCTGTGCAGCGCTCGTGTCCTGCGTGATTTGATAACAGTGCAAGAGAGTTTTATTGGGCTTTGTATGCAGCGCTCGTGTTGTTGGACAACTGACATTGGTGATAGATAGCTCTGTGTGCAGCGCTCGATAACGCTACTTGCCTCACATTAATCTCCGCTAGCGCTTTCATTGTGGTGCACCTCGAGGTGTGTAGCGCTTTGGATAATTTACTTTTGTGCATTTGTTTACCTTGCAGCCATTTTGTATTGACCCCTTGGCCCGTCCCAGACCCTCCCTGCACCTAGATCCCGCCTCCCAGCTGACCCTCCCATGCTCCGCCCCCCCCCCACTCTCCATTTGAAGCAGATGAACCAACGCGCAGCGTCCACACGCTGCGGCCGCGCCGAAGGTGCGCCAAAGGTAAGCCCGTCTATGCCCGTCCGCGCCTGGACCGCGCCCAGCGCCAGACCCCCTGGCCCCCGTACCACCCTCCCCACCCGCATTACATACGCCTGCTCCACCCTCTTAGCCCTCAACCCCGGTCGACTCCCTAACTGCGCCCAAGCCGCCCCTGGACACACCCATGGACCCTTCACATGCAACTCCTGCAAGTATGACGGCGCCAAGACCAACTCCTCATCCAATAACACCAAACAGAGACCTGATACCAACCACCTAAAATGCATCCTGCTCAACACCCGCTCAGTCCACAAACACGCCATCGACCTTTGGAATCTATTAGACACCATCTCTCCGGACGTCGCCTTCCTAACAGAAACATGGATGAACGCCTCCTCAGCCCCAGACATCACCATTGCCATCCCGGAAGGCTACAAGATCATCTGAAAAGACCGCACCAAGCAAACAGGAGGAGGCATCGCTATCGTCCACAAGAACTCCATCCGCGTCTCAACCAGCTCAGATGTCAATCTCGCTAGCGCCGAACACCTTCACTTCCAGATCCACACCGACCCCAAGACCACACTCAGAGGCACCCTCCTCTACAGACCACCAGGACCCCGTGCACAATTCAGTGAAGACATCACTGACTTTATCACCCCACACGCCCTCCCTTCAGAGGACTACATTCTATTGGGAGACCTCAATTTCCATCTAGAAAAGAGCAACGACAGCAACACCACCACCCTTCTGGACAATCTCGCCAACCTCAGACTTAAACAACTTGTTAATTCCCCCACTCACTACGCAGGTCACACACTCGACCCTATCTTCACCTCCAGCAAACATATCTCCTTCAGTTACACCACAGCTCTCCATTGGACGGACCACAGCTGCGTTCACTTTATCTACAAAAAGACCACAACCCACAACCATCCTCAACCTACTCTGCGAAGAAACTGGAACAAAATCACCATCGACCAGATCTCCTCATCGCTTCTTCAAGTCCCCCCTGCCCACTCTTCAAACGCCAACCAAGCAGCCATTAACTTCACTCAATGGCTAACCAACAGCGCCGACAACCTAGCACCCCTGAAAAAACATCAAATCAAGCTAGGCAGCAAAAACGCCCCCTGGTTCAACGATGATCTGAAGAAATCCAAGAAACTCTGTCGCTCCCTTGAGAAGGCCTGGAAAAAAGACCCAAACACCAGCACCAGGGACTCCTTCAAAAACGCCACCCGCATACACCACCAACTGATCAGGACTGCCAAGAAAGCCGCCTTCAAAGACCGACTGGACAACAACGCCCACAACAGCAAGGAATTATTCAACACGTCAAAGAGTTTACCAACCCCACTGCCAACTCCAACGACATCACCCCCTCTCAAGCCCTTTGCGACTCCCTAGCTTCGTTCTTCCACGACAAAATCGCAGACATCCACAACAGCTTTGACAACCAACCCGGAGAACAACCCACCCAACCTTCTGCCGTACCTTCACCCCCCTTGAACATCCTTAATGACTGGAGCCCAATATCCACTGAGGACACCATCCGCCTGATGAACTCCATCCACTCAGGATCCCCCACAGACCCATGCCCTCACCACATCTTCAACAAAGCAGATTCCATCATAGCACCACACCTCCGAGACGTCATCAACTGCTCCCTCAACTCCGCCACCTTCCCGGAAAGCTGGAAACACGCCGAACTCAGCGCCCTTCTGAAAAAACCCACAGCTGACCCCACAGTACTGAAAAACTACTGCCCCATCTCGCTCCTTCCATTCCCGGCCAAAGTCATCGAGAAAGCTGTCAACAACCAGCTCGCCGCCTTCCTCGAAACCAACAAATCCCTCGACTCCTCACAGTCAGGCTTCCGAGCCAAACACAGCACTGAGACCGCACTCATCGCAGCAACAGACGACATTCGAACTCTACTGGACAATGGAGACACAGTCGCCCTCATCCTCCTCGACCTCTCCGCAGCCTTCGACACAGTCTGTCATAGCACCCTGTTACAACGCCTCAGAAACATCGGAATCCAAGGAAAAGCACTGGAATGGATCACATCGTTCCTTGCCGGAAGAACCCGGAGAGTCCGCCTACCACCATTCAAGTCAAAGGCCACTGAAGTCATTTGCGGCGTACCTCAAGGATCCTCACTCAGCCCCACCCTCTTCAACGTATACATGAGCCCCCTCGCGGCCATCGCACGCCAACACAACCTCAACATCATCTCCTACGCTGATGACACTCAACTGATCCTCTCACTTACCAAAGACCCTAACACCGCCAAAACCAACCTACATAAAGGAATGAGAGAAGTAGCCGAGTGGATGAAGCACAGCCGTCTGAAACTGAACTCCGACAAAACAGAAGTCATTATCTTAGGTACCTCCCCCTCCGCCTGGGACGACTCGTGGTGGCCAGAGTCCCTTGGAAAAGCACCCAACCCGACAGACCACGCACGGAACCTGGGCGTCATTCTGGACTCCTCACTCTCGATGACCAGACAAGTCAACACCGTTTCATCATCCTGCTTCAACATTCTTCGCATGCTCAAAAAAACATTTCGCTGGATCCCCACCGAAACTAGAAAAACGGTCACCCACGCACTGGTTACAAGCCGCCTGGACTACGGAAACACCCTATACGCCGGCACCACCGCAAAACTTCAGAAAAAACTCCAACGCATCCAGAACGCATCAGCCAGACTCATACTAGACATTCCGCGTAAAGACCACATTTCTGGTCACCTGAAAAACCTCCACTGGCTCCCCGTCATTAAGAGAATAACATTCTGCCTCCTAACCCACGCACACAAAGCACTTTACGAGCTTGGACCCGAATGCCACAACACACAACTTTCCTTCTACACCCCCCCCCGCCAGCTACGCTCCTCCCACCAAGCCCTTGCTGCTGTACCTCGCATCAACAAAACCACCATGGGAGGAAGATCCTTCTCCTACCTGGCGGCTAAAATCTGATACTCACTTCCCATTCACCTTCGCCTCACTCAGAACCACCTAGCATTCAGAAAGCAACTTAAAACCTGGATATTTGACAAGTAATTCCTCACCCTTCTCCAAGCGCCTTGAGACCCTCTGGGTATGTAGCGCGCTATATAAATTAATTGAATTTAATTGAATTGAATAGGCCTGCACCCAGTCTGCCTTGCTTTCATCCATTATGTTCAGGGGTACTCAGTGGTGCATGAAACAACTCTCTCTGTGTGGTCTCTCTTCTAATAATTTAAACATCCATTTTGGATTAGAATTGCAATTTTTATTTAGTGTCTTTCCGTTTTTGGGTGTGTTGTGTTATAATAAATGCCTAGTTGCAAATATTAATTGAAGCAGGACATATGCAACATTTATTTAATTGATGTTCCTCTGGCTTCCTTTGCTTTAGGTGCACAAAGACTGACAACCAGGAATCATCCTCATCACTTGTTGTAGTGCCAGGAAGAAGTCCTGCTGCGGTGTGTGCACAACGTCACGTGACGTCACGTGTGGTGGCCACAGACAACTCTGCAACTCGTGCAACTGCATCCTGCTGTTCTGACATCTGAAGAAGAGGCCGTAGCTCCTCTACCAAGAAAGTTGCCAGTGCCACTGCCAGTAAGATGGAGCAGAAGAAGCAAGTGGCGCCACTTACCAAGGAGACTGGTGTGCCAACAGACACTTTTTTGGGGAGAAAAAAAACTATGCCTGCAGCAGTGGTGTCCGCCGGGGACCAAGCGGGAAGAAGCACCCCCACTTCATTGGTCTCAGTGCCACCACGCCAAGTTAGGCCCAAGTCCATGAGTGCCGCAGAGGCAGCCTCTTTAATTGCTCTTTCACCATCGACCAGTGATGTTGGCGTTGACTCATCGCAAAGTAGCATCCAATCAACGCAGGTGTAACTCATCTGACGAATGTTCAACCACAGGTGCAACAAGGAGAGGTGCAAGGAGTGGCGCAAGGAGTGGCGCAAGTAGAGGCGCATGGAGAGGTGCATGGAGAGGCACAACTGCCCACAATGCTTGTTCCTCCAGAAGTAGGGGCACATCAGGAAATCGAGATTCAAGCGGAGGTATCATCCGAGCAAGCCACTCCTCCTGATGAGCCATTGTCTTCCAGATCCCCAGCAAGAAAAAGGTCAAGGAGGGCTAGTACAAGTTCCTCTTCAAGCTCCCTTCCTTCTGATGATCTAGATCTTGATTGGAACCCACCAATGCAGTCTGAGAGGGAGGCACGCCATGAGCTGACAAAGGTAGCTAAAAGGAAGGTTCCCATAACGCTTTCACTTATGGGTGATGACGACGAACAAGAAGTAGAAGTGGTGTATTCTGCTGCTGATGAACAGTCTGACGATGACGACCTAGTCATCACAGTCGTCACTCCGGCCCCAGCGGGCATGCAGCAGACAGACATTTTTACCCTATCCCGAATTGCTGCTGATAGGGATGTGGGCGTTGTGGCACTGGTACCGCCACCAACACAAGTAACTACTACACCAACACGACCTACAGCTGCCATATTTTCTCTTCAGAACGGCCGGCAGGGACCTCCATCGAGCTCGACCTACGTTACCTCAAGTAGTGGTGCTGTAACTGTAAGTGCACAGCAGAGTCAAATTCGGCCACGCCCATCCTCCACTTCATCTGGCATTGAAAGTAGCACCTCCACCACCACCACCAGAAATCTTAACTCCCCAGTTTGGGACTTCTTTAGTATTAGCAAAAAGGTGGAAAACCTAGTTATTTGTTCGATTTGTAACACTGTAGTTAGTCGGGGTAAGCTTGGTACCAACTATGGTACGGGAGGCCAGAGAGGTCATCTCCAAAAACACCACACTATCCAGTGGGTGGCCCACCTAAGTAAGGTCCGGGAAGCCAAAAGTACAACAAATCCAAATGTATTCATTGATATTGCATCTGATGATGACAAGGGGCTGATCGTGCATGGGGGAGGTGAAGATATTCTTTCTGGTACACACAGTACCCCTGGCAGCAGCACTGCAGTGGTAGCGCCCACACCCTCCTCTACCCCAGCAACATCAAGGAGGCACAGAAGTCTGGTAGAGACACCAATGCGAAAAAGTACATCAATGAGCCTAACTGGGTTGAAGAGGTCTGCATCCTCATCATCACGTATGAAAATGGTCCAGACCACCATTAAAAGCATGTTTTGGTCGCAGGCGCCATTTGAACGCAACCACCCAACGGCACATCTTTATAATGCAATGCTGGCTAAAATGTTAGCGCTGGACCTTCTCCCTTTTTCTTTCGTGGAAGGGGTGGGTTTTCTAGAATTTGTGGCAACAGTCTGCCCTAAATTGAAGGTTCCTAGCCGGTCCTATTTTGCCAGAGTTGCGGTTCCAGCACTACATCAAGATGTGCTGGAGGTGATTGGGGCAGCTTTGCAGAAGAGTGCTGTTCACACTACCCACCTGACAACAGACATGTGGACCAGTTGCCAAGTCCTTGATTACATGTGCATCACTGCACACTGGGTCTCTTTTGCAGGGGTTAGAGACAAGATGTCTGCAGGTGTTGAAAGTGCCACAATTTTTCAAGCTAGTCGGAAACATGCAACAGTAGCCATGTTTGCATGAAGAAATCTCATAAAGCAGTAAACATTTTGGAGGAGTTAAACAGTAAGGTCTTTAAATGGCTGCATCCAAGAAAGTGCATGATTGGTTATGTTTCCACGGATAATGGCAGTTTGTTAGGGCCATGAATGATGGTGGCTATTTCAGAGTGCCGTGTTTGGCGCACAGTATTAACATTGTTGTTCAAGATTTCTTGAAAAAAGAAAACAAAGTCAGCAAGTTACTGACCACCTGCCGAAGAATCTGCCACATTTCAGCCATTCTTTTAAGGCCCGGAAGCAGCTGAGGATCATTCAACAAGTCCGTAGAATTCCAGTCAGAGGACTCCTCCAGGAGGTGGCAACACGTTGGAAGTCAACCTTCTACGTGCTTGAGCGTCTGTTTGAGCAGTGCTTGGTAATCAATGAGTATGTCTTTGCACGGGGTTCTTCTATGAAAGACATGAGGCTAGAGGTGGAGGAATGGAACCTAGTTAAAAGCCTGCCAGACATGCTTCGTCCTTTTGAGGTCTTCACGCGTGAAGTCAGCAGGGAGGACTTTACTTTGGGCAAAGCTATCCCCTTGTTGCGCATGCTAGAGCACCAACTGAAGGCAGTGTCTTCAACGTTCAAAGATGATACTGACAAGCAAGACGCATATCAGTTGGCGGACAGCTTATTAACCCGCCTAGTTGACAATGAAAGGCTTAAAAAAATACATTCAGAACAACATTACATTTGTACCACTATTCTGGATCCACAGTACAAAAAGGCACTGGCCAGCAATACATTCATTCCTTTTAATGAAGCCGATGTTTCCAAGTACAAACATTGGCTAGCTCTCGGTTCGAAAAAGAGCGGCAGGAAATTGAAGGAACCGCCACAAGTACTACTGAATCAGCAGGCCATCCTGAGTCAAGGTCCACTTCTGTGGCCGAAGGCAGTCACTTTCGCTCAGAGCCGTTACCGACACCAGCAACCATATCATCATCACTTGCACCAGGCCCAGCCATAATATTGTCGGAAGCGGATTGGATAACTCATCAAGGGTTTGCTTGTTCCAGTGTTGATGCAAAGGCCACAGATGGTACGCAAAGTGGAGCACCCTTGCATGACCTTGAGTCATGCAAGGGTGCTCCACTTGGCCAATCTTGTAATCTTGCATGGGTTGCTGTTGCCAAGGCAAGTTGGATCCAATTCGGATTCTGACACTGCAGCACTCAACATCCTTTGTGGTAGAGCTTGAATCCAGCTCCTGGTTGTCATCGATGCCTCCTGGTCCTTGTGGCTGAAGAGTCAAGCTTCACTTCTTTCACCTGAAATCACCCGACATTGGTTGGCATTTTCCTATCGCCATCCTGGTCACTGGCAAGTGGCCCAGACTCTGTTCCCTCTGCTTTCAGGTTCTTCAGATCTCCGATCCACCCTTGGATCCACTTGGACACTTTCCTCTGGTCACCTGCAGCATTTCTTCGCAGCTCTCCATAGGAATCGACATCGAAACCCGACACCAAAAGACACCTATGCACCCGGCTTGCCTGGGTGAGGTAACACGAGTACTCCGGTGCTACTGTGGGCCTTGACTCTCGAAGTGACTAAGTCTAAAAGGGTTCCATCATAGTTCGCCCCTAAGTGTCTTAATCTTTAAAATTGTAACCTGTTTGTTTTCCATAGAAGTCAATGGTGATCCGTGGCTGTGTTTAGACACTGCACGCGTCCCCCGTGGGCCTCCTGCATCCTAACCTTGGGTAGTTCCTGGTCGCCTCAGTGGTCCTACAGGCCCTAGGCCTGCTTTATAACTCTCACGTGGTTCTTTTTCCACTATTTTAGTATATGGTTTGTGAGGCCCCTAGGGCATAACGTATAATGTGCAACTTATGGTATGCTAATCAAGTTCCTTGTATTGTACCTTTACCTCTGACCTCATAAAGAGACCAGAGGGGTTGTGTTTAGATTAAATACATATATATTTGATATATACCTTGTGTGGTGTGCTTTCGTTTGATCATTCAAGAGATTATAGACTTGTAAAACAACTTGCTTAACTCGCCTCTAGGTCTTAGCCTAAAGGCTGCTCTTCACTGCTACCACTAGGATAGCTGTCTATAAGGTTGACTTTACAACCTACCATCAATAAGGGTCATTTGGACTGGTGCAAGGTGCCCACTTGAATAGTGGACATCATATTCCAGGCCAACTTCTCACACGCATGGTGGCAAGTTTGTCATTATACCAGGGACTGGATTTAGTGTTACGACTGTTAGACCATTTTGCAGGAATAAGTGTATCCAGCGGACGGAGTAGCCAATCCGACAGTGTGTTAAATGCAGTGTCTGGATCCTCTGACAGACTGGGCGTGCTTCTCATGAGGATGGAAAGAAGGTGATCAATGTCTATTTTATGCCAGGGGCATTTGAAGGAGAGGTTGTGGACCGCCCTCTGTGGCTGTTCAACCCCTGAGAGTGTCATGGGGACCAAAAAGTGGCTAGACCAGCTTATAGGAATGGGGGTAGCAATTAAAAGATGGAGAAGCTTGGAGAAGACTGGGTCTAGGAAATGGGCAGCAGAATGGGGAGGGCCATGAACCATTTGGAGCAGCTGACAAGCCGCTAGATCAGTGGAAAAATTACCAGCTTCTGAATCATGAGAATTTTCAAGGTGCAGATTCAGGTCACCAATAACGCTGAAATTGGCAGATCTCATGGCTAGGGAACTGACTGTCTCAATTAATACAGCCCTAAACTCCTTCGAGGGTCCTGGCAGACCATAAACCAGTAGGCAGGAAATGGCGAAGTTAGCATTAAAAGGGATCCCAAAGCGCGTACATTCGCAGCCCACCAATGATTCTTTAACCCACGTGCAGGTGTAGTGGGATTTAAAGACAACTGCAATACCTCCCCCTCTATTGAAAATCATAATACTATAGCCTGGGGGAAGTGCCAGACCTGGCTCAGCCACCATGTCAGCTGACAACCATGTCTCAGTCAGAAAGAAAACATTGGGAGACTCATCCATTAACAAGTCATAAACATCAGGAAAATGCTTGGCTAGAGAATGACAGTTAAGGCTAAGTAGGTTTATATTCGGCCTAACACAAGGAAGCGAAGTGGAAAGTAACGAGATACTTGCGCAGGAGTTGAAACTACAGTTCCTCGATTGGAACGGGCCATCCAGCATGCTACATGGAGAGGAACTACAAGGGATCACTGCCTCTCTAATGGCAAGAAGCTCGTTGCCAGAGTAGGTCAGTTTACCGTTACCCAAACCGGCAGCATGTCTGGCGTCTGGCAGCATCCAGGCGTGGATGGGCGCAGACAGGCTTGCTTTAGGCACTCCAGCGGCATGCCAGCTGCACGCGTTCACGTTCCCGGCATGTTTAAATGCAGAAGTGCTGAAGTGGTGCCGCCCCCAGAGTACTCCCATCTCATACAAAATTCCCAGCGTTGTCGTATGAGATGGGAGTACTATACCTATCAACAGCGGAGGTATTTTAACATACAATTCTACACTGGAATTTCGACTGAATAAGGTGATATTTAGACATTGTACACGGAGTGTCTCTTGGTGACTGAAATTAGGAAAGGGATAATTATTAAATAAGCCCTGATGAAGTCCTGTTTAACTAAACGGATGAAACACATGTTGGCATGAAGCTGTTTTTGACCAAGAATATGTACAGATGAACTGTTCAAGGAATAAAAGAGTTTATGTCTGAATAAAAGACATTGGACATTTACATTAAATAATATACTTGTGATTTAATTGTGGAGTGCTTGGAGCCTATTTGGAATTTAACTGAGAAGAAGACTTTTGTTTGTCTTCTTCTTTTTGAGGGTGACTAGGTGGCTCTCCCTCCTCCTGAAGCACCAAATTAAAATATTTGTACTTTCTACGGATAACTGTTCACCAGATTGGAGTGTGCACCATTTACCCAGCCACCAGGTTCAAAGTATAGTAAAGAGATATTTATGATTTTGATCCTTGCAGTATTGTATACATTCCTATTTGCATCTATAAATGTTAGTTCATTCATATTTTGTGTATGTTAGTGGAATCAGTATGCATGTGATTTGGTGAGAGCCGTGTAGGTGAGACTGAATTGAATAAATGAATGAGGGTGACAGAAGAAGGAAAGATTTGCATTTATGATAACATATTACTGTATAGTTTCATTAGTGGTCATAATATATGTATATAAGCTGCTGATACCCAACTTGAATAAATAGTAAAAGAATCCCCAAAAAGTATGTGGCAGGCTATTGCTTAATTTTGGAGCTCGATCCATTTTGAGATTTTGTTCTCTTTTTATACCAAGATATTTCCGCTTTATGCAAACAGAGGCAGGCTTATCTTATTTGAAATTATGGTTAAAGGTAACTTGTGGGTCAAGATGCAAAGTTGATGTGGACTGGCCTGAAAGGGAGCCTATGAGACATCCCATATCAAACGCTCCATTACAAGTGGTGATGGAAAAGTATCAACAGTTGATTATATTTTTGGAATCAAAAATATCACCCAAAGAGATTGATTGGGTCAAAATTGACAAAACAACTCAAGAGTCCAAATATTCAGTACAAGCCTATTATGAGTGGCTGTTTCAGGCATGTAAGCAGTATAGTGGGACAAAGACTATTGATACGAAAGACATGGGACATTTTGTGTACAGATTTTCACATGGATAGAAACCTGAGGTTAGTTTGATGATTTAACAGCTTTTGAACTGTTGGCAGTGTAAGCCCATTGATGAACTGAGATATGCCAAGTAGTGCAGTGACAACTTGAAAATGAAACATAAGAAATTGAAAGAGAAGGTAATGATAGTTTAAATGAAAGAAGCACAGCAAAGTCAGAAGTGGTTCTCCGTCATTGAGTTATGAGTAGCTTTCTTCTCCATATTGTTGCATTATAATTGTCAATTCCTCTTTGTAATTCAGTTCTACATCCAAGATTTGGTATGGGTATGCAGAGAGTTCATCTATCTTCAATCAAATATTTCAAAAGAATCAGGAGTCTCTGGTGATGTCCTATTACTCAGTCCTAGTTCCGTATATTGACAACCTATTGGTGGTGTCAAATACGGTTGTATGATAGAGGCAACATGGCTAAACCATGCGTGCCCCTTCCACACAGCCCGAACCATGAATGCATCTTAACCATGAGTTCCTTTACCATGCACGCCTTTATCAAGCAATTTTGTGGAAAAGCCATGAATGGTAAAGGGATATGCGTGGCTAAGGTCACCGCTATTCCAGACTCCCTACCCCTACCCTAACCTACAAACCGCCTACCCACCCCCCATGCGTGCCTCTACCACACAGCCCAAACAATGAATGCATCTTAACCACACGTTCCTTTACCGTGCATGCCTTTACCCAGCAATTTGGTGGAAAAGGCATGAATGGTAAAGGAGTATGCATGGCCAAGGTTGCTACTATTCCAGACTCCCTACCCCTACCCTAACCTACAAACCGCCTACCTTCCCCCCACCCTGACACTCAAAACCTTCCCTGAATACTACCCATTCCCCTCCCCTATCCTGAGGCCTAAAGCCATGCCCCTTAACATATACTACCTCAAATGTATCTGTTGTGCCCAGCACTGGGAATGCCTAATTACAATATATGTTTTGTTTTGTTTTGCAGTGAGATAGAGGAATGCTCTCTTTCAGTGCTAAACCAGATGCGCAGGAATGCTCACAGACCCTTTGCATAATTTTCAGCTACACTTGACCCAGTAACTTCTGCTTTGCCCAGCTGTCTCAAAGCTGTGTCTTCCACAGGTGCCAGCATCAAACAGCGTGAAAGCAACGTTATGGGTCATCCTCTAACTGTTTTTGTTCCCCATTCTGTAGAGGTACTGTGGACTCGCACCAGAATGCAGCATCTTACCAGTAGCCACCGACCTTACCAAGTATGAGCAGGTGATATTTGCAGCTTGAACTATTACATTAAAACATTGTATTACACTTAATCCTGCAACAATCTTGCCCGTTCCTGGAAATGAAATTGTTGAAGGATAAGATGAGCATGAATGTCTTGATGTTACTGTACTATGCATCTAGCCAAAACCTGACATAGAAGATGTGCCTATACCTGAATCAGATTATATGATGTTTATTGATGTCTCCTGTTTAGTACAAGAACATGAAGGAAAACTGAAAGCTGCCTATGCAGTCTGTACTGCTCAGGTGTAGTCCAAGCCTCCTGGCTTCATGCAGTACTTTCTGCACAAGTGGCCGACTTGATTGCTCTTACTAGAGCATGCTGTGTTTCAGACCAGCTGAGAGTGACTATTTTTACTGATAGTATGGCTTTGGTGTTGTTCAAGACTTTGAACGGCTACGGTTGCAATGCAGATTTATGACCTCTTTGGGGTCATCAATCCACAATGGCAAGAATGTGCACAGTCTGTTAAAGGAATTACAGCTACCTGCTTAGATTGTGGTTGTGGAGTGTGCTGCACATCACAGTGTAACTGACTGTGTGACTGTGTGCGACAGGTATGAGGATAAGACCGCAAGATATTGTGCCCTGAAAGATTGTACCTTAAATGGGAAATACCACAATGAAAAATAGGATGAGGCAATTTGTAATCTTTTGTTAAACACAGTTAATACTTTGGAGGAAGTTAAGAGGTTACAGGAGGAAGTGTCAGACGGGGAACAGCAAGACTGGATTAAAGCAGGTTGTGTCAAAAGTGATGAGGACAACATTTGGGTTTCAGGAGATAGAAGACTTGTGTTGCCCGATAGTTTGTTGTCTAAAATGGCGAGACATTATCACAGACCTGCACATGTAGGTAGAGACGCCATGGTGCGTTTGTTCAGGCAAACATGGTTCAACCCCAGATTCAGACTGATGGCTAAAGGATTGTTTCACAGATGTGTTGTGTGTCAGCAGCAAAATGTAGGCAGATGAATGGTAGTAACACTGATTCACGTAGGGAGATCCGGTGGCCCCTTTAACAGGATGTAACTGGACTTTATTAAGAGAACTGTTTTGCAATGTCATAATATATATCCTAGTGATTGTGTGCATTTTCTCGTGTTGGGTTAAAGCTTACCCGACAAGGAAAAATGATAGACTCACAGTGGCTAAGTTGTTGTTGAAGGAGTTAATATCACACTTCAGGCTCCTGACTTCTTTTGAGTCAGGCAGAGGAACTCATTTTAATAATGAGGTCTTGAAGCTGTCTGTGCAGAATTACAAGTCAAACAGAGGTTACATTGCAGTTACTGACCGGAGGCTTCTGGAATTGTGGAAAAGGTCAATGGGATTTTGAAATAAACTCTGACTAAAGTGTGTGCCTCAATATCTTTGTAATGGCCTGATGCTTTGCCTCTTGTGTTGATGAGTATGCGCAGTATTCTGGATAGGAGTACAAGATTGGCTCCCCATGAAATAATCATGGGCAGAGCTATGAGACTGCCAGCTGTGCCTGCGAATGTGCTTGTGAGCATTACAGATTACATGAATCTTGATTACTGCTAATGACTGGCTGATTTGGTGTGTTCTGTGTCGCATCAGGTTAGAGGAGAGGCTACAGACTAAACAGGATCAGTGCTGTGATCTCAGTCCCGGCGACTGGGTTATGGTGAAGAAGCACTTGCGCAAGTCATGCTTGGAACCTTGATGGTAAGTCTCCTATTAGGTCATCTTGGTCACTACAACAGCAGTGAGGTGCAGAGGTTTCCCCAGCTGGGTGCATGACACCCATACTCACATGGTCCCTTGTCCCCTTGATATGATAACAGCACCTGTCCCTGAAATGCCGGTGGTTACAGTGAGACAATAGGAGCCTGTTAGTCAAGCTGTTGGGGATCAGCAAAAAGCTGATCCCCAACAGCTTGGCCTTAGGGGGAGTCTGAGAGAGTCAAGAGTTGAAGTCAGTACAGAAGGGTCTTATCCTTTAGTGCTAGCTGTGCCAGATTCAGACCCTGGCGAAGTTCCTAGTACAGCAGTAACAGAGTAGTGGCTGGAGAACAGTGGTCAAGAAGACAGGAGAGAAAGAGAAGGAGACACAGTTTGCCTGAAGAAAGCAAGTTAATTACCTGTACCTTTGGTTCTCCAGTATTGCCAACTTTCATAGATTCCCATAGCTTGTATCATTCCCCGTCGTCGGAATGGGAGCCTCGGTAAATAAAAAGTAACATAGCAGTAGGTACAAAAGAGAAAGAAAGGCTTAGGTATCATCTCATTTTGTAGCATATCCACCTCTTTTTGTAAAAGAGACCAAAATAATGTAACAACCAATCAGATTAGCCTCACCTTATAGAACCTTCCTGAGAGAGCCTCAGATTTTCGTAGCCGTTGTATAACAGTAACCAAATATGCTGAAGGCTGAGCATTCCCAGGGGAGGAGGGTGGGCGCATGGGAATCTATGAAAGTCATGTTTGAAAACAATAAAAGGTTTAAACTATAAAGAAGCCAGGAAAAATAGGCTGAAAGATAAAGCTTGGGAGGACTTAAGGCAAGCATCTGTCAGAAGTTATAGTAAAGACTTCTGGAAAGTTGTTAATGCTGCATTTTTGAGTGATACAGGGACCCCTTCCTTATATGTACACATTGAGGAGGATAGTTGGGTAACATGTTATGGCAAAACTTTCCAAACAATTGAGGGAACTGTCAAAAAGAGATCAGGCAGGAACCACCATCTTATTACCATCTGACCTTTGATGTTTCTGAGTTTGAACTCGCCCTAGAACAGGCACCTTCATTAAAGGCCAATGGGGCAAAGGGGGTGCCTGTTGATGCTTTCCTATCTAACAAGAAAATGTGGGCCCCACTTTTAATACATGTTTTGAATTCCATAGCCAGAGTTGGACCCCCATCATCTTGGAAACATTCCATAATCATTGCAGTTTTTTAAAAAGGGAATGGCTTGAATCTAAATAACTATAGACCCAACACCCAAAATGATTCAACGGAGAAGCTAATGGGCCGCATGTTATTGAATAGGGCTTGAGGAATGGGCAGAAAAAAATAAGACCCTCTCGGACGTACCATGTGGCTTTAGACAAGGGAAAGGTACATTTGACCAATGTTTTAACCTAATGAGAATAGCAGCAAATATTCTTTGGTAAAAAAGGGCGAACTGTGTATGGCCTTTATGGACTTATCTTCAGCATTTGACTGCATGTCCTACAGCAAGCTATGGGCTATAATGGAGACTAAGGGAGTGGAGCCTCCAATAGTTATCTCTATAAGGCAGCTATATAAGGGGGCAATGGCAAGTGTGCCATTTGGAAAACAAGGTGAATTCTCAAAAGCTTTTCATGTCGGAAAGGGGTAAGACAAGGTTGCGTGCTTACCCCTTTTCTATTTGCCCTCTATACAAATCAACCTGAGAATTTATTGATTGAAAATGCAAAATATACCCTGTATGTTGACTCACGCCCTCTTCCAACCCTTCTTTAGGCAGAAGATGTAGTCTTGTTGGCCAGAATGCCTTTGCCCTGGTAGAGTCTCATTGAAAAGTACACATCCTTTATGGCTAGTTTAGATGTACGTGTCAATGAGAATAAAACGGTCACACTTATTGTAAGGGCAGAAAACAAAAAAATTGCTATAGAAAAAAGAAACATAGAAGTGGCGGAGACATTTGTATATCTAGGGGTACGTTTTGATAATAAATTGAAGTGGAAGGCCAGAATCCATTTTTAGAGCTAATCAAATGAAAAAGAGCATAGTAGTCTTATTTAAGTTTGCAAAAAAACTAGGCTCTAAACCTATTCCGGATATGGTAAATATTTATTCAGCCAATGCCAAATCACTTGCTTCATATGGGGCTGCAGATTGGGGTATGGCAGATATCAGAGTGTTACAGCGAATTGAGGATTTATTCTGCAAAAGATTGTAAGCATTACCACAAGCATGTTCAAACTACATCAGCCACTAGGATTTGGGTCTACCATACATTGGTGATTTCATCAAAATGGCTCCCATATTGTTATGGCATTCGATGTGGAACGGGGAGAAGGTCAAATTAAATCAATCAATACTGAGAGATAGCTTGAAGTTAGATCATGCATTGAGAATCCCATGGCTATTTTTTGTCACGACGACTCTTACCTCTCTGGGTCTAAATGAGCTCTACGACAACCCCCAACTGTGCACCAGTTATCCAAATGCGAAGCTTAAGGAGCTTTTTATGGTTGAAGTAAAAAAAGACAGGTGTTTTTTAAAGATAGATAAAAGTTTAATAGGAATATACCAACCTATAACTCATACTGTTTGTCCTTTGTGGAGAACTCTCAGCACAGATTTGTGCTGACAAGGTTTTGGTTAAACTACATTACATGATGGGTTATCCCGCATATGCATATTCAGTAAAGCTGGCGTCACCTTGCCCATGTGACGGAAAGTGTACTCACTCTATTTCACACATTTTGTTCTTTAGTTATTTATATACCAATCTGAGGAAAAAGTATGTGATACCATTTAACGAAAAAACAATTTTCGACAGCACCTTACAGCTTTGACATTTTTACAGCAACTGGATTATCATTTTGTATGTTTTACGGTAGCATCTTTCTTGTGGGCTACATTGAAAATCTGTCATATCACATGAATTTTAAGGGTGTTATGGTCTGTAGAAGGAGGCAGGAGAATCCTTATGTACTAATCTAGAATATGTACCTTCTTATTTTATTGTCTATTGTTTTTATTTTCATTAACTTTTATGCATTTTAATTAATGCGAAATAAAGTTTATTTGACTGATTGATTGATTGATTAAAACTGCCTGATCGTGATTTGTACGTCTGATCGGAGATGTGTATCATAATGTGATGGCTTGATTTGCCATTAGAGGGGTGATTGGAGCAGCATCATTTTGGCGCGATCTCTACATGTCAAAAATATATCAAATAAAAATGCTTTTAGCTCATGCTTTCTGTGTGCTCTAACAATATTAACATAACGTGCTGAACTTGACATCACATATTGAAGCGTATTTACTGGAGGATTAGAGATTCATACATACACTGTGTGACTTAACTGTATTAAATGATATACTCTCTAGAGACTTGAAGAATAAACCATCCTCATCTGTTAAAAGTTTGTTTACTTTAGAAACTACAATGACCTACATAATAGCCTATGGAAATATACTATTTACTTTTTACTACTTTGTTATTTATGTACTGTGGGACTCCCACTACGGGGATTGATTCGGCATGTGACTCTATGAAAGATACCTCAATACTGGAAAAAACAATAATGATTTATGCAAGGTGTACACTAATGTTTCATATTTGCATTTAAATGTAGTTCTTAGTCATACTTAGACACACATATTCAAGATTTTATTGTATGCTACATGCAGTGCTTAATTTGAGGCAGTGGTTTCTGGTGCTCAGCCACTTTTTTGTCAACATCTGTCACATCATGTTGCTGTTTGGTTTATTTTGTGAGATGCACAACAACAGTTGCTTAAAAATTAAATATACATTAAAATCAGTAAACCTGACACCCAAATCTGTAAGAATAGCTTGGGCGGCATGTATTTTTCATGTATATTTAAAGTCTGAATTGTTACACTTGTATGAGTATGATGGTTAGTTGTGATGGTACTCTCATCTGGAGCACTAGTGGGGGCAATTGGAAATGAAAGCTGCAATGGCCTCTTGAAAAGGGCCCTGGCACTTATTTTTTACAAAGTAAGTATTTGCTATATGTAATATTAATTTAATATACTGACAATTGTATTCATTTTTATTCAAATGTTCACACACATAATAAATATGCACCATTGATTTAAAACTTTAAGTTGTCCTGACTTACTGCTCACTTGTAATAAACTTTATAACTATAGTCACTAATTCCTGGTTCTTATTGTTTAGCCAAATGAGCTATACTGTTAATAGAAATTGATTGTTTTAATGCTAACTCGCCTTCACCTCTCAAGTTACAAAAAAAAGGACTAGCAAAGGAAAACTGGTAAGAGGGTTGGCCCAGAGTGCTACATCAAAACCCTACTATAAATATAGACTATCAGTCATTGGAAAGTGCAAGTGCCTAACAATTTCTATTTTTGGGGAACTATTTTTTAGGTGTATAGATACATGTGCTTGGGTAAAAAAAAGAAGCATCCAACGGCTGGAGTGGGCTAATCTGATGCTCTGTATCTTCTGCTGGCATGGGCAAGACTTTAATTTGACTGACATGTCAACAGATCAACAGTGAAATAGTGTTGATTGGAAGCCCCTTCATATATATGTATTTTTAAATACTATTGTTCGGAGAACATGAGGCTGGCAAAACAGCTAACGCTGCCTTTCTTTAGGCCAAGCCTAAAAAGCAGGTCAGAAACAGCAATATCCAAATAAGGATACAGGGAATACAGGATTTCTACTTGTATGGTACTACAAAAACAGAGTACACTGAATTTTTTAAAAGAATGTCAGTGCTCTGTGATCTACTATCAGTTTGAATCGACTATGAAGGCAGACAAGTGTTTGTAGATGTTTCAAGGTGTATATCAAAGTACTTACCCAAAGTTTATTGACAAGGTATACCACTTTTGCTGTTATTCGTTTAGGATCCTTATTTCTCATGGAATCCAAGATGATATCCGTAAGAAAAAAATGGCATTTTCTTGCATAAAACATTTCTTCGTGTGACATATTAAAACTGAGAAACGCTGTATCTGTAAATGAAAGTAAACATATGCAAAAATCTGTTAATAAGCAGGGAGATACAGACCAAATAATTTCTCCAGCTTCTAGCCCACAGACCCTCTGCTCATACATCTGTAACCTGCGCTCTCATAACACTACCCCTTTACCTTATTCCCCCATGTTTCCTCCCCTTCCACAAAACTGTATCTTTACCTTCCTCTCCATCAATTGTTCTTCTATGAAAAAACATCTGTTTTTCTCTCTCTATCCATGCTCATGATCTCCTCGTTGTATGTTTGTTTCCTCTCTCCCATCTTGAGCATTTTCCTTTCCTGTTTATCTCTCTTTTGTCATCCCCCGTTTCCCTCAATTGCTCAATTGGTATTTTCGTCTCAGATCCTCTCTCTATATATCTCTTCCTGCACCCTATAATTCTCTTACATTTTCTCTCTTTTTCACCATTATGCCCTCCCTCTCTCCCCTTACTTCTCAATTTAGAGGGTTAAGCATAGATTCTATTCTTTACCCTCTTTTTTTGTTTTAGCTTGAAATCCTGTTTGTCATATTTAGGTCTCGCCTGCTAATGCGCTTGCGCATTGCTGGCAAGAGATATTGGGGCTTAGCCAGAGCTTAACCATCGGGCGATTCCATGCAGTGCCTGTGAAAAGCGCGTGCACATCAAAGCCATCTGCCTCCCTCCCACAGGCATCACCCAGCGTGCGCTCTGCCTCAGGCATTTCTCCTCCCCTAATTATTCACTGCCCACGGCCGGCCGGCCGTACTTTCACTTTCACGGCCGCCAGGCCGTGCGACAGAGAGGCGATTATCAAAATGTAACTTAAGTTCAGCATCCTGCTGCTACTGCGCTCCTTCATTCCAGCAGCACTCCAGGCTTGTTTAACAGGAGTTCTTTTGTTTCTAACCATCCCATCTTTTCACCGGAGTTTAATTAGACATTGTTCGGCTTTTTATAGTACGTTGTTCCTGGTTTCCGTGGAGCCATGAGGCATCTATCAATCAATCAATCAATCAATCAATCTAAGACATTTATAGAGCGCACTACTTACCCGGAGGGTCTCAAGGTGCTTGGGGGGGGGGGTTGCTGCTACTGCTCGAACAGCCAGGTCTTGAGCTTCTTCCTGAAGGAGAGGTGGTCTTGGGTCAGGCGCAGGTCGGGAGGGAGGGAGTTCCAGGTCTTGGCGGCCAGGTAGGAGAAGGACCTTCCTCCTGTTGTCGTTCTTCGGATGCGGGGGACGGCGGCGAGGGCGTGACTGGCTGATCGGAGGTGGCGTTTGGGAGCGTAGAAGTTGATGCGGTTGTTGAGGTAGCTCGGGCCTTGATCGTGTAGGGCTTTGTGCGCGTGGGTGAGGAGACGGAAGGTGATTCTTTTGTTGACGGTGAGCCAATGCAGGTCTCTCAGATGTCCGGAGATGTGGCTGTTTCGTGGGATGTCAAGGATGAGTCTGGCTGAGGCATTCTGGATCCGCTGGAGTCTCTTCTGGAGCTTGACGGTGGTTCCGGCGTAGAGGGCGTTGCCGTAGTCCAGTCGGCTGGTGACGAGGGCCTGGGTGACGGTCTTCCTGGTCTCGGTGGGGATCCACCGGAAGATCTTCTGTAGCATGCGCAGGATGTTGAAGCACGACGAGGAGACGGCGTTGACTTGTCTGGTCATGGAGAGGGAGGAGTCCAGGATGAAGCCCAGGTTGCGTGCGTGGTCTGTCGGTTTGGGTGCGGTGCCCAGGGCGGGGGGCCACCAGGAGTCGTCCCAGGCGGAGGGCGAGGAGCCCAGGATGAGGACTTCCGTCTTGTCTGAGTTCAGTTTCAGGCGGCTGGTCGTCATCCACTCGGCTACATCTTTCATCCCTTCGTGAAGGTTGGCTCTGGCGGCGGCGGGGTCATTGGTCAGGGAGAGGATCAGCTGGGTGTCGTCGGCGTAGGAGATGATGTTGAGGTTGTGTTGGCGTGCGATGGCCGCGAGGGGGCTCATGTAGACTTTGAAGAGGGTGGGGCTCAACGAGGATCCTTGCGGGACGCCGCAGATGACTTCGGTGGCCTCTGACTTGTACGGTGGTAGACGGACTCTCTGTGTTCTTCCGTCGAGGAAGGAGATGATCCATTCCAGTGCCTTCTCCTGGATTCCGACGTTGCTGAGGCGCTGCACTAGGGTGCGGTGGCAGACAGTGTCGAATGCCGCGGAGAGGTCTAGGAGGATGAGGGCCGCTGTTTCTCCGTTGTCCATCAGGGCTCGGATGTCATCGGTGGCAGCGATGAGGGCGGTCTTGTGCTGTGGTTGGCTCGGAAGCCAGACTGTGAGGGGTCGAGGGATCCATTCGTCTCGAGGAAGGCGGCCAGCTGTTTGTTGACGGTCTTCTCGATGACTTTGGCTGGAAACGGGAGGAGCGAGATGGGGCGGTAATTTTTGAGTTCGGTGGGGTCCGCTGTTGGTTTCTTTAGTAGAGCGCTGAGTTCGGCGTGCTTCCAGCTCTCCGGGAAGGTGGCGGTGTCGAAGGAGGTGTTGATGATGTCCCGCAGGTGGGGTGCGATGACAGCGTCGGCCTTGTTGAAGACGTGGTGAGGGCAGGGGTCGGTCGGGTATCCGGAGTGGATGGAGTTCATCATGCGGACGGTGTCTTCGGTGCTGATCGGAGTCCAGGCGCGGAGGGTGGTGGTGGGGGGCGTTGCTGCGGTCGAGGCGTGCGTCGGTTGAATGCTGAAGCTGTTGTGTATGTCTGCGATCTTGCTGTGGAAGTAGGAGGCGAGGGAGTTGCAGAGGTCTTGCGATGGGGTGATGTCGTTGTTTCCGGCGTTGGGGTTGGAGAGCTCTTTCACGATGTTGAAGAGTTCCTTGCAGTTGTGTGCGTTGTTGTCCAGCCGGTCCCTGAATGCAGTTTTCTTGGTGGCGCGGATCAGTTGGTGGTGCTTCCGGGTGGCAAGCTTGAGGGTGGTCATGTTGTCCGGTGTTGGTTCCCTTCTCCAGACTTTCTCAAGGGCTCGGCAGTTCTTCTTGGAGCTCTTGAGTTCATCGGTGAACCATGGGGCTTTCTTGCTGCCGGGTCTGCTGGGGGGATCCTCAGAGGGGCGAGTTCGTCCGCGCAGTTGCTGATCCACTTCGTGAGGTTGTCGGCGGCCTGGCTGGGGTTCGCTGAGCTGGCGGGAGGGTGCTGGCTCAGGGAAGCGGCGAGCTGGTCGGCTGTGATCTTGTTCCAGCTTCTTCGGGCAACCTGTTGCTGGTGGTGGTGGATCGTCGTTCTTCCGAAGGTGAAGTGGACGCAGCTGTGGTCTGTCCAGTGGAGTCCTGTGGCGTGGCTGGTGGCGATGTCTTTGCTGGATGAGAAGACGGCGTTGAGTGTGTGTCCGGCGAGGTGGGTGGGGGTGGACACCAGCTGCTTGAGTCCGAGGTTGGCGAGGTTGTCGAGCAGGGTGATGGTGTTGCGGTCGCTGTTGTTCTCCAGGTGGAAGTTGAGGTCCCCCAGGAGGATGTAGTCAGCGGAGGGGAGGGCATGCGGGCTGACGATGTCCTCGCTGAATTGTGTGCGTGGTCCCGGGGGTCGGTAGATCAGGGTGCCTCTGAGGGTGGTCTTCGGGTCGGTGTGGATCTGGAAGTGCAGGTGTTCGGCGGTCGTCAGGGTGTCGTCGGTGTTGGTCGTGATGCGGATGGTGTCCCTGTGGATGATGGCGATGCCTCCTCCCATCTGGTTGGCGGTGCGGTCCCTCCGGGTGATCTTGTAGCCCTCTGGGATGGCGATGGCGATGTCGGGCGCTGAAGAGTTGTTCATCCAGGTTTCCGTGAGGAAGGCAACGTCAGGGGCTGTGGTGTCGAGGAGGTTCCAGAGTTCGATGGCGTGTCTGTGGATGGAGCGGGTGTTGAGCAGGATGCACTTGAGGTGGTTGCTGCTGGTGTTCGGCTTAGCGGGTGCTGGTGCGAGGCAGGTCCGGATGCAGGTGAACTTGCAAGCGTGGCAGCTGGAGGGTCCGTGGGTGCGTCTCGGGGTGGCTCGGTAGCATCCCGGGATTCGGCCGGTGTTGAGCGCATTGAGGGTGACGGCGGTGTAGGTCCGGCGGGTGGGCTGGGGTCCTCGAGGGCCAGGGGTCCTGGCACTGGGCGCGGTCCAGGCGCGGACGGGCGCAGACGGGCTTACCTTTGGCGCGGCTTCGGCGCTCAATCGGCGCTCCCGCTGCGCGCGTCTGCTGCGCGGTCGCTCCGGGGCGTCATAAGAAGGGAGCCCGTAGGGAGGGTCTGCGGGGAGGCGGGAGCGGGCCGACCAATCGGCTGGCGGGGGGCCGGGCCGCGAGCTGGCAGCAGCGGGAAAAAAAAAGTCTGGCTTGGTGGGCGGCCCTGCGGCGGCTGGGGCAGCGGTGGGAAAAGCCAAGATGCGGAGGCTTGGAGAGCGGCCCTGCGGCGGTTGGGGCAGCGGCACAGAAAACAGCGGCACAGAAAACAGGTAAGCAGCAGGAAGGCAGAGGGGGCGACCAGGCCAGAGGCGCAGTGGTCGCTCTCTTGGGAGGGTCTGGGTCCCCTTAAGAAGGGAGCCGGTAGGGAGGGTCTGCGGGGAGGCCGGAGCGGGCCGACCAATCAGCTGGCGGGGGGGTGGGGCCGCGGGCTGGCAGCGGCGGGAAAAAAGAAGTCGGGCTTGGTGGGCGGCCCTGCGGCGGCTGGGGCAGCGGCGGGAAAAGCCGAGATGCGGAGGCTTGGAGAGCGGCCCTGCGGTGGCTGGGGCAGCGGCACAGAAAACAGCGGCACAGAAAACAGGTAAGCAGCAGGAAGGCAGAGGGGGCGACCAGGCCAGAGGCGCAGTGGTCGCTGCCCCTCCCACTCCCCCTTGTGCCCGGTGCTCCTGCCCTGTTCCTCACCCCTCCCGCCACATTACTTGCTTGGTGGGAGCCCCCCGAGCTGGATTCAGGAGTGTGAAGCCACTCACATGCGTACAATAAACATAAAGCAAACATGTTTGCTCATTTTTACAGCGTGCAGCACAGTAGTACTTCTGCTAGTGAACAGACACACAAAGTAAACTCGTGCTGTCTTGGCGCCTTACACAATTCCCCACGGCAGCGCTTGCAGCCATGTCTGCTTCATGGGTTACAACCAGCGGCCTGCGGGTTTACTACAGATCTCTGCAGTAATGCCCGCTTCCTGTGACCGCTGTAACAGAGCGTCCCATGCAGCTTCAGTGCAGCCAAGTAGTTTATTCCTGTGTGCCTTTGTGCCTCTGTGTTTTGCATGTGTCGAGACTGTGAGCCTGCCGCTTTTGTCCCCAAGTACTTGGAAAAGGTCTTCAGAAATGCAGTCTCCTTCACCTGGTATTTGCCCTATGCTTACGTGACTGTCTGTGAAAACTCACAAGAACTTTTCGCGATACAAACGTCAGGCTTGTACATCTTCCTCCCGGGTGATGATCTGACACGTCAGCAGCATAGATATCTAATCCTTAATGGAGTTTCCTAATGGAAGAGGTGAGAGTTCCTGCGGCCAGTTCCTGTGGTGAAGCCGGCGCAAGAGCCTGCTACAACAGCAGTGATGGGTTTTCTGGGCATCGGTTTAAGCTATCTTGGTGACATCTTAGGATTTGATGACGCTGAAGCTACACTGATTATAGGTCACTTAGATATTTCAGGATAGAGGTCAATCGAGACTACATCTGTCATGTTAGTCGAAGGCACATTTTGTGGTTTGGTCTGATGGCTGAGTTTTTTTTAAATCAAAGACTCGTTTTTTGTGCCTTTGTGCCCTCTGTTAGACTCGGTTTTTGTGCCTTTCTGCCTTCTGTTAGACTCGTTTTTTGTGCCTTTCTGCCCTCTGTTAGACTCGTTTTTGTGCCTTTGTGCCCTCTGTTAGACTCGTTTTTTGTGGCCTTCTGCCCTCTGTTAGACTCGTTTTCCCTTGTTTTTCTGCACTTCTGCCCTCTGTTAGACTAGTTTTTGTGCCTTTCTGCCCTCTGCGTCACCACATCATCACTCAGTGCTACCCCAGCATCACTCAGCACCACCACATTATCACTCAGCAGCACCACAGCACCATCCAGCCCCACCACAGCACCACCCAGCGCCACCCCAGCATCGCCCAGCGCCACCCCAGCATAACTCAGCGCCACCCCAGCATCACTCAGCGCCACCACAGCATCACTCAGCAACACCACAGCATCACTCAGCACCACCACAGCATCACTCAGCACCACCACAGCATCACTCAGCACCACCACAGCACCACTCAGCACCACCACAGCACCACTCAGCGCTACCCCAGCATCACTCAGCACCACCACATTATCAATCAGCGCCACTCCAACATCACTCAGCGCCTCCCCAGCATCACTCAGCACACCACAGCATCAATCAGCGCCACTCCAACATCACTCAGCGCCTCCCCAGCATCACTCAGCACACCACAGCACCACTCAGCACCACCACAGCACCACTCAGCGCCACCCCAGCATCCCTCAGCACCACCCCAGCATCACTCAGCACCACCACATTATCACTCAGCACCATCACATTATCACTCAGCACCACCTCAGCACCACTCAGCACCACCGCAGCACCACTCAGCACCAACACAGCACCACTCAGCACCACCACAGCACCACTCAGCACCACCACATTATCACTCAGCACCACAACAGCACCACTCAGCACCACCACAGCACCACTCAGCACCACCACAGCACCACTCAGCAACAATACAGCACCACTCAGCACCACCACAGCACCACTCAGCACCACCACATTATCACTCAGCACCATCACATTATCACTCAGCACCACCACAGCACCACTCAGCACCACCACAGCATCACTCGGCGCAACCCCAGGTTATAGGTGTCACATTTGCAAAAGTTATAACTATCGGCATTGTAAATGACAAAACTATTAATTTAGCTACTTTCAAAACCAACACATAAATAAAAAAATTGTCATTTACAAGAACAATAGCACAAACTTTCCTAATGCGAGACCTATTGTATTGCAAATGCTTGTTTTTCTTTCATTTATGACTGATCCTTCCTCTGTATCTCATTTCCTAGTAAATAATAGCCTAACTGCTGGATGGCCCTACATCACTTCCGTTTAAAATTGACCTTAAAATCTACAGCACGACCTTAATCACATTCCCATACACCACAAACATATTGTCACAGCCACCAGTATACACATATTCCAAAACGCACACAAACCATCATATCACCACACCAATGCATACATACCCAAACAAGGAGATCAGAGCACACAATGATAGCATTGCACCACCCTCACCTTCACACAAATGCATCAGAGCTCACATCATAATGCACCTTCACATCATTGATGCATACCAAGAAATTTAATCACACCTGGGCAAATAAT
The DNA here is from genome assembly GCF_964263255.1 of Lissotriton vulgaris. Lineage (NCBI taxonomy): Eukaryota > Metazoa > Chordata > Amphibia > Caudata > Salamandridae > Lissotriton > Lissotriton vulgaris. Next base: position 457,033,217 of record NC_141700.1, on the reverse strand, counting down.
TATATAAAAACCAAAGGGGATGATGGACGGAGCGTTGACAATACAAGCACTCACCCCCAGTCAACTGATCTGGGTTTAATCCATCACCGTTCTTTAGCTCACTTCGCCACCCCAGTTCAGACATGGCCATATGCAAATCAGTCTGACCCTGTGCCTCATGGGAACAGTCCAGCCCGAACTGCCAAGCCATGTCTTCCCCGGACCGGAATCAAGCTTCCCAGGACCGGTTTCTGGCATTACAGCCGTCTTCAGCCGGGCTTGCTTGAATCCAGTGGCAAAGTGAGCAAGGGACTCACTGTGAGAAGTTGCCTGGTATATGATGCTCACTAGTTCTAGTGATCACCTTGTACCATGCCAAGCAACCCTGAAGGACTGGGTTTTTCTAAGACCCAGCGGTGCCAGGGATAACACCTAAAACCTTCGTGGGTAACCTGTTCCGGCGTACAAATGACAGAGACACGGGACACTTCCTTCGGCGTCAAAGATTCGAGGTTTATTTACTGCAGGGAACACAGAAGTCACGTGAAGTACACAGCATGTAAGTTCGCGGAGTCTGATTCAAATTGTATCTGTGGATCGCTCCTTTTATACAGTTTTCTCTCATAGGTTAACATGGTGCACAAAAGATTACAACCTGGTTCCCATCGTAAAGACCATAAGGGGTCGCTTTCATGTATTCAGGGCCCGGAACATAATCACAGTAACATTTGGCGGTTCTCAACTGTAAAAGTACATCTTCCCACCATTAATACATTCCGTTTGGCTGTAAACAAATCAAGGAAGAGACAAAAAAAACAGGTGCAGAGGAAGACGAGGATAGCGAATAGATCGAAGAGGGTGTAAGAGGGGTGGTATCAGGAAACACGAGTTGCAGGCATCAAAGGGAACGTGCCTAAATGAATGCACAACTGAGACAATAGACCGGCACGGCAAGATGAGCCTTGAGCGGGGCCATCTGCCTTACAGTGCCATCCCCCTCATCATAAAGACACCTTCAAAGGAAACGTGTCTTCCGCAAGAGTTTGGGAATCCCAGGGTCGCGAAGCGGACAGCGTCCGTTCGCTGGCTACTTGAGGGCAAGAAACAAGATGGATGCCGTATCTAAGATGGAACCCGTGGGTTCAGATGAAGAAACCCACGAAACAAACGAACGGTTTAGGCTAGCACAGCGAAAACGCGTACACCCACTAAACTCGTCATTTGCGGTTCATAGATACCAGACTCGACCATATTCGTGCGAGTCGAAAACACCACTTACAAGTGTCACGGAACCTCAGACGCTCCTTTTGCCCTCATGTAGGCAAGCACTAGTCGGACTCATAATCAATCTCGATATTCATCAGACCATCCAGCTGCTGCTGCAACATAATTCTATCCATCAGTGCTTCCTTGGTAACAGGCGGCCGTCTTATACACGTTGTAGCACAGAGGCCACATAAGGCAGGACCACACTGCACACAAAGACAACACGTGAACAGGAATGCTACAACAACCCCGACGATCATCAGAATCTTCCAACCCCAAGTCGACATTAGGCCCCAAAACCATCCTAGTAGCGTCCAATCCCCTACGTCCACGTGTATGGACTCAGAGATCTTATGCAACTTCGAGATGGCTTGATAGACACTCGGAGCGTTGTCTGGAATGAAAATACAACAGCTCGAATGGATCACCTTACATACTCCACCTCGATCTGCTAAGACAACATCTAAAACCATACGGTTTTGTAACGTCATAAGCCTATCCGCCTGAAGCTCTGCTGTGATGTTGCCATGGGCACTGGCAGTGATATTAGCAGTCGATTCCACCACTCGAGTCAACTGTCTCAGGTTCCTACTATTGACCATAGGTCCCCAAAACGGAAAGAAACCCTTGAAAAAGTCTCCTGCCTCTTGACCGGCAGTGTCCTCTTTGCTAATCACGCCCCTCACAACTCTAGTATTGTGGTAATCTGCGGCAACCGTAAAGGTTGGTGGCAACAAGTTTGCAATATAACAGGTGCCCGCGAAGTCAAGGGGCAACCATGTATATGCACGGTCGTAACAGACAAAGTACGTACCCTTGGCAGTCAGGAGAACAGGGGAAGAGAGCATTGGTAGAACGTACGTCTTGGAGCAAGCACTCTCCCCGAGATAAGCTCTCGGGCTTCGGCCACGGCCTTTCAGGCAGAAATTACCAAGGTGGGGTACGATCCATATTGGAGATGAACTTTTAAGCTGTCTATCGCCCACAAGCACGCTATACTCAACCTCACTCAGATCCCTATAAGCTCGCACCTCTTCCTCTGGGATGAGCGACGGCTCATAGATATCCCTATCTAAATCAGCAATCGCTATCGCCAAAGACTTATGGTACGGACCGGGACCAAAGTGAGGAGAACGCGGCTCTCGATTGGGGTAAGAATCTAGTGCGCTTCGAAACATTGTTTGGAATGCTCGAGCTGAACCCTGGGAACTGTAAGGAAGGACCAAGTACGGAATTCCCTTATCGGTGGTATGTGGCATTAACCCACACACCCAACAGTTGGTAGTGTTTACCACCAGCTGATGCTGATGAAGGAGCTGAACGAAGGAATTGTTCATGAACTCCGCACGTCTAGCCTGCTTGTGTTGTGGTAAGATGTGGAAGGAATGAGGAGAAACAGTGGAAGTAGGTTTAGATTCAGAAGAAGGGGTAGGTGAGGCAGTAGGCAGCAATGACTGTATCATGTGATACACCCCACCCACCAATAGCGAAGAAACAGTTAGGAATAAAAGGAAAGCCTGAAACATGAAGCATTTTGTATAGGAAATTCTACGCAATTCAAATCTTTGAGCCTGAGCCTTTTCCAATTCCGACAGCTTCGAGAAAGCCATCCTCTAAAACCGTCCGCTCCGTTCTTGACACACTTCATTCTGTGTAGCAGTAGTCAATCCCCAGGAGTTCCCAGGAACCGACGGTCTTCGACCTAGTGTCAAGACCTACTAACCAGAAGGAAGTACCCGTGCGGCCCTACGGTCCACCCGGATGTAAGGTATTTAATCAACAATATATACAAAATCTGCTAGCTGTGGAAGCAAAAACACATACATGAGAGAAAAGGCTCAAAATCTTCAAAATCACAACAATGCAAGTGTGTTCAAACTGGATAGTGATAATGGGGTAATGTGGATGTCAGGGGAGTAAGCAAAAGTATTTTTATTAGTCTCTAGTACTGGATCGAAGAAAATATCGGCTTCTTCCAGGGCGAGTCTGATCATCAAACAGTTGGTCCGATGGTGAAACAGAGTTCTGTTGATCAGTCAATTGTTCAGATCCTGAGTTTTGTGATGACAAATGTTCAACAATGTCGTTCTGCTGCACTGAGGTATCTCCGACAGGCTGAGCGTCGCTAAAAGGAACGAAGGTCGGCACAGTTTCGCTTTCAGACGAGGCGATGCCCTTCCTCACCCACGAGTCTGCCGGTAAAGGTATAGGTACCTTTTTGGTATGGGTTGCATGCACCCAGTTCTTGCGTCCTTCCAAACGAACAGCAGTCCTCGTGGCAAGGAGCACTTGGTAGGGTCTGGTAAAACGAGGCTCAAGGTTGCGCTTCCGGGCAAAATTCCTCGTCACCACCCAGTCTCCGGGCTGGAGCTGGTGGCCTGGACCCTCCGTCTGCGTCGGCAGTGCTTCAAAGACCTGTTGGTGAATTAACCTCAGTTTAGCAGTCAGATCATGAAGATAATCGATCAACATTGGGTACTCAAGATCAGAGAACACACTGGGTCTAGGGACCACCCAAACATTGGCAGGGCGGCCGAATACAATCTCGTAGGGACTAAGCCCTACTCGGGAGTGTACAGTTGCCCTAGTTGACAGAAGAGCTAAGGGTAAAGCGTCAGGCCACGAGAGACCAGTCGTAGCCTGAATCTTTGCTAGTTTTAATTTAAGGGTGCCATTATAACCTTCAACCAAACCTGCTGACTGGGGATGATTGGCGCTATGGAATTTTTGTGTAATTCCAAGGCCCTTACACACACTCTTCATCACACTCCCCACAAACTCACTTCCGTTATCAGACCATACAATTCGTGGCATTCCATACCGAGGAAAGTATTCCTTCAGTAGGATCTTTGCAGTGGACAAAGCAGTGTTGTCTTTGAGAGGGTAGGCTTCGATCCATCGGGAGAATGCGCAAACCACAACTAAAACGTACTTCAGGTTATTGCATCGCTCCATATGGATGAAGTCTAGTTGAATCACTTCAAAGGGACATGAAGGGGGAGCAAAATGGCCAGGAGGTGTAGGAGTTCCCTTACCAGGATTGAACATCATACATATCATGCAATTCTTAACCAATCTCTCAGCACACTTAGCGATACCATCATTCTTTCATACAGGGGACAACAACTTACAGATACCTTTCGCGCTAATATGTGCCAAGCCGTGTGCCATCGTCACAACAGCTAGTACATACGCATCCGGCAACATCCACCTCTTATTCTCCAACAAATCAATCCAGCAGTCATTCGCATCCAACTTTCCTGTACTCTCTTTCCATTTCGTCTTTTCAGTCTCAGTGGTCTCATTCTGAATCGCTTTCACACTTTCAATAGTGTCTTCACACATACCAGTTTCTGCAGGCCACCTTACCGAACTCGTCACATACATTCTAGTTGTAAGGTTCCTAGCAGTCTCCTTAGCAACTTTAGCAGCGAACGCATTGCCACGACCAACATCATCCGTCACCTTACGGTGTGCACTACATTTAATAATCGCCACCTGCTTGGGCAATGTAAGTGCATCCAAAAGGTCATTCACAAGCTGTCCATGCTGGATCTTCGTACCATGCGATGTCATAAAACCTCTCTCTCTCCACAAACGTCCAAAACTGTGCGCAACACCGAATGCATACTGGCTGTCCGTAAACACATTCACCCGCTTCCCTTTCGACAAAACACATGCTCTCGTTAAAGCAATCAGCTCTGCCGCCTGTGCAGAGTTCTGATTCAATCTCGCAGTCTCCACAACCATACTCAATGTTACCACAGCATACGCAGTCGTCACATCACCATTCGGTAATTTAAAACACGACCCGTCCACATACAAGGTCCCATCGGGATCTTCCAATGGAGTATTTTTCAGGTCTACACGACCTTTTGTTTCCTCCTCGGTTCGTAAGTAGCAGTCATGAGGTGCTACTTCGTCTGATTCCATACTGATTGGCAACAGAGTCGCCGGGTTCAGGACATTACAACGTTTTATTTGAATGTGACTTGCCAAAAGCGTCAACTCATACCCAGACAATCTTGCACTCGTCAGGTGTTGAGTTTTCGTACGATTTAAGAGAGTGTCGACTGCATGCGGAACCATCACCGTAAGCATATTATCCATGACCAATCCTGCAGATTGTCGGATGGACACCGCAGCTGCCGCTGTTGCTCTCAAACAACTCGGCAATGCTCTAGCTACGGGGTCCAAGGTCGAGGAAAAATATGCACATGGACGTTGCTTATCGCCGAATTGTTGCGTCAAAACACTCAACGCACAACCTTCCCTCTCGTGAACGTATAGTGTAAACGGCTTACTGTAGTCAGGGGTACCTAACACAGGAGCCGAACACAACGCATCACGTAGTTCAGAAAAACTTTTCTGACATTCTTCCGTCCATGGTAAAGGAGTTGGAACATCCTTACACGTAAGAGCCACCAATGGTTTCGCTAGCAACGAAAAATTTGGAATCCATTGCCTGCAGTATGACGTGATACCTAAAAAGGCACGCACATCTCTCTGAGTTGTTGGCACAGTCATTCGAGCAATCGCTGCAATTCTCTCTGGGGTCAACCGTCTTCCCTCCTTTGACAATAAGTGACCTAGATAGGTTACTTCTTGGCAACAATATTGCAATTTAGAAGGTGACACCTTGTGATGTAAGTCACAGAGATGCTGCAACAACGATACCGTAGCAGTTTTGCAAATGTCCTGAGTGTCCGTGGCCACCAATAAGTCGTCGACATATTGGATCAAGGCCGCACCACCCGGCAACACAAACGCGTCAAGTTGGCCCTTCAAGGCTTGACTGTATATCGATGGACTCTCACAGTAGCCCTGAGGAGCGCGTTTAAACCTAAAGCTGCGGCCACCAAGAGAGAAACCGAAAAGGTCCCTACTCTCCTCAGCAATCGGAATGCTAAAGAAAGCATTCTTCAGATCGATCACTGAGAACCAGGACGCCGATGCTGGAATCAGAGTCAGTAGAGCCGTGATGTCAGGCACCACAGGGAACTGAGGAATCACAATTGTATTCACTTCCCGTAAATCGATAACAAAACGATAAACAGGAGGCTTAGATGGATCAGTGCACTTCAAGATGGGCAGCGCAGGGCTATTGCACACGTTTCCCTGAGTCTCTTCAATAACATCTTTCTCAATCAAATCGTAGATGATTGCTAACAGCGCTCGCTCACCATCAAGGGAGATACGATACTGGGAAATACGTGGTAAACGCACATTAGATTTCAAGTGAACAACATAAGGAGAGATATCAAGTAGACCCACATCATTGGGACCTGTTGCCCACAAAGATGCAGGAAGAGAACTCAATTCCGGTGGAAGCTTATCGAGAGACAAGTACATAGGTGAGATGACTCTCTCACCCAAAGTAAGCTTCACTCCCGCAGGAGAACATTACAAAGTCGCATATAGTCGTTTCAGCAAATCCAAACCCAAAAGATTTTCACCACAACCAGTAGTCAAAATCAAAGGAGCTTTCAGCTCACGTGGCCCAATTGTAAGGGGCAAAGGACGAGAAACCGGATTGCTAACGGGGGCGCCTGAGAATCCAACGGAAACATTTGTTAAGCCAGACAAAGGTGCGCCAGGGAGTTTCGAATGCATGATGGAACTTTTCGCTGCACCAGTGTCCAACAGAAAAGGCTCAACTACGCCCGAGGTGGCAACTGCGACGTAAGGCCCTCTCTGATCAACCGGAACTGATACTACTCCCTCTCCTTGTCTATGGCTGTCCTAGTAATTACCGTCGTCAGTACCCTGATCGACGTAATAATCATCCACATTATACTGTGCGGATCTGCCTTGCGACGATCCACGCTGATCGAAACAATTATTAGAATCAGAAGAATTGTTGGAACGATCATTTTGAACACCACGACCTCTACCACGTGATGCCTGTTGAGGACCACTACGACCTCCTCTAGATGAATTACCATTATTTCGATCACGCAAAACTGGACAATCGAATTTTAAATGACCCTCTCCCCTACAATAGGCACACTGATTGTACCCCAACGTAGATCTCTGCGACGAGGATTCATTTCGTGATTGCGACCTATTCGACTGAGACTGCGATCTATTCTGCTGTTGCGAATCGTTCGGATTCGAACGTGGAGGATACGCCTGTTGCAACAACACTTTAGTTTTGAGTTTTTTTGTCTTTTTATCTGCTCGATCCTTTTCTTCTTTCTCTCTATTCTCATAATATTGGGCCGTAGCCAATATCTGAGCAGAAGTGGAAACAGCCCACGCACTTTCTGAATTCCTTAACTTGTTGCTTAAGTCCGGCAACAAGTTCGACACAAATTTGTCCACAAACAATCTCTGACCTCCCTCAGTGCCCATATCCTGACCACTGTGATCGATAAATGCCTCCTCAAATCTCGTAAAGAAATCGGAGACACTTTCGTCCTTCTTTTGCTTGCAGGCAGACAATTTGTCCTAATTTACCTTCATAGCTGGCATAAGCGTTTTCATAAGAGTAATTATTCTCTGAGGAAGATCGGCAATGAGCTGGTCAGGCTTAGCCCCACCGACTTGTAAGTCATCTGCAGCTCTAAGTGCAGCCCAGTCACCACCTAATACTGCTGCATGGTCTTGCTGACGAATCTTTGCCCATACCGGTTGCGGTACGACATTGCCGAACAGCATATCGATGTCGGCAAGATTCATTATCGTAGCATCCACTAGCTGCGACAATTCTTTATAGTACCCAGCAGGATTTTTGAGAGGGTCGGGCAAAGTCTGCTTAACCTGCAAAACTTCTGACCGTTTCCACGGAAGATGTATCCACACTCTCTGGAAATGTGGCAAAACCGCGGGATTACCACCAGGGTTACCTGGCATCCACACTGGTGGAACTTCGCGCATAGGATACTGACCAGGCACTGCTAACGGCTCCTCAATGTCTTCTAGAAACAATGCCCGAGGCATTATAGAAGGACAAAAAGATAGCAACTGCTCGACAGCACGCCGAACATTGCTACCCACCATTATTCCGCTCGCAAACTGGAGCTGAAGATTAGTTAAAGCAGTCAATACATCATCAGACGCATCAGCTGATATTTGCTCACGTACAAGCTTGCACATTTCCTCAAACACGAACCTCTGTGTCGGTACGTTGAATTGAGAAAACGTATCAAGCACCACACGTGGAGGATTTCTAAGGGGGTATTTCATCCAACCCATCGCCATATTATATAGCGAATCACGTTCCCTACCACCAGGAATCTGACTTCGTCTTTGGGGACCATCAGAACCAGCTGACTCGAGAACGGGTCCAAGAGAGTTAAAGAAGTTAGCAGCGACAGAAGGGGTACGACGTCGAGCAGATGGGGTAGTAGAGTAAGACAACGGGGTAACAAGAGAAGTGTCAGTAACAGAAGGGACAGCAGGAGTAACCAGAACAGTAGAGACAGCGGGAGCAGGAGTATGAGGAAGTACAAGCGGGGGAGCAGTAGGGGCAGGAGCAGGTAATGGAGCAGGAACATGTTGAAGAACAGGAACAGGTTGTGGAACAGGAACGGGAGCAGGTGGAGGTACAGGGACAGGGGGAACCACAGGAACTGCGGTACCCTGTGCGTACGGAGGTGGTGACTTCAGGAGATAGGACAACAAGGGGTCCTCTACTGATTCCTCCTTCTTATCCGTACCCGTCTGTAAGGCGGGTAACACTTATCGACAGTCATGCGCTGCAATCTATCAAAGACTTCCTTTTCCTTTTCCTCCTTATCTCGCTGAAACTGCTCTGCGTTTCTTACCGTTGTAACAATACCTTCTCTCTTATTACGTTTAAGCTGCTTGATTTCTCTCTGCTTGGCTTCTTTACGCCACAACCGAAAGGAATCAAACATGGCCGGCCTTGCTTTTCTCTGAAATAATTTCGCTTTAAGATTATCTAAAATCGGGGCCTCGAAACTACCATGCGGTGGCCAACTAAGGACACCATCTTTTTTAGTGTAACAAACCCAACACTCATTGAACGTAATCGGACCCAAACCATGTCTACTGTATAACTCCTAAGTTGGAGTTCCAACCGGAGGTATCGGACACGAGTCCTCCAGCCGGGAATCCGTACCACAACCCTTAAAGCAACTGAACAAAGTACTACAGCCAGGCATCGTGCACACTAACCGAGTTTCACAAACGTCAAGGGTTATAGGATTATAATGTCCCTGCAAAGAGCAAAAACCCTCGGTTTTTGGCGACTGCAGACGTCAAATATCACAACAAAGAACAAAGTACTAAGAACCACAGATGCAATGGAACCATGCAACAACTAAGCACCCACAACAAAGGACTCTGGGAGCGACCCACAAATACTTAACTCAAAGATCAATGGCGTCACCAGGAAGGCCCGTCAATCGTCTCGCTGAACCAAGGTCTACGCCAGGCGCCAAAACAGGTCTACAGTCAGGGCAGCAGTCCGTCGCAGCCGTCAGGAGGTGGGAATCTTCGCGGGAAAAGTCGTCGGGCCACTTGTTTCGACAACAGGATCGATGAAGCAGGGTGCACCTTCCCTCGGAGATTTCACACGAAGTTCCTCACGATCGTCGGGCTTGGACCGGTACCGCTGATGCAGCCCCACGTTGGGCGCCAACTAAAGGACTGGGTTTTTCTAAGACCCAGCGGTGCCAGGGATAACACCTAAAACCTTCGTGGGTAACCTGTTCCGGCGTACAAATGACAGAGACACGGGACACTTCCTTCGGCGTCAAAGATTCGAGGTTTATTTACTGCAGGGAACACAGAAGTCACGTGAAGTACACAGCATGTAAGTTCGCGGAGTCTGATTCAAATTGTATCTGTGGATCGCTCCTTTTATACAGTTTTCTCTCATAGGTTAACATGGTGCACAAAAGATTACAACCTGGTTCCCATCGTAAAGACCATAAGGGGTCGCTTTCATGTATTCAGGGCCCGGAACATAATCACAGTAACATTTGGCGGTTCTCAACTGTAAAAGTACATCTTCCCACCATTAATACATTCCGTTTGGCTGTAAACAAATCAAGGAAGAGACAAAAAAAACAGGTGCAGAGGAAGACGAGGATAGCGAATAGATCGAAGAGGGTGTAAGAGGGGTGGTATCAGGAAACACGAGTTGCAGGCATCAAAGGGAACGTGCCTAAATGAATGCACAACTGAGACAATAGACCGGCACGGCAAGATGAGCCTTGAGCGGGGCCATCTGCCTTACAGTGCAATCCCCCTCATCATAAAGACACCTTCAAAGGAAACGTGTCTTCCGCAAGAGTTTGGGAATCCCAGGGTCGCGAAGCGGACAGCGTCCGTTCGCTGGCTACTTGAGGGCAAGAAACAAGATGGATGCCGTATCTAAGATGGAACCCGTGGGTTCAGATGAAGAAACCCACGAAACAAACGAACGGTTTAGGCTAGCACAGCGAAAACGCGTACACCCACTAAACTCGTCATTTGCGGTTCATAGATACCAGACTCGACCATATTCGTGCGAGTCGAAAAACACCACTTACAAGTGTCACGGAACCTCAACCCTTATGATGATTGGTTGTAAGTCAACCTTATAGACCAGCTATCCTAGTAGCGTGGACAAAGCAGTCTTAGGCTAAACTCTGTAATGGCATGTGAAGCAAGCTGTTTTACCATACACAATCCCCTTGAATACCAAATGAAAGGACACCACACAGATATATATTGAAAATATATATATATATATTTATTTACTACAAGTATCCCCTATACTCTTTATGAGCACAGAAGCAAATGCACAGTTTAAATATACAACATTTGCACAATATGGATGAGCCCTAGGGGACACCTAAACCAAATACAAAAATAGTGGTATAAGAGTCACTATGGGAAAAGGAAATAGGCCTAGGGCCTGGGGAATGGCTGGAGGTGTTCGGGACTAACAGTGAAGAAGTCGGGAAAGGCCAGCGGGACTCGGGTGCAGCGCTTAAAGCACACGCATGCACCAATGCAATGTCAATGGTGCGTAAAAGGCATAAAGTTACTGTTTAAGGAACCTTCCCTGGACCGGAATCAAGCTTCCCAGGACCGGTTTCTGGCATGGAAGAACGGTGATGGATTAAACCCAGATCAGTTGACTGGGGGTGAGGGCTTGTATTGTCAACGCTCCGTCCATCATTTCCTTTGGTTTTTCTTTGTTCGCCATAAGTTGGCAGGGTATGCTCAGACGTGAGTCCCTTGCTCACTTTGCCACTTGATTCAAGCGAGCCGGGCTGAAGACGGCTGGAATGCCAGAAACCCGTCCTTGGTAGCCTGTTTCCGGTCCAGGGAAGGCATGGCTTGGCAGTTCGGGCTGGACTGTTCCCATGAGGCACAGGGTTAGACTGATTTGCATATGGCCATGATTTGCATATGGCCATATGGCCATGTCTGAACTGGGGTGGCAGAGTGGGCTAAAGAACGGTGATGGATTAAACCCAGATCAGTTGACTGGGGGTGAGTGCTTGTATTGTCAACGCTCCGTCCATCATTTCCTTTGTTTTTTTAAATAATTATATAACATGCTGCCTGCAGTGCAGAGGAAATGGACTGATGTCACATGGCCCATCCCTCAGACTGCAGCACCGCGAATACCCATTTAGGGATTTACAGTCAATACTTCCAAAGGCCAAGCCGGTCATTGGTGGGCTCCATTCAGTCTACTCCCAAGCCAGTACACATAAACATGAACATAGGCACTTATACTACAGGTCTTTATTAAACACAAAGCTAGTAGAGGATCTATGTGGCATATTGGTGACACCAAAAATCAAGAGGATTGGTAGGCGAGGTTCGATGTGGTAGGTTTTCTATACAACAGGTATTTTTTGATTTGCCTAAAACCTTTGACCATCTTTACAGATTTATATGAAGCTTGACATTCTGCAAACTCAACCAAGTTGGGTTTTGGCTTGCAACTTTCGTTAAGATTCTTGAAGATGCGTGCAGTGGAGAAAAATGTAAGGGCTTCGTGAAAACAGAAGTTATTTTCCATTTTAGTGCTGTAGGAAATTTGTCTGACACCTACAGACTGAATGACTGTACAGATTTGCACTAAACCGGGCATAAAAGTAGAACTTTACTCAGAAAGTGGTGTTTTGATGTTTGAATACAAATCTGTTTAGTAGTTATTAGCATATAAATATGTCCTGAGTGGCATTGACGGTTGGGAGCCTATTCAGTAGTCACAAAAGAGGCAGAACGCAGACTGGGGTTAGCCAGCAAGTATGGATAGGTCGCAGTACCTGGCTATAGCTAACCTATCCTTGAAGTGCTCCATCACTGAGCTGAGTCCACCTTCTAACTAAAAAGGCCAGAGGTAACAAAGGTCATTACCATGAGTGTGGCTTGGACATCTCCCAAGAAGCCAATGGTTCTCAGCCAGGCATGCGGTCTAAGGGCCACTGATGATGTTCTCGCTGTGCTCAGTAAGTCTGTTGTGTCCAGTCCTCTCGTTATGGTGAGCTTTGCTGCATCTTATCATCAGCAATAGCCTGGTAGAGTATGGCCCTGGCTTCCTCTGAGACCATAGGCAGCATTTTCTCACTCGTATGGTCTCAAGAAGCTTGTACCGTTAACCAACTGCAGTCCTAGGCTGGCAGAAGAGAGCATTCTCATTCTAAAGGTGTCCATCCTCTTGAACACCCAATCCAGTGGAGTGGGAGGGAGTGCGCCGGGGTGGTCTCTGAAATTGGAGGCTTGGACCACCAAGCTGTCTAGTGTGGTTTGCTGGGTGATGAAACAGGAGTTCTTGTGCAGGGTTTGGACCCGGCCCCAAGAACTACCTCTGTAAAGGCTACATTATGCCAAAAAGAATTCAGTGGGGGCAACTCCCGGCTGAAGCACCTCCATCAAGACGTTCATCTTGACTGCCACAGAGGGTAGCGTAAGGCACAAGTCCTCAGCCACCATCCTTACCACCATTGCAATTAAGGCATCGTCCTTCATAGTCACAGTAAGGGGATAGACCAAGCCAGCAAGTGTATGATGAGGAGGTCAATCCACTGGCTTCCCCCGGTTTTCCCTATCAGGTGTCCACTGTGTTGTCGAGGGGATGCTGGAATCCAAAAGGGTCATCAGACCCCCCCCCATTTGTCATCCAGGCCTGTTGAAAAATGAGGCCGGCTCCAAGTTGGCCATGGCCCTGGTTGGCACTGGAGCTAGTGTTGGATGACACCCATCCAGCTCTGTGTCAGATGTCACTTATAATGATGCTAAAGCAGGCACCAAGGAAGGTCGTGTTCTCAAGGGCAGCACTGCTCTGGCTTCCGCACCAGATCCACGGGGCCCGAACGAGGGCAAACCTGCTAGTGGGAATCCAGGGGGGAACCACCCACACCTGTGGGTCACAGAGGGGTTGGGTCACCCAAAAATGAGGTGCATGGCAGAACCATTTCAGATGGGTGGGAGTCGCTCCAGCAAAATCAAGGAGGCAAGTAGCGGACCTTCAGGCTTCACTGATGAACAAGGCTTAGAATGCCAAGGCTCCCACGAGTCATCCGAGTACTTGGATAGGCGTGAAGAAGTCGAATACCTCTTCAACTTCTTAGACTTCTTTTTGTGGTGGGACTTACTAGACGACTTCAATCTAAATGACCACTGTCCTGGGACCTTCCCCAGTACCGGAACTAGAAGCGTTGTGAAGCCATCTGACATCAGGCGGTAAGGAGCTTGAGGGATTCCACCCTCAGTTCCATCAGGTGCATAGCGCAGCAGTCCTCACAGGTCTTGGGGTTGTGGTCCTGCTCCCAACACCCAAGACAAGCCAAGTGCAGGTTTGTCATAGACAACTTCCTGGAGAGGCACAACATGGCTTGAAACCTGCTGGTGTCTTAGGGGACATCCCTAGCATTTCCAGAAATGAATGAACAGAATGCATGACAATGTCATACATTCACCCCAGTAGAGAGATCTGGGCCTAAATCCATCATTTTTTTGCTCTTTGCTCACCATGCCATTCCAGTTTGAAACCCAGCCATATACAAATCAGTCTTGACCCTGCGCCCAATGGGAACAGTCCATCCCGAACTGCCAGGCCAGGGCCTCCCTGGACAGGAAACAAGCACCCTAGGACCAGTTTCGGGGTTTCACCCCTCATCAGACAGGATATCTTGACTCCAGTGGCATGGAGAGCACAGAACCCACGTCTGGGCATCGCCGTCCTACCCGAGGTGACAAATGCAAAAATAACAATTGATGACAGAATGCAGAACAATGTCATACATTCACCCCAGTACAGAGATCTGGGCCTAAATCCATAGTTTTTTTGCTCACCCTGACATTCTAGTTTGAAACCCAGTTATATGCAAATCAGTCTTGACCATGCTCCTTATGGGAACAGTCCAGCCCGAACTGCCAGGCCCAGTCCTCCCTGGACGGGAAACAAGCATCCTAGGACCGGTTTCAGGGTTTCACCCCTTATCAGCCAGGATAGCTTTACTCCAGTGGGACATCCCAAGAATGCCAGGAGAATTCCTCAAAAAAGTGTTTGACAAAAGTTGAGAAAAAGGTCAGACAAACATTGACTGGAAGTAGCTCTTCATGGATCTATATCTATGCTGACTGCCACAGAAAGAAAAAAACTAACATCATCACACTGGGGTGGCACCAAAATAGGCACTGCGTACGTAACTTCCTAACAGAATGACGCAGATGACACCGACGTGAATCCCAAATGACGGCACCTATGGCACTCAGGGGTTCTGCTCAACAGTTTTTGGATCCAGTCTGTTGCCTGGGGAATATTGTAAGGTAAGGAGCCTGCGGCTAGAAGACTTTATCGGATAGTCCTTGTCTAAGTGTGCTTGGGTGCAGCATTAGAACACAGGGAGCTCAATAGTGGGACTTAGTTGCAGAAGCAGTGTTTATGGATTGTGCAATGTATCAAAACCAAAACAAGAATTGGAATGACAATTGGCGAGCCACAGCCTTGAGTAAATGTCAACAGAGAACACAAATTGTAAACATCGTATATGATAAGGAGTGTATATGAATTATTTTCTAATTCCAGATCACCCCGCTCAGGCTAGGTCCCCCAAGTGCAAATGAGCGATTATTAGTGAAGCCTAATCAAAGTTCATTGCTTGAACGAGGTGTTACTGAAAGCCTTTAGTCCCTTCCTGACTTAATGGAAGAGAGTTGGTTTGATAATACTCTCCATCTTCTACCAAGAGCTTGTCTCTTTTTGGTTTCAACCTTTGTAGTTTGTTGCTGACGATCTGCCAAGACCATCTCAGCATCTTGAAGGAGAGGGTGGTGAAAGGGATTGCCATCAGTCTCCTGAAGTCCTACTAGCACAAGGCTTCATTAAGCGAGAAAAGAGATGATCTTTAAGGGGGAGCCCCAATTATATGTAATGTCCTTTGAAAGCAGAATCTTAGTCACTGGCATAAAAGAGAGTTGCTTCACTAGGATGATCGGGGATGGATCCTAGAAGACCTGTACAGAGTTCATGTTGAACAAAATGGGCCCCACAGATCTGGCCTTGTTCATGATGGTTTCTTTAACTTAGTAGAAGTGGATTCTGGTTAAGATGTTTTGTTCTGACCAAACCTAGAGTGTGTCCAAAGTGCCCGTTTCAGCTTAACAGGGCCCTCACTGGGGTCTCTAGTAGTGCCTCAAAGAGGCTTTTCTACATACCGCTTCAAATCTTCCTGTGGAATGTCACTAGGGAGACCTGGAGACATTTGTTGTTTCCCCTGGAATGGTTCTGAGAGTCTTTGAGCTTCCCTTGAAGCAAAATATGCTGGTCATCAAGGTTAAGCAGTCGATTTTGGAGGTGGTTGCAGTGACTAACTTGCTCCACCATATCCTTTGTCATATCATGTATCTGGTCCCTAAGATCAGGGATCTCCTTTCTCATTTCCAGCAGGTCCTGCTGAGAATTCAACTTCACTGTTAGTATGTTGTTCTGGAGGGCAGGGAAGGACCGTATTTTGGAAGTCTTTAGTTACAGCTTGATCCGGATATGGCCAAGGGATCCTCAAGGGATTACCCCACTTCTGAGGTGTCATGGTTAAACAGCTAGATTGGAGGGAGTCTTTAATAGAGGTATTATTATTTATTCCCATTCCCCTAGTCACCTCTAGGCTGAGGTTTTTGGATTTGGTACTTCAAAACAGAGAGAGGTTTCTGGCAAAAACAGCCACCATGTTTTGGCGGCACTACTGGAACCCATGTGCTCTGTCGACTATGTAGTGAATGGATACTGCACAGAGTTTTTCATTGTCCAGATAAGACCCTCAATGAACTGTTAACATCATGTCCTAAATTTGTTGTGGGTAGCCCACCAAGCATACGTTGTTGTGCCAGAACCACCATTCTGCATCTTCTGCCTTAGTGTGTAAGCACTGAGTAGTCTTCATGGGCTGGCAGATTTTCATTTTGAGATGTTTGACAGCTTTTGTGTTATAGTCCAGGGTACATTCCGCTAAGTCCACCCTGGCAAATATCTTTTTAAAATCCATAGAATGAGGCTAATGTTGAGAGCCATGGTATCAAATTGTATTCCACGACCAATCTAGCCTCGTTGACTGCCTTTACCAGTTCTCTGAGTGACGGATCATGTCTATTAGTCTTCATGCAGTGCTTCATTTCCTTTTTTTTTTTTCTTGTCCTCATATTCGCCCTTGGTGACCATATAGTAACGAACAATTAGAGGAGATGACTGAGACACTGACTCAGATTAACTGGACGGGATTTAAATGGTTCCTACCGGTGTGTCCCGCAGTGCCAAGCATCCTCAACTAATCATCATCAGATGGTACCAACAGGGCTAGCATACTGCTATATACAACCCATTTCGTAACCCAAATCGCATGTGTGGGGTATGTATAGCAAAAGGGGATCAAGCGAGACGACCCTTCAAAGCAGCACAATCATAGGACATGGGGGAAAAAAAACAAAAAAAAACCTCATGATGTTCTGGTCTATGATTACCAATTCAAGAGTAGCCAAAATCTCCTCTTATGTTGGTTACCCACTCTAGCCATGTCCAATTTGGACATCTGTAACATAGCTGCACGCCAATCGGTAAAGAGAGGAGGTGTCTTATCTTTCCACCGTCTACAAATTTCTCTTCTAGCCAACAAACAGCTATAAAAGACCAGATTTTTACTTATGCCATCAAGCTCTGGTATAATACCAAAGAAGACTAACATGGGGCTAGGTCTGACTTGAGAACCTATTGCTAATGAGAAGGAAGCGCAGATTTCATTCCAAAATGATATTATAAATGAACACTCAAAAAACATATGAACATCTGATGCTGCTACCAAACCACATCTAGGGCAGGCCACCTGAGCATTATTGGGGAACTTTGATAAACGCAGTGGAGAGTAGTACACTCTATGGAGTGTAAACAAGTGGTTACGACGGAGCCAGGAAGGTTTCACAATCTCCCCCAGAATCTTAAATGATTTTATCCACAAACCCTCCACATCGGTGTTGGTGATATATGTTTCCCAGAGCGAGTGGGGGAGCAGGAATTCGTCGTGCTTCATTTCCATACATTCATCATGTGTGCCACTCTGCAATGCATACTTGTCCAGTTTATTTGACTATGCAGATTTGGAGACTTTATCAAGGACCCTTGCATTACTTTAGTTGGGCAGGACTCATATGGTATCAGGCAGGGACGTAGATGTTATATGTCAGTATAACTTTTATGTTCTCACTCTAGTCCCAGACTAGGGGCCATATGTATGAAGCTTATTTTCAGTCGCAAATGCTGCGAATCGGTAAAAATAGTGTTTGCGACTGAAAATTAGCAATTTCCAATGTATGAAGCCAAAATAGCTCGCAAATCAAGGAATCGCAAATATAGCGAATCCCAAAATTTGCGAGAGGCAGAAATTTGCGAAAACAATAGCGATTTCCAAATCTGCGAATATCCCATATTGCAATTTTCGCAAATGTGGAAATCGCAAATAAAAATTCGCAATGGTATTTATCAAAAATTCGCAAATTGCGAATTGACGAAATTCGCATTTTTAGAAATCGCAATTACCACCAAGTGGGAGCAGGTGGTAACCAGGTGCAAAGTATTTAAGGAAGCCCACAATGCAACACACTCTTTTGCACAATGTCTGGGCTCTACGTGATAGCGAGGAGGCGAAGATTGAGAGCTCTGGCGCAGAGAAGGAGACGGCCGGAGAGGATATTCCGTGCGCACACCACCATCTACCAGCGCACTGAGGAGGACATCTATACCCACTACAGACTGGAGGAAGACAGCATACTAGATTTAATTGAAGAACTCAGACCCTATCTAGAACACCCCACACGCAGGACACAAGCCATACCCACACACATCCAAGTCCTGTGTTCACTACACCTGCTGGCCTAAGGTAGTTTTCAGGGGGTGATAGCCACAGCAGGAGGGGTGTCACAAAGTGCCCTGTCGCGCTTTTTCCATGCGTTCCTCGATGCCATGACACAGAGGATGCAACACCACATACACTTCCCCAGCACCCCACAGGAACTAGCACAGACCAAGCAGGACTTTTACAACATCGCCCAATTCCCACAGGTCATAGGATGCATAGATGGGACACATGTTGCAATATCCCCCCCCCCCTCAAACAATGAGTACATATACAGGAACCGGAAATGCTACCACTCACTAAATATACAGGTGGTGTGTGATGCCAAAAACATCATCACTGACATAGTGGCAAAGTATCCGGGAAGCACACATGACGCGTTTATCTTCCGTCACAGTGGCCTATACCGTAGACTCTCAAGAGGTGATTTTGGCGTGGGATACCTACTAGATAAATGCTCTCATTCATAGGGCACATTGAAACTGACAAGCATGTGCATTCCAGTGACTAACCGTTTACATTTCCAACCACAGGTGACAGTGCTTATGCAGTCCGTGATTTCATCATGACACCCTACCTCAATCCTGCTAATGCTGGGGAGCGGCGGTACAACTGGGCACACATTTCAACAAGAGGCGTCATTGAGAGAACCTTTGGCATATTGAAGAGCAGATTCCAGTGCATCCACAAAAGTGGAGGTGCACTCCAATCGAGCCCCGAAACTTGCTGCAAAATTGTCGTAGCATGTGCCATGCTGCACAATATCGCTACCAGGAAAGGTACACCGGTGGAGTTTAGCGAATCTGAATCCTCTGACGTGGAGGGACCTGGACCTGGACACATGGCAGCTGGCGTAGCTGGTGCTGCAGCTGGGCGCCAGAGGCGTGATGAGATAACGCGCAACTACTTCTAGGTGAGCAATAATCACACAATCACAACTTCAATCTTTGCAACTGTGTTTTAATAGCTACAGCAACAATGCCACACATCCTTACAGGCAAGTACATACACTCCCAATGTAATGCACATGTTTAATTCACAGTGCAACTAAGTTAGTGGAGTGTCTGCAAAGTCAACAATGTAGTTGTCCATTTGTGGCCCCTGCTAGTATTGGCATTTGGCTGCACATTCTAATGGTGTGTAGCAGGCCTGTTGCTCCTGCCACTGCGGCGCCTCTCTACAGTGGGTGGTGGGGGGCGGGGGGGTAGGAGGTAGGAGCTACGCACTGACTGGGAGTCCTCCTCACTTGGAGTCACTACACCAGGGCCTGTGGTACGTAGGGCACGCAGTTCATCCACAGCAGCTGTGGACTGCACAATGACAGTGGCGATGTCCTGTATGCCGAGTGAGAACTCACGCTGTGTTGCAATGGTGCGCCTGGACAGAATGTTGGTTGATGCGGCCAGGCGGTTGATTGCGCGCGTGTACCGGTCCATGCGCACCAGCTCTCTGCGCCAAGCAGCGCTCTCGGCACGCAACTCCTCACGTAGCACTTGCACAGCACCCCTCACTTCTTCACGTATGCCCCTGATACCTGCCCTCATTTCACGCTGTAACGCCTTCATGTGTTTGGCTTGTAGGCGCTGCACCTGGAGCATATTCAATTCCAGCCCTGCGAAGACCGACTCTTCCTGCTGTTCAACGGAGCTGCTGGCCGTGCGGGGTCTACACCTGCCTGTGCCCTGTGGAGCTTGGCTGTGTTGTGGCCTTGACTCCTGCTGCAAACCTATGGCATCAGACTGCACATTGTTATTGTTGTCCTCATCATCTTCCTCCATGACTGCCAATGACCTCACACTCCTCCTCCTGGGTCTCTTTGGTGAAATGACAGGGCTGTCCTCCCCATCAGTTTCCTGCTCCTGCCCTGCATCTCCAGAGTCTGGAGGTTCTGTCCCTCTTCCACTGGCTGTGGGCTTATCAGTTGCAGGTGCTGTGGATAGCACAGCACACATTCATTTTATTTACTAATTTCAAATGTGAAAATAAAATCAATTCACAGATTTTCCTTTCTGTACTTTGGTTATTCCCCTTTCCTGACCTGCACATGTGAAAATTGCCTAGAGTGGCTGCTTCTCACAACATTTAATTTTCATGTGACTACATCTCCCACAATGCATTGCTGTGACTGCCTGTGTACTTGCACTAGCGTGACATGTGGTTACCCTAATCCCTAAGTCGCTGCAGGTGGGTGAGGGGGGGTTTTGGGTTGTGATGGCATGCATCTTACCTGGTCTGGTAGCTGGTTGGTCAGAGCTGTCTAGCACAGACACGCCCGCCACACTCCCTGGAGCCAGTGTTCCCTCTACAAGTTCCTCACGTGGTGTTGAATCAGGTACATTGGAGGTCCCTCCTCCGGTGAGCTGTGACTCCTCCAGCCTGGATGCCAATTTTTCTTTGGAGCGCTGGTGCAGGTCATACCAGCGCTTGCGCAGTATCTCCACACTCCTGTGTGTGACTCCCAGGGCATTGACTTTCGCCTGTATGCCTGCCCAGATGTGTCTTTTCCTTGCCTCAGGCACCTTGAGTGAGCTCTTACCAAACAACAAATCATGGTTTGGCACCATCTCAGTGATGAGTGTTTCAAGTTCAGCTTCTGAGAACTTCATCTTTCTCTTTCTGGAAGTTTCTCCTTCCTGCTGCTTTGCAATTTTGCGATTTTTCCCGTTAAAGAATCGCAAATTTGCGATTTTTCACATTTAAGAAATCGCAATTGTCATTCTTGCAATTATTTAGCGTTTTTTTCCGAATCGCTAAATATTTGCGATTATGTTGATACATTCCGATTTGCGATTCAGAATCTGCGATTCGGTAAAAATAGCAAATCGGAATCTTTATACATATGGCCCATTGTCTTTTCAAATGGTCTTGTGCTAAACCCCTTTAAGAGACCACACACTAGTTATTCTATACTTAGTTTCCAGTTATATGCACTGGTGGGACCAGTGGGAGGCTTACTCCAAAGGAATGAGGTACAGCCCCCCATGCCTGCCGAAAACCTCAGACACCTAAGCATGTGGACCAGGTAGATGGTGCGAGGTCTCATTCTCCCTATTCATCTCAGCAAATATCCTGTCTGGTGCAGGATTGAGTGCAGCAAATGCCTTCCCCAGGCCAGGCTGCTGCTTAGGGACTGCTCTAGGCTTGCGGTATTCATGGGCACGCTGTATGTCCTGGCCCAACCGTGAAGCCGAACACCTATGATCAGCAACAGGGTTCACACCTAACTGACACTCATCTCCCCCTCCTTATCGATCACCTTGCAACCTCTGCTGGTGCAACCCCACATGTGCATCACAGTCTCATACATTCTGGAGCCCCTGTTAAACAATCTACGGAAACCTTGGTTTGCAGTGCTGTTAAGACCTTTGGCAAAATTCCAAAAGTGCAGCAACATTATGAATTCGAACTCTCACCAGATTCTTAAAAGTACACTTCTTCTTTGCTATCAGATTTGAGATCACCATATTATGTAAGAGAATGATACAGTGGAGCATGAACTTACAGAGAGGTATCTGGAGAAAGAAGCAATGATTCCTGCCTTGAACTATCTGCATGCAAACCTGAACCTCTGATTTTATGTTTGTATTCATTGCAAGAGGCAGAGGAAGTCTATTTTGCCATTTTCAGCCATTCTACACCCACAATGCTAACCTAGCTGGCCCCGATTAATTCAAGTGAATAAAACTAACTAGCATGCTTCTGTTTCAAGGAATATAACTTGCCAGGTGCCTTGGATGAGACTGAAAGCAGATTCCCCACAATATTGTTTTATGCAATGTTGTTTAATATGGAAAGCAAAACCCTGGTTACTGTAGTAGAAGCCATGTTGACAAAGTATAAACTTGAGAGAAGGGAAGTTATGAATTGCTTTGTAAAGTTGAACTGCAAACCTTTCTGCATAATGCATATTATTAGAGCCTCTCTCTATGGCAGCTGGTACCTCATGGATGGCTCACTGATAAGTGTGGATGAGGAACAAGAGAATGCACTTCCTGTAGATTCATAATTCTTCGCTTTCTGTTTAAAACAATGCGTGAATTTCCAATTGGAACGATGGATCCACTTAGTAGCCCATTAATAGAAAATATGTGCAGTTCTTTCTTAAGACACCAAAACATTTCCTGTTCAGGTCAAACAGCCTGCCGTCATTCTTGTCACTTCTTTAGCAGGGGTATTCTGGACATTTTAGGCATAGATACGGAATCAGATTGCCATGGAAAATAATATTCAGACCCCCAGAATAGTAGTTGCAAGAGAAACAACATTATACCATCCACTCTATTTATGGTTAATGGTCTACTGTAAATGTCTTTTTTCTTGTCTGTCACCACCTGAAAAACATGTCGGTGAGGAACATGAAAAAAACAATAATGACCCACACACCCTGGGAGAAAATTCCCAGACTACAGGGGCACTTAGTTTTTTGTTTTTTAAAAACAAGCTCCCACTTTCGGAGTTTGTTTTTGATAAACAAAAAAAAAATCAAATGTTTGGTGTACAGCTGTCAAAGCCAACAGCTTCCAAACTTTAGGTTCTTTTAAAGGAACTACTGTGATGGCGGGGGACATCTTTAAATCTGTAGGGTTAAGGTAATGTCCTCCACATCCCATAGGAGACTACGCTATCTGCCAAACCTAAAATCAGGCCCTAAGTTTGCCTCTGTACATATAGATTTTGACATTTTACATATCCCTGCCCAATGAGCCCAGCTAGGCAACAAGAGCTATTGATTGGCATCCAGGAACTTATCATAAACAGGGAAACAGGGACATCTTACCTGTCTCTTGTGTGGGAAATGGGTAAATGTTTACTCTCACATTATCCTTCTGGAAAATTCCTCGTATAGGCTTACCTTATTATTTTGCTTAGAGATCAAAAGTTATGAGCATAATTTTAAAACCTGTGTACACCAGAATGAAATCCCTTAGATCATCAAGGTTGAGTTGATAGGGTCTATGAATCTAGGGGATCTGAGGGATCCTAATTTAGGAATCGCTTCAATGCTTACTACATTTTTCCATCCTGAATTTTCATGTTCAGTTGAGGATCCTGAAATATCTAAAACCTGCACCCAATGTGTTTACAAAGGTATCTTCACAGATCAATTGCACTGTGCGGAAGAGGAAAGACAATGGTATATTCCTCTAAATATCTATCTAATCTTGTCTGTATGACTGGATAGTATAGTGGCAGTGCATGGAACAGTCAATGGTGGATATTTTGAAGCAAACACAAACTTTAAGGAAAAACACTTTTCAAATAAACTTGAAGAAACTTCTAAGTCTATCACAGGATCTTCAATGTAATGAGGCCCGCATCAGGATCATATTCCTTTCAGAGATGAAGGTCATCTGACTGAGAAGCCAAATCTCAGAGATGAGATGTCTCACGGACATGGTATTTTGCCAGATCTTTAGTTCTCTACACACACATAGAAATGGGGCTATGCAAGGTATGTCACTGTTAAATTGAGGTAAGTTGACAAGACACATATGTTGTTAAAATTGCCCTCACCCACAGAAATCTGTGGCATGCTTCATCATAGGGCTGCTAGCACACCTCCGCGCAAGCCAACGACAGAGGTGGAGCAATATGGAGGGTAAGACATAGCAAACATATAGAAAAACAGTGCAGGATCAAAAGAAAGGTGCAGAAAAGATCATGTTAAAACTGACCAAGGGATCTCCAACATTGCCCTTTATTAGTAGACTCCCTGGTCAGATTAAGAAGGTAATTGAATAACCAGTGGATGATGATATGGTGGGCTTCCATGAACCCCCTACCTCTCCAATCTGCAAACTGTCGATATGTTTCAGCAGGCTTTTTCACTGTCTCCGGCTTTTATCAGGACTATAAAAATAGATCCCTTAAACACTCTCCCTACCTCCTACCTTGTGGAGTAGAGCAGAATCACAGTCTGAGTGAATGCTCAGGTCAAGTGGGTTGAGTAACTTACTCCCCAGTGAAATTTCTGTAAGGTAATGAGAAAATTACACACATCAACACACTTTATAAAGTGCTCTTAGTGGTACATGTAGTAAAAAGACATACAAGAAGAAGTGTAAAAAGTGGTCTTGTACCTCTAAATCAGTTGTGCGACCCGGTGGGTGCTAAAATTAACGATGGGCACCCCTGGTGTAAAGGACCAATCATCTCATAGGAGCGTAGTAATGCCACTCTCTAAGTATAAAAGAACCCAGGGCCATCATTCCTTAGTATGTCAACACAATCATGCACCCGGTGTGTTTTACCGAGTTTCATTAAAAACAATGCTTAAACTGGAGGGGGAGCGAGTACAGGCCCTATAGTCACACTCTGCAATGATAGAGATAAAAAAGAGATGTTGATTAAGTAATTAAATTGACTCTTTTAAGGCCCATTTACGGATGTTTTGTTTGGACTCTAGCAGTTAACCCAGAGGAATAGGTATTAAATCGAGTGTGTATCTGATCGGGATAAAACCCAGAACGAAATAGTATCTGGGGGAACCTCAATTATTCATTTGGGGGTCAAGCGGGTCTACACCAGGCTCGCCCGATCATCGTTTACATGCCTGTTTAACCCCCAACTTACTTCCTCAAGGTGAGCTTGTTTCAGACCAATCGTCCCTCCCGGCGCCACGTAGCTGTGAGCTGAGCAACAAAGTCCGGATATACCCGTGTCTCCATCCAACCACATCATCAATTATGTAACGCACGCAGCGGACGAAGTGCCGTTAGTCTGTGTGAAAGCTGGACCGCTAACATCGCCCTCCATATTGGAGTGCGTTATAAGGCAGCAAATGCGGTCTTTGCACTTGCGCTACCTATTGTGGACACAAGCGCAAGGTATGGACAAGTGTCTGTTTATGGAAGACGTCCATATCCATGACCCTGGTCTCGCCCCTAAAGGGTTAGGGATAATATTTGAATTATTAATCCCACTAGAACAAATAAAATGAGGAAATTGTTGAGGATTATGATGGCAGGAAGCAATGGGGGTATGGCCAATTCCGATTACAACAACCAGGTCGCTACCTGTGGGCTCAACGTCCCGTCAAACCCTTTATGATTCATGTTTAATCATCATACAATGTCCTGTAATAACCCTCATGTTTCATTATAGATTATTGTGAACATTTCAGGGGATATGGCTACGAACTCTGTAGATCCATTTCTGCTCCCTTAGAAAAGGGTGTTCTCAGTATTTTGGGCAGTTGGAGAGATATTAGGCTTATCAAGAACTGTCCAAAATAAATCGTTGACCGAGTATTTTTTTTCTCTGTAATGTGTGGTCAGGTGTGTTGCTGTTCTGTGTCACCTGATTGTGGATCTGTGTTCCATTATTCTTACTTTGACCTTTCGTGTTGTCATCCCGATATAGATTAAGCTGCACGGACATCCAATCATATAAATGACGCTGTTGGAATTACAATTGGTATGCTTGCGTTGTTCCCATGGGTGGGTCAGTACAATGTCCACGTTTTTCGTGTTGAAGGTTAAATGGCAGACGTCACATGCTCCACATCTTGTATGTCTGGTGATCGGGGGAAGTTCCCACACATACTTCTGGTTTACCCATATGGTAGGTTTTGCTGACGTGTTTCTGGGTCTGGTGTGTACCAGTAGATCCCTTATATTTTCAAGGAGAAAAGGGGTTTTCCAAGTGGAGACCATTGGAGTTCAAGTTTCGTGGTATGATCCTTTTGATGCTGTTGGAGGCGGTGTTGAAGGTGCTCACATAGATAGTTTGTGGGAGTTTTTTTTCACTAACTCCAAAAGGGCCTCACGGATACTTGCGCTTGTGTCCACAATAGGTAGCGCATACAAAACCGGCAGTTCCTGCCTTATAATGCACTCCAATATGGAGGACGATGTTAGCGGTCCAGCTTTCACAGTGACTAATTGCACTTCATCCGCAGCGTGCATCACGTACGTGATCCCGCAGTCGGAGGGAGACACAGGGATATCCTGACTCAGCTCACGGTAGCTACGTGGCCCCAGGATGGACGATTGGTCTGAGACAAGCTCACTTTGACGGAGTACGTTGGGAGTCAAAGGGGCATGTAAACAATAAATGGACAAGCCTGGTGTAGACCCGCTCGAGCTTCAAACAAGTAATTGAGGTTCATCCAGATATTATTTCATTCTGGGTTTCATCCCGATCAGATACACACTCGATTCACTAACTATGCCTCTGGGCTAACTACTAGGGGCCAAACAAAACACCCCTAAAAGGGCCCTAAAAGCGTGAATTTAATTACTTAATCAACATTTCTTTTTTATCTCTACCGTTGCAGAGTGTGTCTATAGGAATCTATCCTCGCTTCCCCGCCAGTTCAGCTATTGTTTTTAATGCAACTCAGTAAGACACGCCGGGTACATGATTGTCTTGACATACTAAGGAATTATGACCCTGGGTTCTTTTATACTTAGAGAGGGACATTAGTGCGCTCCTATGGGACGATTTGTCCTTTACACTGGGCGTGCCCATCCTTAATGTTTACACCCACCAGTTCGCACAACAGATTTAGAGGGACAAGACCACTTTTTACACTTCTTCTTGTATGTCTTTTTACTACATCTACCACTAAGGGCACTTTATGTAGAGTGTTAATGTGTATAATATTCTCATTACCTTACAGGAATTTCACTGGGAGTACGTAACCCACTTGACCCGAGCATTCAATCAGACTGTGACTCTGCTCTACTCCACAAGGTAGGAAGTAGGGAGAGGGTTTAAGGGATCTATTTTCAGAGTCCTGATAAAAGCCGGAGACAACGCAAAAGCCGGCTGAAACATGTCGACAGTTTGCAGGTTTGAGGGGTAGGGGATTCATTGCAGCCCCCATACCACCATCCACTGGTTATTCAATGACATTCTTAATCTGACCACAGAGTCCACTAATACAGGGCAATTTTGGGGATCCCTTGGTCAGTTTTAACATTATCTTCTCTGCACCTTTCTTTTGATCCTGCACAGTTTTTCTATATGTTTGTTACGTCTCCCCCTCCCTATTGCTCCACCTCTGTTGTTTGCTTGCGCAGAGGTGTGCTAGCAGCCCTATGATGAAGCATGCCACAGATTTCTGTGGGTGAGGGCAGTTTTAACATGTGTGTCTTGTCCATTTACGTCTATATAACAGAGACATACCTTGCATAGCCCCATTTCTATGTGTGTGCAGAGTTGGCTTAGCAACAGGAAGATGCATTAATCTAGGCATCAGCATTGATACAAGAGGCATCACAGTGATGGGGGCAATCATCAAATATAGGGTCGGTTGTCTCCATCTTGCTTGCCTTTCCTCTGGTATTGAAAGCAAATATTTTGGGCTAAGAATGGGCAACAAGTCTGGGAACTGTGCTTCTGCTGCCCTTTGGGACCAATAGTAAAATGTCAATTTTTAAAATTAGCTATTATTTTCAGGGGTCCTTCACATAAAAAGGCACTTATTTTCTACGTTTTGGGCTGGGTGGTGGTGGTAGACTGCAGAGATGACATGCTAATCAAGACATTCTTAAACAGGCCCAGTAATATTTCGTCAACGACATTTGTAGATGCAGATTTCCTAGTAAGACTCTAGGCACAGAAGCACCTGTTGTCAATGTAGGCTGTTCTCACCACTACAATGAACATTTTCAAGAGTACTGGAGTATTCTCGTTTTCTTGCAACTACTGTCTCATCTTGGAGCTACTGACCAGTGTGTTGAGGTAGTTGTGGCTCGCAGTGCAAATCCCAGTGCTATACCTCTTGAGGTTCTGCTCCCACCACCTGAGGGTGGTAGCCTGGGATATAGATATGTGCCTGAGTTTATAACTTAATTTCTTCCATTTGCCAGACTTCTGCTATCTCACAGTTAAGGGCTCCTGAGGACAGGAAGTACCAGTTCAGGTCTCACAGTACAGCAAAATATCTTGGCTCCTACTATATTTTTAGCTATTTATAACCACCTAGAGCCTTCTCCCTTCATGCCAGTGGAAGACTAACCATGTGGAACTTTCCTCACACCTGTACCAAGAATCTGTAGCTCTTTTGGTCCCTTACTGATTATTTTCAAGTAGTCAAGCCTGGCCATCATGAGGTCATTATCTTCCTTTGCAGTCCAGCAGCCCATTGCAGGCACAGCAATGTCAGGAAAAGGGAGTTGCAGTAATACAATGCTTGTGAATTCAGAGACAAAGCTCCTGCGGTAAAGAGAAAGGAAGGTAGGGCTCCGGAGCTGCTGGTTGGAAAAGTGCTTTGTGTTTTGGAGGTTCAGTGTGCATGGTGCCTCCTAAGGTTTGGGCGCCTGTTCCCAAGAGAACGCAAAGGGAGAAAGCCCGACCATACCAGATGAAGTGCACTAAAGCTAGCCACATAAAGATAAAGAGAAGAGGTACAGGTAAAGGTAAAACCAAATGTACTTCCAAACAAGATTAAACACACAATCCCAAACTTCTACCAGGGATGAGATAATGGATAACTGGAATTTTCACATATCATGTAAAGGAGGGTGGAAATTCAAAGATTCCAATGACAAAGTGGCACTAGTTTTTTTTAATTCAGTTCTTCAAAGGGGATGAGGTCTAAAATCTCTCTTCTGTGCTTGAACTTTAGACATGCTAGGAGGACAGAGTTATTTGGAAAGCAAAATTACCCATGGAGTTGAGAGGGTGATATGGTGCCATCCAGAGTCCCTACAGAACATGGTCTGATAAAAAAGAAAAAAATATGGAGGGCAAACCATATTCTGGAATTACTGAAAAGCTCTTTGAAATGTAGTCAACTGCAGGAATAAAGTATACACAAGGAGATGATAGGCGGAGCGCCGAAACCTTTTAGGCAGTCACCCTCATTCACAGATCTGGGTGGAATCCATCATCGTTCTTTAACTCACTTTGCCACCTCAGTTCAGACCCAGCCATATGCAAATCAGTCTTGACCCTGGGCCTCATGGGAACATTCCAGCCAGAACTGCCAAGCCAGGTCTTCCCTGAACTTGAAACATGCATCCTGGGACCGGTTTCGGGGTAACACCCTTCAACAGCCTGGCTAGATTGAATCCAGTGGCAAAGTGAGTAAGGGACGCATGTCTGGCATACCCTGCCAACTTAAGGTGATCAAAGCAAACACAAGGAGAAGATAGACGGAGCACCGAAATGTTTCAGACAGTTGAATCCATCATCGTTCTTTAGCTCACTTCGCCACCTCAGGAATAAAGGATTTTTAACACCACTTTTCAGATCAGCAAAAAAATGGAATGACAAGATCTCTAAACATTTATCCTATGAACTAGTTCATGTGGCTCAGGTAACTGTATGGCTTCATTCATGAAGGCTGTGAGCTTTATCTGATTCTTTCCATTTCCCCATGATCTTATACTCACCTTAATCCTCCTATTCTTCCTTAAAGACTTTGAGTTGTGCCTCTCAGTTTTTACTTGGAGGGTCCACTAATCTGGCATCGCAATTTTCAAGGAACTGTAGGAAAACATGTGTGCTCTTGTGACTTCCTTCCTTATTTTAGTATCTTCTCAGAATGGATGATCCTTAAAGATGTGGCACATTTTGTCCCTAAAGTGATCTTTGCTTTTCACTTTTAAAAATACATTTTGCACCTTTCTCACAAATCCTACCTCAAAAGACCCTTCAGACTTTATAATGACCTTGAGATGTCATCAGTGATGTCATCAGTGATGTCACTGACCATGTCATGAATAATGTAATATCTGACGTCATCAGCATTTTTTTGCTTGCCTATAACTTTGCCACCGTTTGACAAATCATCACATTTTCCCAAAAAAGTGACATAGTGAGTCTTGTTCTGCATGGGGGTGATCTGACAAGCGTGGGCAGAGAAAAAAGGGGCTACAAAAAAGTGTGTTATCTCATGTTAATTTCAGTAGGACCTTCAGTCGAACCTGCAGCCCAAACTGCTGGACTAAATTACACTAAGTTTGGCAGAAAGGTATATTTTGTTATGCAGATCACGCTTTCAGTTATTTGGTGTGAATCTGTTTTGTAGCTTTAGAGAAATTAGAGGAAATCCAAATTTGTTTATCTGTGTCCGCAACAGCTTTGTGAATAATTATGAGCTCATGCAGGGAAATGTAGAGTTGTTTTTGGCTGCCAACACGTCAGCCAATAAGAGTTGGCAGCCATCTTGGGACTCAGCTTCATCCAATGTGAGGCAGTTTGCTTCCATCCTTCTTTTGTTTGAAAAGACTCTTTTGAGCTACAAAGCTGACACACATGTGTTGATGCACCTGCACTCAGTGAGTGGTACAGAAACCTGGAGAGACTTTGGGCAGCATTTTCAGCACCCCCAAAATGACTTGTTGCTCTCTACTGATGATGGAATTCATTCAGAAACACGTGTCTAGAGTTAGACAGCACAAACCGCATCTACAAGGGTGAAAAATGTACGACCACTACTGAAGGAAGTGTTATCGTGCACTGTAATTCACTGGGGTCAACAGGCATTAAGAGTTACTCAACTCGTGTTTCAAGATTTGGAGAGATACAGCCTGATTTAAATTTCAGTGGTGATGGAACATCTTTTGATTTTGTCAGAATGTCCACCACTATTGGAATAATTTGGTGAGCGAAATCTGCCAATCAATTTTCCTTCTGATTTAGCACTTCCTGTGGAAATCAGAGGTGCTTAAAAGATATGAGAGAAGGAAGGAAGCTATACACAAGTAAAATAACTGCAACAGTGTGCTAACAGAGGCACTGCAAGACACTGTTAAGCAATAAGAAAAAAACATGTTGGCAGGATAACCTAAAAAAGGTATCAAAGGTACTGTAGTGATCACAAATTTGAGTCCGTGGCTAAAATAGCAGTGGTGCATTGTTAGAATTAAAATTCTCAAAAGAGTTGTCATAGAAAAAGTTGTGTATAACACAACAAGATCAAGCTACGTTACTGAAATGCAAACATGAACAACAACATACTTGAAGGTTTCAGGCTAGACCTGTCAGATAAGTTCATTATCACATTACTTTTTGAAATATTAACCTGAAAAATACCTTTGGGCATTCTTTGAGCTTCGGGATTAATCATTTTGATATCCAAACTTTTTGTGGTGTAAACAACACTGTACTTCATTGAAACAATTGAACCATCAATACCCACAACAGGGGGGTGTTCTACTTTCAATATGATCCCAGCATTACCAAAGTCCTCAATAGTTATTCCAAGTGGATCATTGTTGTCTCTTTCTGAAAATAAAGAGAATGATATTATTTCAGGTGAAACAAAATTTCCTTTGAAACTCCCATTATCGTGATGAGGTTAGAATATATTCAGAGTTAACATCTGACAACACGATGACAATAACCGTATGATCTTTTCACAGAAAATGGTAATAAGGAACAGCACAATTTTTTATCTTGCTACAATCTTTACAAAAATGACTCTCCAAATATCCCTAGGTATTGCTGCAATTGAGAGGAGACTTTCAAACAACACGATCAAATAACTCGAAAACAATTTGTATATTCTTTTTATTGATATTATTATTAATAAAAATCAAGGCAAAATCTTATGCATCATCTGTTCCATTTAGTGGATCTGTTTACAGATTGATGTAAATTTTAGGGAGTAATTTGAAATTAATTTACCAACTGAACAATTTACTTACCGGAAGTTACGGGTGCTGTATCTATATAGTCAGAAAATTACAAAAAACAATTTGATGGACAGAATGTAGATCAATGTCTTACATTCACCCCAGTACAAGGATCTGGGCCTAAATCCATCGTTTTTTGCACTCCACACCACCCTGGGTCAGATAATGGCTTTATGCAAATCAGCTCTGACCCTGTGCCCCATGGGAACAGTCCAGTCCGAACTACAACAGCCATATCTTTCCCAGACCGGAATCAAGCATCCGAGGACCGGACCGGTTTCGAGGTAACCCCTCTCATCAGCCCGGCTAGCTTGACTCCAGTGGTGTGGAGGCTCTGGGACCCACGTCTGAGCTACCCCAGTACACTCAGGGAGAAAATTACAAAAAACAATTTGATGGACAGAATGTAGATCAATGTCTTACATTCACCCCAGTACAAGGATCTGGGCCTAAATCCATCGTTTTTTGCACTCCACACCACCCTGGGTCAGATAATGGCTTTATGCAAATAAGCTCTGACCCTGTGCCCCATGGGAACAGTCCAGTCCGAACTACAACAGCCATATCTTTCCCAGACCGGAATCAAGCATCCGAGGACCGGACCGGTTTCGAGGTAACACCTCTCATCAGCCTGGCTAGCTTGACTCCAGTGGTGTGGAGGCTCTGGGACCCACGTTTGAGCTACCCCAGTACACTCAGGTAGAAAATTACAAAAAACAATTTGATGGACAGAATGTAGATCAATGTCTTACATTCACCCCAGTACAAGGATCTGGGCCTAAATCCATCGTTTTTTGCACTCCACACCACCCTGGGTCAGATAATGGCTTTATGCAAATCAGCTCTGACCCTGTGCCCCATGGGAACAGTCCAGTCCGAACTACAACAGCCATATCTTTCCCAGACCGGAATCAAGCATCCGAGGACCGGACCGGTTTCGAGGTAACACCTCTCATCAGCCCGGCTAGCTTGACTCCAGTGGTGTGGAGGCTCTGGGACCCACGTCTGAGCTACCCCAGTACACTCAGGGAGAAAATTACAAAAAACAATTTGATGGACAGAATGTAGATCAATGTCTCCCCGTACCTATATAGTCGCCAGCTTGATGCTCTGATGCCAGTTACTTTCTCATCTTTCCACTCCAGGAGCTTGGAGCCACGATAAGCACTGATCACTGGCGTTACAGACTAAAGCTTCTGTAAGGGTGTTCCCTACCATTGTATGTGAATTAATTGGAACATTTTTCCTTGTTCTACATCGTCTTCTTAACAACAAAATGGAAACGTTTTAATCAGATTTTGATTTTAATATTAGCTTGTATGTTTTATCGAAACCTTTTGGAGGAGTGTTTTTCTCAAAAAACGGCTATATGTAGTCAGTTTCAAACTATTTTCTACTCATGCTTGTGCGGCAGCAGTTTAGAATATTGATCTTTTGTCAGATCAACTGACATTCTAACTGAAAGATAGCAGAGAGAGCAGCATCTTATGACTGCTGTTAGCTCTTCCAGTCACGCAAAAGGTAAAGTTAGCCTTTTTCTGACGCAAATGTGCTCTAAATCTAGTGTTCCTTTTGCCCCAGGAAACAGAGCAGACCCTATATATCTTTTGTGTTCTATTCCAATGCCAACAATTCTGAAAAGAAATGGATGTAAAATATATTAAAACCCAGCAGGGTAGGCTGGAAGGTACATGTACAGCACAGACACTCCGGGGTGGGGTACTGTGTGGGAAAGTTTGGGTCCCCGAAGTGCGATGTGGTGGCACCACCCTGGGTCAGATAATGGCTTTATGCAAATCAGCTCTGACCCTGTGCCCCATGGGAACAGTCCAATCCGAACTACAACAGCCATATCTTTCCCAGACCGGAATCAAGCATCCGAGGACCGGACCGGTTTCGAGGTAACACCTCTCATCAGCCCGGCTAGCTTGACTCCAGTGGTGTGGAGGCTCTGGGATCCACGTCTGAGCTACCCCAGTACACTCAGGGAGAAAATTACAAAAAACAATTTGATGGACAGAATGTAGATCAATGTCTCCCCGTATCTATATAGTCGCCAGCTTGATGCTCTGATGCCAGTTACTTTCTCATCTTTCCCCTCCAGGAGCTTGGAGCCACGATAAGCACTGATCACTGGCGTTACAGACTAAAGCTTCTGTAAGGGTGTTCCCTACCATTGTATGTGAATTAATTGGAACATTTTTCCTTGTTCTACATCGTCTTCTTAACAACAAAATGGAAACGTTTTAATCAGATTTTGATTTTAATATTAGCTTGTATGTTTTATCGAAACCTTTTGGAGGAGTGTTTTTCTCAAAAAACGGCTATATGTATTCAGTTTCAAACTATTTTCTACTCATGCTTGTGCGGCAGCAGTTTAGAATATTGATCTTTTGTCAGATCAACTGACATTCTAACTGAAAGATAGCAGAGAGAGCAGCATCTTATGACTGCTGTTAGCTCTTCCAGTCACGCAAAAGATATAGTTAGCCTTTTTCTGACGCAAATGTGCTCTAAATCTAGTGTTCCTTTTGCCCCAGGAAACAGAGCAGACCCTATATATCTTTTGTGTTCTATTCCAATGCCAACAATTCTGAAAAGAAATGGATGTAAAATATATTAAAACCCAGCAGGGTAGGCTGGAAGGTACATGTACAGCACAGACACTCCGGGGTGGGGTACTGTGTGGGAAAGTTTGGGTCCCCGAAGTGCGATGTGGTGGCACCACCCTGGGTCAGATAATGGCTTTATGCAAATCAGCTCTGACCCTGTGCCCCATGGGAACAGTCCAATCCGAACTACAACAGCCATATCTTTCCCAGACCGGAATCAAGCATCCGAGGACCGGACCGGTTTCGAGGTAACACCTCTCATCAGCCCGGCTAGCTTGACTCCAGTGGTGTGGAGGCTCTGGGATCCACGTCTGAGCTACCCCAGTACACTCAGGGAGAAAATTACAAAAAACAATTTGATGGACAGAATGTAGATCAATGTCTCCCCGTATCTATATAGTCGCCAGCTTGATGCTCTGATGCCAGTTACTTTCTCATCTTTCCCCTCCAGGAGCTTGGAGCCACGATAAGCACTGATCACTGGCGTTACAGACTAAAGCTTCTGTAAGGGTGTTCCCTACCATTGTATGTGAATTAATTGGAACATTTTTCCTTGTTCTACATCGTCTTCTTAACAACAAAATGGAAACGTTTTAATCAGATTTTGATTTTAATATTAGCTTGTATGTTTTATCGAAACCTTTTGGAGGAGTGTTTTTCTCAAAAAACGGCTATATGTATTCAGTTTCAAACTATTTTCTACTCATGCTTGTGCGGCAGCAGTTTAGAATATTGATCTTTTGTCAGATCAACTGACATTCTAACTGAAAGATAGCAGAGAGAGCAGCATCTTATGACTGCTGTTAGCTCTTCCAGTCACGCAAAAGATATAGTTAGCCTTTTTCTGACGCAAATGTGCTCTAAATCTAGTGTTCCTTTTGCCCCAGGAAACAGAGCAGACCCTATATATCTTTTGTGTTCTATTCCAATGCCAACAATTCTGAAAAGAAATGGATGTAAAATATATTAAAACCCAGCAGGGTAGGCTGGAAGGTACATGTACAGCACAGACACTCCGGGGTGGGGTACTGTGTGGGGAAGTTTGGGTCCCCGAAGTGCGATGTGGTGGCAGATAATTTTTCCTGTTCATAGGAGTCTCTGTGTAGGGCTTGGACCAAGGCCCAAGCAGGAAATCAGTAGTGTCTCATTAACACGGAGAAGCTGTTCTGCTGGGTCCTGGCTCTAGCACTTCTGTTAAAACATTCATCTTGACTGCCAGCAAGGGCAAGCTGAGGTCCAAGACCTTGGCTGCCTTCCTCCCCATCATATGAAAGGACACTCCTTTCTTCATAGCCACGGTAGGCGTGAAGGAACCAAAATATTATACTAATGGACTATACTCACCAATAGCCCATATACCTTATTCATGAATAATAAATCAGTCGGCAATGGAGAAGGTTCAATTGTTTATTCTGCAAATACAAGCCCTGACAAGGGAGCCTCAGTCTACACGACCCTCGGAGGTGCGCAGAGTAGACTGACTACATACAAGCAGGGCAAAGCATATATACGTTTCACACATAGCACAATGTCACCTTACTAGGAAATATACAACTTGTCAGTGAGCCAACAGGAAGACCCATATAAGGCACAATTAATTGCTAGTAGCTAGGCCTAAGCTATTCCGGGGGCAGGTCAGTAAGGTGCCTCCCTTTCTATCTGTAGCTCAGGAAGTGCAGGAACGGGATCTGCTAGAATGTGCGCATCCCACAAGAAGGGCAGGTGTGACCGTGGGTTTCCCTGAGCTACAAACTAGCGAGTGGAGCAGACAGCTAAGTCTGCCATTGTGGTTTCGTGCAGAAAGCTTAATCACGTGATTTCAGGGAAACAGTACTTGAAACAGAGAAACTAAACAAGATGGCTCCGGTCACACCAATAGGTTTAAGCAGCACTAAAGTGAATCGTTCCTAACTTCAATAATACAATGAGAATAATGGAATGCTAACGTGCGGTTATGAGGTTATATTGTATATATTAGGCCAATAACATGTATTTATCGTATTTATATCCCATCAGACGGCCCTTTTGGCCTACTATAGCCAATATAACTAGATTTATTCTACAAACACTCCCTCATCGATCTGCATAAGATCTGAGACCTCCTTCTGGATCACTTGTTTGTCGACTTTGGCCTGTCAGGAGATGTTCAAGGCAGACGTTATTCTAGCCGCACAGAAAGAACAGCAAGCCGGGCCACAATGGAGACAAAGGCAGCAAGTAAATATGACTTCAAAGGCTCCGGAAAGAATCATGAATATCTTCCAACCCCAGGTAGATGGTAGATAAAAGACCCCAGAACCATCCACTTTAGGGACCAAGTACCATTGTCGACATGTGCTTCACTAGCTAACCGGTGTAGTTTCTGAATTGCAAGGTGTATGGTAGGGGCTGAATCAGGAATGAAAACACAACAAGAGCTGCGATCACGCAGCAGGCTCCACCCCTATCTGCTAGGATGATGTCAAGAACCATTCGGTTCTGGAGCGAAACAAGCCTCGTAGCCTGAAGCTCAACGGTAATGTTGGTCAGAATCCGAGTTGTGGTCTGAACCACGTTTTCCACTATTCTCGACAGGCGTCTTATACTACGGCTATTGAAAATCTGTCCCCCAAAAGGAGTGAGACCTTTGGCAATGTCTTCAAACTTGCAAGGAGGTGTCTGTCTGATCAGTACTATCAGTATCTAAACTCCTAATGCTCCGGTTAGATTCTATCTCTCGTCTAACTAGTTGATGTGTCTTATGATAGTCAGATGGGACAATATAAACTGGGGGGTAGAGGAATGAGAGATAACACCGCCCTGCCCATCCCCGGGGAAGCCAAGTATATGCGTTTTCACTGCACACAAAATACACATTAGGGGGAGTAATCACAGGAGGAGTGCTGTATGTCTGCAAGGTGTAAGTGTAATTACATCTACTGCTTCCTACCTTAATATGACCTCGACCCTGTATGCAAAAGGGGGAAGTACTATTTATAATGGGAATTGGCAAAGCTTTGTCATTAGTGTCATTTTGTTCCTTAAAATGCTGAAAATACGTGGTGGAGTTGAAAAGTTCAGAATCCTGCATTTCCTCTTGTAACCAGGTAGCATTTCTATATTCAGTGTATACATTCATACAAGCATTTGGTTCTAAGGATCCCTCTCCTCAATTTCCTTCGACATCAAATCCTTGGTGCTGCTCTATATATTTCAGAATGGCCTCATAGTCCTTTTCAGTATATATCTTAGGTTCAGCTACATAGTGGGAATACATCAGTGACAACAATTGGAACCAGGCTTCACTGCTGGCTAAGTGGGACAAGGGCAGGGAAATTAATAGTTCATGCTGAAGCATTACTGACTGGAGGAACCTACAGACCCAACAATTCGTCTTGTTGGTAGTGCTATGGGTCTGATGTAACATTTCGATAAAAACATTTTTCGCATAAGTTTCTCTGTGTCTAGCCTTATGTGGAGGTAGAGAATAAAAGAGATGTTCTTCCAGGGCAGGGGTAGTTCCTAGCAGTTTCTGTACAGGGTGCTGAAATTCTAAATACACAAATACACATTAAAATTACCGTGATTACAACAATAAAAGCAACGAATGCTACCTTCACTCTGGTGGTCCATCCGGAAAACAATTGGACGTTCATCCTCCATGACAAATCGGGCAAAAGAAAACATGCTCTCTATAAGTCCAAATTCTAACTCGGATCCTCTCTAAAAGTCCAAATCTAATCTTTGTATCCACAAAGCACGCACACCACTAGAGGGTTCTTCTTTTCCACTGAGGGATCTTCTCCCTGTGTCCGTTGGAGCCTCACAGGCAGACTCCTATCGTTCATCAAAAAGAACAAGCCTTTGTATCCCAATAGTGCGGCCCTTAACTCAGACCTAATTTTCTGAACAGAGTTATTTAACACAATGTTCCAAGCTCTCAACGGGTTCAGTCCAGTGTTTTGCTCAGTACCCCAGTAATTCTATCCGATGTTTTTCAACTCAAGTCTCTGTCTAGCTCCTACCATTGGAAGCTGGGGTACTGCGCTGTTTTCGGGGCCGCAGGTCGTATTTACAACTGCCAGGTTGCTCCTGGTCAGAAAACAATTCTGCTGCAAGGGCATCTGATGCATTCAAAACCTGTGGTGCCCTGGAAATGACAGCTTCCGCTGATTGAGCTGTCTTACTTTCAACTGTGGGCAACACCTCACTTGCTTGCCCTACTTCTTGGGCGTCTGAAAAGGGCACAAAACTTTGAATCAGCTCTCCTTCCTGGCTCGGAACTCCTCCTTGGTTCCTTAGATCAGATGGCAGAGGCAGCGGCAGGCGTTTTAGATGAGTGACATGGATCCAGTGTTTTCTTCCATGCACT
Source organism: Lissotriton vulgaris (assembly GCF_964263255.1). Taxonomy (NCBI): domain Eukaryota; kingdom Metazoa; phylum Chordata; class Amphibia; order Caudata; family Salamandridae; genus Lissotriton; species Lissotriton vulgaris. The sequence continues at coordinate 456,994,096 of NC_141700.1, read as the reverse complement.
TTCACCGTCGTTCTAGTTACCAGGAGGATCTGGTAGGGTTCTGAACACCTGGGTTCCAAACTCGATTTACGTTGGTAATTCTTCACCAGTACCCACTGGCCAGGTTCCAACCGATGTCCAGGACCCTCCGGTAGTGGCAGCAATGTGTCCGATACCTGTTGATGAATAGAACGCAAATCTTTAGTCAAGGTGTACAGGTAGTCTGTCATCAAAGGGTAATCAATATCCCTAAAGGAACGGGGTCTGGGGACTCCCCACACATTGGCGGGGCGGCTAAAGATCACCTCATAAGGAGACAATCCAGTTCTAGTGTGAGGGGTTGTTCTCAGAGACAGCAGTGCCAAAGGGAGTGCATCGGGCCAATTTAATCCAGTACTCTCACAAATTTTAGCCATTTTTAATTTCAGGGTGCCATTATATTTTTCAACTAGTCCAGCCGACTGGGGGTGTCTGGCGGCATGGAACTTCTGTTTTATCTGCAATCCCTTACAAACACTCTGTACTAGCAGAGCATTAAAATGATGCCCGTTGTCGGACCAGATGACACGGGGCAAGCAATATCTGGGCACGTACTCTTTAACCAGGGCTTTGGCAGTTGCAACTGCAGTGGCTTCTTTAGTAGGGTAGGCTTCAGCCCATTTGCTAAAAGCACATACCACCACTAATACATACTTTAGATTATTCACTCTTTCCATCTGGATGTAATCAATTTGTATTACATCAAAAGGCAAGGATGGTGGGGCAAAATTTCCACTCAAAACAGGTTCTCTACCTCCAGGATTGTGGAGTAAACACACCGGGCAGTATTTCACTATATGTGCTGCAGTTTTGGAAATGTTTGGGTTGTTCCATACTGGATCTAACATGGCACAAATACCTTTTGCGCCTATGTGGGCTGGACCATGGGCCATTGTCACTACAGCCTATACTGATGCATTGGGCAGTAACCATTGCTGCATCTCAGATAGATCTATCCAACAATCATTCTTATCTAGTTTTTCTACTTCCTGTTCCCATCTCTGTACTTCATCTATTGTTGCTTCCTTCTGTAGTTCTCTCACACTTTCAATAATATTGTCAAACAGGGATGTTTTTGCTACCCACCGAGCCGATGTTCTAGGGAACATGGGGTTCATTCTAGTCTGGGCTGTTTCTTTCGCTACTGAATCAGCAAAAGCGTTTGCCTTTCCAGTGGAATCAACAATTTTTTTATGGGCACTGCACTTGATGATGGCCACTTTCTCTGGTAGTGTCAAACCAAATAACAATCAGTCAATTAAGGGGCCATGTTGATTTTTCGGGCCATGTGTAGTAAAGAAACCCCTCTCCCTCCACAGCTTCCCCAAACTATGGGCCAAAAAAATGTTCACCCTCAGCCCTTCACTCAATTTGCATGCTCTCAACAAGGCTATTAGTTCAGCTGCTGTCAAGACCACTCTGGCTGCAGTTTACATGGACAGATATTTCAAGAAGAAAAGACTTCTAAAACAAAACCCTTTAAAACATAGACATTGGAAGAAACGTCATGTGGTGTCAGGTTATTTCCTGCGGCGGTGCTTGCTCAATAGCAGAGCACAGGGTCTGGAAATGGCGAGCGCGTGGCGCCGTGGCAAACACCAAGGTTGCCGCTCTAGTGTTTGATGTCACGCGACTCGCAGCTGCATGAAGCGCGCGTTTTGATTTTAACCTGCGCACTTCAACTGTATCCTGACCGGAGCAGCAGCGTTTCCAGAGTTCGGCGTTCATAGAAATTCTTCAGCAAGTCAAGTATTGAAAAAACTATCGCATGCGCAACGAGGGATTCAAGTAAGGACAGCTTGTTAATTAAAAGACTCTGAACTTTCAGCCAGGAATGTTTCCACACGGAACGGAAATCTAAGTCAGCATCTGTTTCTTGTCTATCTTATTGAAAACTCAGAGACTGTTGTTTTTTGAACAATTAGTGGTTTTTATTGCTTCCATTCGAGAACTACTACTTAATCCTTCCCATTTATTCGAGTGAATAGAACTCATAAATCCTTTACTTTTCCGGTTGCTTAGAATAAGGAACTTCTTATACTCCTTAGTGACGTTTAACTAGGGAAGTCCACAGAAGCCTAGCAGTTGAAGATAATTAGAAAAGTCGTCTGAATCTGTGACAGGTAATTAAAAGCCTACACGCATGTTATAAAATCCAAACACAAAAAGTATGGGAATGTACTAATGTATGATATTGTTTTAATTACAGTACTTCAGATTCAGAGAGGCAAAACCCATTCAGAGAGAACAGCAATAACCTATGGTTCTGGGGTAAGATTAGTTCACGAGTGATAATAGAGTATTATAAGTTGGTATACAGTATACAGTGTAGTACATATATTTATTCCTCTGCAGGACACTACTCGAGGCCCAAACAGAACCAGAAGAGGTGTCGTATCCATCGCCATAGGTTGTCTCTCTCTCAATTTTTTGTTTTATCCACTTCCCCTTTCCCTTCTACGTCAGGGGTTGCTACAATATTTAATGTTGAGCGGCAACTGAGGTGGAGGGGCGTTGGGACCAGCATCGACTCCTGTGGACCACGGACATCTTGACAGATTGAAGTGCCACACGTCCACCTGGGTCGATATGGCTGAGGGGTTGGATTTAAAATCTTTAGCTGAAATATTAGAGGGGTTGCAAAATCAATTGTCCCAGTCAGCTGAAGAGAATAGAGCCCTTAGAGATGAAATAAAACGTTCTCAACAGGAAACCCATCAGGTAAAACTACAAATGGAAAGATTCATGGCGGAAGCTACCCCCCTGCCTAGATTAAGTTCTACAAACACTTCTGCGGCAGAAGCTACTACGCAGGTTATACATTCAGTGGCCCCGGTAGTCCCATTAGCCAATCCGGAAAGGTTCAGTGGGGATCCCAATAAGGCCCAAATCTTCCTTACTCAGTGCTCACTGCATTTCTTGTGCAGGTCGGTGGTGTTTAAGGAGGATCATGTTAGGGTAGCCTTCATGCTGTCGTATATGAGTGGTGATGCCGCAGCTTGGTCCATGCCCTTGATCACTCGCAACGATCCTGCCTTGTATGATTTTGAGCGATTTAAGAAGGAGTTTTTGCGGATATTCGACAGAAGAACTGCTAACCAAGCTACAGATAATGAACTATTGGATATTAAGCAAGGGAATCGTGATTTAATTGCTTACATTGCCCAGTTCAACAGATTGATTGTAGAAACTGACTGGCCTAATGAGAAGCGCTCCGCTATATTTTATCGTGGCCTCAAGGATGATTTAAAAGACGCTCTCGCACAAATTCCCAAAAGACCACAAGAGATTTCTGAGCTAATTGACTTGGTCCTCCAAATTGATCATCGACTGTATGAAAGACGATCTGAGAAAAGAAAAGATTTTAAGCCATTCATACCCCGATTAGATCGCATGAAACCTGAAGGTAACAAAACTGATGCGAACTCTAGTGAAGAACCTATGCAAATTGGGTCAATAAGGGGGCCCTTGTCCAAAGAGGAGAAAGAAAAGCGGAGGAATAATCAACTATGTCTTTATTGTGGGTCTTCCGGGCATTTTGTGAAGGAATGTCCTAAAAAACCAAAATTCAACCAAGGGTTAAAAGACAGATCCCATCAGTAGAGGGAGTTGCCCTGGTGGGATGTAGCAGTGAGTCAACTCAGGAACCTCAACAATTGATAAACACTTTGCAGTCGTCGGCCCCTCATCTTACCGTCTCTTTCACAGTGAAATTTGGTGTGCATGAGATTAGAGGAGTATCTGTGATGATTGATTCGGGAGCCACGGGCAATTTTTGTGATTTGAATTATGCCAAGGAAATGGGCATTAACTCAATTAAGAAGAAAAACCCAGAAGTCGTGAAAGCAGTTGATGGTACCAACCTCACCTCAGGACCCATTGTGGAAGAAACAGGGACATTGGAGCTGGTGGGATTGCAAGACCATCGGGAATTTATAAGGTTTAGTCTTATTGACGCTCCCCAATTTCAATTAATTTTGGGATTACCATGGTTGTCTGAGCACAACCCCACCATTGATTGGGAACGTCGCACAGTGAAAATGAATTCTGAACATTGTCGGTTGAACTGTTCCACTGGAGTTAGACCGAAAGTAGTGGAATCCCCAGCTTCCACACTAGCAGTGCTCAGCGTCAGCGCATGTGTCATAGGAACCCAGTCAATACCTAAAGAATATCATGATTTAATTGCTGTGTTCGACAAAAGTAATGCCGAGAAATTACCTCCTCATAGGGAGTACGACTGCAAAATTGAACTGGAACCGGGGGCTATCTTACCCTGCAGTCGCATCTATGCGCTAACTGAAAACGAGAATCTCTACCTCAAAGAATACTTGGATGAATATTTAAAAATAGGATTCATCAGACCATCTCAGTCACCGGTGTCTTCGCCTCTGTTTTTCCGGCCTAAAAAAGATGGGACTCTTCGAACGTGTATCGATTATAGAGCTTTGAATCAAGTCACGGTGAAGAACAGATATCCCCTGCCTCTAATTTCTCAACTCTTAGATCAAGTGAAAGGAGCTAAGATCTATACCAAGTTAGACCTTCGAGGAGCATATCATCTGGTAAGAGTTGCAGAAGGAGATGAATGGAAGACTGCGTTCCTGACGAAGTATGGACTATACGAATACCAGGTGATGCCTTATGGTTTGAGCAATGCTCCCGCAGCTTTTCAGCACTTGGTCAACGATGTCCTACGAGAATTCTTGGATCGAGTGGCAGTGGTATACATTGATGACATCTTGATTTTTTCCAACTGTATTGAGGAACATGTGATGCATGTACGAGCAGTCTTGCAAAGGTTGTTGGAAAATCAATTATACGTGAAGCTGGAAAAGTGCTTGTTTCATGCGGAACGTGTGGAATTTTTGGGTTTTGTCCTGTCGGCAGATGGCGTGGAGATGGACGATTCCAAGGTTCAAGCCATTCAAGATTGGGCTTCGCCAAAAAGTGTGAAAGAAATACAAAGCTTCATTGGGTTCGCTAATTTCTATCGAAGGTTTATTCCCAACTTCTCAGATAAGGTTTCACCAATAACTAAATTGCTGAAAAAAGGTAAGAAATTTAAATGGTCCGATGAAGCGGAAGTGGCTTTTCAAACTTTAAAAAAGGCTTTTGTGACCGCCCCGGTCTTAATGCACCCAGATCCTGATCAAGAGTATTATGTAGAAACGGATGCTTCAGATTTCGCCACGGGCGGTATTTTGTCACAAAGAGATAAATGCACCGGACAACTTCATCCAGTGGCATATCGCTCCAGGAAATTATCAGAGCCAGAAAGCAATTACTCCATTGCAGACAAAGAGTTGTTGGCAGTCAAAGAGGCGTTTCAGGATTGGCGACACTATTTACTAGGAGCCAAACATTGTGTGACGGTGTTCACTGACCACAGAAACTTACAATTCCTCAAATCAGCAAAAACTCTCACCCCTCGTCAACTAAGGTGGTCCTTGTACTTTTCAGAGTTTGATTTTGTGATCACTTACAAACCTGGAGCTCAAAATGGTAAAGCTGATGCTCTATCTAGAATGAATGTTGCGGCGGAAACCAAACCTTCACTTCCAGAACCCATCATTCCTATGAACAAGATCATTGGAGCAATCCATTTACAAGAATTCACTGAGGATATCTTAAAAAATCACTCTGATGAATTAAAAAACTGGGCAGATTCAGATGTCAAGAAATCGGTGGATGGTGGTCTACCATTTTATGAAAATAAGTTGTACTTGCCTACTGAGGAAATGCAAGAAAAGGCCATGAAAAGTTGTCATGATGATCGTCTAGCCGGGCATCGTGGTGTAAAGAAAACGTTGGAGTTGATCAAGAGGCATTTTTGGTGGCCAGGCATGGCGGCTCAGATAGGACAGTATGTATCGACTTGCGAGCTATGCATTAAGGGTAAACCAAGTAGAAGAGCCCCACAGGGTCTATTACAACCCTTGCCCAATGCACCATATCCCTGGCACACAGTGACATTAGACCTAATTGTAGACCTTCCAGCTAGCCAGGGTTACACTGTCATTTTAGTGCTGGTCGATTCATTTTCCAAAATGGGACATTTCATTCCTTTAAAATCTGTACCCACAGCCCCGCAGTTAGTGCAGATCTTTAACCAACACATAGTTAGAGTTCATGGCATTCCAAAGATTATTATTTCTGACAGAGGGTCACAGTTTATATCAAAATTTTGGGAAAAATTTATCCACAGTCTGGGAGTAGACACACGATATTCAACCAGTTTCCATCCTGAAACAGATGGCCAAACAGAGAGAGTAAATCAGGAATTGGAACAATATCTTAGACTCTATCTGTTGGAACAGGAGGGCAACTGGTCAGAATTGCTGTGGACCGCAGAATTTGCTTACAATAATGCAGTTCATGATTCTACTGGTTATTCACCGTTCTACCTTAACTCAGGCAGACATTCTAACCTGACTGTAGGTAAAATTGATGAGGATGTACCCGAACTCACTAAAGTTATGGCAGATTTAAAGACATCTTACACTAGGGCTCAAAAGAATCTGAGTAAGGCTAAGGCGTCATATAAAAAACAAGCTGACAAGAAAAGGAGGGTAGGGCCTAGTTTTGGGGTGGGTGATCAGGTTTGGTTATCCACTAAGCATTTAAGGCTAAAAGGGAATAGAAAGTTTCAGCCAAGATTTATAGGTCCTTTTAAAGTGTCCAAAGTCATAAATCCTGTGGTAGTGAAACTTATGCTTCCAAAAACCTTAAGGGTTCATTCAACCTTCCATGTGTCCCTTTTGAAAAAGAACCCAGAAAATGCCAGGCTCAAAGAAACTCCTTCACCCATAAGATTGGAGTCAGGCGAAGAATTTGAAGTTAGTAGGATTTTGGACTCTAAAATAGTTAAAAAGAGACTGTATTACTTGGTGGAATGGAAGGGCTTCGGACCAGAGGAAAGATCTTGGGAGCCCTCCACTAATGTACATGCTCCAAGATTGGTAAAAAATTATCACAGGGCATATCCACAGAAACCCAAATTGGGGGAACCCACTTTGGAGGGAGGTACTGTCAAGACCACTCTGGCTGCAGTTTACATGGACAGATATTTCAAGAAGAAAAGACTTCTAAAACAAAACCCTTTAAAACATAGACATTGGAAGAAACGTCATGTGGTGTCAGGTTATTTCCTGCGGCGGTGCTTGCTCAATATCAGAGCACAGGGTCTGGAAATGGCGAGCGCGTGGCGCCGTGGCAAACACCAAGGTTGCCGCTCTAGTGTTTGATGTCACGCGACTCGCAGCTGCATGAAGCGCGCGTTTTGATTTTAACCTGCGCACTTCAACTGTATCCTGACCGGAGCAGCAGCGTTTCCAGAGTTCGGCGTTCATAGAAATTCTTCAGCAAGTCAAGTATTGAAAAAACTATCGCATACGCAACGAGGGATTCAAGTAAGGACAGCTTGTTAATTAAAAGACTGTGAACTTTCAGCCAGGAATGTTTCCACACGGAACGGAAATCTAAGTCAGCATCTGTTTCTTGTCTATCTTATTGAAAACTCAGAGACTGTTGTTTTTTTAACAATTAGTGGTTCTTATTGCTTCCATTCGAGAACTACTACTTAATCCTTCCCATTTATTCGAGTGAATAGAACTCATAAATCCTTCACTTTTCCGGTTGCTTAGAATAAGGAACTTCTTATACTCCTTAGTGACGTTTAACTAGGGAAGTCCACAGAAGCCTAGAAGTTGAAGATAATTAGAAAAGTCGTCTGAATCTGTGACAGGTAATTAAAAGCCTACACGCATGTTATAAAATCCAAACACAAAAAGTATGGGAATGTACTAATGTATGATATTGTTTTAATTACAGTACTTCAGATTCAGAGAGGCAAAACCCATTCAGAGAGAACAGCAATAACCTATGGTTCTGGGGTAAGATTAGTTCACGAGTGATAATAGAGTATTATAAGTTGGTATACAGTATACAGTGTAGTACATATATTTATTCCTCTGCAGGACACTACTCGAGGCCCAAACAGAACCAGAAGAGGTGTCGTATCCATCGCCATAGGTTGTCTCTCTCTCAATTTTTTGTTTTATCCACTTCCCCTTTCCCTTCTACGTCAGGGGTTGCTACAATATTTAATGTTGAGCGGCAACTGAGGTGGAGGGGCGTTGGGACCAGCATCGACTCCTGTGGACCACGGACATCTTGACAGCTGCATGGGCTGAGTGATGAGAAATCCTTGCGGTCTCCACCACCGTCTTTAATGTCGTGACAGCATAGGCAGCTGTCGCAGTGCCATCTGGTAACTTAAAACAAGAGCCATCCACATACAACTCCCCTTGGGGGTTCAGATAAAGGGATGTCAGTAAGATCTACACGTCCTTTCGTTTCCTCTTCTGTTCTGAATATACAGTCAAGGACATCGTCCTTTTCATCGTTTGAAGGGAGGGGTAGTAATGTGGCTGGGTTCAGAGTGGCACATCTTTTGATCGTGATATGGGGTGCAAACAAGATTAGCTCGTACCCTGTCAATCTAGCACTCGTAAGGTGCTGGGTCTTGGTTCTGTTCAAAGGGATATCCACAGCATGCGGTACCATGACTGTGAGGTCTGTATTCAAAACTATTCCCTCTCATTGCCGGATGGCCACCGCTACTGCAGCCGTGGCCCTCAGGCAACTCGAGAGGGCTCGTGCAACAATATCCAAGACAGATGAAAAGAATGCACAAGGTCTTTGCTTTCCAACAAAACCCTGTGTTAACACTGAAAGCGAACAACCGTCCACCTCGTGCACATAAAGTGAAAAAGGCTTTCGGTAATCTGGAGTACCCAAGACAGGTGCAGAACAAAGAGCAGACTTTAAAGAATCAAAGGCTTCTTGACATTCATCCGTCCAGGGTAAGGGTTCATGCACATCTTTGGTTGTCAAATGCAACAAGGGTTTAGAGAGAAGTAAATAGTTAGGAATCCATTGGCGACAGTAGGAGGTTATGCCAAGAAAAGCACAAACATTACGTTGAGTACGAGGTACAGACATGTTAGTTATTACAGATATTCGCTCTGGAGTCAATCGTCTTCCCGCTTTCGACAGTAAGTGGCCAAGGTAGGTCACTTCCTGTCAACAATACTGGAATTTAGAAAGGGACACTTTATTACCCTTTTCAGCCAAATGTTTTAACAATTTAACCGTGGCCTCTTTGCAGCCTTCCTGTGTGTCCGAGGCCACCAAGATATCATCGACATACTGGATGATCGTGTTCCCTGCTGGCATAATTAATTCATTGAGGACTGCTTTCAAGGCTTGGCTGTAAATGCTAGGACTCTCTGAATAGCCTTGAGGGGCGCGAGTAAATCTAAAACTTCGGCCAGCTAATGAGAATCCGAAGATATATCTGCTATCAGGGTGAATTGGAATGCTAAAGAAAGCATTCTTTAAATTGATTACCGAGAAATACCGAGCTGTAGGGGTAATCATTGTCAGAATTACTGTTATATCAGGTACCACTGGATATTGCGGGACCACTATTTTGTTGACCTCTCGGAGGTCAATTACAAAACGATATGTTTTTTTATAGTCTGGGGCACCATCAATTGGTGTTTTCTTCAAAATCGGTAAATTCGGACTGTTACAAACATTGGCAGTTGTCTCTTCCACCACCCCCTTCTGAATGAGGTCACGAATAATGTGCAACAAGGCCTGTTCACCTTCTGGTGAAATTTTATACTGTGGAATGTGGGGCAGCTGGACATTAGGTTTCAAGGTTATTGACACGGAGGCTATTCTTAACAGACAAACATCGGTGTCTCCTATAGCCCACAGTGTCTGAGGAATCGTAGAAAATTCAGGGGGAAGGCTCTCATTTTTGGCAAAATATTGGGCTGCATTCGGGGGTTGTTTCTGCATCGTCAAATAGACACCATCGGGGGAACAATAAATCCGTGCATGTAACTTTTTCAAAATGTCCAGACCCATAAGATTTTCTCCACAATTTGAAGTTAAAAGAAAAGGTGCATGTATAGAAATGGGGCCTACAGTGAAAGGCAAAGGTTTAGAAACGGGGCTTACCAAAGGTATTCCAGAGAATCCCACTGATACGTTATTTTGGCCAGACAGAGCAGCCCCAGGGACCAGTGTATGGGCAACTGAGCTATTCATTGCCCCAGTATCCACTAGAAATGTTCCCGATGTTCCCAACAGTTCCCCTTGTACATAAGGTCCCTCCTGGTCAACTGGTACTGTAAAGTGGCCCCCGCTCTGTCCTTGGCTGTCTCATGCATAATTCTGTCCGTCATACCCGTCATCCCTATAATTCTCATTGTAGTACTGTCTGGTTTGGGGATTGTCAAAGTAATTTTTCCGGGAATCCTCATGTTGCATCTCTTCTCGTCTCATACTATTTCGATCTATATTCCCTCGACCCCTTCCTCGCCCGCTATTAGGATCATTCTTTGCCAGCAACAGAGTGCAATCTGCCCTCCAGTGCCCTTCCTGTTTGCAATAAGAACATTGATTTATACCAATGTTCAGGGGACCTCCTCTACCTCTTCCTGCCATTACACCCCTCTAAAATGAGCCACGCCCCCTCCCCGTCCTGTGTTCTGTCCTCTACTAACTTGCTGCAACAGAACCCTAGACTTCAAGTCCTTAGTCTTCTTTTCTGACTTTTCTTTACTTTCATTCTCTCGATGTTTATAATATTGGGCTATACTGAGAATTACTGACGGAGCAGCCGTAGTCCACGTGCTCTCGGCTGCTTGGAGACGGGACATAACTTCGGTAAGCAAATTTGTAACAAACCGATTCAAAAACAACCGTATCCCACCTTCCATGGATAGGTCTTGCCCACTAAAATCTATAAAGACTTTCTCAAACCTGGTAAAGAAATCTGACACACTTTCATCCTTCTTCTGTCTACAGGCTGTTAATTTGTCCCAATCAACTTTTCTAGGAGGGAGGAGAGTCTGCATATAAGTAATAATTTTTAGCTGGTACTGCTAGTACCTCGTCTCTAGGTTTTTCTCCAGGCTTTCGTTCCTTGTCCCAGGTTTTTAATTGGTCCCAGGTCCCTCCCAACTCGGGGGCATGGTCCGTGTCATGTATTTGTCTCCAAATGTCTACCAGGATCAAGAGACCAAAGAACAGCTCGTTATTGGGTATTGTCATGATAGCAGAATTGGCGGCCTCAGTCAATTCCTTAAAGTAAGCGGTGGGATTTTTACGGGGGTCGGGGAGCTGAGCTTTTAGAGTGAGGACCTTGCTTCGTTTCCAAGGGGTATAAACCCATTGCTCCTGAAGCCTAGCGTCCACACGAGCCCTAGTTATTTGGCCAGTGCCATCCCATAATTCAGGTATTTCAGGATAATAGAGGGGATAATAGAGGGGATGCACCTCTCTCATAGGGTGCTGTGCTCCCCAATCGGCGCACTTTCAGTGCATTTGTTCGCGATAATGCACAAGAGTTGCTACGTTCTGATATACTTCATCAGCCTGTGATTGGAATTTAAAAGCTCGATCTCTTATATCACGCAGTATTTGAGGAGGTATTCCCTCTTCGAAACACTGCTCCCATAGTGAAATTAATCGGATCGCTATATTCTCCGAAGCCAGTTGCTGCGCAACTGGTTCAAAATCTTTCATGGTGCTCCAAATGTCCTCCAAGGTGTAAATGGCGTTCCGCATCCACTGGGATGCCTGTACTACTATGGCCTTCCTTTCTTCCGTACCCAACAACGACCTAGTATAGACTCGCTGATCACTCAAGTCAGGTCTAAGGCGTTTGGGCGTGGTATCTAGGCAAGCCGTGTATCGGGGATCTATGGCGGTCTGAGTCGGAGGGGAGAGAAATACAGGGTGCAAAGGGGAGGGGACAGCCGCGTCTGGTTGTAAGGATATCAAGGGTGAGGTAGTCAGTCGGAGAGTGGGAGGGGGAAGTAACGCACTTCGTACTGATCCATCAGCAGGGGCCGTGGCAGCCGTTCCCACTGGGGTTCCAGTGGCCGATGCTGCTCCAATTTGGCCTGCTCGTACCACAGGCACGGCTGGGTATAATCCCTGTGGGGCATAAGTAGGGGGTGGTCAGGCTTCTAATAAGTCCTCTATTTCATCTCCGGTCTCAGGTCGAGTCATATAACTTTTGTCCGTCTCTAAACGGAACTGCCTATCCATTTGTGCGATATTCTCTTCAACCTTCCCTTTATCATAAGCTATAGCTTTCTGGGTGACTGTCTGTCCTGATTTAAGCTTTCCCAATTTCTCTTCTCTTATCCTCGTCGTTTTGCCTCCTTCAACCATAGGTTCAAGGAGTCAAACATCGACTGGCGGCTTTTCTTCATAAATAGTTTGTTTTGGATGTAATTAATCTTATTCTCGTCAAATGACCCCGGTAGAGGCCATTGTAAATCGGAATTATCTTTGGTGTACTTATTCCAAATTGTATTAAACAACACGGTGTAAGACCGTGTTTCACATACATATCAAAACTGGGGCTGCCCTCGGGAGGGGCAGGCTGTCTTTCTTCCAGCCGTTTATTTCGCCGACAGCAGCACCCAAAACATATTTTACTAAAACAAGACATTATTTGTAATGTTCACACAATTCTACTCATATACTCCAGAAACCATTCACGCGTCCTTCTCACCACTCACACACTCATATTCTTCTATTTTCTCGCAATAAAGTGCTGTAAAGCGTCTCAAGGCAATAAATTTTCAGTACTGGTTACTTGTTCTGTGCAAATGACATGTCTTCAAAACGGACAGAGCCCGTCGACTCCTGTTTGGGAAATCCAACAAAATTCAACAACAAAAGAAACAGTCACTAGACTGTTCTGAGATCACCTGGCAGGCGAACCACGAACCCTCTTACAGGCCATCCCATGGTCCTGTTCTGGTTGGGCCGTGCATCTGGGCACGCAGCTCCAGAACCCTAGCTTATCCAGTTGCTCCCAGGGCTTTCCCAAAGAGGATTCGGCCGAGCAAGTAACTCAGTACACCGCTAAGCCACCAGGTGTTGTCTCAAGTTTTCACCAAACAAGTCCGTGAGGTATCTACCCACGCAGCCACTTCGCCGCAATATCAGACCCCCAGATTCCCTTGTGGTCCGGATTCCCCGGCCACCAACAAAAGCAGTTAACCTCTACCAAGGAGACACTTCTTCCAAGTGTTTCTCATCCAATACAATCAAAAATTCACTCACCTGGTGCACTCAGGTCGATTGCGAATTCTCCACTGCCCACTCCTAGACAGACCGGCACAGTCTGTTTTTCTCTCGGGTTAAGCCTGTAGGATTCCGGCGAAGGGTTTTCAGCAGCTGGGAGGGATACTGGGCTCGAGAGTGGAATTTCTTATTTTCGTACCACAAACAGGTGTTTCAAATCAGGATTCTCTTTCTGTCCACCCACTTGGCCAGAACTCCTCCCTGTCCCTTCTACTCCTGTTTACAGGAGGGGACGACTCTATCGCAGAGTCCCAGCGGAGTCGCCAACTGAAGGAACCAAAATATTATACTAATGGACTATACTCACCAATAGCCCATATACCTTATTCATGAATAATAAATCATTCGGCAATGGAGAAGGCTCAATCGTTTATTCTGCAAATACAAGCCCTGACAGGGAAGCCTCAGTCTACACGACCCTCGGAGGTGCGCAGAGGAGACTGACTACATACACGCAGGGAAAAGCATATATACATTTCACACATAGCGCGATGTCACCTTACTAGGAAAGATACAACTTGTCAGTGAGCCAACAGGAAGACCCATATAAGGTACAATTGATTGCTAGTAGCTAGGCCTAAGCTATTCCGGGGGCAGGTCATAAGGTGCCTCCCTTTCTATCTGTAGCTCGGGGAGTGCAGGAACGGGATCTGCTAGAATGTGCGCATCCCACAAGAAGGGCAGGTGTGACCTTGGGTTTCCCTGAGCTACAAACTAGTGAGTGGAGCAGACAGCTAAGTCTGCCATTGTGGTTTCGTCCAGAAAGCTTAATCACGTGATTTCAGGGAAACAGTACTTGAAACAGAGAAACGAAACAAGATGGCTCTGGTCACACCAATAGGTTTAAGCAGCACTAAAGTGAATCGTTCCTAACTTCAATAATACAATGAGAATAATGCAATGCTAACGTGCGGTTATAAGGTTATATTGTATATATTAGGCCAATAACATGTATTTATCGTATTTATATCCCATCAGGCGGGGAACGCGTGGCAGTATCAGGAGAAGTGTCAAGTCCTCTGGCTTTACCCATATCCTCACACCAGTCCAAGGCTGGTATTCCTCAGTGTCCAGCAACCCCTCCCATTCGTCCACAAGCTCTAGCTTATAGGAACAGAACTCAGGCTCTGGCCTGGAAGGCATGGCTCCAGTCTGTACCAGAGTTGTCATCTGACCATGCCCCTCCGGCTCAGTGTCAAAGTCAGGGATGAGAATGGGCATATGACAGGCATGGAGATGTCAGAGATCTCTTTGACTTCTCTGTCTTTTACTTGTGGTGTGACCTACCTGAGTGGCGTGACAACTTTGAGGCTGATGTGGAACTCGGACACCTCAAACGTTCCCGGGACCGTCTTCTCAATCTTAAGGCCTTTGGGTTCATGGCGTGGCAATCGGCAAAATCTTTTGGGTCATGGTCGCACTTGAAACACCAGAGACATACAAGGTTCGGACTCATTACCACCATCGATCAGTGACACACACCGCAGGGCTTGACACCGGCCTTCCTTGAAGTCACCCTGCCACACCAGGAGGAAAAACCTCAAAAAGACTTTGACAAACTTCAAAAAATGGTTAGTGTTGGTGTGGCAGCTACATAGGCACCGCATATGCCAATTCTGCTGAGGATGACGCTGACGACGCCACACAGAGCCGAACAGCACCACCCACCAGTGCTTCTGCTCATTAAAAACATTCCAGATCCAATCTAATGCCTGAGGATAATTTTAAGGCAAGGAATCTGGGGCTGGAAGTTTCTATGGGATGCTAAAATATCTCAACTGGAAATTTAGGACAGAACAAGAACACTCCCTCACATAAAGTTAAAGTGACTATGAGGAAGGAGTGTTTTGAATTAGAAGTTTTACTCATCAATGATGCTGAATATAATTATGCTCAAACAGCTATATAATGACAACAAAGTCAAGTCAAGTCAAAAACCACTTTATTCGATTTAGTTAAAAATCATAAAAGCATACTACAATCAATTTAAAAAGGGCAGTTCAATTTCATAAAAAATTACATACACCAATAACAATTACATATATATTTTAAAAACAGCTAAAAAAGTAATTAACAGCTAAAAATTATACAAGTAGAAAATACACTTTTTATCCTCCAGTACAGACCCCCCTATTACATTTGTAATCGCCTCCTCCTGATCCTGACAACAGCAACAAGATAGTTAGCCACGCTAAACATAACCAGAGGTGAATCTAACATTTGTAGATACAGGAGAGCTGGTTTTGCCTGAAAAAAAAGCTTTGTCCTTCAATATAGGCACCAAATACTTCTGTCTAGGCATATTGTAGAAATGGCAGAACAGCATTAGGTGCATATTGTCTTGCAGTGAGAAATTGTCACAATTACACACAGGTGCATCCTCCTGCTTGAACCAACCATGTCTGTCACAGAGAACCGTATAAATCTGATTAAACCGAAATTTGACCAGAAGCCACCTGTGGAAAGGAATGTTAACTATGGCAAGATACGGTTGAATAGCTAGGCAAGTAATGGTCAAAAAATGGGCTCTAACTGTGGGCTTTGTAAGTTGATGTTCCTCTCTCTCCAAGGTCTTCAGTTTAGAGAAGTTAAGCTTAACCCAATCTAAATCAGATTTTTTCAAACCCAGAGGGGCGGAAAACATCTCAGGACGACCAAGTTCCAAAGAGCACTTATAAATGTATGACAACCAAGCAATATCTTTAAATTTGTCCAATTTTAAACAGTCCATCAGTACTTTATGATTTAGACCTAGGTTGTTATTGGTCCAAGTCCTAATCCATAGAAGAATAGGTGCCATTGAGAGGATATCAGCAATGTACCCTAAACCAAGCTCCTGATGAACTGAGAATGTGGCTGTCGATTGGGGGAGCCCTAGTATAGACCGAAGGAACTTATTTTCCTCCCTTTGGATGGTTTCACTGTTCACATAGCCCCACAGACCTGCTCCGTACCTGGATATTGCCAAAGTTTTTGCCTTGTACAAGCTTAATAATGCACCGCTCGGCTTCCCTCCAAGTCTCCTTGAAAAACTTAAAATTGCATTTGCCGAGCTCCTCACCGCTTTGGTTTTTGCTGTAATTTGAGGGATCCAGCTACCCTTAGTATCAAGAATTACACCAAGGTAAGTAAAAACTTTGACATTAGTGATCACTTCATCATTACAATAAAAAGATTTGGTGTTGTTTTTGACAGCCCCAAATGCCATAACATGGGATTTAGAGTTGTTTACCACTAAGTCAAGTGAGGACATGAATTCACTAAATGCATTTAGAAGTCTCTGCAGGCCTAAATGTTTCCGAGCTATCAAAGCAGCATCATCCGCGTACAGGAGAACGGGGATGCGGGCATCCCCTGCACGCGGTGTGTCCAAAGTAGCAGTTAAAAGGCTTTTCTCTAATGAATTTATATATAAAGTGAACAGCATGGGGGCAAGGATGCAGCCTTGCCGTACACCCCTGCTCGATTTGAACCAATCTGTGCGATTTCCTTCTTGGTCCATTCTAATCGATGCTTTTAAGTCTTTATGAAGTTCAGCCAGAAATTATACAAGAGGAGGATCAAGTCCCAATTTTAACAGCATTGACCACAGCTGAGCTCTATTAACTAAATCAAAGGCCGTGGACAGGTCCATAAATGCTACAAAAATTGACCCCTTTGTTGCCGTTGTATATTTTGATATTATCATATGGAGATTTAAACATTGGTCCTCTGTACCTCTTCCTGTACGGAACCCATACTGGACATCTGTTAGAATGTCATTTTCCAAAGACCACTTGTTAATTCTTGCCAGCAATACTTTACCCAGTACCTTCATGGAGGAATCCAACAAGGATATAGGGCGATAGCATTTGGGGTCACTTCTTTGACCTTTTTTAAAAATAGGGACTATAATTGAGCAACTCAAACACACAATCATAAATAAGAATAACATTTTTACTTAGATACTGCATAAATGATTCTCATGGATTAGTGAGGTTTTCTGAAAAATAGGGTGCATACAGCCAGATTCATTAAGGTAAAATCGGCTCGCAAAGGGCCATATTCTGTGAATCTGGCCCTTTGGGAGCGCTTTTATTGCATTTGGGATTCATCATCCCAAATGCAATATTCGCAAAATCTGAAATCACTAAATTGCGAAGAATTGCATTTAAGGAATCTCTATTTGAGATTCCTTGAATGCAATTCATGAACCATTTTAGAATTGCGAATTCGCAATTTTTGGCCGCTATATACCGCGAAGTTTGACTTCGTGGTAAATAGCGAAAACTTAGAAAAATGCACTTTAGTGCATTTTTCTAAGTTGGATGTTACACACACACATGTCCTTTGGACATGTGTGTGCGCAACACTAGTGTAAATCACCATTTCAAGGGTGCTACAGGGTGTCCTTTGGACACCCTGGCACCCTTAAAATCGTTTCCTTATTTGCGATTCGCTAATTGCAAATCGCAAATAAGGATTGACTCCCCATTCATTCCAATGGGCCTTTGGAAGATGTAGAAATCGCTATAAATTTTGCGATTTCTACATGAAACCTGTTTTGCGAGTCTTTAATAGCGATTCCTTAATAATCGCTATTAAGGACTCGCAAAAGAGGAGCATGATGAATCTGGGGGTTAGTCCCTATGGCTTTATGACATTGTTGAATGCATTACTTACCTTCTGTAACACTCTTTCTAGTGGGTACTAGAACATGGATTCCTCACCTTGTGAATACCTCCAAAAGCCAGACTGGGTCCCAAGACTTTGATAAGCAATTTCCTTGAATGACAATAGGTGGCGTCATATAGCTCCGTGTCGGGTCTGTCCTACCCTTAAAGAGCTGTCTGGCCCCAATGTAACTGCCACTTCCGTGCTTTTATGTCAGTTTCTTCTGATATCTATCTGCACTGTCGGACGCAGAACCCTTAGTAATTAGATTGTGCCATTGTGCAGATCTCTAGATTGGAATATTTTTAGTACGAACCAAAAGAGTCTATTCACAGAACAGAGAGGTGGGTGGGTGGGTGAGGTTAGATAGCATATCCCCAGATGGTAAGTAACTTGTTTTTCAGATGGATACTTCTAACAGCAGATTCCTCACCTTGCGAATCTATAGCAGAACAGTACATACTCTGGCTGTTTACCTCCCTTGATGGTGGGTCTGTGGAATGGCTAAAAAATCCTACAGGACCAGACAGGCATAGTGCACCTTCCGCTTGACCTCGCTTTCCAGGCAGTAGTGTTTCTTAAACATGTGAATTAAAGCCCATGTTAAAGCCTGGCATATGTCCAGTATAGGCCCTTCATGCAACAATACGGTGGTAGCAGCTTTGGTGGCTGTGGTGAAATGAGCCAATAGGCCATCTCAAGGTGCTTCAGAGCTATTCCATAGTAAATCTATATACAGAGGACAATATGAGATGGTCTGCTTCTCCACAGCGTTCCCCTTTTTAGTCTGAGAGAACCCCACAAAGAGCTACTCAGCTCTACGTAAAATTTCAAAGCTCTCTTCAGATCTATAGGATGTAGTCTCTCTTCCTCCTTGGATGGATGATTTTGTGTGAAGTAGTGTCCGAATAATATGCTCCCCAATGTGGAAGGACATTTCAAACTTTGGGTTTGGTTTACAAGAGGCCTTCTCCACCAAAGCGTCACTTTTTATGAAGCTCTGCTGGAATACGCTTCTCAATCATATCTATGAGGTGACGCAAAGACACCCTGCATATGGCTTTGTATGGCCTCAAAGATATGAAGTAAGGCAAGGATGCCCAAAAGGCTGCCTTGCCCAGAGCCGGACTGGTAATGCAGGGCACTGGGAAATCCCCTGGTAGGCTGGATGGGGTGGGGGCCGGTTTTTTGATAGGGGGCCGTTTTTTGGTCCGGAGTGTGACCGTTAGTCAGAACATCAGTTAACTAACTACAGTTCACTCAGGACATCACTACTCTGCTGCGACGCGTTTTCTGCACGACTATAATAATCTTCTCCATTCTCTCTCTGCATAAATAAATGCATTGTATTTTTGGAGCACAACATTTAATAGGGTCGCTTGCATGCAGCACGCAGATGTCTCTGCCTCCGCTCCGCGTCTGTGTGGTCTTTTCAGTTAACGCGCCTTAGGGTGGGGCCGTGGGCGGCTGGTGGTGATCATGCGCATTGGGGGCTCGTGCTATAAAAAGTGTGCACGACCTTTGAGGCCAGGTCGAGGAGCATTTCACAATCCAGAGAGACTCACTGAGATATCACGACAGAGTGAAAGAGAGGCACCCCATAATTTAATTATTTCTAGCCCCTTCCTGTCCCGGTTTCCGACTGCTGCCGCCAGCAGGTGAGTCACTGATTCAGAGTGTGTGCCCGTTTCTGTCAGGGACAGGCTGGAGTTTTTGTAAAAACCATTCGAAGCTATGGTGGAGGCTTGGTCTATAAGAAATGTAATCTGTATGAAATAGACTTAAACGTACGTGACTCTACATATAATTTACATGCGCCTTTCATGTGCTGATTTGCTGTCTTTTCTTGGGCCAACAATAGAAATGCAAGGGTGGCGCCATGCATTAGCCGCTGAGAGTGAGACCACACAGGTGTCTTCCTAGTTTGTAGAATTAAGAATTAAAGGGGCCTCTCCAGTTCAGTTACTGCAGCTGTTGAACTTCCATTGTACAGGATGTCTCCCAGCTAAGTAGGGTGACCAACCGTCCGTAAATTTCATGGACAGTCCGTAATTTTCACCTTCTGTCCGTTGTCCGTGACAATATCTTTAAGGAACGCCATTTGTCTGTAATTCTGCTGATTTTGGGTGACATACAATAATTGTGTAGCTTTCACGCTCCAATTGTTGCCCAAGATTTGTGTGGAGCGCCTACAGTCAATCCTATTGCTTGCTGCAGGACAGTTCTCATTGGCCCTGTGCTTCAGGGCCAATGAGAACAGCTTTAGGGCAAAATGTGGAGTAAGACTATATAAACAAGAAACCAAACCAAAAGCGTGCTTCTACACGTACTAAACTAAAGTAAGGATGTTACATTACTTTAGTACGTGCAGAAGCACGCTTTCGGTTTGAGTTTCGTGTTTATATGGTCTGACTCCTACATTGTTGGGAGAGTGACGTCGTTTATCATGCCTCCAGACTCTCTGAGTCCCAGTTTCTGGACAACAGAGTCAGCCATTGGCTCCATTGCCCCTCGCAAAGAACTTTTCAAACGGTCGGTAAGTTGGATAAGTGTGCTTTTTCATCGTTCTTTTACATGTGTGTGCGTTTATTTCCAGTTTATTGACGTCTGTCTGCTGTTTTCACTGTTTCCCCTAGTGTACTCGATCCGAGGCTCTCTCTAGCTTTCTCTCTCCCTCGCCCTCTTCCCCTTCAAACTATGCTTCACTCTTTAGATCAGAGGAAGTCTTGTTAACAAGATGAGGGGATACTGGGCCGAAGTTAATGACTTCAGTCACTGTCTGCCCCAATAACAAGGAGTCAAGAATTACTGGGCCCAAAATTCGGGGAAATCATGGTGAATATGGCATTACCAAATTCAATTTTACATGTGTTTCCTCATTCGAGGCCTTGTGTCTGCACATTCAAAAGAAACACATTTTTTTAACCATTTGCATTTCTGCACCCAGTAAAACTCGAAACTGGAGAACAATATCCCGTCCAACATGAAATGGGACCCTTAGTCTTCCTGAGAGCAGGAGCAAAATATCATATCAATCTGACAGCGTGTTGTTGGGTACATGTTGTTTATGATTACAGAAACCTTATCAATGCTTTTGTCTCTAAAGATGAAGATGTTTAGCCTAGTTGTGAATAAATGTTCCATGCTCATCCTGCATCGGTTTGTTATTTACCAGCTATTGGGAGGATGATAGTTTGTCTGGATTTGAAAACAATATGTGAAAAAACTGTTCTGGTGGGCACTACTCAGCTCTATAGAATTCCCTGCCACTTGGATGTGGTTGGGCGAAAATATTTGATGCTGTTTTGCAGATCTTTATCTGTAGGAGTCTCAACACACTTTCCTACCTGTTATGTCACTTTTTCACCTCTTTAACCTGCCTTCCACCTCTCTTATAACCCTTTGTCTGTCTGCCGCCCTGTTACAGCGCATAGCTCATTCCACTGCGCTTGGTATCGTTTTTGCTCACATTGATTAATTATATTTAAATGCATAGCTGATGAGCGCTTAGTATCGTTTTTGCTCACATTGATTAATTATATTTAAATGCATAGCTGATGAGCGCTTAGTATCGTTTTTGCTCACATTGATTAATTATATTTAAATGCATAGCTGATGAGCGCTTAGTATCGTTCCTGCTCACATTGCTTCATTGTGATTAACTGCATAGCGGCGGATGTAACTGTTACTGAAGCGTCTCTCTGTATACTTTGTATCAAGTTTCATTGACTGAAACTCCGGCTGTGCGCCAGTTTCGATTTCTCACCGGGCGGACATTTCAGTTTGTTTTACTTTTACCGTGACTCCTCCCAGACCCCGCCTCCCAGCTGACCCTCCCACGCTCCGCCCCCTCCAAACTTCATTTATGCCTGATGTCCCAACGCGCAGCGACCACGCGCTGCGGCCGCGCCGAAGGTGCGCCAAAGGTAAGCCTGTCTACACCCGTCCGCGCCTGGACCGCGCCCAGCGCCAGACCCCCTGGTTCCCGTAATGCCCAGCCCACTCGCATCACTTACGATGCCACCACCCTCCTAGCCCTTAACCCCGGCCGTTCCCCCAACTGCATCCATGCCGCACCTGGACACACCCAAGGACCCTTCTCTTGCAAATCCTGCAAGTTCGACGGCACCAAAACCAACTCCTCATCCACCAACACCAAACAGAGACCTGACACCAACCACCTAAAATGCATCCTACTCAACACCCGCTCGGTCCACAGACACGCCATCGACCTCTGGAATCTACTAGACACCATCTCAACGGACGTCGCCTTCCTAACAGAAACATGGATGAACGCCTCTTCAGCCCCAGACATCACCATTGCCATCCCGGAAGGATACAAGATCATCCGTAAGGACCGAATCAAGCAAACAGGAGGAGGCATCACTATCGTCCATAAAAACTCCATCCGCATCTCAACCAGATCAGACGTCAACCTTGCCAGTGCCGAACACCTCCACTTCCAGATCCACACCGACCCCAAGACCACACTCAGAGGCACCCTCCTCTACCGGCCTGCAGGACCCCGTGCACAATTCAGTGACGACATCACTGACTTTATCACCCCACACGCCCTCCCCTCCGAGGATTACATTCTATTGGGAGACCTCAATTTTCACCTGGAAAAGAGCAATGACAGTAACGCCACCACCCTTCTGGACAATCTCGCCAACCTCGGACTCAAACAACTCGTCAATACCCCCACCCACATTGCAGGTCACACACTCGACCCCATCTTCACCTCCAGCAAATATGTCTCATTCAGTCACACCACAGCTCTTCACTGGACGGACCACAGCTGCGATCACTTTATCTACAATAAGACCACAATCCACAACCATCCTCAACCCACCCTGCGTAGAAACTGGAACAAAATCACCATCGACCAGATCTCCTCATCGCTTCTTCCAAACCCCCCGTCCACTCCTCAAACACCAACCAAGCAGCCATTAACCTCACCCAATGGCTATCCAACAGCGCCGACATCCTAGCACCGTTGAAAAAACGTCAAATCAAACTAGGCAGCAAAAACGCCCCCTGGTTCAACGATGATCTTAAGAAATCGAAGAAACTCTGTCGCTCCCTCGAGAAGGCCTGGAAAAAAGACCCAAACACCAGCACCACGGACGCCTTCAAAAACGCCACCCGCATACACCACCAACTAATCCGGTCTGCCAAGAAAGCCGCATTCAAAGACCGACTAGATAACAACGCCCACAACAGCAAGGAATTATTCTACATCGTCAAAGAATTTACCAACCCTTCAGCCAACTCCAACGACATCACCCCCTCCCAAGCCCTCTGCGACTCCCTAGCTTCCTTCTTCCACAACAAAATCGCAGACATCCACAACAGCTTCGACAACCGACCCGGAGACCAACCCACCCAACCTCCTGCAGGACCTTCACCCCCCTTGAACATCCTTAACGACTGGAACCCAATCTCCACGGAGGACACCATCCGCCTGATGAACTCCATCCACTCAGATCCCCAACTGACCCATGCCCTCATCACATCTTCAACAAAACAGACTCCATCATAGCACCACACCTCCGAGATGTCATCAACTGCTCCCTCAACTCCGCCACCTTCCCGGAAAGCTGGAAACACGCAGAACTCAGCGCCCTTCTGAAAAAACCCACAGCTGACCCCACCGAACTCAAAAACAACTGCCCCATCTCGCTTCTTCCATTCCCGGCCAAAGTCATCGAGAAAGCTGTCAACAACCAGCTCGCCACCTTTCTCGAAACCAACAAATCCCTCGACTCCTCACAGTCCGGCTTCCGAGCCAAACACAGCACTGAGACCGCACTTATCGCAGCAACAGACGACATTCGAACTCTACTGGACAATGGAGACACAGTCGCCCTCATCCTCCTCGACCTCTCCGCTGCCTTCGACACAGTCTGTCATAGCACCCTTCTACAGTGCCTCAGAAATGTTGGAATCCAAGGAAAAGCACTGGAATGGATCACCTCGTTCCTCACCGGAAGAACCCAGAGAGTCCGCCTCCCACCATTCAAGTCAGAGGCCTCTGAAGTCATCTGCGGCGTGCCAAAAGGATCGTCACTCAGCCCCACCCTCTTCAACGTATACATGAGCCCCCTTGCGGCCATCGCTCGCCAACACAATCTCAACATCATCTCCTACGCTGACGACACTCAACGGATCCTCTCACTCACCAAAGACCCTAACACCGCCAAAACCAACTTACACGAAGGAATGAAAGAAGTAGCCGAGTGGATGAAGCACAGCCGTCTGAAACTGAACTCAGACAAAACAGAAGTCCTCATCCTAGGCACCTCCCCCTCCGCCTGGGATGACTCTTGGTGGCCAGAGGCCCTTGGAAAAGCACCCATCCCGACGGACCACGCACGGAACCTGTGCGTCATCCTGGACTCCTCTCTCTCGATGACTAGACAAGTCAACGCCGTTTCATCATCCTGCTTCAACATTCTTCGCATGCTCAAAAAAACATTTCGCTGGATCCCCACCGAAACTAGAAAAACAGTCACCCACGCACTGGTCACGAGCCGCCTGGACTACGGAAACACCCTATACGCCGGTACTACCGCAAAACTCCAGAAAAAACACCAACGCATCCAGAACGCTTCAGCCAGGCTCATACTAGACATCCAGCGTAAAGAACACATCTCTGATCACCTGAAGAACCTCCACTGGCTCCCCGTCAATAAGGGGATTACTTTCCGCCTCCTAACCCACGCACACAAAGCACTTTACGAACTTGGACCCGAATGCCTCAATACACGACTGTCCTTCTACACCCCCTCCCGTCAGCTACGATCCTCCAACCAAGCCCTTGCCACTGTACCTCGCATCAACAAAACCACCATGGGAGGTAGATCCTTCTCCTACCTGGCAGCTAAAACCTGGAACTCACTTCCCACTCACCTTCGCCTTACTCAGAACCACCTAGCATTCAGAAAGCAACTTAAAACTTGGATATTCGACAAGTAATTCCCCTCCCTTCCTCAAGCGCCTTGAGACCCTATGGGTATGTAGTGCGCTATATAAATTTCTTGACTTGACTTGACTTGACTCTTTTGCACCAGTCTTAATATCGGGTCCATACCTCTCACCTTTCCCCCTTCCTTCCTCTCCCCAAGCTGTTTTTTTCTAACCTCTATCTATCTTCTTATCATCAGTTTCTCTTTTTCTTTCTCACTCACTATAAACGACATAACCTGTCTGTCACTTTATCACCAATTTTCTCCCTTCTTTCATCTGTACTTTCTCATCTGTCTACCAACCCACCCTTTCAGCAGACCTTATAACCAGTCTCTTTATCGTACCTTTCTAACACTTGTCTCTTCTCTTCCTGTCTCTCTTCTGCATCTGCCTCTATGTATATCACAACTCTCATACTGTCATCCCATATTGTCAGTTTTCTTCTTGCTCTGATTCTAGACTGTCTGGTTGTCACCTGTCTATGTATATATATCCCCTATCGCTGTCACCTGCCTCATTCTTTTTCACACGCCTATATTTCATTTACACCTGTCGCCTTTCTCTTATGAATTTAATCCCTTTATTTATCACACCCCTATCTTTAAGTCTCTCGCCTGTCTACCTTTAGTGTCCTCTTCATGCTTTTCCTTCCTTATTATAGTTTTTCTCTTTTACCCATTTCTCCCCCTCTGCTGTACTTCTTATTTCTTGCTCCCTTCACGCGCTCAGTGGGTGGAGCAGTGACAGAGACTACCTTTACTAGGGTTGGTTCCACTTTCAGAAATAAATAATTGTTTTGCAAGTGTGTAGCTTAGCTTGCAAACGGCTACTGGTTAGAACTTTCATGACTTTACTTTCAAAGGATGCAGCTGAGAGGTACAGAAAGTAAACAAGGCTCCTTGGAGCTTTGTATCACTCCTGTTTCTGACACCGCCCATACTCCGCTGAGACCAGGGGGTCACCGTTGCACCCATAAACGATTCCCATGACAAAATCTTAATAGTTCAAGAACACTTATATGGAAAATTATATGTCACTGTAGTACAAGAACACTTCTGTGGGAAATTCTAGGTCAAGGTATTTGCGCTCAAGGTTTCCAAGTACTGTGGGTGGGGGTGTTGATCTCATGGCAATTTCCTTCAACCACCTCAAAGTTTTATAATTTAGGCCGGATGCAAGTCAAATAAGATTGTGTTTCTCTTTTACTTGTTTCACTGTGCCAAACACCGAAGACTCCTTGCCGTTATTCCTACCTCTGTGCCACCTATCGAAGTGCCAGGCACTGGGTGAACTCTCCCCTGCCTTTAGGGCTGTAACTGCTTTAGTGGAGAAGTGTGGCTCACTGGTTAGAGGAGGCAGACCTGGAAACAGAGGTCAGTCCGGGACCAGGGCTCAATTCCCGGCTTGGCGGGGTCTTGAGTCCTAAAATGTCCATGGACTCGACAATTCTCGCTCCGCTGCCTACTCGACTCACGGGTTCACACTCTGCGACTCTGGGCAATAGCTTGCTTAATCTCCAGAACGGGCCCTCGCGGCGGGATGCCTGGATTTCACCTTGTGGATACCCTGCCGGGGTTATCTGACATGGGAATACCAGGACGGGTTCCCTAAGCAAGCGCTTAGAGACCGGTTGGTGATTTGCGCTATATAAATTCCTGTACATTTACATTTACATTTGATAATCGGATACCCACACCTGGATAGACTTGTGACTAACCTGCTTATACAAATTGCTCTTCATCAAAATTGTAGACACAGATTCCAGACTGAAATGGTTTGTACGCATGAACCGATTTCATCTAATCATTTCAATGACTGGAACTATCCGATGACAAGATTTTTCTGCCCTGAAGAAGTCGATTGTTTATTAGACAAACACGTCAGCTGACTGTTATGAACATATATATGAAGCAACAATAAATGAAGAGACACTACTGGAGTGTTCGGGAATCATTGATATAAAGCCATTAAATATCTATGTGCTAATATGTTCTTTTTGGCTTCTATGTGGTGCAGCTCTGGTCTTTTTATGTAAGTTTATGTTTCTGGTTGAGAACTGTGGACCAAGACAGTTAGTAATATGAAACTAAGCAGTGTCAACTTGCACAGTGTTTTGAGGGTGCATTTCAGCTAGTCATGGCTTTTTCAGCCAACAGTGCTGTGCTTGATGGGATATGTGGCTTCATTGCTCCAAATCGAATAAAATCAAAGCCTGATTAATATTGCTGGTGGACAAATTAGGGCTGGCTTTAAGTCACACTTGTGATATGTCATGTGATAAGTTGTCAGGTATATGAGGATACCCTCAAAGCACACAACCGAAGTGCAGAGTTAATTGTAGACTGTGTCTTGGTTTTAAAATGAGAAGTAATTTTTTACATTTTAATAAATACCAAATGGCCTAATTGATATGTGACCTCTACAAACAAACATTTGTTCTTCAACTTTGCAATCTGGGAGTTGCAGGTTTATATTTCTCGTTGCAATTATGGGCCCAGGAATTGCCAGTATGCAAAGTGCTGACATTTCACTTTATGCAAATATCATCCTTCTGTGTATTAAATGGACCCCAGATTGGGGTTTGGTGGCATAATTACAATTGCTAATAGTAGGTGTGAAGACCTGGATGGATATTATACAGGTATATTTGATCTGAATCCACAATTAATTGCATTGGGCAAGCTTGCAGAGTATAATGGGGGGGACAAGTTCAACCCCCCAAACTCCATCTAGTAGTGGTTGCTCACTGCGCTTGCTCGCTACACACCATGTTGGGGCTGGTCTCACTCTTACTTTGTTCTCTCTGATTCACTACTTGTGTCTATTTTTGGTGCTCTCTGTAAGAATGTCTATGGGTACATACGACTGGGTGGGTAACCTGGTGTTTCTTGAAGGAACGCACATTCCTTCTTTAGATTTCTTTCTTGAGCCCATCAGAGAAATGCCTACCGCATCCGAGGCGTGATTTGAATGAGATCTTCGAATGAACCTGAGACTTGTAACCATTGCAGGTTGAGCTCCTCTTGAAGGGGCCTCATTTTGAGCCAGCAATTTGGTATCAATGGGATGCAAGAAGAGACCATTCCTAAAAAAGACTTGAACTGTCGGACTGAAACTGACTTTCTTGAGTGTAACATGTGAGCCAGATTTGGGATTCTCTTTTGCCTTTCGTCTGATACGAAAGCTTGAACTAACTGCGTTTCCAATGTCGCTCCTAAGAACGTCTGCCTTTGCAAAGGAACAAGATGTGATTTGCCGAGGTTGATAGAAAGACCCAGCGATTGGAATAGAGACAGACATCTTCGTACATTGGCGTTTGTGTCTGAGAAAGAATTTGCCTTGATAAGGCAGTCATCCAGGTAAGGAAATATTTGAAACCCCTCCAGGCGGAGGTGCGCTGCTACTGGAGCCAGGACCTTCGTAAACACTCTGGGTGCCAATTTTATCCCAAAGGGAAGGACCTTGAACTGAAAATCCCTGCCAGCCACCCTGAAACACAGAAACTTCCTGTGACAGGGCAAAATGGGAACGTGGAAGTACGCATCTTAAAGGTCCAGGGTGGCCGTGTGATCCCCTGCCGACAGAAGATTAAGTATTTCCTGAAGCAATAACATCCAAAATAACAATTTCTTTAGATATTTGTTGAGGGAACGGAGATCTAGAATTGGACGTCATTCTCCGGATTTCTTCTTTATCAGAAAGAACCGTGAATAGAATCCTGTTCCTCTCTGCCCTTGAGGGACTTTTTCGATCGCTCCTTTTTTAACATCACATTTTTCTGGGAAAACAACTCCTTGAGATGAGCTCGAGAAGGCCCCTTTGGCGGGAAATTTGGAGGAAATATTTCGAATTCTAGAGCATGGCCTCTGGCGACAATGTCTAGGACCCACTAGTCCGTAGCTATTGAGGACCAGTTTGAATAAAATCTTGAGATTCTTCCTCCAAGTTTAACTTGGTTCTGCAGCAGTAGTGGTGGCAGGTGATGATACTCATTGTCTTTTGTTGGAATCCTTTCCGCGGTAGGAAGGCTTCTTCTTATTCTGGGAATAAGAGGTGTTGCGCTGGCCATATGACTGGTAACGTTGCGATTGGTAGCGCTGCCTTGATATGACTGGTAGGAAGATTGTTGACTATAGCTTCCTCGATTAGAGGACGACCCACGTCCTCTCGCACCCCGAAAGGGCGGCTTAGGAACCTGCAAGGTGCCAAGAGATCTGGCTATTTCAGTGTCCTTTTTAATGGTTTGTAAGGCTTCTTCCACATGTGGGCCAAACAAGCCTCCCCGTCGAAAGGCATGTCCAGTATTTTAGCTTGTACCTCCAGGCAAAACGAAGTACCCTTTAAACAGCCTTGTCGACGTAGGACACCAGCCCCCGCCAGCTGCCTGAAACCAGTGGATGCAACATCCACTGAAGAGTCTATAATTTCTGCCGAGATCCGTTCTCCCTCTTGCAGTATCTTCAGAGCTTCAGAATTTGAAGGTTCCGAAAGCATGTTTATGTATAGTGAGATGTCAGAACACATTTGTCGGTTGTAACGACCCAGAATGGCTAGAGAATTGGCTGCACGGATTGTTGTCGCTGCCATAGTTGAGACTCATTTCTCAATCGAGTCCAGCCACCTGCCGTCTCTGTCAGGTAGGGCTGTGATCGGAGAAGACGGATTTCTAGCCCATCTTTGGGCAGCATGCACGATCACGGAATCCACCTTTGGGTGTCCCATAAGGCATGCTGGAGACTTGTCAGGCGCTTTATATTTCTTGTCCAGACGTGGCAAGACTGGAGAAATAGATGCAGGATTTGACATCACCTTTAATCCCTATTTCCATATCAAGTCTATAATGGGAATCGCCCTCACCTGTCTCCTTGGCTAGTCTTTAAAGTCATAGAGGAAGCATTCTTCCTTCTTAGTTTCCATAGGGATTAGGAAACGTTGGGTTGCTCTCTCAATAAGGAGGAGAAAACCTCCAATGTCCACTGGAGGTGAATCTGCAGAAGCCGGAGGTGAAGGAGAAGGTGTTTGGATTTGATATTCATCCCACTCCGACAACAAAGATCTCTCATCTACCTCACCTTCCTCCCTTTCTTCATCATCTGATGAGTGTGCTTCTGCAGAATGATGTGAAATCACTGGCGAAGGAGGTCTAGGAGATTGGGATCCTGATGTGGAAGCCAGCGCCACTGGTGCAGAAGACACGGAATCCGCTGATTCAGATGGCGGGAAACTGCAGTAATAATCGTCCAGCATATATTGAAGATTAGTTAATAAGGCTATAGGCATCTGAGCTGACGGAATATTAGCGGCAGGCGACGTCACCTGTTCAGGCGAAGGCTGATCATCCCATCCTGATCTTCTTCCTGGTATTTAATGAACAGCTCTGAAGGGCTTGTCGCTGTCCTAAATCTATCATCCACATCAGAATCTTCCTCACTGTCTTCTGAATCCAGCAATTTGTCAGGAACCTGTAGAGGTACCTTATGTGAAGAAATACGTAATGGAGATAAGGGTTCAAGCACAGAATCATGTCTTTGTAGCAAAGAAGGCTTTGTCGTAGACAGCGTAGAAGATAATAACGTGGACGGTGACCAAACTTGTATTGCAGTACATGTAGATAATTTTTGCGTCGACGGGAGAGTTGTCGATGGGCCCGTCGACGAAGGTATAATTCCTGAAGGTGATAACGTCGATGAGGAAGTAGCTGTTGACAAAGTTGTCTTCGACGACGAGGAGGGCTACGGCGACGATGGGGTCTTCGTCGACAATTTGGCCGTCGACGATGTAGTTCTCAACAACGATGATGAAGTGGCCGTCGACGGGCCGTCTTAAATGAAGCCGTCGTCTACGAGGTCTTCTTGATCTTGGTTGTCGACGGTGCGCCGACTATAGGAATAGATGCAGTCTCTTTTGTCGACGATATGGGTTTCACCGAGACGTAGACGAGACGGGAAGGATGCCAACGACATAAGCATTTGAGGTTTAGGTGATGAAAAAGTTACCGTCGATGTGGAAGTTGCGTCGACGGAAATCTTCGTCGACGAAGGGGTCATTGCCAACGTCCTCGACGACGTGGTCTTCTGAGGTAGAATCTTCTCAGAAGTTGGTTTTGGAGGCAAAATCTTGACTGATCTTCTTGGGGGCGTGGAAGGCAAAGATTTGCTCTTGACTAGAGGAGTAGCCTTAGAAGTGGTAGGCCTCTCTGAACCCTTAGAGGGTTGTTGTTTCCTCACAACCTTAGCCCCAGGAGAAGATAAAATTTCCTCAGCAGCTCTCTTCCTAGAGGCCACACTTGACCCAGAGGCAATACCTCCTACCTCAGATACTGGATTGTCCTGGTCTTTACGCTTCTGAAGCCACAGAAGTAAGCGGCCCTCTCTATCCCTGAGGGTCTTTTGAGGGAAAGTCCTGCATATCTTGCAGTCCTTCACTTGATGATCCGGATACAGGCAGTAGATGCATTTCTTGTGGGGATCTTCTGAGAAAATCCGGAGCTTACCACAAGATTCACAAGGCCTGAATAACGATTTTTTAGAGGAAGACATCCTAAAACAAGAAAATCCTGTAGAAATTTGAGAAGAACTGAGCAGAGCTCAGGGAGACTCCCTTCACATGACGTGCGTTAGAAAATCTGAGAGCCTTAGCCTCTGAAGAGAACATTCTGGTGGGTGCTGTCGCCTGATTGGCTGCAATTTGGACTATACAAAATGACAATGATAGTCATGAGTGTGGAAGTTTTTTTTCTTGTAGCTTAGGGCTACTTTACTTCCTGGTTGGTTATTACCAAGGTTTTATGGTATTATATGTGCATATTATTGCTTTTTTATATACCACGGGACTCCCACTCCGACGACGGGGAATGATTCAGGCATGTGAATCTATGAAAGACACCCCAATGCTGGAGAAAATTAAATATGTAATGAAAAATGTGCTGTACAATTCACCATTTTGGTCTGTCGTTTTCCAAAACTTTTTTGGGAGGAGAACCCCCCCAACCCCCTAGTAGTGGTCAGGCTCAGGAGCTGCACACGTTCGCTACACGCCGGATGGGGGCTGGCCTGGCAAAATTGGCCAGGGCTGCTTTCAGTTCCAAGTCCGGCCCTGGCCTTGCCTTATTCTACATCAAGGAGGCATTCCATGACAGTGCTGTGGGTTTTTCCTATGCAACATCCATAAGTTTTGACACAGTCCCAGATTTACAAGGATCTGTAAGCCTGGGAATGAGTCAAAACTGTGCACCTCCCCAGGGGAGGCGTAATGCCTCCATTAATAGTTTTGTGCAGGAAGGTGTCCCTTCTTGAACAAAAACAATCATGCCGACAACGCAGACACCCTTGCACCTTGGTGAACGAGTGTCTGCATTGGTGCTAGGCACCAATTTGTGCATCTGTGCTGGATGAAAGGACAGGAATTCACAGTATCTTGTAAGTATGGTGCATTCCTGTCCTTTTGATTTAGTGTACGGCAGCATAGCAAAAAGACTTGTGGCGTTGCATTACACCAAATCTTTGTAAATGAGGGCATTTGGGTGAAAGACTGCCTCAGTCCTTAAAAGTAGCTTTTTTGGAAAGAAAGTGGTGTATAGTTGCTGGACAGAAAGTGTGAAACTCAAATTGAGGTCCTACTCTGACATCACAAAGAAACCTATGGGCCTATCCTTTTCAAATACCAAATCACATCAAGTGATTTAAACGGAGACGGCTTATCAAAAAATCGTAAAATGATAACTAAAGAGAAAATTAAGAGATTAGACAACTGGGCTTGTAAGTGTTGGATATGTCGGGAAGAACACCCAACAACAAACTTCCCACAGAGACCTGCATAGATTGTTTTTGTCGAGGGACACCTAGCTGCCAAAATCTACAACTTCAGAAAAAAGATCGAAGTCCTTCTCTGCTCAATATAATTATGGAGGTGTAAGTTGTGCAAGCTTGTATGAAGAACTTTGCCCTGGTATTGCAACAGATGTCCTCTAGAAGAAGGCGCCAAATCAGAGGACAGATGTTCATGGCTTGAACTTCTGAGTACTGCATTCTCCTGGTCCAAACTGGAACCACAAGGATGGCTTGGGCTCAGTTGTTTCTGAGCTTCTTCAGAGACTAGAAGGCATACAGAAGTTCTGAGCTCTAATCTAGATGATATAGGCCTAGATGCATCAAGCCTTTTGCGATTCGTTAAGGCCGAAATTTCGGCCTTAACAAATCGCAAACGGACATTTTGCATCTTTTGGGATGAATGAGAAATTAGCAAAATAAGGAATCGCAAAAAATTGCGATTCCTTATTTTGCTTAAGCATTCAAGGAATCGCAATTTTGCGATTCCTTAAATGCCATGTATGAAGCAATTTCAATTTGCGAATTCAGGTTAAGAAATCTCAAATTAACACCAATTTCAGGTTGGTGTTAATTTGCGAATTCCATTCAAAATTCACAATTAAGCAATTTTGAAGGTGGCATGTGGCACACATACATGCCCATAGGGCATGTATGTGGGCCATATGCACACACATGTAACTTTCAGGGGTGCAGCAGGGTGTCCATGAGACACCCCTGCACCCTTGCAATAATTCTCAAATTGCGATTAGCAAATTGCCAATTCGCAATTTGAGAATTATTTCACAATCATTCCTATGGGCCTCCTGGCCCATAGGAATGAATGGGAAATTATTCCTTATTTGCGAATTCGCAACTCGCAAATTCGCAAATTAGGAATAATAAGGAATCGCAAAAAAAAAGCGATTTTAAACATACATCCCATTTTGCGATTTCTTAATAGCGATTCGGTAACAATCGCTATTAAGAAATCGCAAATGGGAACGATTATACATCTAGGCCCTAGATATCTAAATATCTGTTTAAGTTGTCTTTGTTTAGGTTTAGTTGTCTTTGTCCTGTCTTCACATGTGCCTCAAGGAAGGGGGTGTTGATGTTTAATATGTGATGTTAAGTGTATAGGTAAAGATAAGGTTTTATAAGGTAGTGTTTAGGATAAGTAACATAAAGTAGCATAGTGTAGGCTAGTTTAGGAATTTAGCATAGACTAGGTAGGTTTAGTTTAGTTATTTACTTGTTTCTAATAAAGTTATACTGTTTTCCAATTTGTAGGGTCAGTAATGTTTAAAGTGAATCAGAGATGTATTGAGCTAGTATTTAAGAGAAATATGAAATCATTTTCCAAATGTATTGTTAGCCCAAGAAGTGTGAGTAACTTGACCATCTAGGGGCAGAGTGCTGCCATACAGCCCATTGTTGACATGATCAGACATGCATGCCATGTAGAATAGAAAAGGTAGCTTTTGTCATTTCATGGGAATATGGTGCAAAATGAGTACTCCTACACAAGATCATTGCGTGTTGCTAAAATATTAGGTTTTGGAGGAATGGAGCTCCCTCTGTATTCTTTCTGTAATCTAGTCATGTTGGGTGGTACTAAGTTACCTGCCTCCTTCCCTCTGACAATCACTACTTTTGCTACTCACACCAAGGAGTCATTTTCACTGGTTAGCATGTGTTGACATGATACTTTTGGAGGGGCTGTTTTTTCTGTACACTTTGGGGGGACATTACCATTTCAACAATGTTGTGGTCCACTATTTTTAGTAGCCAATGTAAATCAGACATTGGGGCATATTTAAAACTGGAGTGGTGGTGGATGGCAGCATTAAGCAAAGAAGGTTACTGCTGCGTTCTGCCACTTTTGAAAAGCACGGCTGTGCCGGATTCACAACAATCTGGCGCAGCCAAGCATTTCTTCCTGTGCAGGTGCAAAATGTAGCTGCCTAGCACCAATGCAGGCACACTTGAACCATAGTTGCATTGTGCTTTGTCCCTTCCTGCACATACACTGCCAGTCATGGTGTTTTGCTGTCTCTATGTGTACTGTATAATGCAACACAAATGCAGAAATGGCATAAACAAGGAGATATATACGACATTCCTCCTTGTTTTGCCATGCTATTTCCAGGTTTTAATGTTAGTGTTGCCCCATATTTTTGGCACCCTTTTAAATGTGAGGCAGCATCAACATCAATAGGTGTTGGTGTGTAACACCCACTGCAACACCCATTGCCCATGCAGTTCACACTAAGGGCCCGATTCTGATGCGGTTTGTAAAGCTTCCCAACCCAATAGGTTAGGGAATAGTTTCCAACCGAATCAGATCGGGAGAGTCCAACCAACCAAGTTTGACGAATCTCAATGCTTCCAGATACGATATGGTTGGACTCCCATTGACTTCAATGGGATCCTTTGTTCGAACCGAATGCATAGGCTCCCATTGAAGAAAGGGGTGGCTGGGGAAAATCGGGCACCCTGTGGTGGGCACCCCTTGGTGCCTGCCACACTGTGCATGGCTGGTAAGGGAAGACCCATGGGTGCCCCCATGAGCCTGATTGGGAAGGCTCCAGGTGCAGGGGAGCCTCCTACAGGCCCCCAAAGTCTGATTCCAACTGCTGATTCGAGTCAGACGGCAGGATTTGGAAAGGCAGTCCAAATCAAGCATCCTATTCGGTGCTTTGGAAACGTGGCCCATTGAGACGTACAATTCTGTGCCGTACGACTTGGTAATCCCAAATGCCATCGGGTTTGGATTGGGATATTCCTAAAGCCTAACTTGCATCATACTCAGTCGGTTGGAAACCTTTCCGAGTCGGTTGGAAAGACACATTCCAGTTCCCATTTGGACGGAGACAATGCTGATAGGAGGGCCTCCTAACAGCATCAGAATTATTCCCTAAGTATAGCGTGAAAGGGTGCCTTTTTACAAGGTGTAGTTAAGACACTTCAAGTGGCTTAATACCACCTTGTAAATAAGGCACAGCCTAATCACTACAGGAACTTCAAAAAAAGTATGTTTATTTGGCGATAGGGGCTTGCAAATTTTCCCCCAAATTTTCAAATGGCAACTGTATTTGATGCAGTGACTACACAGATTAGTCATTGTTGACACCTGTCCTGTTTCATGTACACAGACAACACACATCAGGAAAATAAAAGTGCATTTATTTACATGTGCAAAAGACACATTGTTGCACTGGACCAGTTCATGCACATAAACAATCTTTCACTGCAATGCAGACACCCTTGCATAATGGTGCATGAGTGTCTGCGTTGGCGCTGAGCAGCAACATTTAGCACCAGCGCTAAGGGAAAGGCAGGGGTGCACAGTATTATTGTGAATACAGAGCATACCTGCATTTAGAAACTGTCAGAACACAGTGTTAGGCTTATTGGCTTAACGCTACTACAACAGTTTCCTAGTAAATATGCCCCAAGGAGCTTGAAAATTATGTCCAAGTTTTCCGGAGACTAAAAAGTGGAAGCCAATTTTGGACAGATTATCTCCTCATATGTTGCTCTTGGAATGTGTGCTGCATTCTGCTGCACACATTGTAGCAGTGAATAACCAATTAGAATTGTTTGTGTCTAAGAAGGTGTCCCTTCCTGCACATCGACATTTGGTTCTGCTGAGCATACAGCTTAGAAACATGTTAGCAGGGTGTCTGCGTTTGAGCTACTCAATCTTTGATGACATCAGTACTGAGGGACATGCAGGGTGTATTGTATATTGTGTGCACACAGCACATCCCAGAATTTCTGTTCTGTCAGAGCACTGTGCTACCAATTTTAAGTTGACACTGCACACCACAGTATTATGGTATGTGAGCGCCATAGCTAGTACATGAAAGGGCCATATCTTGACAAGAATGCACGACTGCTATTACAATGTGTGTTAAAGTAGGTTGACTGTGAGACTTGCAACACTGCCTGATGCAAACATTTAGATGAGAAAGACATAACTGCTCACTTGTCATTGTATGCATGTATATAATGTTCAATGAAGTAAAAAGTGATGTACCAACAGCTCAAAGGACATGTGAATAACCCCAGAGTCCAGATATGGTTAGAGGTTGATCTGCACACAGAGTGGGGAGGAATGAGACATGGCTACTTGGACGGAACAACAGTATGCATTCGCCCCCAATGTCCCTGCTTACTCTCTTGCTGATGTAGTTG
Organism: Lissotriton vulgaris; assembly: GCF_964263255.1. Lineage (NCBI taxonomy): Eukaryota > Metazoa > Chordata > Amphibia > Caudata > Salamandridae > Lissotriton > Lissotriton vulgaris. The sequence continues at coordinate 456,957,263 of NC_141700.1, read as the reverse complement.
GTCATAGTCAGCACTGTCCTGTCCCTCTACTCCAACTACTGACTCCTCACAGATGGCTGTTTAGACCTGTTCCTTCAAGACTTTGAGCTCCTCTTGTGGCGCTGTACTCCCACCTTAGGTCTGCAGTGCTGCCTGTTGATTGCTGACCAGTTTCTGTCTAGTCTTGTGCTTGGCATCTTGCCAGCACTTCCTGCAGTCAGTCACTGCCCTCTTGACTTCTGCAAAAGAGTTCACCTTGTTGACAATGGACGTCCAAATGGCATTTTTGGTTCCCAATGACACCTTGGAGCTGACGAAGAGCTAGTTTTGGTTCTCCGACACCTCCACAATCAGGATCTCATTTTCCTCCTGACTGAATCTGCATTTCTTCTTCCACTAGGACTCTTGCTGGTCATCCTGGCTGGTGGGGGTGGGGGGTTTGGAGGGGTTGTTGTCCTGTGCTGAACTTTGGTCCAGTCTGCTCCATTCTGCAATCAGGTGAATTGTTTCCCGTAACTGTGTATTTATAAGCTTTTTTCCCCACTAGGTGCTGAAAAGGGACGCCCCCGGCTGATTAGCACAAACCTTTTTGTAGCTAAGTGGCCAGACGTCACTTACTTCACGATAAAGTTTAGTTTATTATTGCCTTGACACTAGAGTTAATGTCATTTTTCTCAGCCGGTAGCTGATCCTAATGCCACGTAGCGACGTCTTGTAAATACTTCGCAAACATAGTGTTGGGATTTGGTGATTTGCAGTGGTAAAACAATTGCCACTAAACAGTGTGAAAACTGCTTAGCGGCAAAATATAAGTCAAAATATTTCAAAATTGAATATATCCAAAAATAGGTGTTAATGAAATAACTACTAAAGGTAGGTACACGTTTAAATAATCCATATAGTAAGTAACCACTGTCACTAGGTTAAGATCTGTAAACTAATGAGGTAATGACAGCCAATGTCCATGATTCACCAAATATAATTTTCAAATATACTCATTTAATATAAAGGAAAATAACATTGTTGCTTTATGTCATTGAGAAATAAACATTTCACTCAAGTTACCTTAAGGTGCTGCTTCTCAGTTTTGCAGTTTTACGTAAATATTTTATATAAACCTTTGTCAACATGTCAGATATAAGGCAACCTTCAATGCAAAAATATCCCAAACTAAGCTATCACAGTTTACTGAAGACTACAATTAGTACTATATCATGAGAAAACTATTTTGTAAATGGTGAGACATATAAATAAATGTACTCAAACAAGAAAATAACACATACATACACACACATTAATCATGTTTAGGGAACATATATCTAGAACATATATGTAGATGAATAAAAGCTTTCAACCAACCAACAATAAGAAACGGTATTACTCAAATTCCAGTTTGTATGTTGATGTGTTGTATGCCTTACACTGAATTACTTACCAGAGTGTTGGGAAACATATATGAAACATAGCTAGTGATGTACAATTTACAAGTTCATAAATAAAGTTGTTTACTTCTCATTTTTGATGATCAAAGATATGGATTGCAGCCATGGGTAATGACCCTGTTTCAAATAGCTACATTTGCGTACTATGTGTCTGCATGGGAAACCATTTGTTTTTTTTATGAAGACCCTCACCCACCAACCTAGTTGGTGGCATGCTTCATCTCAGGTATGCTGCGACGCCAGGCTACTGCGGAGCAGGTTTTTTTGGAAGGTGAGAGTGCTGTGCAGGTGTGTTGCATTAAGTTTTAAAATACTGTTCTTGTGGTCCCAAAAAGGTTACTTTATTGGTGGGCCCCAAGCAGTGGTAAAAAACAAAGGCTTAGGACGTGTAGGGGTAGACTTATGGTCTCCCAAGTCCAGTGTGGTCGACTAGTTTCAGCCAGGCCTTCTTACTAAACTGGGTTTCTTCAGGACCTATTGTGTGTGGGGGTGTTACAGGGGTCTATGTGTTTGTCAGTGCCCTGTATGTGAAGCACGCGCTAATGTGCTGGTATATGTGAGAGGTATTTCCTCTCAGTTTGTACCTATAGGGGAATAAAAAGGAGAAAGAAGACAAAAACAGGACAAAAAGGAGACACAAAATATTTAAAAACACGCAATACATCAACCACGTACATAAGTGGGTCTGCGCCTTGTGCCTAGTCATGTAAGCAAAATTAGGTGGGGGTGTTTGGCGCTTAGGACGGAACGTGGCAATTGGTGGTTTCGTATTTTATGCTGTACTAGTGCTAGTACCTATATGCGATAATTCATTGTTGTGAGAAATGGGCACATTATACACATTTGTTGTGCTTAATCCTATCTGCATAGGACAAACTTCATGGATCTCCGCCGGTGGGCTAGAACCTTTTAGCACTCTAAAAACATGGAGAAAAAAAAGGGGGTTAAGGTAATGTCTGGGCAGGAGGTGAGGCCTAACGCTACTAGCAGTAAGGAAATGCACGCTCAGTCATGGCCAAAGGCAGCATGACTGACGGCTGTACCGCGAGCGGGCGCCGGCCTCCTCACTTACTTGGCAGGGTCTCCAGACCCAATAGAACACATGTTATCCGGTCGTGAGCTCCGTAGGGAATGAGTACTCTGAGTCAGAGTGTTTAAATATCCTCTTGTTATCACAGGTGTTGCTCGTAGGGGTCGGGCGTGGTCTGTGTGAGTAGCGTTCTCCTTGCGCTAGCTCTACTCTCAGCAGCCGTGTATCTTTTCTGTTCAGCGTCTGTAGGGATAGACATAGAAGAGATACAAGCACTTGTGCCCCAGTGATTTAGCAATGATATCCACTAGAGTAAATTCACAAAAGTGAAATATTAGTTGGGAAAGTATAGCCCTTCTTTTTTTTGAAGCACATGATCTTAAATGGAAGAAACTGCCATAAAGGAAAAAGAGGGATGTCCCTCTCTGGGCAGCGTCAATGGTGGTAGGCAGGAGAAAAGGTGCATGCGCTCAAGCTCTAAGGATTTTAAAACGATGTCCACATTAGTGAATACACCAAGGGATCATAATGAATGATTGCAAGGCTTATAGGGAAAGAGTTGCCCTAGTAATTATAGAAGAAGGCAAAAAAAGAGAGCTTTCTCGCAACCACCAATTGGATCAGTGTGGGTGAGCGCTCAAGAGTGCCATCGGCTGTTGCCCTGGGCTATAGGTCATGTCAAATGCAAGGTTACCAAGTGGGTCCCTTTGTGATGTTTAGGGGATATCTACACATCGGTTTGACTAAGCTACAGTAAAACACAGGTACCAAGATGTGTATTTACTGGTTCAGATAAAGGCTGTGGCTCAATTCCTGCCGGTTCTAATATGGTTGGATGATGGCAGTGCCCAGCATGATGGGGGACATGTGATTATTTCTTAAGGCTGTTCAAAGGAATATTGTTGTTAAGGCCCTGAATGTGGGTGGACAGTCTATAGTTCCAGTGCTGTTCTTTGATTAAGAGGGGTTTCTCATTGTCAGTGGGGTGGACACGGATTTGTTAAATTACTGTCCACCGTACATCATTAGGGGTGTGTACTTTTTTTAGGAAGTGGTCCATCAGTGTGCTGTTGGTCTTTTTGCATTGGATCGTGCTTTTGTGTTCTGTGATACGCGTACGCACTTTCCCTGTGGTCATCCCCACGTATCTAAGTTTGCAGGGGCATTCAATTAGATATATTAAGTTTGTGGAGTTACAATTGGTGTGCTTGAGTTGATGCCATATTTTTCCTGGTTCCAGGTCCAATGTCTTGCTGTGCTGTGTGAGATGGCAGATGCTACAGTCACCACAGGGGTAGTGTCCCTTGACCCTAGGTAGGCCCCACACAGTGTCTAGTGTGGTGCTTGCTATGGGTTCAGTGGCCTTGGGTCGTGTCGACACCAGTTGGTCCCTGAGGCTGTTAGATTTTTTGTAGGCGAATAGGGGCTATGCCCATTCCCGGTTGCCTGTGTTCAGGATCCTCCAGTTTTTCTTGATTATTTTGGCTACTTGGTTAGAGATACAGTTGTAAGTTGTGACACAGGTGAGGGGCAGGGTAGCCTCAGTGCGTTTTGGAACGTTTAGGAGGGCATCTCGGTTTTGGTTCCTTGCACGTTTCTTCGTGTTGTTAATCATTCTCTTCGGGTAACGACGTTGGTGTAATTTCTGGGCCAGGTCGGCTGCCTGTTTGTTGTAGTCCTCCATGGAGCTGCAGTTGCGCCTGATGCGCAAACATTGCCCAAATCACAGATTTTCCCTGCAGGTGAAAGCTTCCGAATCTAAGTAAATAATTCTTTGCCTTTGGATTGTAATATGTGGTTGTGGCTAGTTTGCCACCTTTAGCATTGATCAGTAGATCAAGGAATGGTAATTGGTTCTTCTGCTTGTGCTGGTGAAGCACAGGAATGGACCTTGTGTGTTCAGCCAAGTTAGGAAGTGGTGTACCGTCTCTTCAGTGCCAGTCCATATCATGAGCATATCATCGATGTAGAGACGCCAAAAGACCATCCAGTCTTTGAAAGGGTTGTTTGGTGACAAGATGTGTGTAAGTTCCAGATGATAGACGTAGAGCCCGGCCAAGCTGGGGTCAAAAACGCTGCCCATCGAGGTACCGTTTGTTTGTAAGTAGTATGTACCTTCGAATTCGAAATATTTCTCCTTGAGTGCCAGTCTGGCACATTCTAAGATGAACTCCCTGGGGGTTGAGTGTTCCCATTGGGATCTTGTCTGCATTTCTTCTAGTACTTTGAGGGTGGCATCCTGGGGTAAACGTGTACACAAGCTTTCGATGTCTAAGCCCACCAATAGTTGTGGTGGGGTCAAACTCTATATCTGAGATGAGAGATAGGAGATGCTTAGTGTCCTTGATGTATGTGGATGCTGCCTGTACAAGTGGATTGAGGAAGAAGTCACAGAACCTGGAGAGGGGCTCCTGGAGTGAGCTAATGCCTGACACAATTGGCTGGCCCGGGGGTGGGCTTGCTTCTTTGTGGATTTTAGGGACCGTATAAAAATACGGGACTTTGGGGTTTGTTTTACAGAGGAAGGCTGCCTCCTGTTTGGAGATATGGTTGTGGTCCACAGCTGTTGTTACCAAATTGGTAATGGCAACCTGTAGGTTGTTAGTTGAATCCCCATTAAGGCGTTGTAGTTGTGGGTGTCATCAAGTAGTCTTTTGCACTCAACTCTGTATGCCTGTTTATCCTGGATTACTATGCCTCCGCCTTTATCCGCGGGTTTGATGGTAATGTTGTGGTTCTCCCGAAGAGTTTCTAGGGCTTCTCGTTCTTCCTTCGAGAGGTTGTTGAAAGTCTCAGGTTGGTTAATTTTCTCTACTTCATTGTAGATGGCCTGTTCGACCGTCGTGATTTCCACCGGAATGCTCGATGGTGGTGGTGTGAATGTTGATTTCAGTCGTAGGCCAGGCTCATTGCTGTCTCCTGTATTGTTACTGTTCTGTTGTTTCTCAAAGAAAGCTTTGAGCTTCCGTTTTTGGAAAAATTCAGCCAGCTCCCGGTGGAGGTGGAATTTGTCCACTCGTTTGGTGGGTACAAATGAGAGTCCTTTGTTTAAGGCTCTTTCCTCTGTCGCAGTCAGTGGGGAGGAAGATAGGTTAAAGACCAGTGACGGTGCGTGTTGTTCGGTGATCACTGGTCCCCGCTGGTGCCTGGTTGTGTCTCCTTCGGTTTGTGCCTGGTATTGGCACTGACTGCTTCATCTTCTTCTGCCCAGTGTACCTGTGGTGCATTTCTCCTGCGGCCTCTTGATTGTCTGCCCTGTCCTAAAAAAGGCAGTCTGTATGATTGTCCGAAGAAATTTTGTGGTACCAGTTGGTACATTGGCGGCCAGCCAAAATATGGTTTCTGGTGAGGGAGATTGAAAGGTGGTGGTCCGAAAGTTTGGTTTGGCTGTTGTTGTGCGCCCCAAGGCTGTTGCCAGCGTTGTGCCCGGCCTCTATTTCTTTGTTGTCTTGGCGTGCCTGAGCTGATGTCACTTGACATGGAGGTGTTTTCCACTGAGGAGTCGGATGACCTGTCCTGTCTTGTTGGGGTAACGTAATCCTCTTCTGAGTATGGTTAGATATAGCATAGCTGAATTTTTTTAGATCTTTGTCAAATTTGGCTATCTTTGCCTGTGTCAAATATTCCTTGTATTCAGCCAATTCCTTGTTGGATTCCTCTAGCTTCTTTTTGAACGAGGTAATGGTGGTTTTGAAATGTGTCTCAGTGGCCTGGATGTCAATAATCATTGTATCCGAAAGGCGTTTGGCAGTTTTAATTATGAGTACCATCCAATCCCTTGTGCAGTGCCATGCTATCTGCGCCCAGTCCTTCCTGAATGTGACATGATCCAGAAAGATCCTGGGCGCGTTGGTAACTAGCAAGCCCCTTGGTGCTGTGTTTGTACGTAAGTACTGGGTCAGGATCACACCTTGTAGAATGGCGTGGATCCTATTGCATTTCTTCTCCGTGAGTGCATCCCAGTCGGTGGTCTGGGCTATGGTTTGGGAGATGTTAATGTTCAGTGAGAAGGGAGAATCAGCAAGGAGTTCACTGATCTCATACTCAGAAAAAGTCAGGCCTGGATTCTCGGCCATGTTGTTTGAATCTCACAGCTTCTGAGCTGCTTCGGAGTCTAGTAATCAAAGGAGAGAGAGAGGAACTAGAGTAGCTAGTTTGTTTCCCCTGGGATATAGTGAATAATCAAAAAGAACTAGCTACGTTTGCATACTATGTGTCTGCATGGGAAACCATATGTTTTTTTATGAAGGCCCTCACCCACCGACCTAGTTGGTGGCATGGTGGCATGCTTCATCATCGGCCCCACCCGAGGTGCCGAGTGTGCCTCAGGTGTGCTGCGATGCCAGGCTACTGGGGAGCGGGTTTTTTGGAAGGTGAGTGTGCTGTGCATGTGTGTTCCTCTGTAAAACAAACCCAAAAGTCCCGTATTTTTATACGGTCCCTAAAATCCACAAAGAAGCCAGACCACCCCTGGGCCGGCCAATTGTGTCAAGCATTGACTAAGTCCTGGAGCCCCTCTCCAGGTTCTGTGACTTCTTCCTCAATCCACTTGTACAGGCAGCATCCACATACATCAAGGACACTAAGCATCTCCTATCTCTCATCTCAGATATGGAGTTAGACCCCACCACACAGCTATTGGTGGGCTTAGACATCAAAAGCTTGTATACAAGAAGAAATGCTGACAAGATTCCAATGGGAACACTCAACCCCCAGGTAGTTCATCTTGGAATGTGCCAGACTGGCACTCAAGGAGAAATATTTTTAATTTGAGGGTACATACTACTAACAAACAAATGGTACCTCAATGGGCAGCGTTTTTGCCCCCAGTGTGGCCGGGCTCTACATCTATCATCTGGAACTCACACACATCTTGTCTCCAAACAACCCTTTCAAAGACCCTTTCGCTGCATCGATGATATCCTCATGATATGGACTGGCACTGAGGAGACGCTACACCACTTCCTAACCTGGCTGAACACACGAGATCCATTCCTGCGCTTCACGAGCACAAGCAGCAGTTACCAATTACCATTCCTTGATCTACTGATTAATGCTAAAGGTGGCAAACTAGCCACAACCACTCATTACAAACCAACGGCAAGTAATTCTTTCCTTCAATTCGGAAGCTTCCTCCCACGCCCCCTCAGGGAAAATCTGCCCTTTGGGCAATTTTTGCGCATCAGGTACAACTGCAGCACCAAGGAGGACTACAACAAACAGGCAGGCGACCTGGCCCAGAAATTACACCAACGTGGTTACCCAAAGAGAATAATTAACTACACGAAGAAACGTGCAAGGAACCAAAACTGATATGCCCTCCTAGTAGTTCCAGAACGCACTGAGGCTACCCCACCCCTCACCTGAGTCACAACTTACACCTGTATTTCTAACCAAGTAGCCAAAATAATCAACAAAAACTGGAGGATCCTGAACACAGGCAACCGCGAATGGACACAGCCCCTATTCGCCTACAAAAAATCCAACAGCCTGAGGGACCAACTGGTGTCGACACGAACCAAGGCCACTGAACCCATAGCAAGCACTACACTACACACTGCGTGGGGCCTACCTAGAGTCACGGGACCCAACCCCTGGAGTGACTGTAGCATCTGCCATCTCACACAGTACAGCAAGACATTGGACCTGGAACCAGGAAAAATATGGCATCAACTCAAGCACACCAATTATAACCCCACAAATGTAATATATCTAATTGAATGCCCCTGCAAACTTAGATACGTGGGGAGGATCTATGACAGAATTTCGACAGACAGAATTTCGACCTACACAAATATCGGCATAATTATATCGATAGCAAAAATATCGACGCCCTATGTACAACATGGTAAGTACCAAAATATCGAAAAAATAATATCGATGTTAAAAATATCGTTGTCAAATATATCGATTTTTTGGGGGGGGGATTTAAAATAACATAAAAAATACTGTAAATAATACTTATTAATTACTTAAAGATATTTAAATATATATAATAATGGTAAAAAAAATAATAATACATATTTAATAAAAAAAATAATATTTAAAAATCATATATAATATATACTTACTTAACAATAATTACTATTCCCACTCCAGTGGGTGCAACAGTGGGGAAAACTGACCCTGAACCCTAAAAATGCCCCTTTACCCAAAAACCTAAAACTGACCCTGAACCCTAAAAATACCCCTTTACCCAAGAACTGAAAACTGACCCTGAACCCAAAAAATACCCATTTACCCAAAAACTGAAAACTGACCCTGAACCCTAAAAATACCCCTTTACCCAAAAACTGAAAACTGACCCTGAACCCTAAAAATACCCCTTTACCCAAAAACTGAAAACTGACCCTGAACCCTAAAAATACCCCTTTACCCAAAAACTAAAAACTGACCCTGAACCCTAAAAATACCCCTTTACCCAAAAACTGAAAACTGACCCTGAACACTAAAAATACCCCTTTACCCAAAAACTAAAAACTGACCCTGAACCCTAAAAATACCCCTTTACCCAAAAACTGAAAACTGACCCTGAACCCTAAAAATACCCCTTTACCCAAAAACTGAAAACTGACCCTCAATCCTAAAAATACCCCTTTACCCCAAAAACTAAAACTGACCCAGAACCCTAAAAATACCCCTTTACCCAAAAACCCAAAACTGACCCTGAACCCTAAAAATTAATTATTCAATTAATCAATTAAAATAAGTCATTGCCAATTAATATTTAATAGCAAAATAAATTAATCATTAAAAAATAATTATTTAATTACAAAAAAATTACTTCCCACCCTATTCCCCTATAAGCCCACAACCCGCTCCAGTAGTAAAACATATAATTTACTTAAAAATATACATAAATTATCAATTAATTAATCAATTAATCAATTAAAATAATTCATTGCCAATTAATATTTAATTGCAAAATAAATTAATCATTAATAAATAATTATTTAATTACAATTAAATTACTTCCCACCCTATTCCCCTATAAACCCACAACCCGCTCCAGTAGTAAAACATATAATTTACTTAAAATATACATAAATTATCAATTAATTAATCAATTAATCAATTAAAATAATTCATTGCCAATTAATATGTAATTGCAAAATAAATTAATCATTAAAAATAATTATTTAATTACAAATAAATTACTTCCCACCCTATGCCCCTAAAAACTCACAACCCGCTCTGGTAGTAAAACATATTATTTACTTTTATATATTTTTTATTTATAAAAACATATTAAACACATATTATAACAATTAATTTAAATACTTAACTAAAATTTCTAACACATATTAGTAAATCGAAATTACTTACATCGATATATATGCTATCGATATAAGTAATTTCGATATTACTTACCTTAGGGTCGATATTCTGGCCATCGATATTCTGGACATCGATATTCTGTCCCATCAATATTAGCAACTCGATATAAGTGTAAGTTGAAATTAAAAATTCGATATTTTGACTGTGTACCACGTGGGGATGACCACAAGGAAAGTGCGCACGCGGATCACAGAACACAGAAGCAAGATCCGATGCAAAAAGACCAACAGCAGTCTGATGGACCACTTCCTAAAAAAAGGACACACCCCTAATGATGTAAGGTGGACAGTAATTGAACAAATCCCAGTCCACCCCACTGACATTGAGAAAACCCTCTTAATCAAAGAACAGCGCTGGATCTATAGACTGTCCACCCACATCCAGGGCCTTAACGACAATATTCCTTGAAACAGCCTTAAGAAATAATCACATGTCCCCCACCATGCTGGGCACTGCCATCATCTAACCGGCAGGAATTGAGCCACAGCCTTTATCTGAACCAGTACATACACATCTTGGTACCCGTGTCTTACTGTAGCTTAGTCCCCCCTATGTTTAGATAACCCCTAAACATCAAGAAGGGACCCACTTGGTAACCTTGCATTTGACATGACCTATAGCCCAGGGCCACAGCCGATGGCACTCTTGGGTGCTCACCCACACTAATCCAACTGGTGGTTGCGAGAAAGCTCTCTTTTTTGGCCTTCTATAATTACTAGGGAGACTCTTTCCCTATAGGCCTTGCAATCATTCTTTAAGGTCCCTTGGTGTATTTACTAATGTGGACATCGTTTTTAAATACCTAGAGCTCGAGCGCATGCACCTTTCTCCCTGCCTACCACCATAGACGCTGCCCAGAAGGGACAGCCCCCTTTTTCCTTTATGGCACTTTATTCCATTTAAGATCATGTACTTCAAAAAAAGAAGGGCTATACTTTCCCAACAAACATTTCACTTTTGTGCATTTACTCTAGTGGATATTGTTATTAAATTACTGGGGCACAAGCACTGTTTCTCTTCTATGTCTATCCCTACAGACGCTGTACAGAAAAGAGACACGCCTGCTGAGAGTAGCGCTAGCGCAAGGAGAATGCTACACATGAATGCTACTCACACAGACCACGCCCGACCCCTACGAGCAACACCTGTGATAACAAGAGGATATTTAAACACTCCGACTCCGAGTACTTATTCCCTACGGAGTTCACGACCGGATAACAGGTGTTCCATTGGATCTGGAGACCCTAGCAAGTAAGCGAGGTGGTCGGCCCCCGCTCGCGGTACAGCCGCCAGTCATGCTGTCTTTGGCTGTGACTGAGCGTCCATTTCCTTACCTCTAGTAGCGTTAGGCCTCACCTCCTGCCCAGACATTACCTTACCCCCCTGTTTTTCTCCATGTTTTTAGAGTGCTAAAAGGTCCCGGTCCACCGGCGGAGATCCATGAAGTTTGTCCTTTGCAGATAGAAGCAAGCACAACAATTGTGTATAATGTGCCCATTTCTCACAACCATGAATTACCGCATATAGGTACTAGCACTAGAAACGCATAAAATACGAAACCAGCAATTGCCACGTTCTGTCACAAGCGCCAACCACCCCCGCCTAATTTCGCTCACACGACTAGGCACAAGGCGCTAACCCACTTATGTACGTGGTTGATGTATTGCATGGTTTTAAACATTTTGTGTCTCCTTTTTGTCCTGTTGTTGTCTTCTTTCTCCTTTTTATTCCCCTACAGGTACAAACTGAGAGGAAATACCTCTCACATATACCATCACCTTAGCGCGTGCTTCACATACAGGGCACTGACAAACACATAGACCCCTGTAACACCCCCACACATAATAGGTCCTGAAGAAAGCCAGTTTAGTAAGAAGGCCTGGCTGAAACTAGTCGACCACACTGAACGTGGGAGACCATAAGTCTACCCCTACACGTCCTAAGCCTTTTTTTTAACCACTGCCTGGGGCCCACCAATAAAGTAACCTTTTTGGGACCCCAAGGACAGTATTTTAAAACCTCACGCAACACACCTGCACAGCACACCCACCTTCCAAAAAAACCCGCTCCGCAGTAGCCTGGCGTCGCAGCACACCTGAGGCGCACTCGGTGCCTCGGGTGGGGCCCGATGATGAAGCATGCCACCAACTAGGTTGGTGGGTGAGGGCCTTCATAAAAAACCAAATGGTTTCCCATGCAGACACATAGTAAGCAAACAAAGCTAGTTATTTTTGATTATTCACTATATCCCACGGGAAACGAACTAGCTACTCTAGTTCCTCTCTCTCTCCTTTGATTACTAGACTGTTTCAAATAGCACAGACTGATGCTCAGAAGAAATGTAAGTCTGCTATGATAAAAGCATGCAATGTTGCTGAGCAAAAGTTTGGGGTCCTCAAATCACGTTTTCGATGCCTGCATCAATCAGGTGGTAGACGACTTTACTCACCACCAATGGTATGTAAAATAATATTGGTGTGTGCAATGCTGCACACCGTAAGTCTAAAGACCAATGTTCCCTGTGAGGATGTCTGTGCAATCACACCGGAGTGCATTCAATATTAAGCTGTGCCAGACCTGATCAAATACTTTAAAATGTTTTCACCTAAATGTAAATGTACCTTATTTTGAATATTGAGCTATACCAATAAATGATTTATCACAAACCTTAATACATTAGCTCCTGGTGTGCCGTTTTTAGAATCTCTATATATACTGAGTGGCATGTAATGAAAAATATAAAAGTAAACTCATACAGATTTGTTAACCCTAGTAGTTTTTCATTAGTAAGTATTGTAGAATTGTGACTTAGCTATGTCTGGCATCAGTCTATGATGGTGATTTGATGAAGTATGAAAATACATAATGACATGACCTTTATTTAAAAAAAATTAGCATTTAATAATTCATGCTTAATATAAAGCAATCACAGTACAATAAATGATAACATGTCAAACTCTTACGATAAAAGTAGTATGTGCATCATAGTACTTTACACTTCAACATGACTGTGCAATGACGGTAACAAGTACACTGATGACGTGTGGTTAGTATGTCCACTTGCGGACTATCTAACACATGTCACACATTGAATATCATGTCTTACTCAAAATGTGCTAGTCGCCATTCATCTGCGTACAGGACATAATGTATAAAATATGAGATATGTGGAGTCCTATGATCCATAGAGTGGTTTTGGCTTGTTTTGTGGAATCCATACATATACATGTTGATGGAGAGCATGTTATGGATACCCCAGTAAAGTATGGAGGCTATGTGTAGTATAATGGTTACACTATTAGTAGTGCACTGTTTATCTTTACTGATAAGGAATATACTTCCACTATGACAGTAACGTCCCACCAAAAGAAACATTAGTTATGTTGTCTCACAATCATCATTTATGTGTAATATGCTATACATACATGAATGTGTGCATCCAAACCAATTCACATTCATGCAACTCATGCATTAAAACACACATTCTAATACAAATGGTTTGTCTGAAGCACTGGGATTACATATATTCTGAGTGACATCAAAGGTCAGAAACTAAATCCATTCCTACATCCCATTTGGTCTGCCAACATATCAATATTGTTAAACATACATATAACAAGCATACAGGTGCATCACAACATGTATTACCTTCAATCACTTTGAAAAACATATATATTTGTGTGTGTGACACTTTGGATCTATATATTATGTCTCATTAAATAGTAAATAACTCTCAGTTGTGTATTGTCATACACTTTGGTGGAAAGATGCATGGAGACATGTGAATGTCATACATTGTCATATTTACATTTACCACTGGAAAACTGCACCAAAGCTGAGTGAGTTATCTGTGAGTTCTCAAAGGTCTCACTTGTCAAGGTTATAGTTTGCCCTTATGCCACAAAAGGTGATGCAGGATGATTACAACCTTGAAGTGAGAAATCCTTAGCCACCTAGGGCCACCATTTGTGAGCCTACAATGGTAGGGAAAGCCGCACTAACACAATGAAGTGTAACATGCACTTGTGTAACAATGGTTTTAAAAATTGTTCCTTGATTGGAGCATCAAAATCACACATAGTGGGGCATGTTTTGCAATGTATTTTGTAATGTATTTTGAATATCACCCACAGTGGTAAATCAGGTAATGTGCACAAATGCTATCTTTTCCTAGGGAAGATGTCAGAATAAGCAGTGGTTGATCAGCGCCAAGATACCCTTCTTTGTGATTGTGTGATTTACCAATACACATGTTATGTTAAGAAAGTGTCTTTTCTGCAACTGAAAATGTTTTTAGGTCTCGCCTACGCAGCGCGCATTCGCTGCGTAGGAAAAAGACCTGTAGCAATCACTTTGGCTTTTGTCCCAAAAACGTGCACGCGTTGCGTTGCATTGCCTTCAAGGGCAATACGTGCACGTGTGGTGATTCCCTTGCGGGAGCAAGCTTGACACCATATGTTTGTAATTAACTTGCAAACACATGGTGCTCGTGGCTCGCTCCCCCAAGGGAAATGCTTTGTATGCTCTCGGCCGGCCACACTCCTTTCAACCCTCCCTATTTGTAAACCCGCGGCTGCTGCTGTGTGGTCAAGTTTTGGTTGATGCGGAGATTCGTTTCTTGAAAAAACCTTTTTTGATGGTGATCGTCCAGTTGGAGACCGTGGGTGCCTTTCTACTGAGCTTTGAGGGCATCGGAAGAGAGCGGCTCCTTCCCTCTGTGATTAACCGTTCACTTTTGCGCATGGGCGAAGCATTTCTGACCCATGCAAGTTTTAACGTTTGGTGTGTGTGCTTTTTTTTCTTTATCCTGACTTGGTCTTTTTGTTGCTGAAAACGACTATTTTGAGTGGCTTAAACAAACATATGTCCCCTTTTTTTTGTTGACGTACTTTGGATGGAATTCCTATTGTAACTCGTATGCTGTTAACGGCAGAAACGAAGATCTGAACTTTTAAAGCACTCGATGTCTTGGGGTTTGTTTGGCTGATCTGCAAGAATTCGATCACTATCTTCCTGATTGTAATTATAAATCATGGTGCATTTACTGAGGGCAGAATAATCAGGTTCTGTCAGTCTAAACTGCACAAATAGTTCACATACGCCAATACGTTTGTTTTATCCAATTATCCACCGTCACCACAAATTTATTCGGTCAGTGCACTAACCTTTTCAGTTGAGGTGAACCTTTTTGCTCAACCATTAATAGAAGTGTACCTAAAAGGGTAAACTATGCAGGGATTGTGATGAATCTCTTCCAGTTGTCATTCAAAAGAGAATTGCTGCTGCTCAACTGTACAGTAGCGAATCAATTCTTTATTATATGGTCATAAAACGGTGATTGATTTTGGCATTAATCAATTAATCTGATTACAACAGCCATTGACGTACACATTTAATTTACAAACTACTAGCATTCAACATGTATCAGTTATTCAACAAAACATTAAAGGCTATTTTTCTATTGAAAGCTCGTACATTCTACACGCACTATAAACGCATACTTCTACTTCAGAACAATGAAAACAAGCATTGGCATAACCAATCGGTCTCGCCTTTGGTACCTTAAAAGTGTTTAGTTGTCCAGCACAATAGCCTTGGTGCAACAACATCAACTGTTGCATAGCTAAACACTTATAAGGTCCCAACGGCGAGACCTATTAGCTATGCCAATGCTTGTTTTTTTCTTTTCTTTTCTTTTTTGACCTCATTTGCCTCTGTCACACCATTTCGCTTTTCTTACCAGCCGAAATGTCCAAAACCTCATGTGCTGAACTGAGTTACTAGAGGGGGATTCACTTGGAGACGCCCTGGAGTAGTGATTTGGATCATTCAACACCCAATACACACCATCACCAGGTAGAGGAGACCTACCACCCTGAAAAGGTGCTATCAGTCGAGGCAGAGAAGGGCTTAATCATAGGACCCCTGATCTAATAGATTAAATGGTTGCTCTCACCAAGTCAGAAAGGGGTTCCCAAAATTCATGCCTTCGACATCCCTTGACTGACATATCTAAATTAGCCACAGTCCTCACAGATAATATCCAGTCCTCATAACTTGGTGGAATCTTAGACACCCACAGTTTACAAATCTCTCTAGGCCAACAGAATCACATAAAAAAGATAAGTTTGCATTGTTCTTATTGCTTACAGTTTGGGAGTCCAACAGCCCAAAGCTAACTAGTAAAGCGCTTACCTTAATTTGATTCTTCAAAGAATCAGATAGCACTTTACTCACAGACTCCCAAAAGGCCTGCATCTTTGGGCAGAGTAAGAACATGTGAAGATGGTCTTCCTTTATACTGCCACACTTTGGACACGCAATATCTCCTCCTTTCCCAAACTTGGATAAACTTTGGGGAGACCAATAGGCCCTGTGGATGGTGAAATGATAGTTCCTTCTCAGGTACGCAGGTTTTCCTATTTTGTACAAAGTAAGCATAGATACTTGCCATTCATCTTCCAGCATAGCTGTCGGCAAGCATCTTCCCCAAAGATCGACTGGGAGAACGAAATTCCCGTCTTCCATTTCCACCATCCACCAATACCATAGTGAGATCTCCTTATTTAGAGCCCGTCGGAAATCAATTCCTCCTCAAATTCGTTATACTCCTCAATTTTTGTATTTGAAGCTTGAAACCAACTCTGAATCTGAAGATATTTAAATCTTGATATTCTTTGATCAGATTTCTGTTTCGCAATAATCCCAGGAGGTCAACTGATCTTCATGTAAGAGATAAGTCCATCTCACTATGCCCGCTTCCCTCAAAGGTGCAGCCAGCGCATCCATGGTCCATTCAGGGAAACCCGTAGAATCCCAGATGGGAGCAAAATGACTAAAATATTGCAGTTTCACAGCTTTCCTCACTCTATACCATGTAAGTATTTTGGGTCTGCGTACTTAAACATAACACCTCCTTCAGCCAGATTCGGGCTCCTAAACTGAACCTCAAAACGTCTGCCCATCTCTGATTTAGAGGGTGTAGCCAAAAGCATGCTTCCATTTTTTTAAACAAAAAAGACCAGGAGTAAAAGAGCAAATCAGGTAAGGCTAAGCCTCCTTTTTCCAGTCTCCTCCTCAACTTCTTCCAAGAGATTTGTGGCCCCTTAGAGGCCAGATAAAAGAGCTAATCTGACTCTAAAGTTTTAAAAACCAAACTTTACAAAAGGGTAGAGGAATAGCCTCAAAAAGAAAAATAAACTTTGGAAGGATTACCATGCTTTTAAGATTGACCCGACCAAACAAAGCCAAGGCTAGATGCGTCCAGTTCTTCAACAGGGTAACCAAGTCCTTACCTACCTCAACATTTTCTTTCGTGAAGTTGGCAATATCCTGTGTGGTCTTCACCTCGAAATATCTCATATCCTTAGTGCATCTTGTTCCATCTGCTTCTATGTTCCAAGCCATAACCTCAGTTTTTTTTTTTATTATTCTTATACTCTGAGATTTTACCAAAGTCGGTGGTGATTGTTAAAACCGACTCGAATGCACTCTGTATATCCCTGGTAAAAACCAAAATATCATCCACATACAGTCAATTCTTTTTACTCCAGCCATTATATTGAAATGGTAGAATCTCTGCAATGCTTCTAAGTCTTCTAGCCAATGGCTCAATGTATAGATTGAACAAGAGAGGGGACAGTGGACAGCCCTGTCTCATCCCCCTTGTGATCTAAACCGGTCCTTTCAGGGCTCCATTGACTAGAACCCTAGCTGCCGGGGCAGCATAGATACCCTCCAAAATTCAACATACATTAGGGCAAAGATTGAGAGATTTAACTACTGCTTTTAAAAAGACCCAGTTGACACGATCAAACGCTTTAGCGGCATCAAGTGCCATAACTGCTAAGGGGAGCTCATAGGTGGTGGCCAAGTCTATTATTCCAATGAGATTGAATGTCAGTACTTTCAATGCTCTACCGCAAATAAAACCCTTTTGATTTTCGTACACAACCAAAGGAATAACCTCAATCAGCCTTTCTGCTATGATTTTCACGAATAACTTATAATCACTGTTTAAAAGTGATATTGGTCTGTATGAGTCGCAATTCTTTGGGGATTTACGAGGTTTCAGAATTAGAGCGATGGTGGCTTCTTTCCACAAATCCGGAAAGCCCACTCTGGTCAGAAAGATTTCATTAAACATATGCATCGGATCGGTACTAATATATCGGCCAGGGCCCTATAAACTTCATGAGAAAGACCATCAGGTTCAGGAGCCTTACCTTGCTTACCCTTCATTATTACCTTCTGTAGTTCCGCTGTATTTATGCTTTCGATCTGAAACGTACTCTTCTCTGTTGCTAATTGCTCAATCTGGTCTTGAGCCAACCAACTGACCTCCTGGCAAACTTCCCCAAAATACTTGTGAACGGCCAATTCAATAGAATGGTTGTCACACAAAAGAGCCCCAGATTGTTCACATCTGATCTCCTTAATTATATTTTTAACTTGATCACTCTTAACTTTGCAGGCTAATAATTTGCTAGATCCCTCCTCGTATTCCAAATATGCCAAGCGCCTTGTTTCCCATCTTTCCCTGACCTTTTCTTGGATAGTAGCTGAAAGAGTTGCTGTAATACCTCAATTTCAGTCAACCTGGTACCCTGTGTTCCCTGGGTACTTACACAAATCAGACTGTTCCTCTAAGTTTCAGATCTTCTGCTGATATGATCTTCTCCTAGCTGCTGCGAGAGTGCCAGTCTACCTCTTAGATACACCTTATATGAGTCAACCTGGTATCCTGTTCTCCCTGGTTAGCTACACAAATCACACTGTTCTCTAACAACCGAATTTGCTCCTCTAAGTTTAAGATCTTCTGCTGATATGATCTTCTCCTAGCTGCTGCGAGAGTGCCAGTCTACCTCTTAGATACACCTTATATGAGTCAACCTGGTATCCTGTTCTCCCTGGTTAGCTACACAAATCACACTGTTCTCTAACAACCGAATTTGCTCCTCTAAGTTTAAGATCTTCTGCTGATATGATCTTCTCCTAGCTGCTGCGAGAGTGCCCAGTCTACCTCTTAGATACGCCTTGTATGAGTCCCAAATTATTCCGACCGAAGAAGAGTCCCAGTTATTATCAAAAAAACTCTACTGTCTCGTGTTTCAATATATCAAGAGACTCTGCGTCCAGCAGAATGGAACAATCTAATGACCATCTAGATTGGACCTTCGCTTGACCCAATTTTATCTGAATTAAAATAGCGGAATGCTCTGAGAGGTGTGCACCTATATGTTGAATATCTAATACCAAGTCTCTTAGCCTGTTGTCAATTAGGAAATAGTAAATCCTAGAGTGATGCCTATATTTTTTATTGTGGAATGTAAAGCTTCTGTATAGACCTACCCTATGCCTCCAAATATCACACAGGCCCAATTGCCTAATCAAATGATGTACCAGTGCCGACATGGAGATAGACGGTGTAAAGTTTGAAGTTAGATCGGACGTTTCGATGTAACTTCCAATAGGCAATGGGAGTTAGGGAAGAGAATTGACCCTCTAAGGAAGCTTGGTGCGTCAGTGCAGCTAAAATCCCCAGCTATGTTGAAGGTAATGCTCAATAATAAGATGCATTCCTTCCATTTCGTTGAAGAAGTGGTCTTCAGCTGGGGTGTTAGAAATGGGAATACCCCTCATTAACGCTGCAGATTATTAAGTATAAGTTCTAAAGAACGGTTTTTGGAGTAGGTTTCTGTAATGACCGGATTCTCAGACCAAGAGTCACCCACTCACCTAGATACAACCAACCCGGCCAAAACGTAACACCATCCCTTCCCGGACTCTATTTACAATGGTTCCTGAATATTTACCCGGGAATGGGGCACTCGCAATATACAAGCTCATATCATCAAAAACACTGCTAGATATAAGGGGTTACAAAGATTAGTCACTAATAACTACGAAATTCCATGGCCCATCCTATGATCTTACCTTATAGCCCCGCGACAATCTGGCCCGGACTATTCTACCCTCCTTCTCATGGTGGAGAGCAGCTCACTCTACCACACCAACCACAATTGGTGTTCTCATTAACGCTCTATCTTGAGCTATCTCATTACACTCCATCCCCAATCGGTACTCTCACTAATGCCCTATCTTGAGCAATCTCACTACAGACCAATCCCAATTGGTGTTCTCATTAACTCCCTATCTTGAGCGATCTCATTGTCCTATTAATACCTTTCTCTCTCTCTCTCTATTGGGGAAGTTTCTTTATAACTAATATTTACTGGGGGTCTATCTTATATAAATTGTTATCCCTCATGTGATAGATAGGAGATCCGATCCTCACACACAAGAACTGCCATATTGTTACACTTAAGAATTATTCCCTGATATAAAACTCACATCAATCTCACGCATCAGTTACCTGTAGGAAGGGAATCGCCCATCCTTCCATACGATAGCACCTGGCTGTAAAGAAAGGTTAGCTTTGTCATGAAAATAATAATCAAGTATGTGTTCGTTACAAACTGGGGTCCCTTTATTATACAATAACATACAAAGAAAACATTATATTATAAAGTCACAATACTACCTAACAATCCAAGCATAGCCTGAAAAGTAAAGGAAAGAATTAGTATGAATACACTATAATAGCAGGACAGACTTCACCTTATAATTACGGAGTCCGGTTCTAGCTGTCATCTGGGTCCCTTTCTCGTCTGTGCCTTGGCTCATCTCAGATTCTACTCTGCACCCACGGATACACGTCTGCACCGCTATGCCCCTTCAAAGCACTGCAACCCTTCTCCCGTCTTCTTCTTCTCTGTGTCTCAGCTCTGCACCGATTACTTTACACTGCTTCCTCTCTCCCACGAACTGTCTTCACCTCCAGACTTCAATCTAATGATATAGTTTCAGCCGCTCTGGAAACCATCTGTTCAACTAACTTCTTCACTCTGATTATTCTAACTCCGACGTTTAACTATCTCCAACTGCTCTAATAGACTGACTCACAATGTAACTTCAGTCTCTCCAAAAGATCATCAGCCTTCGATCGCTCCAAACTCCAATTGTAATCTGCAACTGCACCTTCAACTGCCGACTGCTTTCTGCCTGCCTCTCCTCTCTACACCTCGATAATATAAAGAGCTCCTCGTTCATGGAAATTTCCAGACAGTAACCTGCCGCCCACCAGATTCCTGTGCTAGGCTCCGGGCCTCCGACACTCCCACAGTGGCCAACTGCTGTTTCGTCTAAAACCCGAGCTCTGCTTACATTCCTCCGATAAGGGCCAGCTCTGACCGGCTCCTCTCCAGTGAACAACAGCTCATAACTAAAACATCACTCTTGACCTACAAGCGCCTCGAGCAGCCGAGGCAGGAAAGAAAATGGAGTGTCTCTCGTTTGGGCCCTGTAGGCCCAAAAAAGATGAAAGAGACGCATAGCTCTATCTAAATACATACACAAGCCCTGCCAACAGGCAATATAGTATCAGGAATAAAGGATATACCCTTTAATATAGGCCTTTGGGCCCGAAAATGATGAAAGGACATATTCGTATGCCAAAGTCAATAGGCTAACCCTAATAATAGGCTGAAGATAGGGGTCTATCCACTATACTAAGATGGTAGTAGACTAAAGTCACCATCACTCAGAAATAGGACAAAATACCCGGTCACTACAGTTTCCTTTCCACTTTTCTTTCTTTCTTTAAGTTGTGTATTTTAGGCATGTGATGTAAGGTAACTCTGGGGGAAGGGTAGCCATAGGGCTTTCCTATTTTGGTAAGTCGGGGAGGGGTTTTCCAGGGGGAGGGGAGGGCTTGTTGGGCACAGGGTGGGGAGCATGAAGGGAAAACAAATAAAAATTTCCTCATTTGCCATGTTGGCTTTTTAATTTCCAGTCAACAATCAATTTAAGATGGAATTTAAAGGTGATGGCCAAGAAGGTAGCCAATGAGATAAGAATACTCTCTTGGAATGTGAAGGGTTTGCGGGTGAGAGCTAAATGAGAGAGAATATTGCAATACCTGAGGGATTGCCAGGCACAAATTATTATTCTGCAGGAGACCCACCTGACAGAGGCTGAGGGGTTTTAAAGCTAAAAAATGGATCTCCTGTGCAGTTGTAACAAAGCAGTCCGCCGTTACTAAAGGGAGCGAATATCACTGTAGAAGGTAGTGTTTCAACTATTTCAGGTAGGTGGCTGGTGGCAAAGTTAAAGATCTATGGCCATAACTATACTTGATGGGCTATTATGGCCCAAATCAAGTCACAGGCCCCATTGAAGCCTTATATGCCGAGCTACTGAATTTTCGCGACCCGATTATTATGGCGGGGGATTTTAATGCCGTAATTGACCATAAGTTGGATAGATCACTTAGGGCCAGATGTAGGTAAATGGCATTTACTGATTCGTAAATACCGAATTTTACCGATTCGTTATTTACAAATCGGTAAATGCCATGTAGGTAAATATTCGGTAACAATTACCGAATCGTTAAGATTCGGTAATTACCGAATCAGTATTTACTGATTTGGTAATTGCCATTGATTCCTATGGGCCTTGAGGCCCATAGGAATCAATGGCAATTACCGAATCGGTAAATACCGATTCGGTAAAATTACCGAATAGTCAAGGGTGGCTGGGTGTCACTTTGATACCCTGTTGCACCCCTGATTCAGGATTTTGTGCCATGTGACACACATACGTGCCCTTAGGGCATGTATGTGTGTCACATGGCACAGGTGTACATGCACAGATTTGCATATACACAGGTATTCGTTATTTACCACCAACTAATAATTGGTGGTAAATAACGAATCCTCAAGGCCCTGTGGCACTGTTTTCAGTGCCACCTACATCTCAAATTACCGATTCGGTAAATTTACCGATTCGGTAATTTACAGAATCCGTAATTTTTAAGGCCCCCTACATCTAAAACTCCAAATACCGGTCGGTAACGGCCGAAATCGGGCGTTACCGACCGGTATTTGGCCACCTACATCTGGCCCTAAATTGCAACTGTAAATGTTGTTGACTCAGTGTAAGTGCATTGAATCTAGATGCACACGTAGAATGTCCACATTGGAACTGAGGTTCGGTTAGGTGTATGAATGTGTCCCTACCTGCACAAATGCTTCCCTACCTAGAAATCAGGCACACTTGCACCATGGTGCTAAGGTGTGTGCGTTGGTGCATGGCAGCCAATACTGTGTTAGTGTGATTGGAGGGCAGCATGGAAATAACTATTTGATATATTGAATTATCCATGCGTCCTTTGATGCAGCTTAGTGCTGCATGTGCATTTCAGAGATGTGTTAGGAGATTAATTGAAAATGCTGTTTCATAGGAGTTAACATCTCATTGTTAAATCACTGGATTCATAAAGTATAGTACAAACATACCCACATACATTTGTAAAGAAAGGTCATGTAGATAAACTTTTAATTTGTTTGTGTGTCATGATGTCTACATGTCTCTAGCCCATCAACACAAAGTAGCAATATTATATGGGTTGTTCCACAAAGGAGTAGTACACTTTGCAACATTATGATCAACAGTCATCAAAATTGATTGCAGCAACATGCATCTGTAGGGTAGCTACACTTGTGTGTACATTTTTACAATAATTTGTGTACAATACTGTGCTGCGTTAGATGTACATGTGCAATACATAGCTCTTAACATATATGTGAAATGTTGTTCCTGTGTTGCTCATTGCATACGTCACATATGCATTTTGTTATCCATGTATGGGTATATAGGACACTGCATAGGGACATATGAATTGCGTGGGCCCTTGGGATACAATTCACAGGACACTGCATCTGCACTGCATAGCAACATATGTGTTGTGGGGGCCCTTGTCATGTAATGTATAGGACACTGTGTAGGAAACATAGGACTTGTGAGGCCCCTTGTGTTGTACTACATTAGACACTGAGTAAGATACATAGGAATTGCAAGGGCCCTTGTATTGCAATACATCGGACACTGTGTCAGCACTGCATCGAAACATAGGTATAGCGTGGGCCATTATACTGTTGGTAGCGATAAAGAATTGCATAGCGCAATTCCGATTTGCGAAAAATTGCATCATAAAAAGCGGAGCAAAAAATGAAAATATGCTAGTCACACCCAGAAACTGATGTAATGGTTGTGGCTACATACCAGGAAGTGTAACTTTTAGTTTCACCGTTTTTGAAAAGAGTTTGGAGAGATATTTGGAGAGATATTTGGAGATTTGAGGCATGTTTGTTGTGGAGTCTGTGTTTTTGTGTGCCCAAAAATCGTCTTTGTGTTGTTCTTGTGTGTAATTAGTGTCATTAATAACTATTTGTGCTGACTATTGTTGGGTGTCTATCTTTTTAGGGTTTTATATGTGTGTTATATAGTTGGGGGTTTACGGTAGGATAGGTATGGATTTATGTAGCAGCAAGTCTGGGAAGGGGAGAGGTTGTAATTTTGATGAGGGGGGCAGGTGGCTGTATATAGTTAATTGTGCACTACCTCCCCCATGTGATTGCTGCTAGAGGGAGGGTAAGCAAAGGGTACCCTGCACAGGAGAGAAATACCAGGTAGGAGCATGAACGCAAGCACCTGCTCCAGGTCTCCAAGAGGAGCATAGCGTCCAGCAAATTAAACATAGATGGGCGGACGTGTGTTCCCAAGATGCAGATGTGCTGGATCTACTGGGCCGGAGGCTGTAGGCCCCGTATGTATGTATCCATTTGCTGTCAGCGTGTAGTCATGTCCCGTAAGATATTTCAAAGCATAGGACCAAATATATTAAAGTTTTTTTTGGCCTTGTGCCACACAAAGCTTTCACAGGCTGGCACAAGGGATGGAATACCATATAATATAATGTGTCAGAAAGCACAAGTTATTTTTATGTGGCTTTGTACTTATCCATCTGTCAATTACATTGCCCAATGTTGCCTTCCATGGCACTTGTGCACGACAAAGTATAGATAACTCTGCTACTAAATGTATTTTCAAAATTAAGTATACATTTCTGTTTATGTAACAGATGTGTACATAATCGATTCGATTCGAAAAAATCTTTATTTCGATCACAAGATCATAAAAGATGTACATTGCATTTCATACAAAATTTAAAAACGTATTAAACAACATTAGTGATCGGATTGATAAAAGAGATAAAAGTGGGGAGTGCCGCAATTAGAATCTGTCTCAAGTCGTCGAGTCTTTTTACACAAGCCTTTTTACCCATCGACTTCGAGCATACCACATAGAAGTTAAGAATTTAGATAGAGCAAAAACTACAGTGGGGGATAAGTCTGTCTTTAAAACTCTGTAGGCGGGTTGAAAAGATCTGAATCTCAAATTTCTGAGCAAGGGGACTAGCCAGTATTTCCTGCTCCTCTCAAAGCCCCTGCAGAAGAAGACCACGTGAACGTCGTTCTCCTTTGGATGAGCACATGCCGGGCAAGTTTCTGAGGAGGAGCGACAAGACCAAGATGCAGTGAATGATGCTAAGGGAAGAGTTCCATATCTCCATTGGAGAAATAATTTCCTAGTTAATACAGGAGTCATGGCATCTAAGACACTTTCGAGTTGATAGGAGTCTTTGATTTTTGTGAACAGGTTGGACAATGATCGTTCTCGGGCACCTTCGGTAGCTCTAATGAGCTTGTGTTCTTGATAAGCTCTCACGAGTACCTTTTTTGGGATCTTTGTACAGCTGTTTAGAGGGTCCAACCATAATTCGGGGAGTCCAATTTCCTCCAACGTTCCCTTGATGTAAATCAGCCACGGAATTCTTTTGGCATTGGGTAACTGTAAAAATTCCTGTAACTCAGCTCTATAATTTGAAAGGTCTGGGCTACTCCATAGACGCCGCCAGAATGTCAAAGGTTTAAGACCCAGCTCCTCTGTTATTGGTCGAATGCCCAAATCCAACCTAAGAGGGAGTAGTGGTGTGCTCTGTGGAAGGGCAACAATCTGTCTCAGGAATTTGTTCTCCGTTGTCTGTAGTTTAGATAATGGGATGTGACCCCACAGCTCGCCCCCATATGTGACACCCCCCCGGGCTTGAACTTTGTAAATATGAATAATGGGGCTGAGTGGCCGGTAAGGAGATTTGTTCACCAGCCTCATAGTGCCACCCGCCAACTGTGCCAGTTTGATGTTCACTTTTGACTGGTGAGTCGACCACGTTAAATTTTCATTGAGAGTGATCCCCAGATATTCAATTGTTTGCACCCGTTCCAATTGGACTGTGCCCAACCTAGGTGGAGTGCGGTTATGGGGGTTAGGATTGAGAATCATGTATTTAGTTTTCTGTGGGTTAATTTCGAGTCCCCGCTCTGAACAAAACTGTAAAAACCCGTCCAGAACACGTTGAACGCCCATAGGAGATTTAGACAGC
Organism: Lissotriton vulgaris; assembly: GCF_964263255.1. NCBI lineage: Eukaryota > Metazoa > Chordata > Amphibia > Caudata > Salamandridae > Lissotriton > Lissotriton vulgaris. The sequence continues at coordinate 456,931,129 of NC_141700.1, read as the reverse complement.
AGCAGGGTGTCGTCTGCAAACATAATTGCAGGCACCCTGCTGCCAGTCAGTTTTGGGGCGTCAGTATTGGGAATCCTGGTCAGGTGGGCAACTACCCCGTTCACAAAGAGGCAAAACAGGGCCGGTGCAAGCACACAACCCTGTCTTACCCCTCTGCGAAGGGGGAACCTTTCGGTTAATTTGCCACCTCTGCCACTCCTAACGCGGGCATAGTTGTTATGATGTAGTCTCATCAGGATTGCCAAGATATCTCCAGGGACATTCAACTCCCCATGACTTTCCATAGTTTTGCTCTAGGTACCAAATCAAAGGCGGCACGTAAGTCTACAAAGACAGTATACAAGATGCCGCCCTCAATTACAGCTGTCCTCCAATATAGGAGGTTCAGCCTAAAAATTTGGTCTATTGTCGAGACACCCTGTCTAAACCCCGCCTGATAGGGAGTCAGGATGCCCATCTCATCCATCCAATCCTGTAACCGGTCCAGAATCAATCTTCCAAAGAGCTTTTGGGATATATCAATAAGACTGATTGGACGATAGTTGGCAGGGAGCAGAGGGGACCCCTTTTTATAGATTGGGACCACCTCTGCTCCCAACCAAGTATCCGGAACCTCCATGCCCCCCAGAATGGCGTTGAATATCAATGTGAGGTATGGGGCCCATATCCCAGGTTCCTGCTTAAACAGGTCCCCAGGTACCCCATCGAGACCAGGATCTTTCCCTGCAGATAGACCGGTAATGGCCACCCTCACCTCTTTTTCAGTGAAAGGATCCCCAATTGGACCTAGGACTATTGTACTGTTTGCTGTATTAGGAGACCCTTCTTCTGCAGAGTACAGCGCCTGGAAGTGACTCTGCCATATGCTAGGAGCTATGTTGGGCTTGATTGCTGAGGATAAGTCCTCTGTACCATTAGAGACTATACGCCAAAATTTGCGCGAGTCCTTGGTGGTTAGTGATCTAGAGAGGTTTTCCCAATATTCTTGGTCCCATTCAGCCCTCGCGTTCTCCAGGAGTTTTTTATAAGATCTTCTCCTGGCTTGAATTTCTTCCTTGCTATTGCGCCCTTTTATTGCAAGTAGCAATTTGGCCTTGGATTCCCTGCAGGTGGCATTATACCAGGTCGTCTTAACAAGGGGTCCTTTTCTTTTCCCTGCCGTTGAAAACAAATCTAGCTCTAAAGTACTAATTAGATCTGCATGTGTCCGGGCGAGCTTTTCTCTATTTTCTACACCTTCCACATCCTTCCCTATCTGAAAAGCCCTCTCCAAAAGCGGGATAATCCTTGCGTATAGTTTTGGTATTCTGTCTCCGCTAGTGGCCAGTTTCTCCCACCTGACTTTTCTCTGATTGTTTTCTAGTAGGAGTCCTGACTTATCTTTATCCGTACCGTGCGTTGTGGCCTCGTGCCCCGGTATGGAGTAGGACAGTTCCAGGGCGTTGTGGTCACTATCCCTTCTTTCAATAACTTTAAAATCAACTATTTGTGACCACATTGACAATTTGACAAGGATATAATCCAGTCTCGATTTACTACCCGCTTTATTATAAGTGTAAATACTTGGAATGTCTGATTTACAACGGCCATTGCAGGCCCTTAAGCCTTGGTTTAAAGTAAGGGCAGTTATCTGCAAGGCCAGAGGGGTCCAGGCCCTGGGGGGAGGGGCCGCCGTCTCAGGGACAAGCCAACGCGAGTCTTCCTCGAAAGAGGGGCCATCACGTAGGCCTGGTAGTAGTTCATACTGTGAGTTTAGATCACCTCCCACCAGGCACGTGAGTTCCCATGGAATGCCATCTAGGAACGCAGAGAGTTCCTCTATGGTACTAGATTCTTTTGACATGGGTACCGGCCTTGAGTATATGTTGACAACTACCAATTTCGAGGAATTTGGCCACTCTAATAGGACAGCCAGTATATCGTCGGAAGCAGTCTCCAAACAGGTAGCCTGGCAGCCTAGATCCATTGCTACCCATGTCGCGAGTCCTCCCGATGGCCTGCCCCTTCCCCCCCACTTAGTGGGTTTGGAAAAGGCTGCGTATCCCTGGAATGAAAGTTCCTCACGCGCCCAGGTCTCCTGAAAAAGTAATATATTTTTGGAGCTAATGTAAGAGCCCCACTCTGTGGAGACAATTTTACTAGCTAGACCCGCGACGTTCCATGAAATCAGGGTTAAAGGATATAGTTTGGTAGTGGCTGATCCTTTAGTGGTGGAATTAACGGCTCTGTACTCCGAAGGCGCCACCTGACTTAGGGGTGAGTGGCTCAGGTCGGATATTATATTAGTATGGGTCACAATAGGATCCTCTATGCTAAACTCTGGAACGAGATTTAGTTCCATTGTATTTTTTGCCCTTGTTTGTAGTATGGGTAGTGGGAGTGAACTATTCTCTGTCCAGTGAGATTCGGAGAATTCACCCCCCACATCATCCGAGTGTCAATGTACCATTTCCAAGCTGCTATATCTATCATAGGTAGGAAAATGGGCTGGGTAATGCATTCTGTGGGGCCCCGGGATTCCTCTCATGAATCCTCCCCCTCCGCCCCTCCTCCTGTGATAGTTTCCCAACCAGCCTCCTCCCCGTACGGTAAAAAGTGGTCTGTAGGTCTTCCCCTGTGGTGAAGAGGAACACTTCTTTCCCTATGACAAATTTCCCAGTCATCCAGCAACTCTTGGTGGTGCCCCCATCTCTGGTCCTCTAAGTTATATAGACTTGATGGGTAGAAGAATGAGAGAGGAAGTGGTTGGATGTTGCTTCCTAGGTCATCAGAAGCCCAAGCACAAATATATGCAGCTGTGCTCAGCTCTCTGAAGGTGACCAAAACGCAATCTCCCCTTATTGATTTTCTAGAATATCCCACCCACGTGGCCCGCCTGACAATGGAGATGTCGCTGGTTATTCCTCTCGGGAGCGGTCTATATGTGGATAACCAGCTAATGACCTTGTTCCTAAGTGAAGTTATTGATTCAGATGTCATAGGTTTTAATTCCGGAAACCCTGCCAGAACTAAGGTGTAGGGGGCTGCCTCTGGGGGAAGGTTGACAGGTTTTTGTTTGCGGATGGGGTTAGATTTCTCTCCCATAGGTGTTGGATCGCCCTTAGTATCGGTCAGGGTCGGAGCAGTATCTTTGGAAGGGGGGATAGTTTTTGGAGTAGCAATTTCTATATTATGGGTTGTAGAAGGGGCGTTGTTAACATTGAGGGGCTGCAGTGTCTTGTTTGGAATGACTTGTGGGTTTTGGGAGTCAGTAGAGGGTAACGTATTCTTTGTAACTGTGGAGGGTTCGTTGCCCTTTTTTGACTTTAAATCAGGGCCCCCTTTTACTACTTTGGCTCCACTGAGGTCAAGTTTCCTCGAATCAGCAAGTTGCACAGTGGATTTCTCAATAATGACTAACCTGGCTTCAATCTTGATCAATCGAGCTTCGAGGGGGCTCAGTAGGGACCTAAGAAGTGTGCCAATGTCCTCCAGTGTGATGTCATCGGTGGAATTGTCCACTAGAGTGATATTGGTAGCCGGTGGTGGTGCCGTTGTGTTATGAATTCTAGGGGAAGTTGTTTTGCCCGACTTCTCTAGGTTGGTAACAGTAATGCCTCCTTTCCCCCCTTTTCCCCTTGGCTGTTTAGGTTTTGGCGACTTTGTCCTGTTGTCTTCTTTATTTTGACCCCCCCTCTTCTTTCTTTGTATTGCCCCTTCCCTCACCCCCCTGTCTCTGTCAGAGCTAAACTCTTTGTCATTAGCTACCTCTATATTGTTATCGAGTGTTGGGTGAAGGATTACTGATGGAGTTTGAGGCATTTGGGTGTTTGGTAGGGCCATTAGACTCATGTCCTCAAGTTCGCTCGGAGCTTCGATTGTGAAATCAGGGTCGGTTGTTCTGACACTTGGGAGTTGATGTACTACTAGGTCAGTCATTTCACTGATTGGCACTTCGGGTCTCCCCTCCGGGGTTCTGGCTTGAGCCATTGGCCCCATTGAGGATCTCCTAACCCAGTCTATTTCCTGAGAAATTCTTCTCTCCAAAACCTCAATTTCCTCGATCAGAAGGGATCCGGCTTTGACAAAGTAATTGTCAATGGGACCCTTTGCGGCTCCGGCCGCTGCTGATGAAGTTTTGCTTCTGGTTTCTCTAGTGCTCATTGCTCTGATGGTTGGGAGACAAAATATAGCAATAGAAGGGGGGGAGCCCGGACCGGACTCTCCCGTACTCGAACGACCTCAAACGGCCCGCTCTTTGCCCGGTCTTCGCCCGCGCCTCCGTCCGCGCGCGTCCCGCGTTCGCGTCAGGGGGCTGGGCTAAATAGGTGGAGGGGGCGGGAAGAGGCACCAGGTGCGTGGGATGATGTTGCGCAGGCACCCCTGGTCCTCGCAGTCCCGCTCCCGGTCACAGGGCGTGGTTTCCTCGCGGCTGATGGTGACTGAGCACACGGGCTCCCAAGTCACAGGCAAGTTCGCTTTGATGCAGGATTCAAGGGCAGGAAAAGGCTTCTCCACAATACGACTGCGAGCGGCTCCCGCGGAGCGGGGGCCGCGAGTCATTTTAAAGCTCACAGGGAGGAGGGGGCCGGAAGAGGCACCAGGTGCGCGGGATGATGTTTCGCAAGCACCCCTGGTCCTCGCAGTCCCGCCCCCGGTCACAGGGCGTGGTTTCCTCGCGGCTGATGGTGACTGAGCACACGGGCTCCCAAGTCACAGGCAAGTTCGCTTTGATGCAGGATTCAAGGGCAGGAAAAGGCTTCTCCACAATACGACTGCGAGCGGCTCCCGCGGAGTGGGGGCCGCGAGTCGTTTTAAAGCTCACAGGGGATTTTGTAATCTCGTAGTGTATAGAATAGAAGTGTAAGTGTGTAATGTTCCAAAATGTATGCCATTTTGCTTAACTTGTATTTCAGGTGGACATATACCATTCTCAAGAGCGGAAAATGACTCCTTCAAAGATCTAAATGCTTAACGTAGGTATTGTGTCTCTATGTCTGTAGGTATGTAATATTTGAGTGTGTGAGGCGTACATGTTTTTACTTTTTAAAATCTATTGCAATGTCAAAATCGATGTGATTCGTATCACTTTGAAGTAGAGAGCAACTATGACTAAAAATGTTAAACGTACAAGAAGCCGTGCAAATGTAAATTAATAGTTAATATAGGTCTTGGTAAGTAATGTAATTATTTAATTGAAATGTGGGTATGGTATACTTCTTACAGCATCTGCATGTCATATAGTGCAGAGCAGTTCTTGTTTGCAAAATAATTAGTCATGTGAGGTGTTTCAGTACTACACATAGCATGAACATTGCATGAAGTGTCTGCAGGTTAGGCATCACATTGCAATCAATGCGCACCATTTTAATGCTAGAAATGTGGCAGTTGCATTGCAGCTTTAGGTGTATCTATATTAATACCTATAAGCTACCATTTTCAAGCCACCATGTGGTGGTGCAGTGGTGTGTGACATTTCTATCTGGTACAACCAGTCTTGCATTAAGAAGACTGACACAGTGGTGTATGTAATGATATCCTGTCTCAGGGTGTCAGAACCCAAGTGGAGATGTCCATGTTAGTCCTTGGTAGAAAGAAGTGAAAGTGGCCCCCTATGTAATATGACCTGGAAGGTGTGTGCCTGTAGATCAGCTTATATTGTGCACTTCATATTGCTGAGAAACATGTCTTTCAGCCAATTTTTCAAGCGGTGCATGTGTAGGCGTCCTCAGAGCTTGGCAAATGTCATGCAGCATAGCAGGTGTCCCCGGGCTGCCAGTCTGCGTCTCCCCGATGGTATGTATTTGATCAAGCACAAAAGGGCATTATGTTTGAAGGGCCCAATGCAGCTCAAGTAGGTCCCACAGCATGGAAGCAAATGCATTTTAGTAAATCTGTGCGGCAGGCACAAGCACACCATTTGGCGTAAATGTACATATCAATGACTGCATCAGTGAGAGTTGTTTGAAAATATGTTTAAAAAACTTAGCACATTCAGCAGGTGGTGTGAGTATCGCCAAAAATTGTATTGATATTGTTATAGCTAAAGCAGATGGTCAGTTACACAATGGGCCAGATTTATGAAACTTTTATTCATCACTATCTAAAAATACATCTAGCCGTGCTGCAATGCATTAAAGGAAGACGGCAGGAATGGACCATATTATGCAATATGTGTGTTCATCTTCTCCTCTCCTTAATCTGGGTATAATCTGACTGCCTAGTGCCAGCACAGTCAGTCTAGAGTCAAGGTCTACAGGTGCTTCCATTGCAAGCAGTTTTTTTAATGTGCAGGAAGGCATATCCTGCTGCACAAACACTGAACTCCAAGGTTCTTCTTCATACATGTGCTGAAGATTTCAGCGCACGTAGAAAGAGTTTAAAATTATTCATGAACATTTTTTACTCATTATCCCCCCTCTGTGAATGCATTGCATGTCTACACATTCACATGTTTACCATTCTTGATAGATAGATAGATAGATAGATAGATAGATAGATAGATAGATAGATAGATAGATAGATAGATAGATAGATAGATAGACAGAGTGAAGGCGATAGATAAATAGAGTGAGGGCGATAGATAGATAGATAGATAGATAGATAGATAGATAGATAGATAGATAGATAGATAGATAGATAGATAGATAGATAGATAGATAGATAGATAGATAGATAGATAGATAGATAAAGTGAGGCCGATAGATAGATAGATAGATAGATAGATAGATAGATAGATAGATAGATAGATAGATAGATAAATAGATAGATAGATAGATAGATAGATAAAGTGAGGCCGATAGATAGATAGATAGATAGATAGATAGATAGATAGATAAAGTGAGGCCGATAGATAGATAGATAGATAGATAGATAGATAGATAGATAGATAGATAGATAGATAGATAGATAGATTGATAGATAGACAGAGTGAAGGCGATAGATAAATAGAGTGAGGGCGATAGATAAATAGAGTGAGGGTGACAAATAGATAGATAGATAGAGAGATAGATAGATAGATAGATAGATTGATAGATAGACAGAGTGAAGGCGATAGATAAATAGAGTGAGGGCGATAGATAAATAGAGTGAGGGCGATAGATAGATAGAGTGAGGGTGACAAATAGATAGATAGATAGAGAGATAGATAGATAGGTAGATTGATAGATAGACAGAGTGAAGGCGATAGATAAATAGAGTGAGGGCGATAGATAGATAGAGTAAGGGTGACAAATAGATAGATAGATAGATAGATAGAGAGATAGATAGATAGATAGATAGATAGATAGATAGATAGATAGATAGATAGAGTGAGGGCGATAGAGAGATAAATAGATAGATAGATAGATAGATAGATAGATAGATAGATAGATAGATAGATAGATAGTTTTGTGTGTGGTTGTGTATGGTTGTGGTTGTGTGTGTGGTTGTGTGTGTGGGGTTGTGTGTGTGGTTGTGTGTGTTGTGTTTGGGGTTGTGTGTGTGGTTGTGGGGTTGTGTGTGTGGTTGTGGGGTTGTGTGTGGTTAAGTGTGGTTGTGTGTGTGCTTGTGGTTGTGTATGTGGTTGTGTGTGGATGTGTGTGGCTGTGTGTGTTTGTGGGGTTGTATGTGTGTGGGGTTGTGTGTGGGAGGGATTGTTTGTGTGTGTGTGTGAGTGGGGGGTTGTGTGTGTGGGGGGGGTGTTTGTGGGGGGTTGTGTGTGGGGGGTTATCTGTGTGGTGGGTTGTGTGTGTGTGCAGGGTTGTGTGTGTGGGGTTGTGTGTGTAGGGGGTTGTGTGTGTGTGGGGTTGTGTCTGTGAGGGGTTGTCTGTGGGGGGTTGTGTGGGGGGATGTGTGTGTGGGGCTGTGTGTGGGGGGTTGTGTGTGGGGGGTTGTGTGTGTGGGAAGTTGTGTGTGGGGGGTTGTGGGGGTAAGGGTGTGTGTGTGTGCAGGGGGTTGTCTGGGGTGTGGGTGTGTGTGTGTGGGGTTGTGTGTGGGGTTGTGTGTGTGGGGTTGTGTGTGTGGGGGGGGTTGTGTGTGTGGTGGGGGATGTGGGGGTGGGGTTGTGTGGGTGTGTGGGAGGGTGTGGGGGTGGGGTTGTGTGTGTGGGGGGGATTGTGTGTTTGGGTTGTGTGTGTGGGGGTTGTGTGTGTGGGGGGTTGTGTGTGGGGGGCTGTGTGTAGGGTTGTGTGTGGGGCGTTGTGTGTGGGGGGGTTGTGTGTGTGTGTGGTTGTGTGTGTGGGGGGTTGTGTGTGTGTGTATGGGGGCTGTGTGTGTGGGGGGGTTGTGTGTGTGTGGGGTTGTGTGTGTGGGGTTGGGGGTGTGGGTGTGTGTGGGGGTTGTGTGTTTGGGGGTGTGCGTGGGGATGTGTGGGGGGGTTGTGTGTGTGTGGGATTGTGTGTGTGGGGTTGTGTGTGTGGGGTTGTGTGTGTGGAGTTGTGTGTGGGTTGTGTGTGTGGGGGGTTGCGTAGGGGGTTGTGAGTGGGGGGTTGTGTGTGTGGGGGGTCTGGGTGTGTGTGTGGGGTTGTGTGTGTCTGGCGGGGTTGTGTGTGTAGGGTTGTGTGTGGCGGGTTGTGTGTGGGGGGTTGTGTGGGGGGTTGTGTGTGGGGTTGTGTGTGTGGTTGTGTGTAGGGTTGTGTGTGGGGTTGTGTGTGTGTGTGTGGGGTTATGTGTGTGTGGGGTCGTGTGTGTGGGGTCGTGTGTGTGGAGTTGTGTGTGTGTGTGTTGGGGTTGTGTGTGTGTGTGTGTGGGGTTGTGTGTGTGCGTGGGGTTGTGTGTGTGTGGGGGGTTGAGATTAGTTGGTTGAAAAATACACTAAGCCAGAATGTTCTACATTCCTTGCGATGTTTCATGGAACATTGCCAAAAGATGATGACACTTCCTTGAAAGTTACAGCAGTTTCATTGCTATCATTCTATTTGTCCTGCATCATACATTTCTAGGCCCGCTTCTGAGATTCCCCTTTAAGGGCTGTGGCATGGGTGACCAGCCTGCCGTTTCAGCTAGTGCCGGGGCTCACATTGCATCACATATTCGTCCGAAACCGCAGTGTAATTAAATGAAGCATGTTCTACTGGTGGAGTACACACAGATCACTGCAAGGCCTTCTCTGGTATGTGATGCCAGATCAGCGCGGGAGATGCGTGCCATAGCTTCCATTCCACGCTATAGTGTATTTCCTGTAATCTAACATTTAGCAGTAGAATGTAAACTACACTTTCTGTGAGCGAAGTATGTCTTATCGTAATTCAAAGCAATTTGTTTCACAATTCACTGTAAACACATGTTAACGAAATGTGAGCATACTTCGCAATGGGGGTACTGTACTTAGTCTCTGGTGTACCTTTGCAGTGACGATGGCCACAGCTACTCTGCACTACGCTGTGGCATGACTCAAAATAAAGGATGCTCACATTTCCAGACTTGGAGCCTGATGTACCAAACATGTTTTCCCAAAATACAGGCTTTGCGGGAGCTGCGCATCTATAATAGGCCTGCGTGGCTGCAGGCAGAATACAATTAGCCGTGCACTGTGCAGGTGAAGTCCCGGGGGCGGAGGAGCTCTAATTACCGTGCCCGTGTGCACGGGCACCAGAGCTGCTAACGAGCCCTAGGATGAGCTCCAAATCCGAGGCGTTAATGAGGCTGCACAGGACAGGGCCACTGTGTGCAGAGAGTGGCTCTCCAGGACGGCCACTGTGCAGACATCCTCGGGGGCGCAAAGTGCGACACATGGTGGGAAAAATTGTTTGGGGCAAGGACCAGGCGCTATAGGGCTACAAAAGCAAACAGAATATGGATAATTCGGACAAAAGGTTACGTAGTGCTACTTTGGTAAAAGCGTCAGGGGGTCCAAAGGTTACACGGACCATAAGAAAAAGGTACATAAGTAAAAAAAAACATGAGTCAGGGAGCATAGCAGAGGGGGACAGAGAATGGCGGTCAGTGAGCATGGAGAGTAGGCGCTATAAAGACCAGGAAGTAAAGTGGGGTCTACAGGTGCCAAGCAGCATAGGAACAATCGGAGCAGAAGGAGGGGCAGGGGAGCCAGTCCGCATAGGCAGAAGGAAACAAAAGGACAAAGAGGAAAGGCGACCTGAGATCATGGGACCCAAGCAGCAGAGGGACGAAGGACGGCAACCGCTTTAAGGTGTAGGGCACAATTACCAATAGGCAGATGCATCCGGAAGCATAGTGTTAATGGACACAAGCGCACAGAGGGAAAGGCATCGGGGACAAGGGTACACAGGAGGCACCGTGACCCGAGGGCTGGAATAACAATCACTGCAGGAGACTACAAGCAGGAAGTGGGATAAGGGAGGTCGGTGGCAAATGGTGAGCACTTTCGTGGCCGCTTTGATGTTCTCATTCGCCGCGTGGCTCACTGAGAACATGAAAGCAGCCGCGAAAGTCCTCCCAAAGGCTGCAGGTGGACAAATGGTGCGCGCACCCGGCGTATATGCACTGTGCCTGATCCACCTGCAGACTTTGGGAGCATTTTTGGAAGTCCCTACTGAACTCTTGCAGAGCATCGCTAACGCGATGGCTTAGCGAGACCTAAAAAGGAAATACTCAGTGAGGATTGATTTTGTGCAGGAAGAGGTCCCTTCCTGCACAAAAGTAAATCCTGCCTACAAAACCTTCCACCATGGCATAAGGGTGCCATCATTGGGACTAAGCTGCACTGGCCGAGTCAGGAATGCGCGGTATAATATTTAACACAGGGCTTTCATGCCCTCTCCCTTTAATGCAGGGTAGGGCATCTTGGTCTCTTGCTGCTCCGCGTTGTGGAGCAAGAATTTTGAAAATATCTTTTACAATTCATCTTGTACACAAACATTTACTATACACTATAGCTGAAAAATACTTATGCCTATAATTAAGGAAGTTTGGAACACACTAGGGCCAAGCAAGGGTATACAGTGCAATACAAATGCTAGATTTGATATTATAAAGCTACTCAAGGAATGTGTGAACCTGCATGGCTGGTTACATCAGGAGTACACGTAAGCACTTCTAGTTAATGCCTTGCACAACTTCATTCTGGGATGGGATTCCATGGGTGTAGCATACGTAGGTACAAGCATCCACACCTGTTTTATTGTGCTGTACAAGAAAACGAGTTACTTACCTGTAACTACGGTTATCCAGTATTGGTATCTTTCATAGATTCACATGCCTGAATCATTCCCCGTCGTCGAGGCGGGAGTCCCACGGTAAAATATATGCAATAGCAGTGCCTAAACATTTCTTGTAGTAGGCTGGAAAAGCCCAAAGGCCTAACTAAGCCTCAAAACTTAGCAGCCTATCTACATCATTATGTAAAAAGACCTGAAATAGTAGCCTCAGCCAATCAGCTGTCCTCACCCTCTAGAACCTTCCCAGCTCAGGCAGTTCTCCTCAGATTTTCCCAGCACAAGTGAGAATGAGTATCCATAGAATAGAACTGCCCTGCCGGGGAGGAGAGTGGGTGCATGTGAATCTATGAAAGATACCAATACTGGATAACCGTAGTTACAGGTAAGTAACTCGTTTTCTTATCCAGTATTAGGGTATCTTTCATAGATTCACATGCCTGAATCAGAGTAGCAAGCAGTAACATCATGTCTGTCGATAGAGGAAGGTGGGAGACAAAGAAATCATATATCTATCCCCACTCAACCAGGAAGGTAATAGAGTACAAATTCGTTAACATAACATATGCATTAAAACCTTCATAAAAACATCATTGATAGGACAGCATATAAATACTCAAACTTAAAAAGAAGAATAAAAAACCATAAGTTATCCAACCTTAGTGAAGAAGATGCTGCAGCACCGCATCACCAACTGCTGTATCCTCATGAACCGCCGACTGCAGACAGTAATGTTCGGTAAAAGTGTGTACACATTTCCAAGTAGCAGCACGGCAAATGTTCTCCAGCGTCACTCCAGCGAAAAGGGCCGTAGACGCTGACATTGTTCTCGTGGAATGCGCCTTGACTTTCCTTGATAAAGGTTTGTTGGCCTTGTCATGACAGAAAGTAATTGTAGAAGACAACCACCTAGCTATAGTTGCTTTTGTGACAGCTTGACCCAAGGTGGCTCTTCCATAAGCAATAAAAAGTTGATTAGATTTGCGGATGTCCTTTGTCTTCTGAAGATAAAACTTCAGGCACCGTTTCACATCCAGAGAATGTAAGACTTTCTCCGCAGGAGTTTTAGGATCCGGGAAAAAGGTTCTGAGTTTTACCGGTTGATTGATGTGGAATTGAGTTGATACTTTAGGAATGAACTTTGGATTGGTTCTAAGCGTAACAAAGTCTTTTTTAAATTGCAAGAAAGGGTGAGTAATAGTGAAGGCCTGTATTTCACTAACTCTGCGAGCTGAAGTAAGAGCCAGCAAGATAGCCACTTTCCAAGTAAGAAACTTTAGTTCCGCTTTATGAATCGGTTCAAAAGGCCTTTTTAGGAGCTGAGAAAGAACAATATTAAGATTCCACTCAGGAGGCGGAGGACGAACTGGTGAAAAAGCTCGGAACAGTCCTTTAAGGAATTGTTTGATCAAAGAGGATGAACATAAGGATGATTTGTTGGAACTCTTCCTGAATCTGGATATCGCTGCTAGATGTACCTTAATGGAAGAAAAGGCTAGACCAGCCTTTGCCAAAGACAATAGGTATGGAAGGATGGCTTCAGGAGGAGCCTGAAGTGGATGAACATCATTGTCCCCACACCATGAGCAGAATCGCTTCCACTTAAAACGATATGTTTTAATGGTACTTTGCGCACGTGCTTGCGACAAAATCTCTCTGCAGTCCGAGGAGATGTTTAAGTCCTTGAACTCTAGGAAGTCAGGAGCCAAGCGTGCAAGTGCAGCGATTGAGGATCCGGATGACGGATTTGACCTCCCTCTCTTGTCAACATCGACACTGTCGGTTTGAGACGAAACGGAGGTTGTTGAGAAAGCAGAAGAAGCTCCTGAAACCAAAATTGCCTTGGCCAATGGGGAGCAATGAGGATGAGAATGCAGTGCTCCCTCTTCATCTTTTGCAGTACCTTCGGAATGGGCGGAATCGGAGGATAGGCGTATGCAAACATTCCGGTCCATCTTATCAGAAGGGCATTTCCTCTTGATCCTCTCTGTGAGAACCTGCTGGCATAAAACAGGCATTTGCTGTTCTGTTGTGTGGTGAACAAATCCAGCGTCGGTGTCCCCCAAAGTCGAAAGATTATCTCCACTTGATGTTGTTCGAGCTCCCATTCGTGACAGCCTGTGAACGTTCTGCTGAGGCTGTCTGCTAGAGAGTTCCGAACGCCTTGTACATGCTCTGCTCTGAGGGATATGCCCTGGCGCAGGGCCCATTCCCACATCTCCTGAGCCTCCAGCGACAGGGTGAGAGATTTCGTTCCTCCCTGTTTGTTTATGTAGAACATGCTGGTGGTATTGTCCGTACGCACCAGCCCAGACGAATGCACAATCCTTGGGAGGAAGGCTTGTAGGGAGAGAAAAATGACCCTCAGTTCCAAGCTGTTGTTGTGCTTCTGTTGGTACTGGTGAGACCATTTTCCCTGGATCTGAAGGTCCTGAAGGTGACCTCCCCAACCTTCCATGGATGCGTCCGTAGTCAGGGTGAACTCTGGAATTTCTTCGAGGAAGGTGAGGCCCAGCGACAAATTGTCCGTAGTCAGGGTGAACTCTGGAATTTCTTCGAGGAAGGTGAGGCCCAGCGACAAATTGTGCGCCTTCGACCACCAAAGAAGAGCATGTTTCATTTTGGCAGTCACTTTGATGCAGTCGTCGAATGATCCTTCGACTTGCTTCCGCTGACGAAGTAACTCTTCTTGCAACGGTCTCATTCTGAGTCTCGCCATAGGAATGAGGCTGATCGCAGATGAGCACATTCCTAGTAGGGAAGCGTATATCCGAACTGAAAGTGACCTTCTTGCGAATATCTGTTTTATTAGTTTTAACAGCTTGTTTTGTCACTCTTGTGTCAGGTACGCTTTGCACTGGTATGTGTTTAAGACTGCTCCCAAAAAGGTCAATTCTTGACGAGGTTGGAGCTGAGATTATTTCGAATTGAGGGTCAGTCCTAGATTCGAGAAGAGAGAAAGCGTACTCCTGACCGCTTCCATTGTTGAGTTTCTGGTTGGACCTTTTATTAGCCAGTCGTCGAGGTATGGTAAAACTTGTATTCCCAGGGACCTCAACATTGCTGCCACCGGAGCCAGACACTTGGTAAAGATTCTGGGGGCCGATTTTAGTCCGAATGGGAGCACTTTGAACTGGAAATGGACGCCAGCCACTTGAAACCTCAGGTATTTGCGGTGTTTCGGGTGAATAGGGATGTGGAAGTAGGCGTCTTGTAGATCCAGAGAAGCCATAAAGTCCCCTTCGTTGAGACAATTCAGGATGCCCTTCAACGTCACCATGCGAAAACTCTGTTTCTTTGGATATTTGTTGAGTTTGCGCAAATCCAATATTGGACGCCACTCTTCTGAATTTTTCTCTACGAGGAAAAAGCAAGAATAAAACCCTTTCCCTTTCTGAGAAGGAGGGACTCGTTCTATCGCATTCTTGTGTTGCATCTTTAAGGCTTCTTTGAAGAGTAAGTGAAGACCAGGGGGAGGGGGACCCCTGGGCGGCGTTGTTGGAGGCTTCTGCAAAAACTCCAGAGTGTGTCCATTGCTGACCAGATCTAGGACCCACTGATCTGAAGTTATCTTCCGCCATTGATGGTAAAAGGCGGAGATTTTGGCGCCCACGGGAAGGGAAAGGTGAGTGGCTGACATCCGGCAAAGCTCATTGGCGCTTGTTGGAATCTCACCCTTGATTGCTTGGGCGTCGTTTCCCTCCTTGACGAGAGAAAGAACCAGAGGCAGGCTGCCTGTAGGAGGATTGATAGTAAAGTTTGTTGTAGTTGAATTGATACTGACGATTTTGTTGGTTTGAATAATTGCCTCTGGAGGAGTAACCACGGCCTCTTGCTCCTCTAAAGGATCCCCTCTTGTATTGCAGGGTACCAAGAGATTTAGCTGTATCTGTATCAGTCTTTATAGCTAGCAAAGCGTCATCGATGTGCTTTCCAAAAAGTGAATCGCCATCCAATGCCATGTCCAAGATTTTGGTTTGGACCTCAGGCCTGAAGGTGGTAGCCCTGAGCCAACCTTGACGCCGAAGTACAGCTGCTCCAGCCAATTGCCTAAAATTGGTGTTTGAAATGTACAGGGCGCAATCGATGATTTCTGAAGCTGCCCTTTCACCCTCCTGCACAATTCTGCGTACCTCCATCTGATGATCCTCAGGGATCAAATCAAGATATTCCGTTAGATCGGACCACATTTACCTATCATAACGAGCCAGGATAGACAATGAATTAGCTGCTTTAATGGAGGCTGCCGCATTCGCTGAAAACTTCTTTCCAATTGCATCAAGTCTTCTGCCCTCCTTGTCAGGTGGTGTTGAAATGGGAGCAGAAGGATTTTGGGATTTTTGCTGCGCAGCATGGGATATGACAGAATCAGGTCGAGGGTGACCTATTAACCTTCTTTTCAGACATTTTGAGGAAAAAAGATCAAAAAACTGAGTAGGCACTCAGGGAGACTCCCTTAAACACGAAGTGCGGTAAAAATCTGAGGAGAACTGCCTGAGCTGGGAAGGTTCTAGAGGGTGAGGACAGCTGATTGGCTGAGGCTACTATTTCAGGTCTTTTTACATAATGATGTAGATAGGCTGCTAAGTTTTGAGGCCTAGTTAGGCCTTTGGGGTTTTCCAGCCTACTACAAGAAATTTTTAGGCACTGCTATTGTATATATTTTACCGTGGGACTCCAGCCTCGACGACGGGGAATGATTCAGGCATGTGAATCTATGAAAGATACCCTAATACTGGATAAACATTTACTACATTTAGAACATTGCAACACACCACACTACAGTCAACACTGAGGGGAGTGCAAATTGTGGACTGCATGTACGATGATGCAAAGGAACAAACTTTTTTGGGATGTGTTGTAATGTCTGACCTCAGGCTTTTCCCTGCCGAAACTGAATTTCATGACCTCCTCTACCACTTAACTCATGGTTCTTATGTTTCTAATTGTAAAAATTGAGTTTCGGCCCATTAATTACACTACCTCCTGCCCAGGCAAGGAGATTCCGGCCTGGACCGGAGAGCATGGCTTGAGGTTGAGATTCCGGCCTGACTGCGGATGTAATAAATGACCTCTGTGAATACCAAAAGTCGTTAAGTTGGACTTTTGTCTCAGATTGCCTTTGTGAATCAGGCCCTAAGTTTAACACTGAAGTCTAAATTTAGACCTGAAGTGTAAGTTAAGTTCAAAAGTTTCTCTTTAGACCTGAAGTATATGTTTAAACCTGAAGTCTAACTTTAACTCAGGCTACAAGTCCTAAGTTACACTTTAGGTCTAAATAGACTGCAGGTCTAAATTTAGACTTTGGATTTAAACTTAGATTTTAGGTCTAAACTTAGATCCTAAATTGTAAGTTTAGATCTAAAGTCTATCTTAGACCTGACGTATAACTTTACCTTAGGCTTCGAGAGTTAGACTTCAGGTCTAAACTTAGGGGCAGATTTATGATAACTGGCGCATCCCCAGGGATGCGCCAGTTATTTTGCGCCGCTGCTCCGCCACCCATGGTGCACCGCATTTACAATGCGGCGCACCATGGGGCAAAAACGGCACAGATGTGTGACGCATCTGTGCCGTAAAGGTGGCACATTGCTGGAGTTGCGTCGCAAGCGCGACGCAGCTCCAGCAAGGCTCGGGGGTGCCCCATCTTTACAATGCTGCGTCAAGACCTACGCCTGCTTCAAGCAGGCGCAGGGTTTTGACGCAGCATTGGCCTGAAAGTGACTGAGTGAAATCTTATAGATTTCACTCAGCCACTTTTGCGAGGCGCACCAGCCCCGGAACGCCCACCCTGCGCCGGAACGCCCACAAGTGGCGCAGGGCTTTACAACGTGACGCATCTGCCTAGATGCGTCACGTGGTAAATCGGTCGTAGGGATGCGCCACATTTACGCCGCAGTTGCGTGACGCAAACGTGGCGCATTCCCAACATAAATCAGCCCCTTAGACTTCAGGTCTAAGTTTACCTTTGAGAATTGGGCCCTGAGTGTGCCAGTGCACTGCTTATACATGAAAGCACCATATAAATAGTAACATTAACATAAACATCATTGTTGCCCTCTCCCTTCCATGCAACAGTACCCAGCATTTCATGTTGTTTCGTTGCTTTGCATTTACAGCTTCAATGTGTAGCCTGTGATTTTATTTGGGATTGGTTTACACACTGTGACACAAGTTTTATTATATAAAGGTGTAGTTTGCTTCCAAAGGCAAAACAATTCCACATTTGCTTGGCTATATGTGGCTAGGTAATGGCAAGGGGATGCATTGTAAACAAGCTCATTTAGCTAACTGGTGTATCTATGCCTGGAGAAGATCTGACATGAGTGGACCTAGGCCTTTATAAATGTTTTCCAAAGCAATTAACTCAATCATTTATGTGTGAATACCTGATAATACGTTGCAATGTGTCACATTGTTGAGCCTGCAAACACAACAATTGATGGACAGAATGCAGAACAATGTCATACATTCACCCCAGTACAGAGATCTGGGCCTAAATCCATTGTTTTTTTGTACTCCACACCACCCCAGTTTAGACATCGCCACATGCAAATCAGCCTTGACCCTGTGCCTCATGGGAACAGTCCAGCCCGAACTGCCAAGCCATGTCTTTCCTTGACCGGAATCAAGCATCCTAGGACCGGTTTCTGACTATCAGCCGTCTTCAGCCAGGATAGCTTGACTCCAGTGGTGTGGAGAGCATGGGACTCACGTCTGAGCATACCCATCCCATGTCTGAACTGGGGTGGCAGAGTGGGCTAAAGAACGGTGATGGATTAAACCCAGATCTTTTGACTGGGTGTGTTTGATTGGTTCAGATGCTCCATCCATTACCACCCCGTTTTATACCGCTTTTGGCCGCCATAAGTGTGGCAGGGTATGCTCAGACGTGAGTCCCTTGTTCACTTTGCCCTGGATTCAAGCAAGCCGGGCTGAAGATGGCTGGAATGCCAGAAACCGGTCCTCTGAAGCTTGTTTCCGGTCCAGGGAAGGCATGGTTTGGCAGTTCGGGCTGGTCTGTTCCCATGAGGCACAGGGTCAGACTGATTTGCAAATAGCCATGTCTGAACTGGGGTGGCAGAGTGGGCTAAAGAACGGTAATGGATTAAACCCAGATCTATTGACTGGGTGTGAGTGTTTGATTGGTTCAGATGCTCCATCCATTACCACCCCCTTTTGTACCACATTGTTGAGCCTGTCACAGGATTGTACAACCAATATTTATATACATGTTAATGTAGAAGGTAAACATACACATAATAGCAGTACACTTCAATCTTCAACCTTCAATTGTTCACCTAAACATAAGGATGATAGCAGACTATCATGACACAACATACAAATGTTATGAATCATTATTGTGAACAGTAAATTCATATTACTAAATGTCATGCCTATTTGCAAGTATGAGTGATACCATGTTATCACAAAGGTAACAATTGGAAGGAAGAGTAACACATTGTGTTTGAGTAAAACCTATATATATATATATATATATATATATATATGCAGAAGGACGTCTTTTTCCAAAGTTTCTTCAAAGACGTTGCAAACCCAGGAACTGGTGCATTATATATTTATTTTTGTGCTCAACACCAAACCGCCATAACGCGTTTCAGCCTGAAGAGGCCTTGATCACATGACAACGTTAGAAAGGGCGGAATACTCCTTTTAAAGTGCAACATGCCATATTCTCACAATGAATTCATCATGAACATAAAAGACATACTAACATGATCACTGATGTATGTAGAAATTTGCAAATGCATTGTACTGATTAAATAATTTAGTTAATCAGAAATCCACAGGTTTAGATAAATAATATCACATAGCAGCAATTTAGAATAAATATAAAACATATAAATAAATAAATATGTTAAAATATAAATACTCCATAACATTGCTGATAAAACCTCTTATCAAAAAGCCAATATAGATCACATGACTAAAAAACACTGAGATCGGTAAAATCCTGTTAAAACCAATAAATAACTAGGATATACTTTTTTTGTTTAAATTCTCAGAGTATGCATGTGCATTTTAACTGCCAGCTAGTCAAAACCACCATGTTCACCATAATTTTTAATGCCGGATGACCTAATGATGTGCAAAAAACAATTGTGCAAATTTCGCAAATAAACAATGGCATGAAAATTAGTGCAAACCTGTGCTAAAATCTATATAAAAGTGACAAGTGTAATACATATAAAATCAAATTAAAATTAGAAATTGACCTTAATGTTCAAGAAAGAAAGATGAAGCAGCTGATTCATATGTACAAAGTGACAAGCGAAATTCTTGGTTGTGGCTCACAAATACGTAAAAGAATCTTCACTAGCATTCAAACCGTTAGGTGTCTTGGTATCTAGGAGAATAATATGCCTTGTCTCTAACTTACGTAGTGTCAGGATTGGCAGCGGCGCAAGAATCAAGAACGCCACTAGCCTTGTTCCTGTGCCAAGCGGAGACTATGTTCGAAGCTAGTCCCCCCAATCCCTCACGACACGACCCCCAACAGAGAAGAATATACTCCCTGCTTGGATTCGTGCCCCGGGGGAAAAAGGGGAAGTGGATAAAATAATAAAGAGGCTGTGGTTTCTGTATTCCTCTATAGGGCGTGGCATGCACTCTGAGCTGTTTCGGAAAGGCCTCCACGCTGTATAACAGGGCGACAAAGCAAGATTACTCTCTGTTCTTTTAAAATATTTATGCAATGTTTTGTTCGTCCCCTCCTTCAGCTCACCAAAGTCTCAAAGACTGCTGCTATCATTTGTATTCATCTAGTACCTTCCAATCGAAGACCAGAAATAACTTCAACCCAATTACTGAGGGTAATATCAGCGACAATTCACATCCCCAAAAGGTACACAGTCTTAGAATGCTGCCAAACACCAAATCATAAATAGTCACTAGAAAAAGGATATTTGTATTCCTTTATAACAAGGCGTTGTTGCAGTCACAACTCGAGTTCCTGGGATCATATATAGTAGTACTACTTTCTGTCCTTGATGCCGAACAAATGTCCTACTCGTTCAAAACAGACTCCAACTTGTGCCCGCAAAACAAAGTATTCTACACTAACACTGAAAGTAATTGCACCGAACCCGTCTTTCTCTCCGACGCGGTTCTCAGCACAAATGCTTTCTTTTACTCACGTGCCATGTAAACGCGACTCCGTGCGTTTAATTGCATCGCGGCTTCACTTTCCACAGGAACAATGATTAATGCGAAGGAGGCGGCCCGCTCACCTTCCACAGGTACTGCGTGACAATTGTTTCAAACACTTCTCCGTTTCCTCGGAGATCAAGATTTCACTGGGTCCGTGACAAGAAAAAGCTCAAATCGTCACGCTGGAATCCGGCGGGGAATACCATCCGCCATTCCTCTCTGGAAACAGGCTAATTGACAAGCACCTTTCCCCTGTATAGGAGGGGCTTAAGACTGAGGAGAAGGCCCCAAGGCATTCTGGTAGCTGTAGTCTTCAGGACGTTTCCCGTCTTTTGTGCATAATAGGGAATAAGCCCCCTCGACCTCGTGATCGCTACACGTAGCATTGACTCACGATCCCCACCTCTCCTCTGAGGAGGGACCGAGTCAATTACAAAGTACCTGAGATGTAAAGAATTCTTAATATGGTGTTCCTCAAAGTGGCGTGCCACAGGCTACGCGGTGTCACCGTTGGTAATGGCCCTAAAGTGGTGGAGTATTCTTTTGTACACCTGTGGTCTGGTACTTTCCACGTCTGGTAGACCACAGGGACATTCCAGCAGATACACCGCATACTCTGACCTGCACGTCAACTTATGCTTAATGCATACAGGTTTTCTGCTGAAAGGAGTCATATATTCAGTTTTGCTGACTCCATTCCTGCACGCCTTACATGACGAACATTTGAGGAAACCTTTGCTATTGTTTAACCATGAGCCCGTGGTTCTAACTTCTGGGCTGCTAGACACCAAACAATTGTTCATGGACCTGGCTCTTTTGTAGGCGATACTAGGAGAACATGTGACCTGCTTGCCCAAAACTGGGTCACTGGTGATAATTGCCCAATTTCTTTTCACGATACTAAAGATTGTTTGATGTTGACTACTGTACGTGAAAATAAGCCTGGTCTCACTTTGTTCTGCACTGACTATGCTTCTTTTACTGCTAGTACTGTTGGCCAAAAGCTGGAGCCTTCCTTGAGAATTGGCTCTACTCATTGCTTTATCTAAAATCTCAGATTTGTAGCCTCTTCTCAAACATCTAGCCTTGCAGGCTATTTGGGCTTCTCTACAATCAATTTCTATGCTGCATATTCTCCTAATACAGAGCATTTCACCATACGGTATGCTACGTATGAGATGGGCAGGGTGGTGACTAGCGGCATCTAAAACGGCATTTCCAGCTGTAGGCTTAGGAAAAAGTTTTGTCTCCAGTTTGCCCTTACAAATAAAAATCTCAACATCCAAAATGCAAATAGATGTGGCACTGATTTGGCTAGTGAACCCAAGATATAAGTTATTCTCATTCAAATTCTCTATGAACTGTTTCGCCTCACATTCCAAACCATCCCAGATTATTAAGAGGTCATCGATGTATCTCAACCATCTTATGACTTTGGAACCCATAATGGTCGGGTAGTTGAGCATGAGGACCTGTTTCTCCCAGTAACCCATGTGAAAGCAAGCGTAACTGGGAGAGAAACAGCCCCCCATAGCCACTCCCCTGACCTGCTGGAACAGTTGGTTGGCAAACAGGAAAAAATTGTCTTCAAGACGTAGACTAATCATAGATAAAATCATTTTACTATGCTCGTTCAAGCATGAGGGTCTTGTGCTTAGATAGTGTTGCACGGCTTTTAGGCCATCCCTGTGGTAAATGCTCGTATACAAAGAGGTAACATCTAGAGATATCAACAAGTAACTAGGTTGCCATGTAAAGTCAGTAAGTTTCCTTAGTAAATCCCCTGTATCTAAGACAAAGGAGGGTACATTTTTAACGTAATCTTGAAGGAAAAAATCTACATATTTGCTGACATTCTGTAGAATGCTATGCAGGCGGAAATGATGGGATGCCCTGATGGCTTTATACAATTTTTATGTATCTTGGGAATGAAGTATACTACGGGTGTGACTGGATGTTCTTTCTTCATATACTTGAATTCCTCCATTGCTCCAAGCCCATGCTTCTCCATGCAACCAGCTTTGTATATATACCATTCCAAGCCTGCTGAACTTCGTTCAGTTGGTTCTCTTGTAACAGTCTCTGTCATTTAGTTGACCAAGAGCTTCGTCCATATACATTTGTCTTGGCCAGAGTACCACGTTGCCACCTTTATCGGACTGGCGAATAATGATGTTCTCGTTATTTTGTAATTTTTTGATCAATCTATGATAATCAAAGTCACAATAATGATGTTTTTTTGAAATCTTGGTTTGTTTTAAATAAAATGCCCTAAGTTCGAAAGACACCTTATCATGAAAGATATCTAAATTGACCTTTAGCATGAGAGGGCAAAAAGTAGATTTAGGTTTAAAAGCAGTAGGGAGTGTCATAGTCTTTATGATGTTGAGTCAGATTCATTGTGCATTTCTAGTAGCTCCTGCAGTAAATTGGAGTCAGGTACTGTCAGGGGAGGAGAATGTAACATGGGTAAAACAGCAGGTACTTGATTTGCAGTTTTATGCAAGAGGTGGTATTTCCGGAGTTTAAGCTTGCGAACATACTTAAAAAGATCGATTTTTGCACCAGCGTAGTCAAAATTGCTCCTTGCCTAATGACAATATTTTGGTTTCATTCGGTGTTAACGGCATGTCAGTCAGATTCACAACAGTTTGCGCAACCTCTTGCGAGAGACCTACTTAAAATTTCCATTGTCTCCGTGGCTTTTTGGTGAAGATTTTGTTGGTTGCGTCGGCGTTGCTTGTTGCACCACCTCCTTGCGGTGCGTTTGTTGTTGGTACTTTGTTTGTGTTGACACCTCGAGCACCAGAGCGTAGGGTCTGTTTTCGATCTTGTTGGACTACTTCGAGCTTCTGCGCGAAGGTAAATTTTCAAAACCCCAACCTTTGTGATCTCTGTAATTCGTTGTCAGATTCACTATTTAAGTTGGAACTAAAATCTGAGATAGCTGAAGCCTCAGCATTTGCAGCACCAACTGGTTGCTTTGACGTAGTGGTCTTTGCAGGAACTTTCTGGTTGGCTTTAAGGTTAACATATTTTTTTGCAAAAGTAAATATTTGACTGTGTTCATAGTCCAAGCGGTCGCGCTGGAACTTATATGCTTTGCGCTTTTTAATTACTTCCTCCTCCCGTTTTAAGCGTGTTATCATTTCTTCCTGATATTTCACCATTAAGGGGGTACTTGGAAGTTTATCAATCTCGCAATTCAGTCTATCTATCTCCGCTAGTTGTACAACCCGGTCACTCTCCGTGTACTTAGTAAGTATTTCCACTAGGCACTGAGATGACTCTAGGTTGCACTCTGCCCATTCTAGTAGCATGCGGGGGTCCGGATTTTCATACGAAGGGGCCAGTGAAATTCTTAAGCCCCGTGGTATCCTTCCTACCTCGAGGTAACCTGTGAGAGAACAATGCTCCCACCATTTGGCCTGCTCCATTTTGCTTGTCTTTTCCAGTGCTTTAAATAAGTCTTTTAGATTGCAATGCGCGTCTTGCGCTACGCCTGAAGTCACAGTTTGTACATATTCCCCAGCCGGGGAATCGGCAAACATGCCTTTAGTTGCTTCAACTCCACCTTTTAACGTATCTGCGGACATGGTGTATCAATGAGCGTTTGTTACTTACAAAACTGATTCTGTCTTCAATATGTATCTCAGCCGGAATCTTGCACACTCCACACGAGAATTTCTGCGGTGCTCCGAAAGCATGCAGGTACTAACGTTGCAACTCCCGTCTTTAGCCAGCCGACCTCCGACCTGGAACAGCTCAGTCAAACTTCCCTGCAATACACCCAGTGCTTCTGCTCTCCTGGGGCAACCACAGCTTCTCCTATTCTGAGCAAAAAGGGGATTCCGAAAATGGGATTACTACTTCCTGCCGCACGGCCCAGTACGTGGAGGGGTTATCGCCAGTTTCGAGGAAGCATTCTCGAAAAATATTCGTGGCAGAAGGACGTCTTTTTCCAAAGTTTCTTCAAATACGAGGCGAACCCAGGAACTGGTGTGTTATATATTTATTTTTGTGCTCAACACCAAACCGCCATAACGCGTTTCAGCCTGAAGAGGCCTTGATCACATGAAAAACGTTAGAAAGGGCAGAATACTCCTTTTAAAGTGCAACATGCCATATTCTCACAATTACTTCATCATGAACATAAAAGACATACTAACATGATCACTGATGTATGTAGAAATTTGCAAATGCATTGTACTGATTAAATAATTTAGTTATTCAGAAATCCACAGGTTTAGATAAATAATATCACATAGCAGCAATTTAGAATAAATATAAAACATATAAATAAATAAATATGTTAAAATATAAATACTCCATAACATTGCTGATAAAACCTATTATCAAAAAGCCAATGTAGATCACATGACTAAAATACACTGAGATAGGTAAAATACTGTTAAAACCAATAAATAACTAGGGTATACTTTTTTTTGTTTAAATTCTCAGAGTATGCATGTGCATTTTAACTGCAGGCTAGTCAAAATCACCATGTTCACCATCATTTTTAAAGGAACATTGTACATATATATATAAATGTTCCTCATCCGGGGGGGCGGAGCTTACAAGCGTTGATGCCGGACGCGTGAGCGCCGAGCTCCGAGCTGTCACCTACAAAATCCTTCATTATTATCCTCCATCGACGGGAATTTGACCTTCTAAGTAAGCTCAGCTGCCAGGGCCAACTGTAGAGCACACTCGGTGGCGATCTCACGGCGGAACTGCCGCACTCTACGGCGCGACGAGGAGACGAAGTCCCGGCGGCTCCAGGCCCAGAAGCAGCGGTCTTGCCTGAATGCCCGGCCGGCGTGCGTAACCTGACGTGCGGCCGGTGGAGAGACCAGGTCCCGAGGGCCGACGGCCCTCTGTCCCGGGTGCGAAAAACGGTGAGAGGAACGGCTGAAGGACACGTGGGCGGTGAGCTGGGCCTTGTGTTGTGGCCCGGAGCAGTGATTGTTTGGGCGCCACGAGTCTGGGGGTTCGGAGGTGCTTCCCCACCCCATCACACAGCACTACAAGCCGACGTGTAGCGTTGCGGAGCCCTCAGCATTGGTACGCTCGGACACCGGGGGCTCAGAGGGGTGTCGCCACAGGAGTCCCCCGGCGGAGGAGCGGCTAGGGGGGGTCCTGGCTTGTGAACCCGCCGTCTGACCTTGCCCCGGTGGCGGCTCAGACCCCCCCCCCCCCTATGCACGGACAACAAGATTTGGGCCGCTTCTGCTACCCCCTCATCCCTGGAAGGAACAGTGGAGTGCTGCGTTACGTTGTGTGTGCTGCGCAAACTGCCACTACTGCCTTGCGTCTTGTGGCGAGGGGCGCAGCTACAAAGCCAGACACTAAGCGTCGTGGATAGGTACACTTGAACAAACGTGGTGCCCACACGGAGGCGACGGAGCTGGGAGCCTACACACACAGTTGACACTGGAGTCGGGCACGGAAGCCGGCTGTGGAAACGGGTCGGGCTGCCCTTGCAGGAGCTGTATCGTGGGCCCACGCACCACACCCTACGGTGCGGAGTAAGCGGATAAAGTGACGAGGCGCAGGCACAGTGGTGAAGGCGGAAAGGATAGTGTGCGGATAGACAGCAAAGCGCAGTGTACCTGTTACCTATTCTTGGCTCCACGCAACGTACGGATACAAGCATCAAGAAGTGCGGCTTCAGCTGCCTCAGACAATAAACCATGGGCAAAAACGACAGAACACAATCCTAAACTGGCCTTTGACCAACGTAAGTCGAAAGCCACCGAAGAGCAACAGCCGGATCCCCCAGCTAGGAGTGCGGGCCCCGAAAACACGCTATATGCCGACATTAAGGACATGCTTGTATCCATGAAACGGGGGCTGCAGGAAAGTATGGCGTCCATAGGTACGAAGATTGACTCGCTCACCTACCGCATGGATCGCATGGCGGAAAGGGTTGACAAACATGCGGAGAGACTCGATATGTCGGAGAGACGCATCACAGAGGTGGAGGAGGCACAAACTGAATGGGACAAGGATCGTAAGCAGTTCTCCAGACTCCTACAAGTCATTCAGGAGAAGTCGGAGGATTTGGAGGCCCGCTCGAGACGCTCGAACATTCGCATTACAGGAATTTCGGAGACGACGCAAACCGGGAGGATGGAACTGTTTGTTGAGAAGCTGCTCATTACGCTGCTGGGGTACGATGTCTTCTCGCCGATGTTTGTAGTCAAAAGGGCCCACCGTACGTTGGCTCAGCGACCACCCACTGGGGCTGCTCCTAGGCCGATCATAGCAAAACTGCTGAATTACAGAGACCGCGACGAGGCGCTGAGGGTAGCCAGAGAGAAAGGGAAGCTGCAGTACGAAGGCATGGATATCTCCTTGTACCCTGACTTCACGGCGAAAGTCCAAGAGGAGCGGAGGCACTTTGCCCCCTACAAAAGACAAATGCGTGAGCTGGGTCTCGACTGAGCAATGCTGTACCCTGCGAAGTTGCGAATAAACAGGAGAGGGCACTCACATTTTTTCACTGACCCTAAGGATCTTCAGAAATCACTGAAGGATTGGGCCAAGGAGCAGAGGGCCAGCCCTAGCAGAGCATCCGACGATCCAGCGGACAGCAGCAGGCTGGATGAACAGGAATGACGCCCCGGTCAGCAACTATGTGGCGCACTTTGGTAACTACAGGATGCATTGTGGTGCGGTGGCACTGTAGCTCTGCACGGCTGTGACTCCACGCGATTTGCACTTCCGGGTGCGAGGCGGCGAAGGCATTCATAACATCCCTGAGGGCTGGAAGCTGGGTGAGATCGTTCTCTTTTCTTTGTTGTCACTATCTCCCTTTTCTTGAACTCTGAATGCAAAGCTGCGTTGCGAGACTATGTAAGGGACTTTCTGGGGGCAGCAATGTGTGTGCTGCTGAAGTGTGCTGTTCTCTCTTCCCGTTGATGGATATGACACGTGTGGGTGGCGCCTGGGGCAGCGACTGTACGTTACTCGAATGAGGTCCTCTTCTGTGTTTCCCCTAGCGTCCTCTGCCCCAGTGCGCATAGCTCAAGTTGACCCCAGGTGGTCTACGTCTTGGAAACCCCAGGATGGTTCCATGATTTTTAGTTCTGAGGGTGGGATTGGACCCTGTCAGGCCAGGTTGGGGGAGGTCTGCAGTGGGTGGGGGGAGGCACAGGTTTCGGGAGGTTATGGTTGCAAATGGGGGGTTCTTGTGGGTACGCCATGCAGGTTGTTGACTGAAAGCTATATTGAAGGAACTGTTGCTCTCATTGAACATTCATGGACAATGTTTAACGGCAAAGGGGACATGTTGTTTGCTGATACACTGTTTTTTCTTCAGAAATGGCAGACGTAGGTAGAATGACTTCAGATGCTGGGCCCGATTCACTGAAGGCAATAACATGGAATGTGAGGGGGTTGAATGATCACCGCCAGCTTAGGAAGGTGTTAAACTACCTCCATAGACGCCATGTTGATCTTGCACTCATCCAGGAGACACATCTCCCTCCCCAGAGCAAGATGCTTGATACTACAGGCGTTAGGGGTAACGGTCTCGCAGCGGGATTCACCACACACTCCAGGGGAGTCCTCATATGGGTAAATCTGTGCTTGCAATTGCGGCTGTCCCTAATAGTCGCGGACCCTGAGGGACGTTTTTTGATTGCACGGTGCTTAGGCAAGGGTCTGGACCTGGTAGTGGTTAATGTTTATGGACCTAACTACGACTACCCAGAGTTCTACGCAAGTTTAGCAACGTGTTGCAGGCCCTATGAGACCTCCAGGATGTTATGGGGGGGACTTTAACTTTGTCTACGACCCTGATAAGGATAGATCGCGGGGCCGACTCGTCGCCCGGCAGCGGCGGCCCTCCTTATGCAGGCGGAAATGCTGAAACTAGACCTGGTTGATGTTTGGCGCAATAGGCACCCCACACGGGGAGGGTTCACACACTACTCAGCATACCATGATATACATACGCGCATAGATCACTTCCTTGCCTCACAAACGATAATTGCAGGTGTAAGTAAATGCGAGGTGCTGCCTCGTACACTTTCAGACCATTCTCCCCTACTGTTGACATTGGCGGTCCCGATGAAAAGAATTCCCCCGTTCACTTTGAGGTTCCCTCCCTACTCACTTCTTGATGAGGAGTTCAGGGGTGGCCTTGCGGAGGACATTGACGCTTTCTTTGATACGAACCTAGGCTCTGTGGATAGCTTCCTGACTCTGTGTGATGCGTTTAAGGCGTATATCAGAGGGATGGCCATGGCCAAACACTCCGGTGTACTCAAAGCCATTAGACAAAGGTTGCGATCACTCGAAACCCAATTGAGAGAACGAGAAGAGAAGCAAAGCGGATGCCATGCTTCGGAAACTGCGGAACAACTTAAAGCACTGCTAATGGAATATCATGAGGAGGCCGACAGAGAGGTTCAGCATATGGGCAAGTACGCCACGGCTAGAGTGTACGGGGAGGGGGACAGACCCGGCTCAGTCCTAGCTCGAATTATGCGACAGGAGAGGAAGCCATTGATAATAGACAAACTGATTTCACCCACTGGGGATTCCCTCGCGGACGAAACTGAGATTATTATAACACTTAAAAATTATTATTCGGAGCTCTATCAGTCCAAATCCTCTCACATGGAAGAGGAGATCGAGGATTAACTTAGTTACATTAGGATGCCATTCCTTCGGACTCGATGAGAGAGTTCCTGGCAGCTCCGGTTCAGGAGGATGAGATAAGGGAAGCTCTAGGGGGGATGAGAGCGGGTAGTGCCCCCGGAATTGATGGTCTTACTGTGGGCTTCTGCAAGACTTTTCTCGATAAAGTCATGCCCCATCTGATCACCCTTTTCGATGAGATCTGTGCAGACGGGTCGATGTCTCCCACCATGAGCGAGGCCCTGCTGATAACGATATTGAAGCCCGGCAAGCCCCCTGCAGTTTGTGGCTCGTATCGGCCACTGTCACTACTGAATGTGGATACCAAACTGTATGCCAAAGTGCTCGCCACTCATTTGGCGCTCCTTGTCCCTGATCTTGTGGCGCCGGAGCAGGCAGGTTTTGTCCCAGAAAGGAATCTGACCTATAACATCAGGACAGTGCTGGGCGCAATGCAGCATGTTCGGCAAGAGAACAAGGCTATAGCCATATTTCTTGATATGGAAAAAGCATTCGATTCAGTAGAGTGGCCATTCATGTTAAGAGTCCTGCGAAAACTAGGGCTGGGTGAACCCTTTCTACAAATGCTGGGAGCACTGTACTATAAGCCAACGGCTAGATTGCGCATAGGAAACTCTGTTACTGACCCTTTCGAAATTAGCAGGGGGACGAGACAGGGATGCCCTCTTTCTCCCTTATTGTATGCCTTAGTGGCTGAACCCCTAGCCTGCGCGTTCAGGGAGTACCATCCCACAGAGGGCATCAATTTTCCGACATATAAGATTGGCATATCCACATACGCGGATGACACTCTGCTATACGTCCGCGAACCGGAGACGAATCTCCAATCAGTGCTCTGAGAGGTTTGCGGTTTGGGGCGCTATCAGGTCTTAAAGTCAATTGGAACAAATCTGTAGCGTTCCCGTTAACCCCAGTCACCACACCTTTTGAGATGGACTACCCCCTCCAGTGGTCCTCGGACCCGGTCCGGTACTTGGGGATACGGTTGCATATGGATCCTGAAACCTTGATTCGGAAAAACTATGGAATTACTTTTCCAGACTGCTGGATGATATAGAGAAATGGTGCAAACTTCCCCTATCCCTGATGGGCAGGATCTCAATTATGAAAATGGTGGTGCTGCCTAGGTTTCTGTTCTTGTTCACCAACATCCCAGTCGTACTCTCTAAGGCCTTTTTCAAACAGTTGACTCAGGCACTCACTCGCTTAGCGTGGGGGGGGAAACACCCCAGAATACAGTGGCAGACCTTGACATTACCTTATGAAATGGGAGGGCTGGGCGCCCCTGACATGGAGAGGTATTACAGAGTGGCGCAGGCGGCTCACCTTCACACCTGGATACACGGATCACCGCAGATCCCGCACGTCATTCTTTAGCGCCTCTTCGCAGACCCGCTGCCGCTGCCGGCCACAGTATTCCTGCCGGTAGACCGAAGTATTGGCAGACTGGACTCCATTAAAACCACGAACCATGCATGGCATGAGCTGGCACGAGCGCAGGGCTGCGACCTTCTGTACTCCCCGCTCCTGAGGGTAGAGTGGGCGGTGTGGATCGCCTTGCTGAGGGAGAAGGGAGTCACAAGAACATTGCAGAGGTTGGGAGTGTCCAAACTTGAGGACCTCTTCGTGGATGGAGTACTGAAGACATGGGAGCAAATGTCCCCACCGCAGGCAGACGTCTCGCTCCTATCACGATTTCAATATCACAGGGTTTGGGGGGCATTGCGGGAACTCCTGGGACCAGACCTGCAGGAACCAACTGAGGTACCGGAACTTACTTACGTGATTAAAACAGTCTCTTCTCGTAAGCTGATGACTAACCTAAACAAATTGGGATCCCGCCACAAACAGCCCTAGCCATCCAAAGCTAGAACAGAGTGGCAGCGCGATCTTCAACTGCAGATAGAGGATGACATGTGGAGGTACTCTTGCCTCAGCACAAAGAGGCTATCATTGAATGGACGACATCGGCTGGTTCATTTCAAATTCCTACAGCGCGTCTACTATACCCCGGAGAGGCTGCACAGATACGGTTTGCGGCAATCCCCGGAATGTGAACGCTGCCACGCGGTGTCAGCTGATTTCCTGCACATGGCCTGGGCCTGTCCGGGCGTCAGTAAATTCTGGGGGGAAGTGTTCGCGGAACTGTGCTTAATTCTAGAGGCGTAGATCGTGGCTGATCCGGCGCTGGCACTGTTGGGTTACTCGAAGCCCCTGCCGGTTGCATTGAGACGGCTGGTAGATATGGCCTTGTTAATAGCCAGAAGAGTTGTGGCCGCTTGCTGGATGAGAGGCCCGTTACCAACAAAGAAAAGATGGGCAAAGGATATGTTGTACTGCTGCACACAGTCTGAGGTATATAGCAAATTGCTCCCTCCCATGAGCCGGCCCCAAAACTTCTGGACATTGTATAAGACATACATCAGCAGAACTGGGGAGGAGGAGGACACAGAGCAGGGTGGGGATGTTTACAAGCGTAGCATACATGAGGAACCCGGGTAGGGGCCTTTATGGGGGTTCGAGGTTAGTGCATAACTGGGGTCCCCAGGGAGGTGCGGTAGGGTCATGGCGAGTGGAGGGACACTGGGATGCAGTCCGCATGCAGGGGATATGTGTGGTGCGTTGCCCATGGGCCACACTGGAGGGCACGGCCTGCCTCGTGAGGACAGCAGGACGTTAGGCGGCCCTCAAGTTCCTCCTTTCTTATTCGAGTAACACGGTGTTCAACCAAGTATTAGCTGTGTTGCAACCTGGGCAAGAGCACTGATGGCGATATGAGGGTGGGGGGGTAGTTGGGGTAGGAGTTAGTTAGCCCTTCTCTTTTCGTTTTCTTGTTACGATGCTGGGTTGTGTCTTGCCTGCTTGCCCCTGGGTTGGTAATGTCACCGTCCTACACACAGCCAGTGGAGTGTCGACAAGAGCTCTGAAAGGTATGCACGGTGATGCTATCTGGCCACTTCTAGATTTGTAATGCTCTATTCTCTCGTTGTACGCCGCCGAGCCTCCGGGATGTCGGCTCTCAGGCTGTGTCAAATATATACTGTGTACGTGATATGTTTTTCTAGACATTGGCTGACACCCCCCTGGGGCTGCAAGTGACTAACTCTGTAATAGAATGTTGACTGTGAATAAAGGTTAAACATATAAAAAATAAAAAAATGTTCCTCATCCTCCGAAAAGCCGGGACACTACGCCACGGTGAGCCTCCGGGTCCAAGGTAGCCTGGTTAATTATGCCACTCACGTGCAACATTGCACACGTGCACTCCTCTCTGAAGTAACACCAAAATCCAGCGATTTGTTCCAAAGAAGTTTTTTTTCAAATGCATAAAAAAAATATATATATATATTTATATATATATATATATATATATATATATATATATATATATATATATATATATATATATATATATATATATATATATATATATATATTTCCTCCAACGAGGCTCCTGCAGCTTGAAAGAGCACACGAACATCCAGGTAAGTGTCAGCACACTTTATTGCCACGATGAGGAATACATTTCACCCGTAATTACATCCCTTTAGCCAACGCGTTTCGAAGCTGTCCGCTTCTTCTTCTTGGGCTTGTGATGCAAAGCAGATTAGCAGTTCTCAGTAGTTTCCCATGATTCATTGCGTTTTGTAACGAGTGAATCCCGTTTATGCTGTAGTAGCTTTCAGGTATTTTGGGACTTGTAGTTCCTGTCTGCTTATGATTATGACCTTTCGTGGGTTCTCAATGCACCAGTCTTTAGAAGGGGTTCGGAGGTTCTGTCTGAAACCTCTACATGAAAGGCACTCCATTGCGCCTCGGATAAAACGGCTTCCTCATTAGTGATTGGCCCTTGCTGCGCTGGTTAAGGCAGGACATTGCCTGCTTTCACAGCCCCCACTTCTTCGGCGTTAGCCTTCCGTAGGTGGTGCTTCTCTCCACGGCCAGGAGCAGCACACTTTATTGCCACGATGAGGAATACATTTCACCCGTAATTACATCCCTTTAGCCAACGCGTTTCGAAGCTGTCCGCTTCTTCTTCTTGGGTCATAATCATAAGCAGACAGGAACTACAAGAAGAAGAAGCGGACAGCTTCGAAACGCGTTGGCTAAAGGGATGAAATTACGGGTGAAATGTATTCCTCATCGTGGCAATAAAGTGTGCTGACACTTACCTGGATGTTCGAGTGCTCTTTCAAGCTGCAGGAGCCTCGTTGGAGGAAATAGGTACACGGCTGCTCCTGGCCGTGGAGAGAAGCACCACCTACGGAAGGCTAACGCCGAAGAAGTGGGGGCTGTGAAAGCAGGCAATGTCCTGCCTTAACCAGCGCAGCAGGGGCCAATCACTAATGAGGAAGCCGTTTTATCCGGGGCGCAATGGAGTGCCTTTCATGTAGAGGTTTCAGACAGAACCTCCGAACCCCTTCTAAAGACTGGTGCATTGAGAACCCACGAAAGGTCATAATCATAAGCAGACAGGAACTACAAGTCCCAAAATACCTGAAAGCTACTACAGCATAAACGGGATTCACTCGTTACAAAACGCAATGAATCATGGGAAACTACTGAGAACTGCTAATCTGCTTTGCATCACAAGCCCAAGAAGAAGAAGCGGACCGCTTCGAAACGCGTTGGCTAAAGGGATGTAATTACGGGTGAAATGTATTCCTCATCGTGGCAATAAAGTGTGCTGACACTTACCTGGATGTTCGTGTGCTCTTTCAAGCTGCAGGAGCCTCGTTGGAGGAAATATATATATATATATACATATTACCTACTGGCGGTCGTTGCCAGTAGGTAGTTATAGTTAGGACCTAGTTTCCATAGGAAATCCGCAACATTCTATTGGGAATAACTTTGGCGCCGGTTATTGAATCTATACGAATTTCTCAAAGAAGATGGCCCGTTACACTCCGCTCCTTCCCCGAAAGTTTAGGGGGGATTCGTGAAGCGGGGACAGAGAAAAAAGGGGGGTCCCAAAACGTGTTTTCCCCATGCAATTTTCCATAGGACATCTAGACAAGGCTACAGCCCGAACCGCTAAACGGAATTACACCAAACTTGGCAAAATGGTAGAGACTGGTAGGCAGTAGAGTCTTTTGTTTAAATGGTGTAAATCGCTCCAGTAGTTACCGTGCGCCCACCGTGCGAGCACAGGTGCGCGCACGCTAGTGTGCGCGAGCAGAATTTTGATTGGCTGTTGGACGTCTGTCAACATTCCAGTCAGTCGAAATCAGGTAGTGCTGGCCGCCATCTTGCCTCCGAGGCAGAAGCTACCTGAAAACAAAAGTGTAGAACCTGTAAAGGGGGCAGGGTAGAGCCTCCCTGACCCCCTAGGCCTTCTCAGGGGGTCCCAGAAGGACCCCCAAGGGTAAAAAACACTTTTGAAAAATCACGGGGTGCGCGCACGGTGCGCGGACCTTGCCAAAATAGAAGAAAAAAAAATACAGTTAAATAACAAGTATGAGTGTTTAGATGTTGGTTGTCTCTAAAAAGAACATCATATTATTGGTTTAGAAAAGTTGAGTTCACACAGGTGTTCTGTGGATAGTGACCATGGTAGAAAGTATTGAGGCAAGTGCACAGCGTATGATAATGATCGAATTTGGTGATCTTAAAAAAGTTTGGGTGCTCCACAGGTAGCGTTTGACGTCCTGATGCGCTTTAGTTGAAGGAAAAAACGTGTTTTCTAATGGGACACTAGAAACATCCCCGTGGGCACACCTTCCACCCCTCAGTGTGAAATGAGGGTTCCTGATATCGTTTATCAAGTTTTTTATAACATGTTTTATTCACATGCTGTCAATTTTTCATTATTCAGTCTTCTTGAATCAATATCTTTTTTTCATTTATTAGTATTCAATCTATTCATTATAGGGCATTATTCTCTCAATCCATCCAATGCATTTCGGGCATTTACACACTGCCCTTCATCAGGGAACAATACTGCAAAAAAAACAGGTAGAGAGTTGATTTGGGATAGGTTGACATTATGTTAGTTTAAGTATTGAAATGTACAATCAATTAAAATGTTAGTTTGGTTTAGTTTTTGCTTGGGAAGAAATTGTATTGGTTATGTACGGGGATATATGTGTAAAATGAGAGGGAATGACGGCCATTTTGTGATTGCAGTGTCTGAGGTACATTTGTGAAAATTTGGCTTCATAACATTTGGTGTGTGATTCACACTGTAGTAAATCTTCAGCAGCATTTTAAAAGGTGAGTCCTTAAATTGTATGGGCAACTATGTTGTACAATTTCAATTAAAAAGAAAAAAAAATTCTAATGTGGAAGTTTCTCACTCTTCCTCTCTTTCTCTCTCTCTCACAGTCTCCCTTTCTCTCCACCACTGTTCTTTTTCCTTCCTCTCTTTTTCAAAAAATCCTTCTGTTTCCCTTACTCCTTTTTCTTTTCTGTTAATATGCTTTTTTTCTCACTCTCCTTTTCTTACCTTCATATCTCTTTCCTCACTTCACTATAAGTGCCATAGAAACTCTTTTACTAGCATTTAGTAATCATTTAAGGAAAATTCTGACAGAATAATTTGCATGGTTGATGTGTTTTTTAAAAAATATGAGAATACATGTAGTCACAAAGTCAGTCTGGCTTTAGGAGATGTAGTGTTAGAAAGTCCTATGCAGTATGTCTGTCAGGCTTCTTAATTCTCAATTAGTCTCCTTGCTGTGTAAAAAGAAATGCTGGTTGTGCTGTATAAATGGGGTGTGCTGTATAAATGCCATAGAAACTCTTTCACTAGCATTTAGCGCTGCCCTAAACCCTGAAATAATGATAATGTGAGTTAGTGTGTTTTAGGGAATATTGTGACAGAATACTTGTTAAAGCTAGTTTTATTTTATGTATTACTAAAAATGATAAATTAAAGTGTTTATTTTTTTTTGCAAATGACAGGAACAAATTTGTTAAAAATATGGATCGCAATGAGGAGTCAGTGGAAATCGTGTTTGAAGTTTCATCTACTTTCTTAGAAGATTTGAATGTTCCGTTTTATGAGAACACTAATGAAGAAGAACTTAGTGGAGGAGATGGAACAAGTGACTTTTTTGATGAGTCTTTGGACTGAATTTCTGGAATGTCTGGAAATGATAGAGTTTGAAGAATCATGTTTGCAGACTTATGAAGAAGAAATTCCTGATGACTTGATGTTAGAAGTGATGTTACATTATGAAAATTCAGAAGAATAAATTTATATTTAGAAAAGGGTCAAAAAATATGTTTTAAAAAAAAAACGTGGAACCGCGCACGGTGAGTGCACGGTGAGTGCACGATGAGTGCTCGGTGCGCGCACCATAGAGCTGCCATTTTGTGTAGTTTCAGAGGAGTGAAAAATGAAAGTTGAGAATGTGAAAAGGGGGCAGGGTAGAGACTTCCTGACCCCCTAGGCCTTCTCAGGGGGTCCCTGAAGGACCCCAAAGGTTAAAAAAAAAAAATTATGAAAAAACCTTCGCGGGGTGCGCGCACGGTGCACGCACCTCCCTGAAAATTAATGAAAAAATAAAGTTTAAAATCAAATTTGAGTGTTTAGATGTTAGTTGGCTCTAAAAAGAGCTGTTATGTTTATTGTGTGTTTCTTTGTACCTACAAGTAAGTACCGATGCAGAGTCTCATGTTACAGAGGAAGATTCTGTTCCCCTCATCTGTGAAATGTACACCATCTCTCCTATAGATGCCTTGCATGTTGTAACACAAGTTGTTGTGGTATATAGAACCCATGCCATAGTCTCTGAGGAAAGCAGAAACAGATGTATTCACATGTTTCCTTGCTTTCTCAATTTGTGGACAAAATTGGTTGGACCATTTCCATTTCTGCCTTTGGGTTATATTTGAATATACAAAGGCAGTTTTCGGAGAAAGTGGCATCAATTGTCCAAAGGTGTCCTTTAATAGCATTTCCAGACCTACCCCAGTCAAAGTGCCTAGGTCATTGCCACCACAGTGCACAATTATGAGGTCAGGGTGTGGCAGATGCAAAAAGGATTTTACCAAGGGCATCAATTGGTGACATCTCAATCCTCTCTGGCCAATCCACATAATGTCCACATTTGGTAAATCAAGGTTGAGAAAGCATCTATTTGCTGCATACCTTTCAGTCCAAGAATATAAAACTGTGTCCTACTATCCACACTCTAGGCATTTTGAAGGCAGATCTGGTTGTACTCAAATGGGCTCTGGAAATGAAATGGCAGTTTGAGAAGCAGGAGTTTAGAAAAAAATGCGGAAGAAATTCAGTGCACTTGAAAAAAAAAGAAATGATTGGTGATTTATGAAACTTGAACATTCAAAGCTAGGGTGTATTCTTCTGTTTTTTTAAAGAAATAATGCTAATGGTTGAGAAGAGGTCATTGAAAGGAACATTGCGCAGGATAAGCTGATATATTGAGAGGTCAAACACCCTTGCTGAGTTTATTTGCAACATTGTATGATGAACTTTTCACCTGTGAGCTTAATTTGGTGTTTTGTGGAGTGTTACCATGGTAACAGGTAGAAAAAGCAGAGGGGGATGTTTGAATATTATGTGGGTTTGATAGTGTTGAAATGTAGAACCAATTAAAATGTTAGTTTAGTTTTGAATTTTTGTGGGAAGAAATTTGATTGGTTAAGGACAGGGATATGTGTGAAGAATGAGAGGCAATCAGTGCCATTTTTGGTTGCAGTGTCTGAGGTGTAGTGTAGTTTCTATTTTCCCAATAGGCTCTGCTCATTGGAATAACATAAACGATAGTTTTGACATAGGACTGAGGTCGACTAAGTCTCTATTAAATATGTTAGACTTAATTTAGGTTTGCCAGCTAGCTCAGAGGTCGCTAGAAACTTTCTCGAATGAACAGGGAGGAGTGAACTTCCCTGATTAGACAAGAAGGGATTCAGCTTCTGACAACCGCATAAACATGACAACTTTGCTCCCCCAAAATAAGGAGTATATCTCCAGAGTCGTGTGAAAACAATAGATAGCTATTTCACTCAGTCAATTGTGCATACTTAGTTTCACCAGAGTGCAAAGAAATAGAGAGACGGGCGTTTTCAATAAAATGTGTTATTTATTGAGCAGTCTTCTTTCTCATGCAAGAGAAATGAATTGCCACAATTGCAATACTTGTTATAAA
Organism: Lissotriton vulgaris; assembly: GCF_964263255.1. Taxonomy (NCBI): domain Eukaryota; kingdom Metazoa; phylum Chordata; class Amphibia; order Caudata; family Salamandridae; genus Lissotriton; species Lissotriton vulgaris. Next base: position 456,893,076 of record NC_141700.1, on the reverse strand, counting down.
GTAAAGTGCGTACAGTAAAAGGAGTATTATGAAATAATACTGTAAAAGCATTGATATGGTTTCTGAGCCATATGATACTTAAAAGGTATAAAAAATATACAGTTACATACAATGATAAAAGTTTGACTAAACATACTCAACTGGTGCTTCTAAATACGCCTATCCCGATGTAGCTAACCTAAGCCTAGTACGTGGGAAGGAGTAAGTGAGCTGCAGTTTAAGTTAAGTTAGTTTTTGCCAAGAATCTGACTCAAGAATTCTCTATGGATCTAATCAGCTCTGTACCTTGGTCTTAGAATGGAGGAGGTCTTGTATCTCGCTCTCAGGACTCGATCTCCCAGTAACCCGCAAGGGTGACTGGAAACACTGGAGCTGGAATTTCTCGTCAGGAGAAAAAGACAGCGTCTTTCTCAGTGCGTCAAAATGGGAGGGACGGCTTCCTTCGGCACTCGCATCAGCTGGGCTTCGGATAAGTAGATAGCCACTCTGCCCCACACCACCGTGTGTTGCTTAAGGCAAACGCTGGTATATTTATACCTGGAAGGTGCCGTGTTTGACGTAAGGTTGGACATAAGACGTCAATAAAAGATGTCACTTAGAAATGGCCGTTCTTTCAGTGTTCGCAGGAGTTCTAGGACAAATCAAAACAAAAGCATGGGTAAATCCCAGGTTGCTGGAGGTTTGGTTTGTTGAAAGAACTCGTTGTACTTTCTAGGAGTCTAAGGAAGTAGCCTTGACGTATTTGGTTTGCATTGGCTATTACTAAATATGGATTTGATTCTTATGCCTTTATAAGGGTATCATTTGCTATAACCACATAAGCGGTACAAAAGGGGGTGGTAATGGACGGAGCATCTGAACCAATCAAACACTCACACCCAGTCAAAAGATCTGGGTTAAATCCATCACCGTTCTTTAGCTCACTCTGCCACCCCAGTTCAGACATGGCTATATGCAAATCAGGCTGACCCTGTGACTCATGGGAACAGTCCAGCCCGAACTGCCAAGCCATGCCTTCCCTGGACTGGAAACAAGCTTCCGAGGACCGGTTTCTGGCATTCCAGCTGTCTTCAGCCCGGCTTGCTTGAATCCAGTGGCAAAGTGAGCAAGGGACTCACGTCTGAGCATACCCTGCCACACTTATGGCGGCCAAAAGCGGTACAAAAGGGGGTGGTAATGGACGGAGCATCTGAACCAATCAAACACTCACACCCAGTCAAAAGATCTGGGTTTAATCCATCACCGTTCTTTAGCCCACTCTGCCACCCCAGTTCAGACATGGCTATATGCAAATCAGTCTGACCCTGTGCCTCATGGGAACAGTCCAGCCCGAACTGCCAAGCCATGCCTTCCCTGGACCGTAAACATGCTTCCGAGGACCAGTTTCTGGCATTCCAGCCGTCTTCAGCCCGGCTTGCTTGAATCCAGTGGCAAAGTGAGCAAGGGACTCACGTTTGAGCATACCCTGCCACACTTATGGTGGCCAAAAGCGGTACAAAAGGGGGTGGTAATGGACGGAGCATCTGAACCAATCAAACATTCACACCCAGTCAAAAGATCTGGGTTAAATCCACATCACTGGAGTCAAGCTATCCAGGCTGAAGAAGGCTGATAGCCAGAAACCGGTCCTTGGATGCTTGATTCCAGTCTAGGAAAGACATGGCTTGGTAGTTCGGGCTGGACTGTTCCCATGAGGCACAGGGTCAAGGCTGATTTGCATATAGCCATTGTCTGACCTAGGGTAGTGTGGAGTGCAAACAAACGATGGATTTAGGCCCAGATCTTTGTACCTGGGTGAATGTAAGACATTGTTCTGCATTCTGTCCATCAACTGTGTTTTTTGCAATAACCACATAAGGGCATAAATCGGGATTATTTAATTAGGGTCCTAGATATGATCACAACATCCACTCCACGTATAATGTCCATCATTACTAAATACTAAGCAATATACAAACATATAGGTATGCATGTGTTTTCCAGCCCACCCCCAAATACATCAAAAGCATTTGAAATGGTATAGATACACAAAAATGAGTATTATACTGTAGGCATTCAAGCAGTGGTATGATTCAGATAAAGCAAATATAAATATCAGCTGAATGAAATGCAAAAATTACATTTATGAAATGGCTCTTAATTCAGAAGAGAAGGTCGAGACCATTTCATCACATATTTATACAAGATTGTAAGTGTGCTAGAGGCTGATTAAAAATATTGTCTCTAGAGTCTCTAGGAATAGAATCTCTGTTCTCTAAGAATAGTTCTACTTTAAGCAGAGTACTTTGTGTCAAAAAAGGTAAATATTTTGGAATTTGAAAAAAAATAATTTTTCTTTCAAGGGAAAAAAATAGTTCCAAGTGATTTCAGCAGTGTTGTTTATAAAAACTGAAGGCCGAATTCAGAGTTCAGGGAACGCTGTGTGCTCGCTATTTTAATTGTTATTCTCCTTGTTAGGAGAGAACATTACCTCGGATAGACCAGCAAAAAACGCGTCTACCACAGTAGGTGAAAGTTGAGCCAACTCCGAAAAAGTTGAAATAGTGCATATTTGAGATGCATTGCCATCATCGGTGTCTAGATCAGCAATATTCACAGAAGATTGTACCTGTGTGCTGCCGCTTTCTTCTCGTACTTCACCGCCACATGATCGTAATGGTGAAGTCTTAACGAATGCCGTCATCAGAATCGGTAGCCGCTGGGGACAACACGTTGCGTGAGTCGTTACCGTACAAAGCAAAGCATCGACATCCATTGGTACTGTTGATGGTAGTGTAAGACAGACGTCCAACACCCATTCTTCTCTGCATAGCAGATATCGAAGCAAAGGTAAGATGCAATTTTGCCAGATCGGTCTGAATGAAAGAAACAAGGTAGTATTCAGATCTCTTAGCCGGGCCAATCCGAGGACCTTAGTGATACGGTCTCGGTATCGTATTGCTAGGATCGTTTCTTCCATCATAGCCTGAGTTTTGTCTGTGACTTGGCTTGCCATATCGGAGCAGAAGGAACAAAAATAAAATTCCTGCTACGAGTCCCAAAATAAGAGGCAGGCCACCGAAAAGAGAGTGCACAAAATTCGGGACAATGCCCAGAACCGTTTCAAAAGGTGTTAACAGTCCTGAAAATATTGTCTTAAATACATGTGCAATGCCACTGGTATCTGACATGTTTAAAATTTGGCTTAAAATTTCTACGAAATGCACGGGGCAGTTTGCTGATAATAGGGTATGTATCTCTGCTGCTGTTCTTGCAGCCTGCAGGTCATGCGTCTCTTTGGACGAGGTTAAAGGCACAGTTGTCTGTAAAAGAATAGACCTCATTCTGCTTAAAGTATCAATTCGGATAGAAGAGATATTCACAGAAGGCCTCAATGCCGCCTCCATGTCTGCATTGCTGTTTGGATACAATACTTGCATACAACAAATGACCCTGGAAGTAAAGCTCACGAGATAGGGTTTTCCTGGCATCATGCCACAACAGCTGTGGTCACTTAATATAACGTAGCTACCGTTGGAAAGATGTCTGAAAAATGGCTCTATCTGTGTAGCCAGGGTACCGTGCAGATGACATGAAAGGTTGTTTGATGAACCTTTGCAAGATCCATGCAAGTTTATACCTTCGCATAGGAGTGTACCGCTCAGTGATGTTTTACAATTAGTACCACTAAGAAATACCTCTTTCTTGCCCCCACTCCAACATCTATGTGTATAAGGTAAATTCCAGGTGGATTTGATGTATCCTTTACCCAACGTTTCATACAGGCCTGCTGGTATATACTTTTGGCAGTCGTTATCCGGATTGTAATGGTGCCATGTATTCTCCATTCAATGACAGGTCTTTCTGACATTGTCAATGGTAATCTCTCAAATTTTTCAATGCTCAGCACCGTATAGTCTGCTCCTTTTTGTGCCAACGAGATTTGTCTATCAGTAAGGTTAAAGATAGAAAATAATGACGTTATGTTGATTAGACGCCATGGCACGTGACCTGAACGGAGGTTTTGTAACGGCCAGCCTAGCTGTACAATAGAACGCAATTGGGACTGACCATGTTGTAACATTATCATATCCTGTTCTATTATATCAATAGCAGATGATACAATGCTGTCCAGTGAATAGATTCTGGAGGACAGAGTCGTTAACCCATTGTCCACTACAGAAAGTGTTTTTTCCAAATTAATACGATCAATTTCTCGTATTTTTTCTGCAGTTTCAATTTGATTTAATTTCCAAGCTTCATTGTAAGCTGCGTATATACCGGCATATATGAAACGTTTTCGACGCTGTTTGCGAGGTCCCAGTACGAAATCTCGCAAGTCAACATCTTCTTTAAGTAAAGTTAAGTGTTGCTTAATTTCGGGAAGTGTGGATCTCTGTAGCCAGTTGAGGCATAGTTTTCCTACACTGTATGTTGTAACTATCCCTCGATGTTGTCTCTGGGAATATCTTGGGTCTGGCCTGTTCTGTTTGAACCCCTGTATTTTGTTCAGGAATCTATCATGACAGTTATTAGTGTCTGTGGGCCAGATCAACCATCAGTTCCAGTCAGGAAGTATTCTGTTTTGTTTTAAAATATAGGCCACGTGTAACCCCTCATCTGTAGTGGTGTTTCTATCAGGCATTGGCTTTGGTATAGACGGGTTGTTTAAATCTTTTATCTTGGCTAAACCAAGACAGGTTGTTTGCTGAATTGTGTCATTCAGGAACATTATTTGTTCTGGGACCATGCAGGCTCTGAACAATGCTTCTAAACCTTGTACCTGCCATTCTTTTGTACCCCAGATGGTTTTTGTCTCAATGTTGTTTTTCCAAAATTCAAAACCAAATGTAGACATTTTTTCATAACATTTTTCAGAATAAATCAGTTTAGTGTTTGTCAACATGTTTTTCACTCCTGTCCTATTTAACATTTTAAAATAGAATGTTTCAGGATCAGTGACATTAAACCCTGAGAAGTATGGGAATTTCTCATAAAATGTTTTTGAGCTGTCTTTTGGCGGGGTTGGACAATGTTCCCATTGATTATAACTGAAAATATTTCTAGGATTTACAGATTTATGCAGATAATGATGTCCAAAGTGGTTGAAACAGTACATTTCCTCATAATTCGACAAACCCTGTAAATAATCATGTGCTGTAAATTTTGCTGACATTTCGAAATCTGACATCATATTATTAATATTTTCAAAGTCCCAATCATCAGAGAAACTACTAGGTGATACAAAGTCACTTAAAGAAATCTTAAATTGGTGTGGATATTTCAAGAGCTCAACCGGGCCATAGATTTCATAGTCAGTTTTGTCCCATGCTATACCACCAGGTATAGGGATGGCTGTGATGTTCACTGATGACAGTTCTCTTTTTTCGATGTGTGATGATCTGCGTGGTTTCAGGACCAAGTTGATGTTCTGACTTGCTGTGTCGAGTGTACTATATTTTCCATCAATAAATCTACCCAAACTTAAAACCAAGATGAGCCATAGAAGGAGGAAAAGTACGCCTAACACAATCCATAATTTAATCCATTGTGAGTTTAGATATGTTTCTCTGAGTTGATGAATGAGTTCTGTGAGTTTTTCTTTGAATGTTTTTGTTGCTGGCTTGTCTCCATGTTCACTTGGATCATCGGATAAGTCATCAAAGTTGATAAAGTAGCCTGATGCAGTTCTGTCATTTGGTGGGATTGCCTCTGGATTTCCATTGATCTTTGCATTTTCTTTTGTTACATTTGTATAGTCCGAGGCTACATCGTTGTAGATCGGAGTTTCTTGGTGAACTGTTGCAATTTGGGTTTCAAGAGGCACAAGTACCATGGCTTTGTTGCATAGTCCTTTTTTCATCACTGCAGGTTTGTCAAATGTGATTAGTCTCTCAGTTTGAACCTCTTGGATTGTAGCAAGATTTGGTCTTCTGCTATTTCTTGGGAGTTCACTGGGCCTACTACTTATTATTGGCCACATGATTGTGGTTTCACCAGGTCGATTGATACAACTCGGTTCTCCTTTTTTCCAGCAAGCGGCAGTAGTACAACTGATCTTGTTCCGCTGACAGCTAAGACAGGTACTGCTTTTCTGTAAGAAGGCCCAATTTCCTTCTTCACCGCAATCTTTTCTCTGACCAGATCCCCAATCTTTGGAATCCAGACAGGTCTTGCTGAGACAGGTGGTTTTTCTTCAGTGGTAGTTGGCTTTAGCTTTTCGTTACTCAGACTTTTTCTTGTTTCATTTAAGTCCTGTAAAACAGCCAAACGATCTTTGATATCAAAGGCTTTTTGTTACACCACTGAAGTCTGACAATCCAAGTCCTGAATGATCATTCTGGTACCAAATAAAAGTTCATACGGACTGATACCTCCAAGAGAATTTCTTGGCATATTATTAAGACTACGTTGGACACTTATCAGATGTTTGACCCACCCATCACCCGAACCTAATACCCTCGCTGTTATAGATTGCTTTATGTCCCGTTTTTTTCTCTCCACTACCGCATTTCCCTCGGGATGGAATGAACTAGAATACCGCAATGTGATGCCCATGCTGGCCATAGCCTCCTTGTAAGCCCTAGAGCTAAACGCAGGACCCCGGTCAGAATGTAGCATGCCAATTGCATATGTACCGATAAAGACTCGCAAATCTTTTATAACAGTTCTGGCATCAGCCGAGTGCTGGGGCCACATCCAAATGAATCTCGTCTTAATATTTATGGGACCGCATTTGTCCGGTCGGACGTCTGCGCATAGATAGCCTGAATAGTGGTGTCTGGGCTGGTGTCTGGTCCGGTTCACAACTGCGATCTCTGTTGCAGTCCTGACAATTCATTGCAAATTTATACATTTCAACGCTCATCCAGTACAATCACCAGTATTGTGATTGTAATTCTATTAGAGATTTCAGGATCTCTTGATGCCTCAGACCCAATCCCATGTGTGCTTCTTGTATCAAGAAGACTCCCCGGTTCGTGTTTCGAATTACTCTATCCCCCACTTCAGGGATTTGAGCAAACGGAATGGAGTTCGCATCAATTATGTATGTATTGCCGAGTGGATAGTTTAGAGGTAACGCCGCATAATTGCCTTCCATTGAGGCTTTTACTGCAAGCAGCGTTTCGCCATCTATTTTTTTTTTCGTACGCTTTTTTGTAGCTAAGGAAGCCGAGTGATCAGCTGCCGCTGTGGCTCTGTCAGCCAAGGAATTCCCTGCAACGTGAACGCCATCACGTTGCAGACTCTGAGTATGTATCACGTGAGTCTTTTGTAGTTCTTTCTGCAAAAGAACTACTTGTTCCCATAGTTTTTTATGCTTTATTGTTGCACCTGTCTCATCTTTGTAACCATTTTTTATCCAGGTCTGCATGGAATTATTGTAAGATCGGACGCAGTAATGCGAATCGCACACTATTAGTGTCGGGAATTCACGATCAGCATTTTCAAGCGCCATCTTTAGAGATCTTATTTCAACTCGCTGAGCTGTACAGTTTCTGAGAGATTCAGTTTTAGTGACCATCGCTCTGAATTAACCTAAGCGCCAGCGACCTTTAACAATCGCGCATGCTGCATTGTAAATCTGTTTTCCCACAACGTAGTGTTGTGCAAATCTGTCCGTGTAGATTACACAGGTGTACTGTTCGAGGGGCAGAATTTCGATCGGCAGAGGACATTTATTTTCATATTGCAGATATTCTAGTTTTTTTTCATTTTCGGATCAAATGCGTGTGTCACATCTTCTGTTGCAAGAGAAGTTCCCCATTTTATCCATTTTGGATCTAGAGCTTTAGCATTAGGATTGCCTGGTATTGTTACTGCTTCAAGGGCTGATACAGCTGTTAAAACAGATATCCTTTTTCCCTGGGCTAGGGCTCTTTCTTTTGCTACAGAAGTTTGAACCGCAGTTAGAATTTTTTCAGTGGAACTGAATTTCATTTCAGCTTGTGTGTACAAATGTGATTTGTAAGCTATTGGTGCTGTTTCTCCCTCATTAGAGGTCAGGTATGTGAATCCGCATCTTCCTGGGATGACTCGGATTACAAGGTTGCGTTCATTTGCGCGTGTTTGCAGTTTTATTTTAGTTAACATATCTGTCTGTAATGATCTTAAAATTTCTGTGTGTTTTTTAGTCCAATTAATTGGTTTCAAATCGGGTTTTACTAGTTTGTAGAGAGGTTTAACCCTCTCTGCATAATTTAAGATGTATGTTCTTCAGAAATTCAGGAAACCTAGTATTGATTGTAAGTTTTTCAGCGTTTTTGGAGCTTGGAGTACTGCACACTTCTCTAAGAAGTTGTCTGCCAGGCTTTTGCCTTCACTTGATAATTCATATCCTGAAAATAGTACAGTTAGATGGGCAATTCGAGATTTTTTTAAGTTAAATTTGTACCCTTCAGCTGCGAACCCAAGTATTATGGTGTTCACTCTTTTCAAGTGAGTCTCCAGGTCATCGTCTGTAAGATAGATGTCATCGACATAGGATAATGCCTCATCATCATACATTTGTAGTAACTCTGTTACCCTGGCTGAAAATAATCCTGGGCAGTTCTCGAATCCCTATGGAAGACGACAAAATTGTTTTTGGGTCCCCATGCTGGAGAAAGCAGTCAAATATCTGCTTTCAGGTGCTATGTTTTGACAGAAGAAACCATTTGAAATATCTAATGTCGTTTTATATTTTTTGCGCACAATGTTATTCATCAGTGCTGCACTGTGTGAATTTTGTACTGCAAAAGTTTTACAGCAGTTGTTTAGATGTCTGTAGTCCAAAACTAGACAATATGAATCTTCTGGCTTGGAGACAGGAAACAAAGGATTGTTAATTTGTGAGGTGCATGTTTCAATCACCCCCTGATATTCTTTTACTTGTTTTTTAGCCTCTTGCTTAACAGGATACTGCCTCTGTGCAGTAGGTTGATTTTTTAACTGGATTTTATGGTGAGGAGAATCCTCATCCCTTCCTACATGATTTTTATATATTGCAGGGGCTTGGGCCACTGCCCAATTTCTAGCAAGTGTGTATTTTTTATGAATTGGAATGTGATTTGAAAAGGCAGGCATAATCATTTCTTCGCCATGTGGGCACTCCCTGACAAACTCTGGTGGCCAGTCCTTTTCTGCTAGGATATCATAGCCTTTAGATAGATTCTCCCAAAATAGACCTTTTATTTTCCTAGTTTTATCTCCCTCTATACGTAATGTTATTTCATATAGTTTATGGGGCACGCTCACTCGGGTGTCTGCAGTTTCCACTTGAATGTATTCATTTGTGTCCACTGTCTCCAGAAGATTCATCAGGATCTTGGGAGCTATGCTCACTTCTGCTGCGCTGTCTAGCATTGTCTGGGCCCACTCTCCGTTTTTCAGTTGTGTCCTCAAGATTCTCGGCATGTTTTATTTTAATACTGGCTACCTTCTTTCTTGGAAATTGTAATTTTTTACTTTGATGAGCAGGTTCTTTGTCTTTGGACTTGCTCTTCTTTATGTTCTGACCGTCCTCTTCTTTCCGATTTCTTTGAGGAAGTCTGAAAAGATCGAGAGGAACGTGTATCAATATCTTGATATCTGTCAGGTTTTCTCAAATTGTTCCTATTTCTAAGGTTGTATCTTTTTTCAGAGTGTTCCCTTTGGGGAGATTTGCCCCCCCTTTCTGGAGATTTATCTCTTCGTTGGGGAGACCTTCCTCTGGTCTGAAACTGTTTTTCTCTGGGAGTGGTTTGTTTGTTACCCTCCCACTTCTTCATTTGAGAATTGAGATTATTTTTAATAAAAGTTTTTTCAGGATTTTCAATTAGTTGATTTAGTCGGTAGGTTGTAACATCAATTGTTAATTGAACTAAATCCCTATATGCTCTTGTTAATTCTTTTATTTTAACTAAGACTTCTTCGCTTGACATTTCTTTAATGTCGGGATGTGGTGTGTAGCTGGCTAGAACCGGCCATGTGGCTCCTGGTCTACATAGTGGACCGAGCCTGGTAATGTGATTTTGATGTTTTAGGGCGCCATTAAACAAGAGCAGGTGCTCATGGTATGTTAGTTGAATTTCAACTTCCTCGAAAGGAGAGTATTCCTCTAGAGATTCCGCTATTTTGTAGTAGTGGAACTCCTGTGTTACAGCATGTGCTGCTGGAAAATGTATCCAGGAAGAGAATACCTCTGTCTGCCCAAATTCAAGTGCCTCTACCACAAATATGACTGTACCACCTCTTGATGTTACTCCATTTTCTATAAGTTTTATAGTTATGGTTTTTCCTATACTGACCGGGATGATTATTGCATCATGGTCGTCTTCATTAAACCCTGTAAGGTCTGCACCCGGTTGATTCGCATTTACTGCGGCTACACCGGTTCCGTTGTTGTCGCCGTGATTTGACATTGTTTAATGAAATTTTCTTGCAGAGCAAGTTTTTGAGGAAACCAAGATTAGGTGCACAATATTTTGAAACACTGTATCCTTCAATGTTGACTATACCGTAAATTAATACATAGGATTCTCATCCTACTAAGTTTTGGCGGATATTAACCTTTCACCCACTCCAGACGTCTATTGGAGTTTTTCGGGGAAAAAGGGTCTGTGTGAAAAAGCACGACTGAGTTACTCTAGTATCTTGCGTTAGATTATCGCCTTACCAAACGTTGGGCGCCATGTAGTGTAGTTCCTATTTTCCCAAAAGGCTCTGCGCATTGGAATAACATAAATGATAGTAGGACTGAGGTCGACTAGGTCTCTATTGAATATGTTAGACTTAATTTAGGTTTGCCAGCTAGCTCAGAGGTCGCTAGAAACTTTCTCGAATGAACAGGGAGGAGTGAACTTCCCTGATTAGACAAGAAGGGATTCAGCTTCTGACAACCGCATAAACATGACAACTTTGCTCCCCCAGAATAAGGAGTATATCTCCAGAGTGGTGTGAAAACAATAGATAACTATTTCACTCAGTCAATCGTGCATACTTAGTTTCACCAGAGTGCAGAGAAATAGAGAGACGGGCGTTTTCAATAAAAGGTGTTATTTATTGAGCAGTCTTCTTTCTCATGCAAGAGAAATGAATTGCCACAATTGCAATACTTGTTATAAAGTAAAGTGCGTACAGTAAACGGAGTATTATGAAATAATACTGTAAAAGCATTGATATGGTTTCTGAGCTGTATGATACTTATAAGGTATAAAATATATAGTTACATACAATGATAAAAGTTTGACTAAACGTACTCAACTGGTGCTTCTAAATACGCCTACCCCGATGTACCTAACCTAAGCCTAGTACGTGGGAAGGAGTAAGTGAGCTGCAGTTTAAGTTAAGTTAGTTTTTGCCAAGAATCTGACTCAAGAATTCCCTAAGGATCTAATCAGCTCCGTACCTTGGTCTTAGAATGGAGGAGGTCTTGTATCTCGCTCTCAGGATTCGATCTCCCAGTAACCCGCAAGGGTGACTGGAAACACTGGAGCTGGATTTTCTCGGCAGGAGAAAAAGACAGCGTCTTTCTCAGTGCGTCAAAATGGGAGGGACGGCTTCCTTCGGCACTCGCATCAGCTGGGCTTCGGATAAGTAGATAGCCGCTCTGCTCCACACCACTGTGTGTTGCTTAAGGCAAACGCTGGTATATTTATACCTGGAAGGTGCCGTGTTTGACGTAAGGTTGGACATAAGACGTCAATTAAAGATGTCACTAAGAACTGGCCGTTCTTTCCGTGCTCGCAGGAGTTCTAGGACAAATCAAAACAAAAGCATGGGGAATTCCCAGGTAGCTGGAGGTTTGGTTTGTTGAAAGAACTCGTTGTACTTTCTAGGAGTCTAAGGAAGTAGCCTTGCCGTATTTGGTTTGCATTGGTTATTACTAAATATGGATTTGATTCTTATGCCTTTATAAGGGTATGATATGCTATAACCACATAAGGGCATAAATCGGGATTATTTAATTAGGGTCCTAGATATGATCGCAACAGAGGTACATTTCAGAGATTCTGCTTAAGAAAATCTGATGTGTCATTGCCACTGTTGTAAATCTTCCAAAGCATTTCTAAAGGTGAGTTTTTAATTTGAAAGGGGATATATGTTGAGCAGTTTAAGTTAATAATAAAAATGTCTTCTAATGTGGAAATTACTAACTTTCCCTCTTTCTCTGTCTTTTCTCTCTCTTTGTCTTCCTTTCTCAAAAACAGTGTTCTTTTCTTTCCTCTCTTTTTCAATAAATCTTTTTGATTCACTTAGTCCTTTTACCTTTCTCTTAATATGCTTCTTTTTCTCTCATTCTCCTTTCCTTACTCACATAACTGTTTTCTCAGTGCAATTATTCCTTTACTTTACTCCTCTTTTGTAACTGTGTTTACTCCATCTTTCTCTCTCCTTTACCTTTTTTGTGTTTATGCAACACTACTAGGAAGAGTCCCCCTTTCACTGTGTATTGTGTCTCATGTTTGTATGTAATGCTGGCAAAAAATGAATGGTGCATATTGGAAATGTATTTTGGAAATGAGTCAGGTTTCTGCATTGTAATGTTGTTGTACTACTTTATTCGATATTTACATATCATAAAAGTACAAACAATACAAACATAAAAACACATATTAAAACTCTACTATTCAATGCATTTCATACCATGATCTAAAAGGATAAAAATCAAAATATTTACATTTAAAACAAAGGGTTCATAGTACATTAGCAGACATCGGTATATACAACAGTTTTACAGCTCATCCTTTCTCTTGTCTTAAGCCAACAATCTGGCACGGATGAACCACGCACTGGCTAAATATTTAGCGACCCCGCATACAACTAGCATAGATGCAACATCTGACAGGAGCATACGCAAGGCGATTCTGGTCCCTCTCACACCCAGTTCTCTGCATACCAGTTTTAACCATTTTGTTCTAGGTCTTTTATAAGTCCTACAAGTGAATAGAAAGTGTGGAAGTGATTCGCTTGTACAAGGGCATCCTGGGCAGCTGGGAGAATGGGGATGTGCCCCCCTTCCTTTCCATCCCTCAGTAAAGGTTTTCAGGGGTAGGATCCCGTATCTCATTTTCAGGAAGAGAGACCTGTCCCTAGGGTTTTGAATAAAATCTAGGAAGGGCTCAAGTTTTTTACTGGGTTTGGATTCCATGAAGGCAGTTGTTAGTGCCGCCCACTTAGCATGTTTTAATTCCTCCTCCTGGACCCATTCCCAATATATATATTTTTTTATTTTTTTTTAAATATTTTTAAAACCTTTATTTGAAAAAGTGCACACAGCTATTCAGCCTAACATCCCGGAGGCAAGGAAGCATCGTGAAGCAGGAGTGCAATAGTGCAAGAGCATTTGACACAGTATCATGAAGGTTGTTTTTATATTTTATGATAAAAGGAACAATAGGATAAAGAAAGAGGAAGACGCCAAAGGCGTCGAAGAGTGGCAATGGAGCAGGGAAAGCCTTAGAAGCGCCGGAGCGGGGCAGGGAACAGCTTACACTGTAGCACAAATACAGAAGAGTAGAGCAGGATAGAAGGGGGGGAGGAAGAAACAGGATTCAGCAGTATATCATAAAACAGTTGGTGTCACAGGTTATGGCGACAAATGTTCCTCCAAAGAAACAGGTTCAGGGGGCAAGCAAATCTCTCCCCTGTAAGCATTCCAGGCCCCCCACACTTTCGACCACTTTCTGGGCTTACCCCTGGCAACATAGACTGTCTTTTCCCTAAACATACACCAATCCATGTTGGCTTTCCATTGTATCACCAGGGGAGCCGTCACTGCCCCCCATTTCTGCGCAATATCGCGTTTAGCCACCATGTTGCCAAGGGTCACCCACTGCGTCTGAGCCACATTGTGATCGGACGGCTCCCAGATGTTAAGGAGGCATCTCCTAGCCTCCGCAGCCGCCACTACCCCAGTCACCTCGTCCATAATCCGATGCACCCGTCTCCAGTAGTAAGCTATGACGGGGCACTCCCAGAGAATGTGCAGAAAAGTAGCAGAAGCGCCACAACCACGGCGACAGAGCCCATCGGTCGAGTAGCCCATATGTACAAGCCGGGGGCCAGTCACGTACACTCTGTGTAAGATCTTAAACTGCACCAGCCGAAGACGAGAGGAAATGGCGACCTCCTTAGGGGAGGACACAGCACTCTGCCAGTCCTCATCGTCGATCTCCAGGTCATCACGCACCCATTGCTCCCGCACACCGAGGAGGAGGTCAGTGCGAACATTAATCAGTTTCTTATACGACAGTGAGATGGCACTGTCAGGCATATGGCCGTCCAACACTCTGTCCTCCAGCGGGGAGCTCTCTGGGATCGCCCCCTCTGCCGGCTTAGCAGAAAGCAGCGCGTGTCGCAGCTGGGCGTACCGGAAGAACTCCGTGCCGCCCAGCTGGTGCTCAGCCTGTAGCTGGGAGAAGGTCTTAATCTCGCCCTTAGAGACCATATCGTCCACCCTGGAAATTCCTATGAGGTCCCATTTATCAAAGCCCTTGGTGTGCCATAACCTGCCCAGAATGTTGGAGTCGAACAAAGGGGTTAATCTAGTCAGCCTGCCCTGCCAGCCCTGCGCCTTGGTGATCGTACGCCAGATGTGGATCGCAGTTCTCGTTGGACCCGACATCCGCCCGTCCAGAGACCTCGAATACAGTGCCCTGTAGTAGTTGCCGCCACCCAAAAGCCACCTGTCCATGGCGTATCCGGGGTTGTTTCCCGGGCCGTAGAAACCATGATTGATAGCTGCCAACTGGGAGGCCCAGTAATATCTGCGCACATCCGGCAGTGCAATACCCCCGTCGTACCACGGAAGCGTGAGCTTCGTGATGGCGACGCGGGGGCGACCATCCCAGAGCAAGGCACGTTGAAGGCTCTCAATCTCCCGAAAATAGCGAGCGGGAACCGGATCCTGCGTGTTCTGCAGGGCGTATAAAAACCTGGGCAAAGACATCATCTTAAATAATGCCGCGCGACCAAGTAAAGAGAGTGGGAGCTTGCGCCAACCCTCCACATCACGCCGGAGGAGCTGAAGAGGGGGAAGCAAGTTGTGGTCGTATCTCACCCTCGCATTACCGGAGATGTAAATCCCCAAATACTTAAAGCCCTGGCTGGCCACCTGAATGTTGCAGCCTCTAGGGAGGCGTGGTGTGTCCCCCTTCAGTACGTATAGGGAGGACTTGGCCCAGTTGATAACGAGGCCAGAGTACCTGCCAAAAAGCCGAAGTACATCGCACGCCACTATGAGTGACTTGCAAGGGGAAGTGAGGTAGAGCAGAATGTCATCAGCATAGAGAGATATTCTATCCTCGAAACCAGGAGCCCAGCTTATGCCATGCAGATCCGGATGTGTGTGCATCGTGGCCGCGAGCGGCTCAAGAGCGAGCGCAAACAGGAGAGGTGACAAGGGGCAACCCTGTCTAGTGCCTCTATGCAGGGCAAAAGATGCCGAGATGCGGCCGTTGACGGCAACGTTAGCCAGCGGTTCAGCATAAAGGAGTTTTACCCAGGCAATGAACAC
The DNA here is from genome assembly GCF_964263255.1 of Lissotriton vulgaris. NCBI lineage: Eukaryota > Metazoa > Chordata > Amphibia > Caudata > Salamandridae > Lissotriton > Lissotriton vulgaris. The sequence continues at coordinate 456,877,619 of NC_141700.1, read as the reverse complement.
CGGGCCAAAACTGAGCTTCGACAACACCGCCCAGAGGTAGCTCCATTCGAGAGAATCAAAAGCCATTGTGGCGTCCAAGGAAGCAAGGACCGTCGGCTTCTCCAGGGTGTGAGCCCTGGACATGGCGCCGTGGAGTCTACGCAGGTTAAGGGCAGTGTTGCGATGAGGAATAAAGCCCGACTGGTCCGAGTGCACTAAGTCGCCAATAACCCCAATCAATCGATTGGCGAGTAGTTTGGCGAGAATCTTAGGCTCGGCATTGAGGAGAGAGATGGGCCGACAAGAGCGACACAAGTCTCTCGGCTTCCCATCCTTATGGATGACCACAACGGTGGCCAACCTCTGGTCCAGGGGAAGTAGGCCGGCGTCCCGCGCTCCCAGAAACATGTTACGCAGGTGCGGGGAAACCACATCCGGCCTGACCTTATAAGGCTCAACCGGGATGCCATTGGGGCCCGACGCCTTGCCCGATCGCAATGAGCGAATTGCAAGGGCAATCTCATCAACTGAGATGTCCCTGTCCAAGTCGTCGCGTTCCTCGTCCGAAAGACAGGGAAGCTCAACTGTCGAGAGAAGCTCTGTCGAATCGGTCTCAGACCGGTCCGAAACAGATGTGTAGACACCTCGAAAGTAGTCGGCAAAGGACTCGGCAATGGCGCTGGGATCGGAGACGACAACTCCGTCGTCCCCCAAAATCTCGGGAACGACACGACTAGCCATCTTCCTCCTATCCAGCCAGGCTAGCAACTTCCCAGCCTTATCGCCAACGTCGTAGATCCGACCCTGCTGTTCCTTAGCTATAGAAAGGGCAGCATTCGTGGCGAGGTCACGGTATTCCGACTGTTTGAGGGAGAGGTCGTGCAGGAGAATGGGATCGGGGTCTGTCTCCAGTTGGGAGTCTAACTCCATGATTTCCTCCTCGATGTGCACCAAATCGGCATCCCTGGCTCTACGGGCCTCTGCTATAAGAGCAAAAGCTGCACCCCTCAGGACAGTCTTAAACGCCGCCCATAGAGTCGCGTCCGAGCGAACCGAACCCTCATTCTCAAAAAAGTAGAGGTCGATGGCCTTGGCCAGAAGATTGCGAGTCTTGGGGTTGCGGAAATACCATGGGTTAACGGCCACCGGCCGATCCGACAAAACAATGTCAAAGTCGAAAGAGACCCACATCGGGGAATGGTCGGAAATGCCCGCGCCAAAAATCGGGCTTCAGAGACAGCAGGCGCATATGTAGCCAATGTGAGAACATAGTCTATCCGAGATAGACTGCCATGGGCGCCGGAATGAAAGGAAAAATGACGGAGTGTGGGATGTAACAGCCGCCAGCTATCCACCAATCCCATAGTCTCAAGGAAAGAGGGCAACCACAGTTGGGAGCCCCGGAGATCTCTAGGCGGATGGCGGTCCAAGGAGCCAGAGCAAACCGAATTGAAATCACCCCCCATTTTCAACAAACCAGCAGGCAAATTTAAAATGGCGCCACCGAGGTCTTGGAAAGTGCTAGATTGCAGGCCCGGGGGAACGTAAACTGAAAGTAATGTCAAGGCACGCCCTTCCCACCGTCCCGTGACTGCGGCGTAGCGCCCCCTCTCATCTATCAGAGTGTCCCGCCCCCCGAGAGCCCGAAGAGAACCCCGAGTGGGCAACCATTTTGTATCCCTTACGGTTAAGCGCCTTACACATATTTCCAACCAGATGCGTCTCCTGAAGGAGAACAACATCGGGCATGTGGCGTTTAATTAATTGAATCACGACCCCCCTCTTGATGCGGTCACCCAACCCGTTAACATTCCAACTGAGTACTCGTAGTTTCTTACCCCCCATCATCGTGTCGCCAGCCCCACCCAACCCCAGCAAACCTCAACAGCCATCGAAACTGAACAGTGTATACAACCCATTGCCTAAGAGATAGAAAGAGAGAAAGATAAACAAACAAACGAACTTTCCCAACACCACCCCCCACCCTGCACCCCTGCAGCAGACTAAAGAGCCCCCCCAACCAGCAGTGTGCCTGTCGCCCCATGAACTAGTCTACAAAAAGTCCCCAAAGGAGTAAGGAATCTCCACGAATCCCTCCCGCCACCCTCCTTGTAAACGACAGGAGAATCATCAACATCAAAGTAACATTGGTATTGTCAGTCACAGACAGCAGGGACACCAACCGCCATGATCCGCACAGTAGAAACAAGTCCTAGAGGTCGGAGCCACCAGTTGCGCCTCCGGAGTGCTCGTCCTGTTCTTCCCGGCGTCGTGGCAAAGTGTCCAGCCAGTCGCTTGCATTTTCCGGCACATCAAAGAACAGGGCACGGCTCTCATGCTCAATCCGGAGTTCGGCAGGGAAAAGCATCGAGTATTTAAAGCCCATTTCTCTCAGGCGCCGTTTCACACCTGCGAAACTCTGGCGCAGCCTCTGCACGACCCTAGTAAAATCCAGATAGAAGTGCACCTCAGAGTTCTGGTATTTGAGCGGTCCATGCCGTCTGGACGCCTGAAGGATAACATCCCGGTCTCTAAAGTAGAAGAGCCGGGCTATGATGGGTCTAGGCGCCACACTCGACTTCGGTGGGCCGCCCGGGACCCGATGGGCCCGCTCCACCGAGAAAAAGTTGCTCAAGCCTGAAGGTGCGAGATGCGCCTCAACCAGGTCCTCCACAAAAAGGTCCACTGCCGCCTCCTCCGCTCCCTCCGGTACACCAATAATACGGACATTCCGCCGCCTGGAACGTCCTTCAAAGTCCTCCAGTCTTCTGGAAAATTGGTCGTTGGCCAGTCTCAGGGTCCGGACCTCCGTCTGAAGGTCCGAGACATCAGTGGTTAGGCTGGAGGTCTTGAGATTAAGAGACTTCACTCGGTCGTTAGTTTTCCCCAAGTCAGCCCTGATAAGAGTAAGGTCCACAGCCAGAGTATCCACCTTGTGAGTCAGGACCTCATGTTTCTTTTGCATTTCTGAGCGAATGCCCGCGATGGCCCCCATAACGTCGCCCACGGTAGGCTCAGAGCCTTCAGGCGAGCCCGCACGATGAAGGTCCTTAGAGGAGGCCACCACAGTGGGTGAGGTCCGTTGTTGAGCATATCGATCGATTTTGTTTTGCTGCGTTTGGGTCGTCCTACGAACACCTCTGTTCGACGTCCTGTCGGAGTCCCCTCTGCCAGCCATGTTGGGTCCCAGGAGAACAAAGGGCTACTCCGCCCGGACAAGAGACACACGACCAGGGCAGAGACAGCGTTAGTAGTCACACCAGGCCAGTGGTAGGCAACTCCGCAGACTCAAGCACTCCATCAGCAGGGACCACAAAAAAGCGTTTCACATTCCAATCGTGCGGAGCGTCGGTGAGGGCAGCGACCACCCAGGAGACAATGGCGCATCCCTGGCACGGAGTTCAACTCGACGTAGTTTCGTCTAGGAACCACCAATTTGGAAGCGGAAAGCTGCTCCCGTGTCTGCGACCATCCACCAAGTAGAATCCACTAATGTGGATCAGGATTTCCAACAGGATATTTGCGGAGGGTCGGAGGGTCCGCGGAGCTCCGAGCTTACGCGGCCATCTTGGTTGCCCGCGAAGCTCCTCCCCCCCCCAATATATTTTTTTGATGATATCCTTGTTGGGAGGGGACTGGGTGATCCAGAATTCTCCCAAACCTAGCTTCAAAACCAGCTGCTTAAGTTTGGTCAACCACGGTATCTTGTTCGCACTGTTCAGTGTGATCAGCTCGTCCAAGACCAACGCATAATTTGCCAATTCTAGCGTCCTTCGCAGGCGCGCCCAGAATAGCAAAGGGCGAAGGCGCAGCACATCAGAGATGGAATGTTTACCCATATCTAAATATAGAGGTTTTAGGGGGGTGGAGAGGGGGAGAGCAACCAGGTCCCTCACAAACTTGTTCTCTGCCCTTACCAGGTCAGTGGTGTTCTCACCTCCCCACAGCACTGAACCATAGACAGCAGAGGCAACAGCCTTGCCCTCGTATGCTACCAGCGATGGGGCTACAGGACTGCTAGTAGATAGGCTCTGGTTTCTTAGGATCGCTCCTGAGGCTCTTTTGAGGTTTAGGAGCATCTTGGCCACATGAGCATCCCATTTCATTTGGTTGTTGATCCTAACGCCCAGGTAGTCAAACTCCTCCACCACCTCAAGTGGGTGCCCATTTAATGTTATATGCACTTTCCTTGCCTTTTTTTGAGCTGACAACACCATCAGTTTTGTTTTAGATGTGTTGACGGTGAGCCCCCTCTCATCGCAAAACAGGGTAAATCTATCCAGTAGCTTCTGCAATCCAGAGGGGGTTTTGGACAGGAGGAGGGTGTCATCTGCAAAAAGTAGGGTTGGTGTTTTCTCCCCCGCCAGGACTGGGGCATCCGCACGGTCCTCCCTCAAATGGTCCACCACCCCATTAATAAAGAGGGAGAACAGTGTCAGAGCATCACACAGCCCTGGAGGACCCCCCTCTGCACAGGCACCCTCCCTGTTAATTGCCCTTGGTCCCCCCATCTGATCCTGGCATAATTTCCCTGGTGCATCCTTACAATCAGCTCCAAAAGGTAAGTGGGGAACCCCATGTCAACAAGCACCTTCCACAGCTTTTCTCGTGGAACTAGGTCAAATGCTGTTTTTAGGTCAATGAAAGCCAGGTATAGGCTGCCCTTGGCAACAGACACCGTCTGCCAATATACAGCACAAAACCTAAAGACCTGGTCAAGTGTTCCCATGTTTTGTCTAAAACCGGCTTGAAAATGGGAGAGTATTCTACCTTCCTCAGCCCAGGTTCCTATTCTTGTGACAATGACCCTGCCAACTACTTTCTGAAATACATCGATTAGACTTATTGGTCTATAGTTGGCAGGGTCCTCCTTGTTGCTCTTCTTGAATATTGTCACTACCTCCGCGCCCTTCCACGACTCCGGGATAGGATGTCCCTGGAGTAACAAATTCATTAGGAGGGCGATGAAGTCCGACCATAATTCGGGTGCATACAGGAGCAGGTCGCCGGGTAATCCATCCGGGCCAGCTGCTTTGCCCGGGGAGATGTTTAAGATGGCCTCTTGTACTTCCCTAGCGAGAAAGGGTTCAGATATGCCAGGGGACTCTAGTGTAAGGATATTTATTGGCGCAGTGCCTTGCCCTAAGGGTACTGCCTCACAATACAATTTTGTGAAATGCAAGTACTATTGGTCTTCAGTGATATGAATTGACATAGGTCCTGCACCTCCTTTCTCATAACTATTTATTAGATTCCAAAATATAGTGGAATCTTTCAAGCAGGCCACTTTTTTAAGTTCTTGCCAGTAGTCTTCCTCCCACTCCTTTTTAGCCAGTTTAATGGTTCTCTGGCAGTCTTTTCGGGCTTCTCTCACAGCTAGTGGGCCTTTCTTCCTAATTGCAAATGCAATCGCCTTCCTCTTAGCCCTGCAAACTGGAGTGTACCACGGGATTCCCTTCTTACCGGAATTTCTCTTGGGGAGCCCTTTCTTCGCACCCATCATAAAGAAGGCCCCGATCTTCTCTATTAAATTGTTATAGGGGTCAGCTTGTTTACAACCTGGAACAATTGTCTTCAGAGGCCGCTAGATCACTTGTTTCTGCTTGTACTAACTCCTTGATGCTAGAGAGTGTATCTTCATTACACCGGACTTTATTCCATTTTAGCTTTCGAGTACAGTGCGTGACGGTTATTTCTTTAGACAGCATTGGTGGGCCAGTCCTTGATACCACTTTGTTTAGCCCTTTAATTTTCATACAAAGCGGATTGTGGTCACTATCCTGCATTTCCAAAACCTCCATATCAATTAGGTTCCCCCAGGAACTAATGTCGAGCATGATATAATCGATGCGCGACGGGCAAGATGGTCTGTTATAAGTCATCGCCCCATTGGGGTCTGAGGGTGTCCTCCCATTTAGAGCACGTAATTTGTGTTCTAGCGTGAAGGCATTCAGTTGAATGGCTCTAGCAGACCATTTCTTAATGGGGGCCAGGTTTAGTGGAGGGGTGGAATGCCTTATATCCTCCTCGCTGGCTCCCGCCAGATCATATTCAGCTAGGGGTTCATATGTACAGTTCATATCTCCACCTATAATGACAGTGGCCAGGGGGTGAATGCTTGCTAAAGCTGTCTCCAGAACTTCTATCGTTGGGGAGATGTAACCACCTGGGGTACCCCTGGCATATACACAGAACAGTTCTACTGGTATTGCTACATGTGGGTCTTTAAGGGAGAGATGGAGTATATCGTCTGACGGTAGCCTATGTACCCTTACGGCCCAATTTAGGGCCACACTGATCCATATGTGGAGGCCGCCAGAAGGTCGGCCTCTCCCTACCATCGTTGCTGGTATAAAGTAGGTATTATAGCCATTTTTGTGAAGAGGGATCATGCTCCATGTTTCTTGGAACAAGCAAATCTCAGTTTTTTAGTGAGGCCCGCTATGTTCCAAGAGATGATATTACTTGTACTTGTGTTCTCATCAGTACTTTTGATGGGAGCTTGGGGCTCTAGGTTTTCCCCCAGTAAACTTAACTCAATTAACTCTGTGTCCCTACACTTTCTACCCATGCCCGGAGCAGCTTCATTTAGGACCTCGTCCCCTGCTACAAGGCCATTCACATTGATCTTATATTCCTGCTCAATAGCTCCTAGTTGGTTGCTAAATGGTATGTTGTGAGATTGCATACTATACCCTAGTCAGTCGTTGATGTTAAGGTTTGAGACATCTCTAATGCTGGCTTTGGACCATAAAGGAGACTGCCTAATTTGTATGTTTGAATGTGCAGGGGGTGAGGATCTATATTCAAGGGTTACTAAGCTTTCTGCTAATGCCATGATATCCAATTGTATTTCTAAGCAATCAGTTGTTGAACTAAACAGGGACAGTCTTGAAACTTTAATCATGTCCTCCCTAACTACTGATCTGCACCCTCTTACATGGCGCAGCCAGTGAATGGCTTTATTGCATACAGAATCTCTACTCTCATGGACATTAGGTTTTAACCTCGGTACCCCTGTCATATAAATAATGGTGTTCCTGGGTTTATGTAATGACATGCTCTGGCCGTTGATGGCTTTAGAAACTCTCGTAGCTAGATCATGTCGCCTCCTTGGATCTCCTTCATTTTTTCTCATCACCAGGTGGTCCATGGCTCCGTTTGGCAAGCCATGCTGCCTTGCAGCCTCTAGATAGGTGGTAGGTTTATTCATATGGCGTCCCGAGGCTGACCAAATGTTCTCATTTAGAGGGGCTTGTTTTGCCGCAGCACCTTCTGATGGCTTAGGGCCCATTGAAGGGGCTACTTGCTTGATAGTAAATTTTGTCGGGTTAAGCCTCCCCCTGATGACTGGGGGATTTGGGTGCCCCACAGCCCTGTTATTTTGCGGCAGCCAACGGATGTTGTTATTTCTGGATCAACGTTTTTTAGAGTTACCTCTGGAGATAGTGGCTGGCTGGTTCTTTCATCGTCCTTACCCCCCTGTTTGGTTAACTCCAACAACATCTTCTTAATTAGAGCTAGTTCTGCTCCCATGGACCCCAATTTCTTTAGGATGCATCCTTTAAAGTTCTGGCAACTCAGGCAGTCGATAGTGCCCCCCAAAGTTTGTTTCCATGGGCTAGTGGTTTGCTGTATCACTTCGCTCAACTCTCTAGATTCCCCTTCAAGTACAGCAAAACTATTGGTCCATACAACCCCCTCTTCTCCCACCAACCTCTCCCCACCCAGATCGAGTCCCCGGATGGATTCCGGCGGGCTCTCCCCTGTTCGTAGATTATCACGGCCCTGAGGTGTTTGGTGTCATCTTACCCTTTGCCTGCGCCATTTCACCCTCTGCCTACACCACCTCTCTCTCTGCCTGTGTCATCTCACCCACTGCTTGCGCTATCTCTCCCTCTGTCTGTGCCATGTCCCCTGTGCCTGCACCATCTCTCCCCTTTGTCTGCACCATCTCCTCTCTGCCTGCACCATCCCTTGCTCCGCCTGTGCCATGTCTTCCTTTGGCTGCGGCATATCACATTCTGCCTGTGCCATGTCTCTCTCTGCCTGCGGCATCTTACCCTCTGCATGCATCATCTCTCCCTCCGCCTGTGCTATGTCACATCTCTGTCTGAACCATCTCTTCCTCTGCCTGTGCCATGTCCCTTGTGCCTGCGCCATCTCTCCCTTTGCCTGCGCCATCTCCCCTCCACCTGCATCATCTCTCCCCTGTGCTTGCACCCTTTTTGTCTTTATACAACACTACTAGGAAGAGTCCCCCTTTGAATGTGTATTGTGTCTCATGTTTGTATGTAATGCTGGCAAAAAACGAATGGTGCATATTGGAAATGTATTTTGGAAATGAGTCAGGTTTCTGCATTGTAATGTGGTGCTGATTTATATGGGCTGTGCTTTGTGTTTTAAATGATTTATTGTGCTATATGTTTTTTGGTAAAAATGTATGGCTTTAACATTTTTGACTAGGATCACACTGAGTGTGTAAATTAAAGAATAATATTTGCATCTTTTTCTATAATGTCATCTGTGTCTCCTCACAGTTTGCATCTCTTTGCTTATAGGGTACTCTTTTTTTTAGACGGTTTCTCATGGTTTCATTAACTGCTGGTATACAGACAGTGCTGTTCATTGCAAATGGAATGTATTTTCTGTCTGCACTATCCCTCTGCCTCTGTCTGCACCATCTCCCTTCTGCTTGTACTATCTCTCCCTCTGCGTGTGCCATCTCTGCCTCCGCCTGCGCCATGTCACCCTTTGTCTGAGCTATGTGTCCTTTTGGCTGCGCCATCTCACCCTCTGCCTGCGCCATCTAACCCTCTGCTTGTGCTATTTTTCCCTCTGCCTGCAACATCTCTCCCTACGCCTGCGTCATCTCTCTCTCTGTGTGCACCATCTCACCCTCTGCCTGCATCATCTCTCTCTGCCTGTGTCATCATACCCTCTGCCAGCGCCATTTCACCCTCTGCCTACGACATCTCTGTCTGTGCCTGTGCCATCTCACCCTCTGCTTGCGTCATCTCTTCCTCTGCCTGTGCCATGTCCCCTGTGCCTGTGCCATCTCTCCCTTTGCCTGCGCCATCTCCCCTCCACCTGCATCATCTCTCCCCTGTGCTTGCACCCTTTTTGTCTTTATACAACACTACTAGGAAGAGTCTCCCTTTGAATGTGTATTGTGTCTCATGTTTGTATGTAATGCTTGCAAAAAACGAATGGTGCATATTGGAAATGTATTTTGGAAATGAGTCAGGTTTCTGCATTGTAATGTGGTGCTGATTTATATGGGCTGTGCTCTGTGTTTTAAATGATTTATTGTGCTATATGTTTTTTGGTAAAAATGTATGGCGTTAACATTTTTGACTAGGATCACACTGAGTGTGTAAATTTAAGAATAATATTTGCATCTTTTTCTATAATGTCATCTGTGTCTCCTCACAGTTTGCATCTCTTTGCTTATAGGGTACTCTTTTTTTTATACTGTTTCTCATGGTTTCATTAAATGCTGGTATACAGACAGTGCTGTTCATTGCGAATGGAATGTATTTTCTGTCTGCACTATCCCTCTGCCTCTGTCTGCACCATCTCCCTTCTGCTTGTACTATCTCTCCCTCTGCGTGTGCCATCTCTGCCTCCGCCTGCGCCATGTCACCCTTTGTCTGCGCTATGTGTCCCTTTGGCTGCGCCATCTCACCCTCTGCCTGCGCCATCTAACCCTCTGCTTGTGCTATTTTTCCCTCTGCCTGCAACATCTCTCCCTACGCCTGCGTCATCTCTCTCTCTCTGTGCACCATCTCACCCTCTGCCTGCATCATCTCTCTTTGCCTGTGTCATCTTACCCTCTGCCTGTGCCATTTCACCCTCTGCTTATGCCATCTCTCTCTTCCTGTGTCATCTCACCCTCTGCTTGCGCTATCTCTCCCTCTGTCTGTGCCATGTTCCTTGTGCAGGCACCATCTCTCCCCTTTGTCTGCACCATCTTCCCTCTGCCTGCACCATCTCTTCCTCCGCCTACACCATCTCTCCCTTTCCCTGCGCCATGTCTCTCTCCGCCTGTGCTATGTCACCCTTTGTCTGCGCAATGTCTCCCTCTGCCTGCGCCATCTCACCCTGTGCCTGCGCCATCTCTCCCTTTGCGTGCGCCATCTCTCCCTCTGCCTGCGCCATGTCACCCTCTGCCTGCGCTATCTGTCCCTTTGTCTGCACCATTTCACCTTCTGTCTGCGCCATCTCACCTTCTGCTTGCGCCATTTTTCCCTCTGCCTGCGACATCTCACCCTCTGCCTGTGTCATCTCTCTCTCTGTCTGCGCCATCTCATCCTCTGCATGCACCATCTCTCTCTCTGCCTGTGTCATCATACCCTCTGCCAGCGCCATTTCACCCTCTGCCTACGACATCTCTGTCTGTGCCATCTCACCCTCTGCTTGCGTCATCTCTTCCTCTTCCGCTGCCTGTGCCATGTCCCCTGTGCCTGCGCCATCTCTCCCTTTGCCTGCGCCATCTCCCCTCCACCTGCATCATCTCTCCCCTGTGCTTGCACCCTTTTTGTCTTTATACATCACTACTAGGAAGAGTCCCCCTTCGACTGTGTATTGTGTCTCATGTTTGTATATAGAGCGCGCTACATACCCGTAGGGTCTCAAGGCGCTGGGGGGGGGGGGGGGGGGGGGTGCCGCTACTGCTCGAACAGCCAGGTCTTCAGCTTCTTCCTGAAGGAGAGGTGGTCTTGGGTCAGGCGCAGGTCGGGAGGGAGGGAGTTCCAGGTCTTGGCGGCCAGGTAGGAGAAGGACCTTCCTCCTGTAGTCGCTCTTCGGATGCGGGGGACGGCGGCGAGGGCGTGGTTGGTTGATCGGAGGTGGCGTTTGGGAGCGTAGAAGTTGATCCGGTTGTTAAGGTAGCTCGGGCCTTGGTCGTGTAGGGCTTTGTGTGCGTGGGTGAGGAGGCGGAAGGTGATTCTTTTGTTGACGGGGAGCCAGTGAAGGTCTCTCAGATGTCCGGTGATGTGGCTGGTTCGTGGGATGTCGAGGATGAGTCTGGCTGAGGAAATGAGTCAGGTTTCTGCATTGTAATGTAGTGCTGATTTATATGGGCTGTGCTCTGTGTTTTAAACGATTTACTGTGCTATATGTTTTTTGGTAAAATGTATGGCTTTAACATTTTTGACTAGGATCCCACTGAGTGTTTGTGTAAATTAAAGAATTATATTTGCACCTTTTTCTATAATGTCATCTGTGTCTCCTCACAGTTTGCATCTCTATACTTATAGGGTACTCTTTTTTTATATTATTTCTCTTGGTTTCATTAAATGCTGGTATACAGATAGTGCTGTTAATTGGAAATGGAATGTGTTTTATGTCTGCACTATTCCTCTGTCTGCACCATCTCCCCTCTGCTTGTACCATCTCTTCCTCTGCGTGTGCCATCTCTGCCTCTGCCTGTGCCATGTCACCCTTTGCCTGCGCTTTGTGTCCCTTTGTCTGGGCCATCTCACCCTCTGCCTGCGCCATCTCACCTTCTGCTTGCGCCATTTTTCACTCTGCCTGCGACATCTTTTCTTACCCCTGTGTCTTCTCTCTCTCTGTGTGCGCCATCTCACCCTCTGCCTGCACCATCTCACCTTCTGCCTGTGCCATCTCACCTTTTGCTTGCCCCATTTTTCCCTCTGCCTGCGACATCTCACCTTCTGCCTGTGCCATCTCTCTCTCTGTCTGCGCCATCTCACCCTCCACGTGCACCATCTCTCTCTCTGCCTGTGTCATCTTACCCTCTGCCAGCGCCATTTTACCCTCTGCTTATGCCATCTCTCTCTTTGCCTGTGCCATCTCACCCTCTGCTTGCGCTATCTCTCCCTCTGTCTGTGCATTGTCCTCTGTACATGCACCATCTCTCCCCTTTGTCTGCACCATCTCCTCTCTGCCTGCACAATCTCTCCCTCCACCTGCACCATCTCTCCCTTTGCCTGCGCCATGTCTCTCTCCACATGTGCCATGTCACCCTCTATCTGGGCTATATCTCCCTCTGCCTGCGCCATCTCACCCTGTGCCTGCGCCATCTCTCCCTTTGCTTGTGCCATCTCTCCCTCTGCCTGCACCATCTTACCCTCTGCCAGTGCCATTTCAACCTCTGCTTACGCCATCTCTCTCTGTGCCTGTGCCATCTCACCCTCTGCCTGCTTCATCTCTCTCTCTCTCTGCGCCATCTCACCCTCTGCCTGCACCATCACTCTCTCTGCCTGTGTCATTTTACCCTCTGCCTGAGCTATCTGTCCCTTTGTATGCACCATCTCACCTTCTGCCTGCGCCATTTCACCTTCTGCTTGCGCCATCTCTCTCTCTGTCTGCGCCATCTCACCCTCTGCCTGCGCCATCTCTTTCTTCGCCTGTGTCATCTCTCCTGTGCCTGTACCATCTCTCCCCTCTTGCTGCACCATCTCCCCTCTGCCTGTACCATCTCTCCCTCCCCCTGAGTCATCTCTCTGTCTGCATGCGCCATCTTACCCTTTGCCTGCACCATCTCTCTCTGTGCCTGTGTCATCTTACCTTCTGCCTGCGCCATTTCACCCTCTGTGTATGCCATCCCTGTCTCTGTCTGTGGTATCTAACCCTCTGCTTGCGACATCTGTCCCTCTGTCTGTGCCATGTCCCCTCTGCCTGTACCACTGCATGATTTCCTACTCTGGTCAGACACAGTTGCTGAGTTTTAAACTTACTTATGAAGTAAACCAGTGTTTATATCATTTAGTGATTCGAATTGCTATGTAGTATGTTAGTAGTGGTCTATAACATGTTATTTTTTCTTCACAACAGATTATAATTATCTACAGAGAGAAAAAGCAATATGCCTTCCAAGGATATAAAAAGAAGAAAATATAAACAGGCTTTATTGTCCAAGAAAACACAATTAGAAGATTTATCCAAAAATCAATGTTCAGAGAAAAAGAAGAATGCTTATGGTAAGCCAACTAAACATTTTATTAGGAAATTAACCCAACGTTAAAAAAATGTGGAGAATGTGCAAAAGAAAAAAAATCTTTCGTAACTACAAAGAAAAAGCTGAGCCCCCCAAAAAATCTTGGAAATGTAGATGGAGATGATATTGTCGACAGTAATAGACGCAAAAATCAGTTCATTGACATTCGTAGACGAATGTTTTATAACAGAGTTGTTGTAAATTTATTAAAAAATGTAAATATTTGCAAAAGGATAACAGTTGTTTACAAGAAAAAGAAAAGTATAGAGAGGACAGTTGAACAGGCTTTTGAAGTGAATTTTTTTTTATACGTTTTAGTAATCAATAGAATTCGTACACTGGACAAGGCAATCAATGTTTTGAAAGCAAAAAGTAATTTGAAAAGAGTAATTAATAGGACTAATTTTTGTGATGTTTTTTCTGGAGAATGGAAGCATAGTTCAAGTTGTGAGCCATTTTTTATTGAAGAGAGTTACTTTCAAGATAATGATTTGTTGCATGCAGTTGACATCAGTGGTCGAGCATATGAGGTGAAGGACGGTTGTCCAATTGAAAAAGAGAAAATTGTGTCTAGAAATGCAGAAGAGGTGTTAGCTGATGAAGTTTTAGGGAGATGTCCTAAGGCTCCGGTGTACACTTGGAATTGTAGTAGTATTTGTAGTGTGCGACAGGATTCAATTGATTTGTTTCGCAATTTCTTATGTAAATATACTAAGAAAATTCTCAAACAAAAGATGAAGATGTTGCAAGAATTAGATCCTTGCAGACTGAGAGAAAAAACAGGTTTTCAGTGGCATTCACTGGCTTGTCTTTCTAGAAAAGTATGTCAGAGTGTTTTTCAACATTTTAGGATGTTAGCAGTGCATCATACTGAAGTGAGGAAATTAGTGAGAAGGTTGTATTATGCCAAAAGTCCAGCACTTAAGCTAAAACAGTTAAACAGTGCTCTTTTGCATGGATCTGTATTAGATGTAAAGAACATTTGTGAAGAAATTGAGTTTAGTTATTTTGGTGAAAAAGAGGACAGTGCAGAAACGGATACAGTAATTGAAGGCAATGTGAATGAAAATATACAGAATTTTAGTACAGAAATTTTTGACCAAGAAATTACAAAGTTTAAGGTCATTTCAAGTGAAAAGCCAAATTTTTGTTGTGTGTGTTGTCGACAAACTCATTATAAAAATCAGACTAGGTTAGTTGATTTATATGTAAAAAGTGAAAAGGAAAATAATAATGAGTGGAAGGATTTTGCAACTTATTTGTTGGTAGAGAATTGTTTTGATTTGGGTTCTGATCAACGTATTTGTAAATATTGTTATAATAAATTAAATGATAACAAAATGCCTGCTAGAGCTGTACATAATAATCTTGAGTTGGTAAAGATTCCTTCTGAATTGATGGATTTAAATACCTATGAGTGTATTCTGATTCAATCTGTGCATCCATTTCAGGCTATTGTTCGCATGGAGCCTAAGACAGGGAAATTGCCTCCTTCAGATTTACAGAGAGGATTAAAGGGAAGAAATGTTTATTTGCCTCTAGATTTTAAGAAAAATATTGACACAATTGGTGTAGAGAAAGTGGAAGAGGAACCTCTAGTTATTCTAGTTAATGGCGTTCATACAAAGAGTAAGAACATCTGGCAAGAATTAGTGGATGTTAGGAAAGTCAAAAAGGCAACGTTGTATTTGGTAAAAAATAATCAGTACTACAAAAATGTATATGTAGGAGAAGAGGAAACAACTGTAGAAGAGGACAGTGATTTGTCAGCTGGGCAAATTGAAAAAGTGGATGTGTCCAGAAGTGAACACATTTATGAACATTATTGTGTTCATCCTCTGCATTCCAAAGAAGTAATGGGGAATGCAATTGAGTTATTCCAAATGAAAGAAGCAAAAGGAAGTCCTATAAGTGTATGGGAAGAAAGCTTGGAAGCTCATTGTTTTCCTCAGTTATTTCCAACAGGTGTAGGTGGAAGATATGATGACCGACCTGTGCAAATTCCTGCATCTGAATAACCGACATCAAGATTATATGCGGAAGATCCAAGGTTTCGCCAATGCATTCCATATTTGTTTCATCTTCTTTTTGAGAGTGACTTGTCTGGACTTTCCTATGCAGTGAACCATATACTAAAAAGTGGAGTACATCTGCAGAATATTTCGGCAAGTGACTTTATGGACAAAGTCCAACAGAAAGACACTGTTTTGGATTCTCAGCTAATTAATCTCATGGCTTGTCAGCGTGGTACTAACGAGTATTGGTTCCGTCGTCAAGGGGAATTGAAATGTAAGATAAGAAACTTAGGAACTCCTACATGGTTCCTTACTCTTAGCTGTGCTGAGTATGCTTGGGAAGCCTTACCTGCATTTCTTCGAGAGGCAAATGGAAACATAGAAAATATAGAATTCAAGACACCTGGTGAGCTGTGCCCTTTGGATCCAGTAAATGTATGCAGGTATTTCAATCATAGATTTGAAGCTATGATGTATTTTATCACAAACAAAAAAAATCCTCCTCTTGGATAGGTTTTGGATTTCTTTTGGATAAAGGAGTATCAAGCAAGAGGTGCTCCTCACATACATATGCTGCTATGGATAAAAGATGCTCCCAAATTTGGAACAGATTCGGATGACACAGTGATGAGTTTTATTGAACAGTATTCTACATGTGCTGTTCCGAAAAGTACAGAAGAAAACAATTTAAGACATCAAGTCTTACGGTTTCAAAGCCATCGTTGTAGAAAATACTGTCGTCGAAAGTTCAAATCTAAGGACAAGTTCTACACAAAATGTCGTTTTGGATTTCCACAACCAGTATTATCAAAAGGAAGAGTAAACAATTTCATGTCATCTTTGCGACATACTGTTACAAGAAAATCACCAAAAAATACCTACAACTTAAGAAGAAATGAAGAGTCCAAATACATAAATGACTATAACCCAGTCATTTTGTCCATGTGGAATGCTAACATGGATATTCAATATGTTGCAGACAACTCCATTGCTGTGGCTTGATATGTAATGTCTTACATTACTAAATCTGAGAAGACAGAACTGAAGGAAATATGGGAGGAAATTTCTCATGAAAAGAGCCTAAGTTAGAAATTGTTCAGCTACAGTTTGAAGATGTTGTCTCATTGAGAAATTGGAGCATATTAATGTTCAGATAATTTATCATCTGCAAGTCTATATGCCAAATCTAGGACAATTATCTGGGTGAGTCTAGGTCTTGCTGCAACACGAAACCGAGTTTTGAAATCTGTACAAGAAATTGAGTATTTAGCAGCGAAAAAACCAAACAGTACAGATATTTTGAAGAAAAATATGTTGGATAGATACTATCCAAATAGAAGTAATCATCTGGAGAACATTTGTCTATATGAAGTGCAGCAAAGCTATACTTTTAAGAAAAATAGTACAGAAGATACCAATAAAGGAGTATGGCCCACATGCATCAAGCGTTTTTGCATTCGCAAATGGCTCGAATCGCAAAAATCGGCCTTTTGTGAATGCAAAAACCTTTTTTGGGATGCATCATTTCTTTTTCATTTATCGCAATTTAAGAAATCGCATTTTTTTGCGATTTCTCAAATTGCGATAGCATTTAAGAAATCGCGAATTTTGCGATTTCTAAAATGCTATGCATGATTTTAATTATTTGCGAATTCGCAATTAGGTAGGGGAAAATTACAATGAAGTTAACCTTCATGGTAATTTGCGAAAAAGTTTCAAAAATGCAAAAAAATGCATTTTTGAAACTTACATGTTACACACACACATGCCCTTGGGACATGTGTGTGAGTAAAATGTACTTACGTGACATTCCAGGGGTGCAGGGGGGTCCTTTGGACCCCCCTGCACCCTTGAAATTGCATTCTCATTTTGTGATTCCTTAAATGCGAATTCGCAAAATGAGAATGCCTTCCCATTGATTCCCATGGGCCTCTAGGCCCATAGGAATCAATGTAAAGCGATTCCTTATTTGCGATTCGCAATTAAGGGATCGCAAATAAGAACAATTAAGAAATCGCAAAAACTATTGAGAATTGTTAATGTATAGGAATTTGCGATTCCTAAATTGCGATTCCTTAATTTTGGCAATTTAGGAATCGCAAATTCCTACAATGATGCATGTGGGCCTATATGCTGTGATTGGATCTGAAGGATGTCTGGTGAAACAAAGAAAAGGACATTTGATTAATCATCGAAAACTGAGTTGCGAAACTCCTGACAAAAGGGAATTTTACTATTTAGCTCTTTTGCAACTGTTTAAGCCCTGGCGTACAGAAGAGGAACTACTTGGAGTTTTTCTCGGTTATGAAGATTCATTCAACGCAACTATTATTGAATGTCCTATTTTTGCTACTTATCTGAAAATGTTAAATGACGAAATACAGCAAGATGCTACAATTGCAGCAGAGATTGCAAGAGACAGTTCTCAAGATGGTCAGAGTTCTGCTTCGTTGAGTCAGGATCCACTAGGCGGACCAATATCCAAAATGAAGCAGCCACTGCCATGGAGAAGGTGGAAAGAGCAATGGAACAAGCTCAGGAGGATGTAATTAACTTAGAAGAATAGGAAAAACAACTAAATGTTGAACAAAAACAAATATATGACGAAGTGATTGAGCAGATTGAGCACGGTGTATGTCATGAGAAAAAAGAGTGCTCATGTACGTCATTTAAACCTGTCCGACTGTATGTGAGTGGAGAAGCTGGAACTGGAAAAAGTTTCCTAATTAAAGGAATTGCAACTTATCTACAGAAAAGGACTGAGTCATCACTCTCTTGTGTTGTTACTGCTCCAACTGGGTTGGCAGCACATAACATTAAAGGGATTACTTTACATCATTTATTGATGCTGCCAGTAGAGCATTGAATATGTAGGTGAGCAACCCAATATACCCTTGCGGGCTCGGGCAAGGTTAATTAAGAGAGAGTTGGCCAGCAAGGTGAGGTAAGCTTTTACCGGACTCGCCTGAAGCCTTCTCTGATGCGGTCACTTTGGAAAACTTGAAAAATTTACAAGTGTTTTGGAAATCGACTCAATCTGGATTCCCTGATGGCAATCACAGACAGCATTCTTATGTAGATCAAGAGTGATATTTTGGCATATAAAAATCATTGTTTTGCCTCGAATCAACGCCACGATTTAAAGTGTTGCGGTCGTCTCAAATCTTAAATAGACGTACATCCAAGAAATCTAAAGGGTCATCAATTCCATATAAAACCTTTCTGTCCTGATGATGGTCTTGTGAAAACCTTCGATAAGACCGAAACGTCGACTACTTTAGTCCATCTCTGCATATTTTGAGTGTTCACCTTCCTTTGATTTTCTTCTGATTTTTGGGTTGAAATCATTGTTTATATGTTGGATCAGTTTGGACTTAATGTTTAGATATGTTAAAGGAAGATACTACCAGTACCTTGAATATCTAAATAATATCCATGTATGTACCCTGCCTGATTTGAATAATAACTTTCAAATAACACAAAATCCTGGTCTTTCCGTTCTTTTATTCAATGTACATATAGTGTTAGTGTGGTAACACTTTTTCGTTCTGATTCTATTTGACTTCTTTCTTCAGAAATTAATAAAACTAAGACAGCCTCTGATCGACTTCAGACCCGGGTACCCTGGTGCCAGTAGAGCATGACAATAAATTAGAATACCACAAGCTATCTGTAGAAGCTTGTTGTGAATTTTCTAGAGTCCTGAAAAAAATGAAACTTCTCATTATTGATGAGGTAAGCATGGTATCAAATATATGATTGCTTTTGTGCATTTAAGAATGCAACAAATTCTTAAAACAGAGTATGATGTGTTTTTTGGAGGCAAACACATCATTGTTTTTGGAGATCTACTACAGCTAACTCCTGTGAAAGGACAACCAGTGTTTAACATGCTTACACATAAAGATACCAGGAAGTGCCTAGGAAGTATTGGAAATGTTAATATATGGTTATATTTCAAATATACAGAACTTCTTCAAAATATGCGACAGGCAGAGGATGAGGATTATAGAAGAATTCTTCAAGATATAAGAATTGGAAAATTAAGTGAACATGGGAAAGAAGCTTTACAGGCACAATTACTTTCTAATTTGTTTCCAAAGGAAAAAATTCTCCCAGAAAATATTAATAAAAAAATTGCAGAAAATAAATCAGTGATATGTTTGATGCCAACTCTGCAAGAATGTTCATTCTTCAACAACAAAATGTTAAAGTTAGAAAATCAAGAAATTGTAAAACTGGAAGCTATTGATAGAATAGAGTATGAAGGAGCTACTATTATTTTGTCAGAAAAGTTGAATTCAAAATTGGATTCTTTAGAGAAGACAATATCTAAAACTGCTGGTTTTGAAAAGAGTCTACATGCATGTTTAAATTGTCGTATAATTTTACGACGGAATTTATAGGTGGTATAGATATTGAAAATCTTTTTGGACTTTCTTATAAATGAGAACATGACTGTGACAATTGTTCCTTTTCAAGTAGTACTACAATAGACACTGAAAGATTTCTATATTTGACGTTACCAGACTGCAAATCAGTGTCTTTTAATAATCTAGTTAGAGGAGCAAATCAAAACATGGTCTGTACCCAATGTAACTCAGAAATACTATCCACATTCTTTTTACGAAGATATGGACAGTATGTCATTTTGATGCTGCAACGATGCAGACCTGATGGAACAAAATTGATAACTTTAACTAAAAATTTTGTGGCTTCTCAATTATCAATTTCAGGAAGAACTTTTGTAACTGCAGCAATTATTTTCCATGATGGTCCTTCTACAACATCAGGACATTACACAGCTTATTTAAAATGTCAAAAAGGCTGGACTAATTGTAATGATACTCAATTGACTTTTAAACAACGTTTGCCTTTTGACCTACGAAATTCTTACCTAGTGTTTTTACAACCCAAATTTTAGGGAAAATAATTGGCCTAGGAAGATTAGTGCTGTTAATAAAAGTAAGTCTGCTGTTAGGAATTACTTTGTGAGTGAGGGTGATCAAGATAAAAAACTTGTATTTGTCATAGAGGTAGTGTAAGTGTATCACAGTGAGTGAAATTAGCATTACAGGAAATGTTGATCATGATAAAGATAAAGATAAACGATGAGCAGAGTGTCATCAGCATACCACAGGATGTTGAGATTCTGATAACGTGGAGATATAACTATTGTTAGATGATAGAAAATATGTTGGAGCTTTTGATTCAGAAGGTTTGGAAATGGAAGTTTAACAGTACTATTAAGTAATTTCCAAGCAAAGGACTTTCTATATACTATTTGGCCATGTGGAATAGTATATCAATCCAAAATGAGTATTTCGGGTAAATGTTGTTAATATATGTTTATAGATAACTTTACTTTGAGAGTATAAAAAAGAAGTAAAAATGTTTTATTAGTTTGTGATTGTTGTTATTTATTTAAGAAATTGCTGTTTGGAAGAAAACATTTAAGATATGTTTTTTTCTAATTTTTACTTTATTTATTGAAATGTTGTATGGGTTTTTAAACACAATCTTTTTGATTGTGTTTTTTTTTGCCATATGATGAGTAGTATTGAACTCACTGTTTTTAGTGAAATTCAATATATTCTGAGAACAGCAAAATAAAACATATAATATATTGTACAAGTTATTTTGTATTTTGTATTGTGAAATATATATTATAACTCAATTGTTTATTCTCTTCCACAGATATTACATTTATAAGGTAAGTACGACAATCTAAAAATACTTTTTCATCATTTTCTTACTTTTCTTTCTGTCTATCCTTTCTTCAGTTTCTCTCTTACTCCTTTACCTTTCCTCATCTTACTCTTCTTCCCTTATTGTACTTACTCCCCTTCATTCACCTTTACACTCCTTCTTTCTCCATCAGTACTCTTCCTCCACCCTCACTCATTTTGTTCAACTCTCTAATTCTCCTGTCTGTCCCTGACTTGTTTTTTTATCTTCCTCCATCACTACCTTTGTCTTCCTGTATTGATCAGTCTGTTTTCACTGACCCCTTACTCTATTTCTTTCACTTCATCCTTGACTGATCTTCACTCACTTCACTTGTTTCACTTTATCACTCCCTTTCGTTCACTACCCTTTTTTCCATCCATCTGTAAGTCTTTTCCTCTGTGTCAGTCAGTAGAACTGATTTAGTTCCTCACAGTCTGTCACTCTTCCTCTGTTTTTCTCTTTTACTGTCTCCTTCTCCCTCCACCAGTCTTCCTTTTCTTTTCTTTCTCTTTCTATAAATCCTTCTGTCTCTCACTTTCTCAATATGCTTCTTTTTCCATCACTCCCCTTCCCTCAAATTTATATTTCTTCCATCACTGTCACTCCCCTTCATTCAATCCGAGTCCTGTTCCTCCACTTAATGTTCTCTTCTCTCTGCATCACTCTGATTCTATTTCTGCTGCTCCCATTCAGTCACTCTCTCTCATACTCTTTCGCTCACTCCATCCGTCGATCGTCTTCTCTTATTCCCCGTACCTCATTATTTTTTGATAACTCTCATTCCTTTATTCTCTTACTCCTTTCACTAAATTTTTCTCTTACTTTCTTCCTGTGCGGGAGCCCTGATGTAAATGTAAGTGCCTCCTGGCACAAACAGATGGCGGCAAACTTTGGCACTCTCTCTCTCTCTCTTTCCTTCTCTCTCTCTCTCTCTCTGTTTATCCCTCATTCTTCTTCTCTCTCTCTCTCTGTTTATCCCTCATTCTTCTTCTCTTTCCCTTTCTGTTTCTTTCACTCCTCTATATCTCTTAGTTTTCTTTTCTGATTCTTAATCTCGTTCCTTCTCTCTTTTATTGTGAAATATATATTGTATATATTATAATTCATTTTTTTTCTCTTTACAGATATTATATTTATAAAAAATATTTAATTAACTTATTTTATTTCTTAGAAGGTAAGTATAACAAATAAAAAAATACTTTCTCATCACTGTCTAACTTTTCATTATTTATAAGGTAAGTATGAGAAACAAAAAATAGTTTCTTATCACTCTCTTATTGTGACAGAATAACTGCCTCACTCTTTGTCAGTCCCTTGCTCTCCCTCTCTCTCTCTCCCTTACATTTAATCTTCTTTCCTTTCTCTTTCTACCACTCCTCCTCTTTTCCTCATTCACTTTTCCTCTCTTTTAATTTTTTTGGTTCTCTCTCACTCCCCTTCCCTTCTTATCCATTTCTTAACGGTCACTAACCCTTCACTCACGGTCACTCCCCTTCTCCCACTCCACTTTACTTCCTCCTGTCTGTTTCTCACACCCCTTCCCTTTTGCGCGCACTTTCGCTTACTCCCATTTGCTTTCTGTTGCAAACAGGTGCAGGATTTTTACGTAGTATAAGTGCAAAAGTGACTGAATGAAATATTATAAATTTCATTTGTTCACTTTTAGGAGGCGTTCCTGTATGAGAACATTCCCCATGTATACAGAAAAGCATCCTTTTGGTGCATAATTTTACAATATGATGCACCTTGCAAGTATATTAGATTTAAAAAAAAGTACTTTATGGGGCATCATTTGTACCACTGCTGCATCCCAAATGTGATGCAACAGTTGTGTAAAAGACACACAAGCGGATTATAAAACTGTTGTTAACCCCTTGGCTGCTGGGGCTACTACCCTGCAGTGTGGGGGCGCACACAGCGCCCCCATGCTTATAACAAGCTCAGTCCGTCATGAGCTACAGTGCTTCAGCGTTCATGATGAGCTGAGCTTGTCATGGCCACGCCTGTTTCCATGGAACGCTCAGCACAGCAGGGGAATTATCACAGCGTGTGAGCATACCACGGGCCGTGACGAGCTCATTTCGTCATGAGCATCAGAGCACTGTAGCTCATGACAAACTGAGCTTGTGATTAGCGTGCCCATTCACGCACTTTCACTAATAGTGCAAATTGAAGCATAGAGTTGTAACATATTTATATACATATGTTACATTTCAGTGCTTTGGAAGTACTACAGTATACTATAGGTAAACACCCTATAGATTTATGCTGTACCACATCCTTATAGTTTTGCACTAGACATTCACTATGACAAACTTTTCATACAAACATAGAAATATAGTTATTTTTTTGACCAGTAGAGGTAGTTCTGAAAAGAACTGTTTTTTGTTGTTGTTTTTTTTCCTGCAAAAACGGTAAAAAAATGAACTTTTGTAAACAAAACAATTGTTCAACAGGAACAAATAATTAAAAAAAAAAAAGAAAAAATGAACGGCGGCAGTTGTGGTTGGTACTCTTTTCCACCATTGCCTCAATGGACTGTTGCCCATAAGAAATAAGTTGGTTGCAAGTCATGCAACGCATAATTAGATTGCGGAATTCCGGTTGAATATTCGGAACCATAGCAGATGGTAGTGCTGGTGGTGGTGGTGGTGCTGATGATGTGCTGGGAGCAGAGCCCTGCTCCTCGTCTGCCCTTTGCACTACTGTTCTCGCCCAATTGGTTGGATGTATGTTTATAATATGGCGCTCCATACTAAAAGTGCCAAAAGAATATTCCCTATTGGGATTTCCCTGTGATAGAACTGTTTGTCAGATTTTACAAGTGACCAGTGGAGCATTGACTTTTTTTAAACCTTCAGGGAAGGTAAAAAACTTCCAAACTATTGATTCTTTTTTTTGGAAGGGCTTGGCTGTTCAGGCACAAATTCTTCCTCTGATGTTGTAGAATCATTTTCAGGTTGCTGTGGATGTCCAGCCATTTTCCGGAAATTCCTCTAATGCCCAGGAGCTGTAGAAAATAGATGTTTCTTCTGTGAAAGTCAAAGAAGAATGATTAACATGGGAGGGGGTCTTTCAATAATTGGAGTAGGAAGTATTATAAACCAATAGAATCTCTTGTTTTAAGGTCACATAATTGGACGTAAGCTTACAGAGCGCTTACGGAGCGCTTAAGGAGTGCTTATGTAGCGCTTACGAGCGTTTACGGAGCGCTTATGTAATACACACACTCGCGAGATTCATAATTTTAAAAAAAGTAATATACTCTTCTTCAAAGTTTAAAAAACCCATTTTCTTTATCATACCAGATATTGTCTACCTTTAAAATTAATAATAAATACGTAGATACTACGTTTTTGAACTTTAAAAAACTTTCGGGGTGAGCGCTCATAGGTTTTACGGTGCGCGCACGGGGCACTCACGGTGTGACGTACCATCGCGAGATTCCTAATTGCTTTAAAAAGTAATATACTGTTCGTCAAAGTTTAAAAAACCCATTTTCTTTATCATACCAGATATTGTCTACCTTTAAAATTAATATTAAATACGTAGATATTACGTTTTTGAACTTTAAAAAACTTTCGGGGGTGAGCGCTCGTAGGTTTTACGGTGCGCACACGGGGCACTCACGGTGTGACGTGCCATCGCGAGATTCCTAATTGCTTTGAAAAGTAATATACTGTTCTTTAAAGTTTAAAAAACCCATTTTCTTTATCATACCAGATATTGTCTACCTTTAAAATTAATATTAAATACGTAGATATTACGTTTTTGAACTTTAAAAAACTTTCGGAGGTGAGCGCTCATAGGTTTTATGGGGCACTCACGGTGTGCTCACTGTGCGCGGACCTTGTGATCATAACAAAAAAAAAAGAAAAGCTTGCAAATAAAAAAAATGTAAAAAATATTTTTAGACTTAGTTTTATAATTATTTTACTATAAAATGTGAAATATAAAGAAAAGAAAAATACTATGTAAATATTCATTATTAAAAAAGAAAAATAGTATAAAAATAAATAAATGTAATAATTAGTACATTTAAAAATGATCTTTTACAAAACCTTTGAAATTCACAAAAAAAGGTTTTAAATATGTTATAGTGAGGTATTAGCATTTAAAAAAACGTACAAATTCACTGAAAAAACCATAGGTTTCACATACGTTATTGTTAGGAATTAGCATTTATTAAACCTTGCAAATTCACTGAAAAAACCATAGGTTTCACACACGTTATAGTTAGGAATTAGCATTTAAAAAACCTTGCAAATTCACTGAAAAAACCATAGGTTTCAAACACGTTATAGTTAGGAATTAGCATTTAATAAACCTTGCAAATTCACTGGCAAAACCATAGGTTTCAAACATGTTATAGTTAGCTGGACATTTCTCTCATACAAAACCGTAAAAATTCCCCCATTATAGTTAGTTCAGCTAACTATAACTCGCGCGCCCGCAATGCACTGCTGATGACGTCACATAATACATCACTCATGACATGGTCAGTGACATCACTCAATATATCACTGATGACATCTCACATGACATCACTGATGAGATCACTGATGACATCATCCTTGTGGAAGAGTGGCAGACCTTCTCTCACCCTAATATAAACTTTGATACAGACATTCAAAAATAGAAAATAACATTTACAATACAATAGACATACTAATGCCAGTTACAACACACCTATTTAGTAATTCCAAGATCTATACACACATCCACTCATTCATCAACAGTCCAATATAGTCACTCATACATGTACTCACTCATCATATGTACTCATACACTGATACATCCTGATCATCCCGTTACACACCAACACTCATCCATAGAGTTACTCACAGATAACTCATTTGTACTAGTTTAAAACATATGTACTTACTCATAAATACACTAGTGAGACAGTCATTCATTCACTAACGCACCTATACATACACTCATCCACCCATACAGTCAAAAAAACAAATAATAACCTATATAGAAACTTATGTAGCTACTCACCACACACACTCATCCACCCATACAGTCCTGCACACATGCTGCCTTCAACACATAGAAGTAGTAAGTCACGCATTCATGCATCTATGCACTACGTAAGACCTCCCATCGAAGCATAGAGAAACTCAGACACTCCTACTGATACTCAATCAAACAATAACCTACATAGACACTCATGTATCACTTATGTAGCTACTCACCAACACATGCAGCCACTTATACAGAAAGTGAGAGACTGATACAGAAAAGTATATATTTAAACATTACTCACTAACCCATGTATTCACTAAAATACACTTAATCAGTCAGTTATACAATCAATTTTCCACCCAAAAATCAGCCATTTAGACACTTATGTACCCATTTCTTCTTTCATCAACCTTGAGATATACATATTTAAAACATTTAATTTTCAGAAAAACACCCATTCACTGGATGTCATCAGTGATGTCATGAGTGACCATGTCATGAGTGATGTAATATGTGACGTCATCAGCAGTGCATTGCGGGCGCGCAAGTTATAGTTAGCTGAACTAACTATAACGGGGGAATTTCTATGGTTTTGTATGAGAGAAATGTCCAGCTAACTATAACGTGTGAAACCTATGTTTTTTTTAGTGAATTTGCAAGGTTTTTTAAATGCTAATTCCTAACTATAACATGTGTGAAACCTATGGTTTTTTCAGTGAATTTGCAAGGTTTTTTAAATGCTAATTCCTAACCATAACGTGTGTGAAACCTATGGTTTTTTCAGTGAATTTGCAAGGTTTTTCAAATGCTAATTCCTAACTATAACGTGTGTGAAACCTATGGTTTTTTCAGTGAATATATATATATATATATATATATATATATATATATATATATATATATATATATATATATATATATATATATATATATATATATATATATATATATATATATATATATATATATATATATATATAACCTACTGGCAGTCACCAGTAGGTAGTTATAGTTACAACCTAGTTTCCATAGGAAAAGCATTTTTTGATTTGCCTATAAATTTTGCGTTGTTTGACGAATCTTTGCGAAATTGTCCCACAAAAAAAGTCTATCCAGGTCAGCTCCTATCCTGAAAGTTTGGGGGTGATTCGTCAAGAGGGGGCTGAGAAAAAAGGGGGGTCCCAAAACGCATTTTCCCCATATTAATTTCCACAGGAAGTTTTGCAACAAGCTACAACCTGAACTGCTGCACGGAATTACCCCAAATGTGGCAAAAAGGTAGTGCTTGGATCAGAAAGCGACCTTTTTTTAAATGGTGTAAATCCGTTCAGTAATTGCTGAGAAATTAGAAAAATTAAAGTTTAGATATCTGGGCGGAGCCTAACTCTGATTGGCTGCCAACACTCCAAACCAGGAAGTGTTGGCAGCCATCTTGTAAATCTGTAGAAGCGAGTCACCAGTAAACAGAGAAACAAAGATATAAAACAAGAGAAGCGGGCAGGGTAGAAACACCCTGACCCCCTAGGCCTGCTCAGGGGGTCCTAGAAGGACACCCAGGGCCAAAAAAGCGTAAAAAAAATATATCTGCGCAATTCACGCTGGCGTTGCCGGTTCTCGCGTTTTAATTTAATGAGGCCTCTCGGTGGGCTAGGTTCTGGGGGCATTTATTAAAAAATAATAGCGGGGGCTAGCTGGGGTTCGGGGTCTGCAGCCCTGGGGCTTCACTCATGTTGGGTTTGCGCGGCTCCCCTCCTGGAGCCCTCCATGTGCTTATAACTTTGGCGTCGTTTGACGAATCTTTATGTAATTTACCAAAAAGTTTCTCTTTTTGATCAGCTCTTATCTTGAAAGTTTGGGGGTGATTAGTCAAGGGGGGCTGAAAAAAAAAGACGGTCCCAAAACGTGTTTCCTCAATGCATTTTCCATAGGAAACTTTAGACAAGGTTACCGGTCAAACTGTAGAACTGAATTACCTCAAATAAGGCAGGGAGAAAAGTCTTGGTCCAGAAAGCACGCTTTTGTTTAAATGGTGTAAATACGTTCAGTAGTTTTTGAGAAATATCAAATTTGACAGATATCGATATTTGGGAATTCTTACATCTGATTGGCTGAGGGGTTACGAGCATGAGTTTGCGGCTGATTGGCTGTGAATGGTTGAAATTAGGAAGTGTTGCTAGCCATTTTGTGATTCAGTCCGTCAGATCACATCTCTCCCTCTACAAGCCATCAGGTCCCTAGTTCTACCTCTGCGAGGCAACACTGAAAGTATACCGCAGCTCTGTCTGTGCAAGATACCCCTTTCATGGTCCCTCTCTCCACATCACTGGGTCGCGGCTCGCTCCCCACGTCACAGGAAACCACGACCTCGGTATGTTTTGGTGTACCAAAATCACGCCTCAGTGCACAGAAACCCCTATTCGGCTAGCTATAGTATATCATTTGTTCTCCATTCTACAGCGGAGCTACCAATGATTAGATATCCTAGAATACTCAGGTCCTCTCAGAATTCGTGGGAACAAGACACTCTTTCGCATAGATACTCACACCTGTCCACAATGTGAGTAACCAGAGTCTTTGTATAGTTTAAAATGTTTATTTCAACTAACGAGTAGTACACGTGCTAAGGTGAGCAAAGAAATGCATGTAAACAATACAGTTAGCATAGTTACAAATGCATAAAGTACGAATGGGGAAAGGATATTATAATGTCAGTGGATTAAGCCAAATAGCGCTTAACACCCTCCCCATGCTACAAGCTATGTTTATTATATCAGTGGAAGACCTCTGGCTCATTCGTTCTCCATACTACAGCGGAGCCACCAATGATTAGATATCCTGGAACAATGCATCTCAGCTCCTCTCAGAATTCGTGGGAACAAGACACTCTTTCGCTTAGATACTCATACCTGTTCACAATGTGAGTAACCAGAGACGTTGTACAGTTTAAAATGTTTAATTTAACTAACAAGCTCTATAATGTACTATACGTGCTAAGGTGAGCAAAGAAATGCATGTAAACAATACAATCAGCATAGTTACAATTGCAGAAGTACGAATGGGGAAAGTATATTATAATGTCAGTGGATTAAGCCATATAGAGCTTACCACCCTCCCGATGCGATGAGCTACATTTAATATATTAGTGGAAGACCTCTGGGCTTGGACAGGGGAACCCCCTACCTCAAGTCTTATATGATAGGATTTACATCTCCGGACACGCACAGCTCTTCCTCGGTAAAGATGGTTCTCCAAGTGTGTGTAATTTGCATCCTGTGCAATATTAAAAGCACTTGAAATTTCAGTAGTGAAGGTCTGCTCCATGTTATGTCTATATGTGCATGAGACGGGCCAAGGCTGAATAAGCAGCAATGTTGTTTTCTGCTCTTGAACACATCATACAGACGAGTACTCAGTGCACAGCAGAAATTGTGAAAGGCAGACAGTTCCCATGCAAAGCAGCGAAAACAGAAGTGTTTACGAGAACCAGTGCATTTAGAGTTGTGTGGAAAAAGCGGCTAAAATGGCTGTGATGCAAGGTACAAACTCATGCTAACTTAGCAAAGTTTATTGGCACCTCCTAACCCCCATGACACCCTCCCCTTTAGGGGGTCCAAAGCACAGTGAGCAAAGTAGAACACAGAGTCCAAAAAGTCTGAGCCAAGAAGAGCAGATATCCAATATAGGAAAAATAAAGTAGGCGAAAAATGTCAACAGTGTTGAAAATAGAAAAATGTAATAATACCATGGTGAGAGAGAAAAAAACTCATGTGACACAGCCAAATTAATCCATCAGTGTGTAAGAGCAGTAAGTTGCAACAGCTTCCAATAGGAAATCATTATTTTCGTCTATAAAAGTAGACGCTATCCAATTGAGCAATTCGAAGGAGTAAACGTGCTCATTGATTATCAGTGCTTCCAGCACCATAGCAGGGCAACTTGCGTGGTACTCAATGTAACTCTGTTGCAGGAAATCATGTGCAGTCATACATACATTCCACTGAGCTAGCACACCAAGTGCAGCAGCATATGCCATGAAACCAATACCGGAACATTCACGCTCATGATTCACTAAAGGGTTCATCAGTAAAAGAAAATCCGGGTTAGGCAACGGTGTGTTTGTAAGGCATAGATCCAACGCCCATTGGAAGTGACAGGACATGCATGAGAACACTGGCTGGATGCAAGTATACCAGGGATAGCGGAAAGACAAATTGTAAGCTACCCTGAGAGTGGCCAGCGGCAAGGTGCCATAATAGTGAAGCAATCAGTTGCAAAGTAGCTGTAGTAGGGCTGGGTTGGGAACGAGCACAAGTGGAGCAGCCATTTCTGAGCATGCAGATCAAGAGGAAAAGTCCAGCAGCCAAAGCTAGTCAAAGTGGCAACCCGCCGAAATCTCTTGAGAAAATAGAATGAATGAAAGCAGGGATCACACCAAAAATAGTTTGAAAACATGTTACAAGGCCGGATCTCACAAGCTAAAAAATTGCGGCAGCCCTGTTGTATGCGAGGCATTGAAAATAGAATTAATTAGTTCACCAAAATGTTGTGGAAGATCATTGTTTAAAATATTATGAACTTCTGTTGTCGTGTTGGCCACTTGCAGGACATAAGTCTGAAGGGCAGAAGTGAAAGAAACTTCTTTCTGGGACAATAAGGATCTAATTCAGCTTAGGTTGTCAAACTCTGCCTTCAAGGTCGGAATGCAAGGCTCGCAATTGTGCGCCAGCAAACCGGCGGGCCCGCAGCTCTTCCTCTGTGAGCCAGCCGGTTAGTTTGTAGGTGTGTCTCTGCTAGCAGGCCCATCGACCCATTGCTGTTCCTCTGCGAGTCAGCCCGTCCGCTCGCAGCTCGGGCTCGCAGCTCTACCTCTGCGAGTTAGGCCGTTAGCTCGTAGCTGTGTCTCTGCTAGCAGGCCCGTTGGTCCGTTGCTCTGACTATGCGAGTCAGGCCACAGCTGTCCCCCTGCGAGCCAGTATGCTGCTGTGTCTTTGTGAGCCGACAGCCCGTAGCTCTCACTCTGTGAGCCAAAATATATATTCACTTAAAAAAACATAGGTTTTACAGACGTTATTGTTAGAAATTAGCATTTAAAAAACCTTTGAGGGGGCGTGGCCAAGATGGCGGCAGAGTAGGACGTGCTTTCCTGTCCCTTTCGGCGCCGCCAGCACAAAGCTTTGCCTATTGCCCCTTCTTATGCCCATCTGCGCGGGCCACGGGGGTCTGCTGTCTCCCCTCACACTTCGGAACATGGGGGAGTCCTTATTTTGGCGCTCCAGGGCCCGGTGGTCCCCCTGAGGTGCCTTGGTTGCCTGGTGGGGTGTCTGCCACCTGGTCAGGAGCTGCGGAGTGCCAGAGAGCCCGGGAGTGGAGCTGTGGCACGGTGAGAGCGGCGATGGGCCCGGGCAGAGGCCACCATTTTGCTGCTCCGAGGCCCTGGGCTGCGTGACGAGGTGAGCGGGGCCCGAGAGCAGCCGCGATCTCGAGCAGCCGCGATCTGGTGCAGTGCGGCCAGTGATCCCATTAGTGCAACGGCAGCTGGTGGACCCCCCTGGTGACCTACCAACTGTCCTGGGGCACTGCGGAGCGAGCTGAGGTACGGAGACCAGTGACCCACGAGGTGAGGAGAGAAGGGACGGCTGGTGTGGGGCCGTGATCTCGGTCCACGGGTCGGCAGACGGTGGAAGGCCTGGCGGACAGTGGGTGAGCGGCGCCTCGCTCCATTTAAATGCAGCTCTAGCACTGAGCTGGTGACTGGGACGCCCCATGGGCCCTCCTCAACTGCTTGAGAGAGGGGCCCTGCTCTCTATGTGTGGAAGCTACATGGTACCCTGTGCGACTGTAGCTGCGAGGCCTGCGGCGGGCACCACTTTTCCAGGGTGCACAGCGCGTGAGCCTAGGGGCACTGCTGGGACCTGAGAGCCTGTGGGGAGTACCATCGGCTCCTAGGTCGGGGCGGTGCCTCCCCATCAGCGCTTGAGCCCCACTCTGGAGGACAACTGCGGGCGGAGTGCGGTGAGGGTCAGCGGCCTTGAGAAAGGCCTAGAGTTATGCCTTTGTTGGGGCCTGGGGAGGCGGCGTGTGGAGGGCCTTGGCAACCTACTCGGTCCGTGCATCGATGGACAGCAGGGTAGTGCAGCCCTGCAACTGGAGTTGGTGGCATTGTGAGAGGCTCTGCTGTGGGTGGTGTGTAGTGCCCCCTCCCTTCCCCCTTCTCGCCTTCTGCTGTGCCTGCTCTCAAGATTCCCAATTGGGCCCTTCCCTACTTGCTCAGCCGCCACTACTGTACTGGACTATGTGGAGTCTCTAAAGGACTCTTTCTTCCAAATGGCTACAAGATCCATATAGTGTTGCGACGCGAGGAGCTACTGCCTGGGCTGGCGTTCGTGCACTGCCATGAGGGGGCTTCAGTTGTGCCCCCTTTGGCCTGTCTATACACTGCTGTGCGCGTGTCCTTGCCTGAGGTACGATGTCATCCGCCAGGAACCAGGGGGATAAATCCTTAAAAGACCTGCTTCAGAAGACGACGGGTCAAGCTACCTCTCAGCCAGATGACAAATCTCTGCGACCCGAGGACAACGAGCTCCCGGAAACCAAAGATTTCACGATAGAGCTGTTTTCTGCCATAAAAGAACACATATTGGAGCTTTGCTCGCAGCTCTCAGACCTGCGCGAGATGCGGTGCGATGTGGATGCCATTGAGGAGCGGGTAGCGACACTAGAGGAGCATAACCTGGGAGCTGCGGATGAAATCCACCAACTCCAGCCAGACGTCCTACGCCTCACGGAGCAAAACCTAGATCTTCAGGCCCACGCTGAGGATTTAGAGAACCGGTCCAGGCGGAACAATATTAGAATCTGGGCAGTTCCGTGGAAGGGGGAAAGGGATAGCCTGCATGAGTATGTTAGTACGCTTTTCCGATAGATCCTCGGTGACGAGGAGGATCAAGAAATCCAGATGGACCGTGTCCACCGTGTTGGCTTGCCGCGCGGTGATAGGGCCCCTCCCCTGGACATATTGGTGTGTGTCCACGATTTCCAAATCAAAGAGAAGATTCTCCCGCCATCAACCAGCGCTTTTCTAGGACTTGGTGGCCTCCACCCTTGTCAAGGGTAGGGACTTTAAACCAACCACTAATCACCTTCGTGAGCAAGGCATTCCCTACTCGTGGGGCCACCCGCTTTGGCTTATTTTCAAGCATAATGGCAAGCTTATACAGGTTAGCTCACTGGATAGTGCCTTTGAGATCTTGGGGCTGGAGGGGTCCGCTCCTCTGCCTGGGGGCGTCGGGTTTCCTACTAGGCTGCACAGGCGCTCCACCATATGGCTGCACGTTGGAAGGTCCTCTCCGCCTGCTAAACCTGATGTGTCTGCAAATCTGCTGGAGAGAGAGGCTAATGCTACCTCTGTGGCACTGGTGACCGACAACTCTGGGGCCTCTTGAGGTCCACAAGGCTGGCATTACTTGGGTCTTTATGTGGCATCGCAGGCAGGCTGGTCTCTGATGAGGTTTTGTTGACTATCTCAGTCCTTGTGAGTGAAGGTGTTCTGTATCAGGACCAAGAAGTGTTACAAGATGGCACCATGTTCCCCTGCTAGTTGGGCCTGTATGACGGACTGTTGTCACTCTGGGCGACTTCTGAGTCTCCTTCCCTTCTGTGTGTTCTTGTTTTGGGGCTTGGGGTATGTTTTTTTTTCTAGGGTTTTTGGGGTTGTTTTTGGGGCTCCGCATCAGCTCTCCGAAAGGCCAGGCGAGGACCCGGACCGCATTTAGTGCGTCCTTGGCCACTTCGAATTGTTGGCCTGGTATACCACATTAGTTCTTCCCTCTACTTTGGGTGTTATGGGTAGGGACTTAAAGATTGTGAGCCTGAATGTTAGGGGCTTGAATAGCCCTGTTAAGAGCTCAGCCATCCTTTCCCTATTGGAGAATGCGGAGGGTGATATCTGCCTGCTCCAGGAGACGCATCTTCTCTCTAAGGATACTAAGCGGATGAAAGATAAGCGCTTCCCCCTACAACTCAGGCCCGGCCAAGACACATGGGGTGGCGATCCTTTTTAGCGCGCGCGCACACTGCAAAGTCCTTTCTCAGGTTGCTGACATTAAGGGTAGGTTTTTAGCGGTCTGCGTCCAATGGGGGAAGATGCAGCTAACAATAGGGTCACTGTATGTCCCGAACGAACAACAAGAGCCCTTTTTGAGGATGGCCCTTGCTGAGGTTTTAGCGTTTCCAGATGCATCGATCCTTGTGGGTGGGGATTTGAATATTGTGATGGACCCGGGGATGGGCAGGTCTGAGCAGAGGTCCTATCAGTCGGGAGCAATGTCACGGGGGGGAGACAGTGGCTTCTTGAGGGAAGGTTTCATGATGTTTGGCGCGTCCAGCACCCCCTAGTGCGCGATTACACCTACTATTCTGCAGCGCACAAGACGTATGCATGATTAGATCACTTCTTGGCCACATTCTCTCTCCTTCCTCATGTATCAGCAGCGGATATTACTCCACGCTCGCTTTCAGATCATGCCCTCATTTCAGTTCTTTTCACCTCCAAAGGTCAGCGTCGGCCGCAGTCCGGCTGGCGCCTCCGTGACTCCCTGCTCCATCCGGAATCAGTGGTCACACGAATACGGGATACTATTACCAATTATCTTGCAGATAATGATCTGGAAGGCACATCCCTAGAGTCTGTATGGTAGGCCCTGAAGCTAGTGGTGCGGGGGGAGTTTATCATGCTTGCGGCAACATTTGCACGCTTACGCAAAGAGAAGCGTGCTGAGTTAGAGAGGGAGGTGGGTGCCTTGGAAGCGATACACAGGAGGACGGGGGCTCAGAGAGTTTGGAGGGAGTTAGGGACAAAACAACGCATGTTGAAGCACCTCGACTTAGATAGAGCAGCACACGCCTTCTTGCGCTTGTGACACAAATTTTACCTCAGCGGGGACAAAGGGGGGAGGATGTTGGCGCAAGGATTGCGGGCACGAGCTCAGTTGACGACCATACAATCCATTCGAGATCCTCAGGCAGCTGATGCCCTAATTGTAGAATCCTTTCTACAGTTCTATCAGGGCCTGTACAGGGGGGAGGCGGCAGACTCTGGGGGAATGGCGGACTTTTTGCCATCTTGCAACATTACGCCTCTTGTCCAGACGTCGGTGGATTGCTCGGCTGAAAGTAGCTAAATCCCCGCTGCCGGATGGCTTCTCTGCCATATTTTATAAAAGCTACTGTGTGGAGCTGGCTCCTCTTTTAACCCGTCAATTCAACTCCTTTCTCGATACGGGAGAGGTGACCCCCTCCAGGTCAGAGGCAGCGATTACAGTCTTTCTTAAGCCGGGAAAGGACCCTAAAGACTGCAGCTCGTATAGGCCGATCTCTCTTCTCAACATCGATGCAAAACTCTTTGAGAGTATTCTAGCGGCGAGACTCAGCCCCCTGATGGACGGAATCATAGATCCAGACCAGGCAGGCTGTATCCCGATGCAGCAAGGGGGGGGGATAACACCAAACGGCTTCTACACCTCATAAATTTGGTCCACCGGTCTCGGGCCCAGGCCTTTTTTCTTTCCATTGATGCGGAGAAGGCCTTCGATTGGGTGGACTGGGAATACCTGTTCTCAGTTCTGAAGTCCTTTGGGATGGGTGACAACTTTGTGCGTTGCGTTCGGTGCCTTTATGCGGCCCCCAAGGCGGCGGTGCATGTGAATGGGTGCAAATCAGCCCTTTTCCCCATCACTAGAGGGACATAACAGGGGTGTCCCTTATCCCCATTGCTTTTTACGCTCTATATGGAGCCTTTCCCCAAACTCATACGTTCAAATGTGGGTATTGCAGGGATTAAGTTTGGTGCTGATACACACAAAATTAGTTTATATGCTGATAATGTTATTCTGTTGCTTACCCAACCTCACTCTTTCCTGCGGTACCTATTGGTCTGAACTCCTCAAATTTGGAAAGGTTGCAGGCTTCAAAGTTAATTTTGCAAAATCGCAAATCCTTAACATCTCTATACCCGATACAGATGTGCAAGATTTACAGCGGGACTTCGCTTTTCAGTGGGTACACTCTGATATTCAATATTTGGGTGTTCGGCTGACCTCTTCTATCACTAAAACGGTCTCCCTTAACTATAGGCTACTGGTAGATCAAACTACCAAAGCACTCTCGAGTGGTCCCGCCTCAACCTGGCCTGGTATGGGAGATTGGCGGCAGTGAAAATGACAGTCCTCCGGCGTGTCCTCTACCTTTTCCAAATGCTACCTCTGAGTCCCCCACCAGGCACTCTTCGGAAGCTTCAGGGGCTCCTTAACCCCTTCGGTGCTGATGATGGCCCCCATCCGTCATGCACCGCGGTGGGCGTGTCCTGATGATGGCTGGGGGCCATCATGAACCCGCCCATTGTTAAAAACAGCCGCACAGCGCAAAAATCGCAGCCGCACCAAAGGGGTTAATAAATTCTTATGCAGCAACAAGCGGACAAGGCTTGCATTGTCCCTCGTCACCGCACCAAAAGCTGCAGGCGGGCTGGGCATTCCCTTACTGGTGGCTTACTACCAGGCGTCCTGTCTCCGATATGTCACGGAGTGGAACAGACCATTGTCTAGCAAACACTGGAACTTCATGGACCAGACAGGAGCGGGCTGTAACATCTGGCGTGAGTTGTGGCTGCCGCGCAAGCACAGGGCGTGGGGCCTCTACTCTTCCCCGGTGACCTCCCCGACTTTGAAAGCCTGGGATCAGTTAGCGCAGAACAAGGGCTGGACTACATTTCACTCCCCGATGACTCCCATTGTTGATAACCCCGATTTTCCGCCCGGGTGTGTGTCTCCAGTCTTGCACCGCTTGCGGGAGGAAGCCTGTAAGAGGGTGGGCTCCCTCTTTGACCTAGAATGCCTGATCCCTTTACCCTAATTGTGCAGGGAATACTTCCGTCTACCATAGTCCGACGCTTTTCATTATTCGCAATTGGCGCACTGGGTGACCCAATCATCTAATTTTGCATCCATGTCCCGCCCCTTGACTACCTTTGAGCGATGGTTAGTCTTCAAAAAAGGATGACTGTAAGCTCATATCTAAATTATACGCAATGATTCTGTTGCACCCCAAGAAGCAGCGTACAAAGGCGTAGGTTCGCTGGGAGACGGAGTTGGTGCGCCCTTTGACACGTAAAGAATGGGAGCACATCTTTTACCGTGTACACCATACGGCCTCTAACACTGCAGGTACTGAGTCTGCCTATAAAGTGGCCACTTATTGGTACTATACCCCGGAGGGCATTAAGGCATGGGATGTAGCGAAGTCAGGTCTCTGCTGGCGAGAATGTGGCCTTCCGGGTGTTTTGGTGCATTTGTTGTGGCATTGTCAGAAGTTGGTGCGGTACTGGAAGGCGGTTCTCGGCGATCTTGACAATGCCTTCCAGAATACATTCCCTCCGGCACCTGAGCACACGCTGTTGGGACTCCCCCATCTTAAGTCTTTTCCGCTGCGCTTGCTGAGGGGTAGACAGATTGCATTAGCTCTGCTTGCGGCGCGGCAGGTCCTTTTGGCACAATGAGGCCCCTCGGATACCCCTGACCCTAAGGGACTGGATCCAAAGGCTTTGGCATCTCTTGGCTATGGAACACCTCTAGCTGGGCATTGATGGAAAGGGTGCTGAATATGTGAAGCTATGGGGTCCATTCCTACAACTCCTTTCTAAGGGTCTGAGGGAGGTCACGTGCCCGAAGTACCTACAAATACTGCAGCTCATTCCTTTAGAGCCTAGGGGGGGGGCGCCTGGGGGGGGGGCGCTGATGTTGCCTGAGGAGTGGTGAGATGAGTCTGAGG
This sequence comes from Lissotriton vulgaris, assembly GCF_964263255.1. Taxonomy (NCBI): domain Eukaryota; kingdom Metazoa; phylum Chordata; class Amphibia; order Caudata; family Salamandridae; genus Lissotriton; species Lissotriton vulgaris. The sequence goes on along the minus strand of NC_141700.1, from coordinate 456,840,137 downwards.
GTCTTGGAGGGTGGTTGGTGGAGTTCGAGGCTGATGCGGAGCTGGGTGGGGGCGGGGGGTGGGGTTGGGGGGAGGGGTTGGGTGTTTGTCTTTTTTGGTTGTTTCCTTCTGTTAAAAGTGGTTTCTCTGCAATTGTCTTGGAAGTTGTTACGGCTCAAAATCTTTTCGCAGGGTCGCCCTCCGGGTTGTAGACCCGTACACTGTGTAGCTGTCCAGAGATTAAGCTCTGCCGGCAAGTTGATGTAGGCAGCTGAGCTGTGTATTACGATGCTTTACCACACAATAAAAATGATTTATTCTAAAAAACCTTTGAAATTCACCGGAAAAAACATAGGTTTCAGGGGCGTTATAGTTAGCTGGACATTTCACACATAGAAAACCATAGAAATTCCACTGTTATAGTTAGTTCAAGTAACTATAACTCGCACCCGCAATACATTGCCCAGGACGTCACATATTACATCATTCATGGCATGGTCAGCGACATCACTGATGACATCTCAAATGACATCACTGAAGACATCATCCAGTAAAAATCTGATGCACCTCTTCACAGTCTAGTATAACCTTTGATACATCCACTGTTAAATACAGGCACCCATTTTTGAAATTGTTAACAAACCAATACCAGTTAGTACATACACACTCACTGATTGCTAGATCTAAACACACATCTACTCATTCATCCATACAATTACTCATACACGCAGTCACTCATAAATACAATACTATCATTTGCACTCATACACCTATACAGACAATCAAACACAGGTACTCATCCATGCAGTTACTCACACACCCACTTAGTCATGCAAAGAATCTATCACAGTCCCATTTACTCACCTATACAATTATATACACACCACCTCACTTATTCATACAGATAGTAATGCATACTTACTCTGTTATATAATCACTGATACAAGTACACACTCATCCATATAGCCACTGTCAGAATCACTCACTCTCACATATAGTTGTTTATATACACCATTACTCACATATACTGCATGTAACATATGTAGTTACTTGGACATGTACCACTGAGACTTCCATTCACTCACTAACACACTCATACAGAGACTCACCCACCCATACAATTGTTTCCATATGCAGTCTTGAACCCATACACCCAGTGAATCAACCATTCACACATCTGTACAGAGTCACACACCTCCCACCCACCTACACACACACTCAGTCTCCCATACAAATACTCAGGCAAACAAACAATAACCCATATAGACACTCAGGTACCTATTAACCAACCCATGTAGCAGTTTACACAACAACAGACAGACTGATACAGATATTCACACGTTTAGTCAGTAACCGATGCATTCAGTAAGACAGGTTTAATCACTCACTTATACAATCAGTCACATACCTGTTAAATTGTCCCTCCAGACACGTATACACCCACTCATTCTTCAATACATCTTGCATATATATAAAACATATTTTAACTTTACAGAAACACACAGTCACTGGATGATATCATCAGTGATGTCATTTGAGATGTCATCAGTGATGTCACTGTGAATATATATTTATATATAAATATATATTGTGCATCCCAGTTGCCTCAGCTTTCCAGGGTGCACTCTACAGCGCGCCACCTCGAAGGGCATTAACATTCATCTCGCCCCCACCATCAGGCTAATTGAATTCGCCTGACGCGTTTCTGTGGTCCATTGCCACTTCATCAGAGGCTTTCTCCTGAATTCTCAGAATTGCGATTTTTATAATGCATGCTGATTTGTTAGTTAACTTGCGTGGGTCTGGCCTAGTTCTTAATTGGTTCACACAGGATGCTGGACTTTGTAGTTTCTTTGCGCTCCATTAGTTACCTTTAGTAGGTTTCAGTTTGTGCAGACATTGGAGATTATATTTCAATCCTTTGTAGGAGTCAGATTCGTGAGAGAGAGTCATTTTACACAAGATGCGCTGTGCTGACAGGAGCGGGAAAGTTCCTCTTCCCCAGCCGCTCGACTCTTTGAGCTGGTGCATCCTGCACGGGAAGGCCCCAGTGTTCGTATTTTGTATCCCAATTGCCTCAGCTTTCCAGGGTGCACTCTACAGCGTGCCACCTCAAAGGGCATTAACATTCATCTCGCCCCCACCATCCGGCTAATTGTATTCGCCTGACGCGTTTCTGTGTTCCATTGCCACTTCAGCGGAGGCTTTCTCCTGCATTCTCTGAATTGCGCTTTTTATAATGCATGCTGGTTCGTTAGTTAACGTGCGTGGGTCTGGCTTAGTTCCTAATTGGTCCACACAGCATGCTGGACTTTGTAGTTCCTTTGCGCTCCATTAGTTATCTTTAGTAGGTTTCAGTTTGTGCAGACATTGGAGATTATATTTCAATCCTTTGTAGGAGTCAGATTCGTGAGAGCGAGTCATTTTACACAAGACGCACTGTGCTGACAGGAGCAGGAAAGTTCCTCTTCCCCAGTCGCTCGACTCTTTGAGCTGGTGCATCCTGCATGGGAATGCCCCCGTGTTCATATTTTTTATCTCAATTGCCTCAGCTTTCCAGGGTGCACTCTACAGTGCGCCACCTCGAACGGCATTAACATTCACCTCGCCCCCACCATCCGGCTAATTGAATTCACCTGACGCGTTTCTGTGGTCCATTGCCACTTCATCAGAGGCTTTCTCCTGCATTCTCTGAATTGCGCTTTTTATAATACATGCTGATTCGTCAGTTAACGTGCGTGGGTCTGGCTTAGTTCTTAATTGATCCACACAGCATGCTGGACTTTGTAGTTCCTTCGCGCTCCATTAGTTACCTTTAGTAGGTTTCAGTTTGTGTCAGGCGAATTCAATTAGCCGGATGGTGGGGGCGAGATGAATGTTAATACCCTTCGAGGTGGCACGCTGTAGAGTGTAGAACATGAATATAACTAAACTTTTTGCTATATATTTTCACATCAGTATTAGTAGGCATCATTGTTCAGAACTAATTGTGGGGGGGTGGTGGTGAAAATTGTACCATTAATAATGTCAACCACTGTGGACCTTCCAAGATATACACATTATATTTGCACATTACATTGTTAGGAATTAATATTGCCTACGAAATGTAATGAAATATTTGGTGTATGTATGTAGTGGCATGTTTCAGTTGTTACAGTGTGTCAAAGTAGTGTTCATTTTTTTTTCATATAAAGCAGTGGTCAATAAAATGTTTATTTTCCTCTACAGTTTATATGACTGCTGCACAAAAATGCCCATGGATTTTGAAAAATGTGAAGGCTGTATGGGAGTGAACATGCAGCAGGAACATGGGCTCCAAAGAGTTTCAGCACACCACCACTTCTACAGGTACAACTACCCCTCATGGGACTTACTATCGCCTCACAGACCACCACCGGATCATCCACGTAATAGACAAAGAGGCAACCAAAAACTATAAGAAAAGGACTTACACTGTACCACCTGATGGCTAAACAACTCAAATGTATGGAGAGATTGGCCAAGAGGATAGCCAAACTCACCAAAGTTTGTATGAAGAACACTAAAATTGTGCTTGGGTGAAAGCAGGCATTGTATAATATAGCACAGCAGATACAACATTGCTATGCAGAGTCTCCCTTCAACCATCCCCTTTCATGTAAATTTCCTTGTTTTTATTGACTTGTATGTGTGATGCTAGTTAGTGTATAGTGTAGTTTTAGGGATAGGGTGTATTTTTCATAGGTATATAGGAAATCATTGTACGTTTTAGAGTATTAAGTCTTTAAGGTTTCGGCATTTGGTGGGAGTGGGGTTATTGTGTTTAACAAAATATTATTATAATATATTTTTGTATAGCTGTATATGTGTAGTTAATCTTTGGTTAGAATATAGTTTGAGTGTATTATATGTTTTCTTTAATCAATTAATGGCAGTTAATGTTTATCTTGTCATATGGTAATCATTAATAAGATAGGTTGTGATAGGATAGTTTTATGTATAGGTAGTGTAGGTTAGTTAGTGTTAGGTAGTTAGTAAGTTACTATTCATATAATCATTTTGTAATAAATGTTCAAAGAACACAAAACTATTTTTGTTATACTTTTGTTTTCAATTATTGATTTTGAAGAGTACCTAATGGTCCTACAGTAAGGAAACCATAGCATGGAAATGTAGATGTTTCACACTTCAATTGACAAATGTACATCATACTTTACATTGCAGATATGTATTCACACATATTCCTACATTTAATGCAGGCTTAGAATGTGGATAGTATGTGTCCAAACATCCTGAGTGATGTTATTGCAAAAGTTTGGTGTGACCAGTTGAGCTATACGATTTATGTATTTATACTAGGGTAAGTACTTTACTGCCTAGATGTAGACCAGTAACTGTGTGTTGTGTAAACATACCTCACACATTATTATTAGATCAGGTAAGAATTTTGGTACTTTTATTAATCTATCTATGGGTTTCTGAAGGTCTAAGTCCTCTCTCGCCAGAGCTTTTCTCTAGAAGGAATTGATTTTCATCCAAGACATATCCGTTTTACTGATACTCTCAGGGTTAGAACATTGTCCCCCGCCCCCCCAGTTGCATAGAGGTATCCTTAATGTTCAGAGGGATGTGCTGCTAACAATGACACTGGGTCCTCTCTTGTTTTTTTTTTAAATAACAGAGATCACTACTTGCTTACCAGGTTTAGATTTGTTGCATTTACTGTAAGCCTCCCTCAGAGGATATTTGTGACAAATAAATATATTAAATTCCTGAGATATTTACACACTAAATCGGCTTCAGATCCCTGAGCCAAAGAAAGGAATCATGAATTATCCCATTATTTCTCAAAAAACATCTATTTGACGCTGGTATGTAATATCCAAAAAAATGTGGGCGGCGTCAACTGAGAAAGAGGGGAGGTAGCCGTCGACATTTCGACCCCACGCTACAGCAGTAGGCGTACTTGAGGCCTTACATCGGGGTCTTCATCAGGACAAGGGTGTGAACAGGAGTGCACTACAATTTCTGTAAGAATATAAATAAATAATGTGACATAAGTAAAAGATTCCTCATACAAATTGAGAGGAATTAGGATGGTAGCATCCACACCGTAGAGAAGATTAGGAAAATTACCATGGTACGTAGAGGTATTTTCATACGATAATCAGTTGAGGGAATCCACTTTTTCAATTAATTAAAGTCTGAAAAAATAGAATGGCTATATCATGCCACTTTGTAAGAAAATTAAATTCTATTTGTTGCAACTCTTTGTCAGTTAATTATCCAAAGTCGCTAGTCTATTTCTCAAAGGATCTTAAAAACACACTCCTAAATCAGACCAAAATAAACCAAACTCCATCAAAACCAGTAGTCATGACAGGGAATGTCATTCTTTGGACATACTTATTAGGTAGAGAGGTAGGGACAAATATAATGAAGTAATCTCAAAGTACTTATACCCACTGTGAATTATAGTCACAACAACATATTGGAATGAGTTTGAAAATGTTACCCCTCTCAGGTGGTGTTTATTAGAGGTTGACATCATGATGTTTATAAATCATACCTTAGGGTAGATCGTAAAGGCGTCTAATGCAATGGTGGGTAGGAACCATAACGTAATGTGAAAAGCTAAGACCTACAGGAATGGAAACTGAGGTATTAATCATCTCGGTTTCGTCCAAAACAGTGACCATCACCGACGTATGGCACCCAGTGTTAACAAAGACATACCTAATCAGGGCGGGTAGCCGCGTCGTGTTTGAATCAATTCACTCGCATCGGAAGGTTTCCTGTAATCAGGGAGATTACTATCAGTCAAAGATAAATGCGGGCCAGCTTTAAAACAATGCCACTTTCATACTCGTTTCTTACCTAATACGGGCGTCTCGTATTCCTAGATCGCTCTCAGTAGCGGAAGGAGTGAACTCTGCGTACTCGCGCTGGAGCCGAGTATAGACGCCGAAGATATAGACAAGGGACTACCACTAGGATAGTTCCGGGTCGTTTCTAGGGGCAACGGTGAAGCCAGTCTCAACAATTCAAGGAGGAAACTCTGATAGAGCCAAGAATTTCTAAAGTATCGTGGCCACATAAAAAAGCGTTATCAATCAGATATTCAATACGCTATTTTTATAATAGAATAATTCATGATCTGGTGGAAACACAATTAGTAACCCTTGATAAGGATGGCTTATTAGCATTTTCAAAGGAGCTCACGCTCCACAAGAGATATTAATAGTTTGTCAAGTAATAAACCACAAACAGTTCTGGATGGCATTTCCGATATTATAGGCCATTAGTTCCACATCATATAAGGTTGTTGGAGAGAGCAGATTGCCACGCACCTCTCACGCAGGAGGGTGAAGCAGCATAAACACATGTAATTTGTAGAATGTTGCGCAGAACCACTGGAAAGATACTAAGAGGAATGTAAAAATACACAATACAGATGTATCAAAATATCTACAAAATTGGCGATTTTTATCCATGTTTAAAAAGAAGGTGATCTATTTAGTGTAACAAAGAATGCATTGCTTAAGTTTATATTATCAGCAGTTATAAGTACGATATATAATCAAACCCATACAAACAAGGCGATTTCTCTATATACCCAATTATGGAAGATGCACCTCTCAGACATGAGGGTGAAGATCTTATGGTTGTATGTTCAACGACCAAATCTGGCCAACTGTGCATAATTACTTTCAGCCTCATTTAATCCATTACGGATAGTGTCTAAAGTGGTCATCCATTTGGATTCTCTCAGGGTGAGGATATGTGTAATATCACCTCCTCTAGGGCCAAGGATAATCTTCTCTAAAACTAGCCATTGTAAAGTGTCTGGAGTGTGGCCATGTCTACTACAATGATCTATCAAGGGAGCCCCATATACGCTACATCTAATCCGACTGCCGTGCTGTAGGATACGGGCCTTGACTTTTTGTTGAGTTTGGCCTACATATGCTAGATCACATGGGCATTTGATTAAATAGATTACGTTAGACGTATTACTATTAATATGGGATTTTAGTGGGTAGGTCCTGCCTCTATAGATCAGTTCTTTTGTCTGGATTGTAGTATCACAGGCTGCAACGGAGCCACATCTAGTGTGACCCACACTTGGTGGAAGGTGCCACATTGATTGGATTGTTGGATTACTTGGTGTAGGTAGAAACGATTGCACCACCCGATCTTTGATATTGCGTGCCCTCTTGAATGAATGTAAGGGGAGGGCCTTTTGTCCAAGATCATCTCCACCAAACTCCAGTGATGATTGATGGTTTTTTTGACGTTGTTGCAGCGGGTTGAGAAAGTAGTTACACAGATGATACGTTCCAGGGCTGTGTTTTCTTTTGGTTCAGATGTTAGAAAACTTTCTCGAGGGCTATACCACGCCCTCTTGCGTGCACGTTTCACTAAACGTGCTGGATAGCCGCGTGCCAATAGGCGGCTCAAGAGATCTTGTGACTAGGTCATACAGTTCTCTTCACAAGAACAATTACGACGGATACTGAAGAATTGGCCAACAGGAAGGTTGTCGCGTAATCCCCTCGGGTAATGACTATTATACTCTAATAAAGAGTTACGCTTCGATGGTTTCCGAAACAAAGTTGTTTCCAAAAGGCTTGTATCGGGATTGACATAGATCGTGATGTCCAAAAAGGGAATCCTCTCATTACTAGCTTCCAGTGTGAACTGAATGTCTGTACTCTTGTTATTAAGCCAAGTGTGAAATGATGTAAGATCTTCTTCTGTGCCATCCCAGATGCACAGCACGTCATCTATGTAACGGACCCACATAGCCATGTAGTGTATGAATGGGTTAGCATTATTAAAAATGAACTTACTCTCATAATCATCCATATATAGGACTGCCAGATTTGGGGCAAATGTAGCCCCCATCGCTACTCCTTTCGTTTGCAGGAAGAAGTCATTTTGAAACATAAACAATTACTCATCATAGCAATTTTTAAAAGTTCCAAGATGAAATAGGTCGGGACTGGAACAGGTGGCAAAGAGGTTCCAGCATGGACCCACACCCGGACACAATTGGACGTCCAAGTGGATTATCCAGGGCTTTATGCACCTTGGGCAAGGTGTAAATTGTCGCAAGGCGAGGGTGACTTTGATTAAGGAATTTAAATTCTTGTTCAGACAAAAAGCCCTCCTCAAGGCCTTTTTGTGTTGTTTGTAGGATCACTAGGGCAAGGTCCTTTGATGGATCACTATTGATTTGTTTATAGCTAATTCCATCTCTTAGTTGTCTATAGATTTCTTCTTTATAGGCAGAGGCATCCTGGATCACAATTGCCCCGCCCTTATTGGCGGGCTTCATGACTATTTCCGCATTCTCCTTAAGACCCTTTAAGGCCATTTTTTGATTTCTACTCAAGTTATGCCAGTATATTAATTTCTTTTTAAAACCACTTGCCACAAAAACCAGGGCTTATCTCCACGATACCACACAAGTCATCAATCTCATTGATCAAAGACCTTTTAATCCAAACACCCAGTTATTAGTAACATGTGACATTGTGTCACTTTATACGAGTATCCCGCAAATGGATGCAATTACTGTGATGGAAAAGGCCCTAGACACCAGGACTGCACCTGTTCCAATCCCGACCTATTTCATCTTGAAACTTTTAAAAATTGCTATGATGAGAAATTTTTTTATGTTTCAAAATGACTTCTTCCTGCAAACGAAAGGAGTAGCGATGGGGGATACATTTGCCCCAAATCTGGAAGTCCTATATATGGATGATTATGAGAGTAAATACATTTTTAATAATGCTAACCCATTCGGACACCACATGGCTATGTGGGTCCGTTACATAGATGACGTACTGTGCATCTGGGATGGCACAAAAGAAGAACTTACATCATTTCACACTTGGCTTAATAACAAGAGTACAGACATTCAGTTCACACTGGAAGCTAGTAATGAGAGGATTCCCTTTTTGGACATCACGATCTATGTCAATCCCGATACAAGCCTTTTGGAAACAACTTTGTTTCGGAAACCATCGGAGCGTAACTCTTTATTAGAGTATAATAGTCATCACCCGAGGGGATTACGCGACAACCTTCCTGTTGGCCAATTCTTCAGGATCCGTCGTAATTGTTCTTGTAAAGAGAACTATATGACTGAGTCACAAGATCTCTCGAGCCGCCTATTGGCACGCGGCTATCCAGCATGTTTAGTGAAACGTGCACGCAAGAGGGAGTGGTATAGCCCTCGAGAAAGTCTTCTAACATCTGAACTAAAATAAAACACAGCCCTGGAACGTATCATCTGCGTAACTACTTTCTCAACCCGCAGCAACGACGTCAAGAAAATCATCAATCATCGCTGGAGTTTGGTGGCAGATGATCTTGGACAGAAGGCCCTCCCCTTACATTCATTCAAGAGGGCACACAATATCAAAGATCGGGTGGTGCAATCGTTTCTACCTACACCAAGGAATCCAACAATCCAATCAATGTGGCACCTTCCACCAATTGTGGGTCACACTAGATGTGGCTCCTGTGCAGCCTGTGATACTACAATCCAGACAAAAGAACTGATCTATAGAGGCAGGACCTACCCACTAAAATCCCATACTAATTGTAATACGTCTAACGTAATCTGTTTAATCAAATGCCCATGTGATCTAACATATGTAGGCCAAACTCAACAAAAAGTCAAGGCCCGTATCCTACAGCACGGCAGTCGGATTAGATGTAGCGTACATGGGGCTCCCTTGGTAGATCATTGTAGTAGACATGGCCACACTCCAGACACTTTACAATGGCTAGTTTTAGAGAAGATTATCCTTGGCCCTAGAGGAGGTGATATTACACATATCCTCACCCAGAGAGAATCCAAATGGATGACCACTTTAGACACTATCCGTAATGGATTAAATGAGGCTGAAAGTAGCTATGCACAGTTGGCCAGATTTGGTCGTTGAACATACAACCATAAGATCTTCACCCTCATGTCTGAGAGGTGCATCTTCCATAATTGGGTATATAGAGAAATCGCATTGTTTGTACGGGTTTGATTATATATCGTACTTATAACTGCTGATAATATAAACTTAAGCAATGCATTCTTTGTTACACTAAATAGATCACCTTCTTTTTAAACATGGATAAAAATCGCCAATTTTGTAGATATTTTGATACATCTGTATTGTGTATTTTTACATTCCTCTTAGTATCTTTCCAGTGGTTCTTCAACATTCGACAAATTACATGTGTTTATGCTGCTTCACCCTCCTGTGTGAGAGGTGCGTGGCAATCTGCTCTCTCCAACAACTTTATATGATGTGGAACTAATGGCCTATAATATCGGAAATGCCATCTAGAACTGTCTGTGGTTTATTACTTGACAAACTATTAATATCTCTTGTCGAGCGTGAGCTCCTTTGAAAATGCTATTAAGCCATCCTTATCAAGGGTTACTAATTGTGTTTCCACCAGATCATGAATTATTCTATTATAAAAATAGCGTTCTGAACATCTGATTGATACTGCTTTTTTATGTGGCTACGATACTTTAGAAATTCTAGGCTCTATCCGAGTCCTTTCCTCCTTGAATTGTTGAGGCTGGCTTCACCGTTGCCCCTAGAAACGACCCGGAACTAACCTAGTGGTAGTCCCTTGTCTATATCTTCGGTGTCTATACTCGGCTCCAGCGCGAGTACGTAGAGTTCACTCCTTCCGCTACTGAGAGCGATGTAGGAATACGAGACGCCGGTATTAGGTAAGAAATGAGTATGAAAGTGGCATTGTTTTAAAGCTGGCCCGCATTTATCTTTGACTGATAGTAATCTCCCTTATTACAGGAAACCTTCCGATGTGAGTGAATTGATTTAAACACGACGCGGCTACCCGCCCTGATTAGGTATGTGTTTGTTAACACTGGGTGCCATACGTCGGTGATGGTCACTGTTTTGGACGAAATCGAGACGATTAATACCTCCGTTTCCATTCCCGTAGGTCTTGGCTTTTCACATTACGTTACGGTTCCTACCCACCATTGCATTAGACACCTTTACGATCTACCCTAAGGTATGATTTATAAACATCATGATGTCAACCTCTGAAAAAGACCACCTGAGAGGGGTAACATTTTTAAACTCATTACAATATGTTGTTGTGACTATAATTCACAGTGGGTATAAGTACTTTGGGATTACTTCATTATATTTGTCCCTACCTCTCTACCTAATAAGTATGTCCAAAGAATGACATTCCCCGTCATGAGTACTGGTTTTGATGGAGTTTGGTTTATTTTGGTCTGATTTAGGAGTGTGTTTTTAAGATCCTTTGAGAAATAGACTAGCGACTTTGGATAATTAACTGACGAAGAGTTGCAACAAATAGAATGTAATTTTCTTATAAAGTGGCATGATATAGTCGTTCTATTTTTTCAGACTTTGATGAATTGAAAAAGTGGATTCCCTCAACTGATTATCATATGAAAATACCTCTACGTACCATGGTAATTTTCCTAATCTTCTCTACGGTGTGGATGCTACCATCCTAATTCCTCTCAATTTGTATGGGGAATCTTTTACTTATGTCACATTATTTATTTATATTCTTACAGAAATTGTAGTGCACCCCTGTTCCCACCCTTGTCCTGATGAAGACCCCGATGTAAGGCCTCAAGTACGCCTACTGCTGTAGCGTGGAGTCGAAACGTCGACGGCTACCTCCCCTCTTTCTCAGTTGACGCCGCCCACATTTTTTTGGATATTACATACCAGCGTCAAATAGATGTTTTTTGATAAATAATGGGATAATTCATGATTCCTTTCTTTGGCTCAGGGATCTGAAGCCGATTTAGTGTGTAAATATCTCAGGAATTTGATATATTTATTTTTCACGAATATTATCATTCTTTATCTATTCTTTTCTTCTTCACAGCATCACGCTACCTCACTTCTTCTTCCTTTGGGGCACTGTTATTATAACTTATAAATTGCAGTACTTACTCATTGTGATTAATTTACAGTGTGTTTACTTTATTTCCTTGTTATTGTTGCTTTAAATAAATGTGAATAATGTCTACACAGTTCACGGGGACCCTCATTTCATATACCATATAGCACCCAGGTCCCGAGTGGATTTCTTTGGGTAAAACCCCCCTCTTCTCAATCAATCCCTCAGAGGATGTCATGATCCAGGGTCTATGTGCGCCTGTGGCTGCGACAATGTGTCTCCACAGGACACCCTTCATTTTGTAATGTTTTGTAAACATCTTTTTGCCCAAGAAGAACTTTATTATTTCACTTTTGAAGGGAAAGAGTTTCTCTCAAGTTTGACCTCCCTTAGTATTTCTACAGATGCTGAACAATGAATTTTGACTTTTAATGTTAGCTGTTTTTAAAAATCTATAATGTATCTGAGGAATTTGCTGGAAGGTTCACTGTTTTTTAAACCGTTTATATTTTAATCGATGCTAGGGGTTTTGTGATTGACTTCTTTTTTATGATTTTAAAACATGTATGTACTTTTATGGTTCTTATAAATCTGACTAAAGTACATTTTAAATTTAAATCTATGTGTCAATCCAGATTAAGTTGCTTGGTGGTTTAGTCTGACTTTCGTTAAACCTTGATTGGGCATATAGGAACGGAATTTTCACAGGATTTGGCTGCCCTTGAGTCACTTAAGGTGACGCACTGGCAAATCACTAATTAGGTCTGATTTACAATTCCACGTAGAAAGCTTATGGTTAGCATGTGTATATTCTTAAATCTAAACATATGTAATGTTATAGACCTATGTTTCCTTGTGTGGGTCGCGTGTATCAATCAATCAAGTATTACTTGCATGGTGTGGCTTATCACCAAGAGGGTATCCAGGCACTGTGCTGCAGGTATCAGTCAAAAAAACAGGTCTTGAGTCCCTTCCTGAAAAAGGTAAGCAAGGGAGGCAGTGTAGAGGTGAAAGGAGAGGGTGAAGCGGGAGGAGGAACATCCTTCGGAGAGGCAGGGGTGGATATGTGGTGTCTAAGCGAGGGTGAGTGGGGATTCCTGCTGGGTCTATGGAAATGTAGGCAATGATTCATGTAGGCGGATCCTTGGTTGCGGAGGGCTTCATAGATGTGGGCCAGAAGCTTGAAATGGCATTTCTTCTGGACGGGAAACCAGTAGAGGTCCTCTTGAGTGCTGGGTGATGTGTGTCCTCTTGAGCAGGTTGAGGATCAGTCTGGCACCTGTGTTCTGGATCGTCTGGAGTCTTTGCATGAGTTCGGTTGTTGTGCCTGCATAGAGTGCGTTGGCGTAGTCCAGTCGGCTGGTGATGAAGGCCTGCATCACCATTTTCCTGGTGCTGATCTGGTACTGCTGGGCACCCACATGAAGATTTTACGGATCATGTGGAAGCAGGTTGAAGAAACTGAGTTGACCTGACGTTTCTTGTAGAGTTCACTGTCCAGAAAGATGCTGAGGTTGCAGGCATGGTCTTTTGGTGTGGGGGTGGGTCCGAGCTCTACTGGCCACCTGGAGTCATTCCAGGAGGCAGTGTGTCTGCCAAAGATCAGAACTTCAGTTTAGTCCATGTTAAGCTTCAGGCAGTTGTCCTTCGTCCAGGCTGAGATGTTCTTCATACAGTTGTGGAAGTTGATCTTCGTAGAGTTGGGGTTCACTGAGCAAGAGGATGAGCTGGGTATCGTCGGCGTAGGAGATGATGTTGATGTTGTGCGATCTGATGATGTCTGCAAGTGGTGTCATGTAGATGATGAAGAGTCATGGTCTGAGGGCTGAGTCTTGTGGTACGTGGCAGATTGAGTGCTTGGGTTGTGAGGTGAAGGGAGGGAGGTGAACTTTCTAGGTGTGACCTGTGAGGAAGGGTACCATCCATCAGAGCACATTGTCTGTGATTGCAATGTGGCATAGTCAATCAATGAGTGTGTCGTGGGAGTTGGTGTTGAAAGCTGCTGAGATGTCCAGGAGTATCAGGGCAGCTGATTCTCCTCTGTGGAGCAGGGTGCGGAGGTCATCTGTTGCAGCCATCACTGTAGTCTTGGTGAAGTTGTTGGCTCTGAAACTTGATGGGAAGGGTCCAGTAGGTTGTTTCTCTCCACATGTTTGGTGAGCTGGAGGTTGATGGCCCTCTCCAAGACTTTGGAGGGAACGGGAGCAGGGAGATGGGATGGTAGCTTTGGAGCTTGCTGGGGACTGCGGAAGGTTTCTTGAAGAGGGGTCTGACCTCTGTGTGTTTCCATGCATCAGGAAAGGTGGCTGTGGTGATGGAGGCATTGAGGATGGTTGTGATCTGGTGTCTGAGCTTGTCTCTTCCGACATTGAAGACTTGATGGGGTTTGAGTCAGTGGGTTCGCCTGAGTGGATGGAGTTCATAAGAGTGGTTGTGTTTGGTGTGCTGAGTTGTTCCCATGCAATGAGCAGAAGATCGGCGGTTGGGATGGATGGATTGCTGAAGAGATCGGAGGGTTGGGGATTGAAGTTTCTAAAAATGGTTGCTATCTTGTTGTAGAAGTGGTCACCAAGGGCATCGCAGAGTTCCTGTGAGGAGGCTGCCAGGTTTTCAGTGGCTGAAGATTTCCTTGCTTTGGTTTGCGTCGGACTCGATCCAGTGGGTCAGGGCCTCCTTTTTGGCAGCTTTGAGATGGTGGTGGAAGTCATTGAGGGCTAATTTCAAGGTGGCTGGGTCGGTGTGGTTCCTATTGATGCACCATTTTCTTTCCAGTTGTTTGCACCTGCGCTTTGATGTGATGAGTTCCAGAGTGTACCATTAGGCTCATTTGGTGGGTCTGTGTATATTGGCTGGTTGGGTGGGAGCGACTCGGTTGGTGGCACTGGTGATCCAGGAGTTAAGGTTCTCTACTGTGTAGTCCAGCTTGGTGGGGATTTTGGGCAGTGTGGTGCTGAGGACGTCAGTCCATTGTTGCTGAATGACCATGGTCCTGCTGCGGTAGGGGGCGCTGTGGTGGTTTGGGACAGTGCGGAGAAGTCCAGTGAGGGTGAAGTGTACGATGGAGTTGTCTGACCGTGTGAGTTCCGATATGTGACTGTATTTGTTACTGGAGTTAATTCTGCAGCATACATAGAGAGAGGCTAAGACTTCTGATGACTAATTTTGGGTAGGAAGGTGTTTCTTCCAGCACCACAACATGTGATATCCTGTAAGCAAACACTCCTTTGACAATATACATTGTTGAGTCTCGATCTTCAGCGGCCACTTGAATGAGATTGGGAAAGACAAGGAAGAAAACTAGTTCAACACACCCAGCCCTTTACCCCATACCCTTTGATGTTTGGCCAGACAGCCCCATTCCTCGTAAAGTGGGAGTTCCTGTGCAGCACACCAGTCTACCCATCTGCGCCATTTAGGTATAGTTGGTGGAAAGGGATTCTTCCATGCCATTCCTATGTCGTGTTTGGCCACTACAAGGGCGGTCCCAAGAAAGGTCTTGTCCGCTCTTGATTAGTCTAACCCATCTGTGACACGCAATAATGTATTTAGTAGGTTGAGTGAGACCTCCCACCCCAGATCCCCTGCGAGTTCTGCTTCTAGGGTAGTCCAGTATGAGGTCATAAGTGGGCAGGACCACACCATGTGGAAGAAATCTGCAGGTTTGGCCTTGCATCTTGTAAAAGTTGGACATGAAATGAGGCCTGCTCTGTGTAGGCGGGCTGGGGTGAGGTAGGAGGTGTGGAGATAGTAGAGCTCTACCAGGCGAAGGCCTAGCTGAGATAGTGATGGTCATGGAAGCCATCAGAGCAACTCTCCAATCATTCTTCTCCAGAGGACCCAACCATGTCTCCGATTTGCCTCTCAACGGGTCAAAGGAAGTAGGACCATTGTTTGTTAGGGAGCGGTATATATGTGAGACTCCTCTTCTCCAAAGGTTACTCATTGTGATCTGAGCTTCAAGAGGGCTGTGCTCTGGCAGTGATGTGTCAGCTTTTGTATGTATTTCCAGGGCATGGC
Source organism: Lissotriton vulgaris (assembly GCF_964263255.1). Lineage (NCBI taxonomy): Eukaryota > Metazoa > Chordata > Amphibia > Caudata > Salamandridae > Lissotriton > Lissotriton vulgaris. The sequence goes on along the minus strand of NC_141700.1, from coordinate 456,824,222 downwards.
GGAGTTGCAAGTACCTATAAAACTCGGACGGGTGAAGCGAATGTCTGAATTGCAGATCTGCAAAGGAGCGGATATGGTCGCTGACTCCCAGTTGGGAGATAAAGATGAGATCCCAATTCCTTCCTAAACCCTTCTTGGCTTCCCACCTCCTGCAACCATGTGCCCTGCCATAGGGGTGTTTGCTGTGTCAGTTTGTCCTTCCAGTGGGTGTGCCGTAGGGAGGTGTTCCATGCTAACAGGATTGCACAGGTCACTGTGTGGAGATCTCGGGGAATGGGCGATCCGTACATCATAGCTTGAATTTGTGTGAGACCCAAGTCTTAAGTTCGGTCCTGTACGCAGGGTCAGGCCACCTCACTAAAAACGATTGTATAATACCAGGAGACAGGTTGCAAAATAATATAGGTACAGGTTTGTCGGACACATTCCTCCATCAAAAGGTGTGATCTGTCAGCAAGGGAGCGCCAGACGCGGCCATAGGCCATTCCAGAGAAACTTTGTGATAAGGCTGTATATTCCTCTGAACCAGGTTCGAGGGATATGGAACAGAGTGTTTTGAATGACGTAAAAGAATCAAGGGAGGATCATCATTTTAAATAGAGCTATCCTCCCTAGCGGATTAAGCGGTAGTGTTTGCCATTTCTGCAAGTCCAATTTTGGTTTTAGTGACTAGAAGAGTCAAGGTGAGTGCCCAGGCAAGGTCGGGGAGTAGGGCGATCTATATACCTAAATATTTAAAGGATTGCCTTCTAATAGGGATGGTGGATTGCCAATCGGAACATTCCCGTGAGAGATGCAAGGGGACATAGGTCGACTTGGCCGAGTTCAGGCATAGGCTTGAGACTTTCTCAAAGGAGTGCAATAAATTTAGGCATCTGGGACCGGATCGGGCCAGCTCTGCGAGATACAGCAGAACGTCATCTGCGTAGAGGGCAATTTTGTCCTCGTGTGATCCTACCCAGTTCAAGCCTTGGACCCGGTTATCTGACCGGATGAGATTGGCTAGAGGTTCCATCGCTAAAGCGAAAAGCAGGGGTGAGAGGGGGCAACCTTGTCTTGTACTCCTGCTGACTGGAAAGGTGCTCTAGAGAGTTCCATTGACAAGCACCCGTGCAGCTGGCTGGCTTGGAGTATAGGAAATTAACCATATCGCGGAATTTAGGGCTGTTAGACTTGGCATCTTTTGGCGTGTTTCCCCTGAGTTTTTGCTTTCTGCCCTCCCGATTTTGACTCTGTTTTTGCTGGCGTAGTGTTTCTGCGCACTTTTCGCATTGCTGATCAGTGGTAAAGTGCAAGTGCTCATGTGGTAAAGTATGTTATGGAGTGGTGTTTCCATGATTGGCTGTTTGGTTTTCTTGTCAGCCCCTAGTAAAGTGCACTGAGTGTGCCAGGGCCTGGCAATCAAATGCTATCTGTGGGCCTGCAGCACGGATCGTGCCACCCACTTGAGTAGCCCGGAAAAGGTACCTCAGACCTGCCATTGCAGAGTCTGCGCGCAGTTTGTAACTGTCATGTCGACTTGGCCCGTTCACACACAGGCCAGTCCCTAACCTTCAATTTTCTTGCATGTCAGGCACCCCTAAGGTAGGTCCAAAGTAGCTCTGTGGGCAGGGTGCAGTGTGTGTGAAAGGTAGGACATGCCCTGGTGTGTGTGGCATGTCCTGATAGTGAATTACAGCCTATTTCGTTTTTCACTATTCCAAGGCTACCTGTTCCCCATAGGACAGAATGGAAAGTTTGTTCATAACATCTTATAAACATAACTGGCCGTGGGAACTAGGTGGGAAAATAAAATTTAGTATGCCTGAACTCAGAATCTAATGATGCATCTTTTAGTAAAGGTGATTATTACATTTTGTGTTTGAAAATACCACTTTTAGGAAGTAAGTATTTTCTTGCTCAGTCATCCTGGGTGCCTCTGCTGGAATGTGGATTGCCTGTCTGGGTTTTGGATGACAGATGGTTAGGTAGCAAGGGTGGCTCCCGATAGTCTAGGTAGGTCAGGAAAGTGCTGAATAGGCCTGGGCTGCGATTGGGGAAGAGGGAGGAGATTTCCTTGCACCTCAAAGGGCCTGGTCTGCCTCTGACAATGCTGTCTCCATCCCCTGCCGGGAAATCACACCAGAGAAGGTAGAACTGGTTCTGGCTGGGCACAGACACCCTCTGCCTAGAGGGTCAAAGGATGTGTGGATACAAATACTGGGGCACAGACCCCTGAACATTAGAAGTCTTTTGGATCAAGAAGGCTGCCAAGAAGAAGAGCTGGATAAGCTGTGAGGAGGGACTACCACTTTGCTGTGTTGGCCTACAGTGGCTGCTTCTGTCTTTGACAGTGAAAGGACTTGACTGAACTTTCTGCAATCTAGTTTTGTGAGTTTCTCCAAGGGCTTGAGGTAGAGTTTGCCCCCTGTTCAAGAAGTCTCAGCACTGGAGACTGTGTGATTTGTGCTGCGACAGAAGAAAATCAACTCAACAATGTCTATGACACTGCTGCTGACTCCGTGTCCTGAAGGCACCACAGAGGGTACCGGCGCAATGCCGCACCGCGACCCTGGTCTCACCGACGATGCCTGCTGATGCTGCCACCGAGCCGCTGCTCGCACCGTGACCTGTGGGCACCGCACTCTGCACCGCCTTGCTTCATGCTAAAGCCTGAGCACCGCCGCAACGCCGCACCGTGACCCTGGTCTTACCGATGATGCCTGCTGATGCCACCACCAAGCCGTTGCTCGCACCACGACCTGTGGGCACCGCACTCCACACCGCCTTGCTTCACGACGATGCCTTGGCCTCCCCGACGCCGATGCTCCACACTGAAATCGACGTTGCTGCTTGTACCGTGGTTCGAGGGCAACGCTTGTAAAGTTACACAATGCACCACCCTCATCCCGCACCGCAGTCTTGGCCTACCAACGCAGGCACCATCGACTGCCATTCGTCAGCCTACGACAGAGCTTCAGCAACGACGACGCACTTGCTTGCTCCGTGACCTGCCAGCAACGTGGGGAGCACCGCCTCCACCTCGCACTGTGACCCTGGTCTCACCGACGACGCCATCTGATGCTGCCACAGAGCCGCTGCTCTCACCGTGACCTGAGGGCACCGCACGCTGCACTTCGCACCACAGTACCCAATGCCTGCCGACGCCAGAGCTCATGATCCCAACAGAAAGAAGCTCAACCTGCAACAGGAGTGACTTCAAGGGCCTTGGTGCCCTACATCTCTAACAGGTACTGTTTGCTGGACTTCCCAACACCATAGCTGGTCCACGACGCCGCAACCAGCCTGAACTGTTCGGATTTGGTTGCTCACAACGGCGTGATAGCCCCGGACGGAGCTATCGAAATCAAGGAACTGTTTCTAAAGCGTATTTTGATAACTGTAGATTTTTAAGTACTGTATTGTGGATTCTTATTGTTTTTGGTCTTGTATATAAAAATATTGGCTGTTTTTCTAAACTGGTACGGTGTCCTTTTGTAGTGCTTACACTGTATTACTGTTGGTTATGTGCAAATGCATTACACACTGCCTCTAAGATACGCCTGACTGCTCATGCCAAGCTACCAAGGGGGTGAGCAGGGGATATTTTAGGAGTGTAACTCCCTTATCCTGACTAGGAATAAGGATCCCTACTTGGACAAAGGTGCACGCCCTTGCCAACTAGAGAACCCCATTTCTAACAAGGGCCCATACCCATAGTCAGCAAGATGTTCTCCAGGTAACCCCAGTCTACCGAATCAAATGCTTTCTCAAAGTCAACCAGGAGGAGTGCCAAGTATGGGATAAGCGATTGACGGCTGGCTAAGGCCATATGCAGACGCCTCAGACAGTGTCTGCTACTTCATGCGGGCATGATGCCACACTGGTCGGGATGGACTAATTTGCTGATGTGTGGCTTAAGACATTGAGCCAGAATTGTGGCATATATTTTGACTTCAGTGTTAATCAAGGATATGGGTCGGTAGTCAGCACAAGCTGGTGAAGGTGGTTGTGTTTTGGGAATAATAATTATTGTGGCTGTGTCAGTCTCTGGAGGGAAAGAGCCCATTTCTATGGCTTCTTCATAAAGGGACGCAAGATGAGCAACAAGTGTGTCACGGTAGAGTAATAGTCTTGTGGGAAGCCGTCTGGGCCGGGAGTTTTACCTGCAGCGACCAGCGACAGGGCAACCTGTATCTCTTCGCATGTGATCCGACTTTCCATTCCATCCGACTCAGTTATCATGATCTTGGGAAGATGAAGGTCCTCTTGAGCGATCATCTCTGTCAGTGAAAGCTCCGGTTTCCATGCGGAGTATAGTTTTGAATAGTAGTCTGCAAAGGTTTGGGCCATTGCTTGAGGAGAGCGATGAGTGTTACCTTCTGGGTCATGGATCTCCAGGATTGTCTGATTTGCTACGGAGTGGGACACCAATCTATGCAGCATTTTCCTGTTCTTGTTGCCCCAGCCGTACACTTGTGCAATAGAGGGCCGCCATAGGAGTTTTGCAGAGTCAAGAGACACCTGCCTCAATTTGTCTCCCACTAGTGTCAGCTGGTGCTGTTGGGTTTCATCCGATGATCCAGATGCGTCTCTTTCAAGCTGGAACACCTGGGATTCAAGGAGGGCGAACCTTCTGTCTTATGCTGTTTGTTGGACTTTGAAGTGGCTCTTGGCGAGGCCACGGATCGTTGCTTTACCTGCCACCCACAGAGTGCCTGGGAATGAGACAGAGCCTTGGTTCATGAGGAAGTACTGCTTGACTTCAGCTTTGAGTGTTTCCTTAAATTCCCTATCTTGGAGGAACCAGGCATTCCTCCTCCACATTGGATGGAGAATGGTGGCTGGGTCGCCTAGAGACAAAAGCACTGGAGAATAGTCCGAAATGCCCCGGGGGAGGAGATGTATTTCCCTGACTTTACGACACTCCGGCTTTGGCATGAATATCATGTTGATGCAAGAGTGGCTACTATGCACCACTGAAGTGTGAGTATATTGGGTTACCCATGGATTCCAGGTTCGCCATACATCGCAAATACCCATGACTTCAGTCCAGGTCGCCAGTTGTTTGGCTTGTGAGAGGCGGGAGATAGAGGGGGTCCCGTGGTGTCACGACCGAGATGCATTTGTTGAAGTTAATGCCCAAGACCTTTGTAACAGGAAGAAGGAAGGAGAGTATGTCACCTACGCGGTTTAGGGTCTGTGCGTGAGTGGCACCAGAAATGTAGATGGAGAGGACATTAAGGGTTTCTTCGCCATTGTACCAGAGAGGGTTACAAAAGGGCCATTGGGATCTCTGACAATTTGAGTTGGTACAAAAGGTAGGTTATACTTCAAAAGAATTGCGACCCCCACATGAGCCCTGCAAGCAGCCCAAGTATTAGGCTCTATCAAAGCCATACCTTGCAAGGAAGGGACTAAGATTGCCCATAAGATGAGTCTCGTGGAGCATGAGAATGTCGGGGCGTGTTTTTGGGCATGTCGCAAGACTGCGGTCCGTTTGATCCTATCTAGTAGGCCGTTTACGTTCCACGATATAATACAGAGAGCGTTCCCTTTAGATGTCATTGCATTGTGGTTAATGTGGGGAGCCTGCTGTGCCTCAGGGAACTGTTGTGCGACGGGTGCCCTGGAGGCTGAGGTACATGAAGTGTGTATGTCATCCATTGACATGGGTTTTGCAGTGTTGTGTATTAATATCGTGGAGCTGAGATTCTGTGAACCTACGGTTGTTGAACAACTAGAAACTTGGGGCCCAAACCCACCCCCCACCCTATACTTCAGAAATGGAAGCATCAGTCTGCCCATAACTCTTGATGTGAACTAAATTATAACGATTAGAGTCAGTGAAGCGTGGTGGACCCCTTTCATTGCACGATCAGAATGCACATCGGCAGTGGTATCTGATTGGCTGAAAATTCGCTAATGTTCGATTGGACATTGTCTGGAGTGATGGCTTTGTTCGCAGCGTTCCATTGAAGATTCAGATAGGGGTAGCCGGGCTGCGGGAGAGATCAGAGTCCACAGAGTCTATGGCCTTTATTCTGGATGAAGTGCCCTCTGCAGGCGAATGATCTCAGGTCCAGAGTTCCATTGATGGTGGGGCTCCGCGGACAAAGCCCAGTCCTCCGTCAGCCAGAGCCAAGCTGCTTCGGGACTATCAAAGAAGAAGGAATGTTTTTCCCTGGAAGACCACACGCAATCTCGCTGGGAAGAGTAACCTGTATTGTAGGTTGAGAGCGAGGAGCTTTTGCTTCACGTCCATGTAGAATCGCCTTTGTGCTTGAACCTCCCTGGTGTAGTCAGGAAATATCATGATGGTGTGATTTTGATAAGTGATAGTTTTTTGGGCACAAGCGTGCTGCAGGATTAGATCCCTGTCTCTAAAATTGAGGATCCACCCTATAATGGGTTGGTGAGCAGCGCCAGGGAGAGGCATTGATGTTAGGGAGCGGTGTGCTCGTTCTACGGCGAACCAGGTGGAGAGTTTGTCCTTGGGCATCCACGAGTTGATCCAGTTTTCAAAAAATGATTCCATCGGATCTTGCTCCACGCCCTCCAGAAATCCCAGAAGACGCTGATTGTTTATCTGTTTTCAGCATCTTTTGCCCTCTTGTGAAGCTATCTGGCCTAGGTTTGCAGACGAGTCATATGTTCTTTCAAGATTGTTAAATCATCCTCAACAAAGGAGATGCAGGTTTCAGTTTCAGGGATCCTGGCAATGACATTGTGGAGATCCTGCCAGAGAAGGGCCATATCGACTCGTACCTCTCCTATCTTATTTTCAACTGAGACATGTGAGGCGGAGATGGTTTGCAGGATTGTGGTGAGGTCCCCACCTCTGGGAGTACCCCCTTCTGTAACCTTGGTCCGAGTCCCAGTCTTGTTAACGGTGTATTGGTCCATTTTAGTTTGTGTTGTAGGTATTTTCGCGCTCCGGTCTTTCCCCATGGCTGGGAGTAGCGGGGAAGGTCACTGTGAGACAGTGGTTTGATTAATTGTTAAACGGATCCACCCGGAAGGTATTGTCAATACATGTGGTTGGCTGTTGCACTTCTGTGGATCCCTTGCGACCTCCAGGGATGAGGGGCCACTGCGTGTTGTTTCATTGGAGTCGCCGCGGTGACCTTGTAGGTTTGCCATGATTGAAGAGGGTAATCCTCCACTGCCTAGCTATGCTGCAGCCAGGACCAGAGGTGGCTTGCTCCACTCAATAGCCGGTTCCGTCAGGACGGCTGAGCGCCACTTGGTGATGTTACAGGGGATTATGCACTATGGGAGCTGGAAGGGGGGCATGGTGATTGATGATTCCATGCTCATCCTCGTGGCAGATGTTTCGTGATCGTCAGACTTGAAGCGCTGATCCCGGAGTGGTCGCATTGCACTCAAATGGGGGATCAGTGATCATTTTCCGTAACAAAGTAATTCACACCTGAAGTTGTTGGGTTCGGGCCAGCAAGGAGGGGGCCCTCAGGAACCACAGCCTAACCCCTCACCCGCAGGGCCTTCCTGTCATGTACCCACTAGGTCTGTAGAGGCAAGTAGGTGGGACAGAGGTTGGCAGTTTCGTATCCCAGGAGTTTGCTCAGGGTCCAGTGTAAGTTTGACGCGCTACCCACAGACCTGGGGCAGATGGAGTCGGAGGTCCCCCACACTCAGTGGACCAAGATCAGGATAGTGAGGGATCCAACAGGGTAAGAGGGGGAGTCTCAGCCCACCGCACGATCTTGTGGTGGGTCCCCCGTTTGCATCCGCCCAGGTGTTGCTATGTTAGTTCGCTCATGGGTCAGATTAGATGTGCCCCTCTTGTAGAGTTGAAGGCCTCCAGTCTAGGACATGCGTCGGACCAGCGCCCTCCCAATGTCAGCCAGGCCAGTGCAGGGATGAGCAAACCGCAGGTCAGATGGAGTCTCAGGGTGTAGGGTGCAGCAGCGCCATGGGATACCTTTAGGGGACTTCTACAGGTGGCAGGAGGGGGCGGTAGGGGGAACCCTGTCTGGGTCCCATTGTCCGACCATGACAGCCAATCCCACTTGTGGTGATCCCCACGCCGCTGTGGGCGCAGTCACTCCCAGGTCCGGGCGGTTCGGTCGTGCTGGCACCAAGACCAGTGAATTCAGGCAGGTGCGGGCCTCTTCTCCCCAATGTGTCCGCCAGACTCACCACTCCGTTGGAGGTCTGGACCGTGGGTGCTTCCGACATGTCAGTAGGCCCAAAGCTCCTGTGTCATCTGGCTAGTGAGCGATCGCAGGGCTCAACACCACGCCCAGGTCTTCCTCAACTGCCACAGGGGTCCAGAGGTCACCCCCGGCTCACATGATCACAGTGGCAGAGGGGGGGAGGGGGGAGAGCCCGGTACAGCAGCTGAATCCCTAGTCTGCCGCAAAAAAGATTGTCCGGTGACCGGTTTCACCATCTAGGCCCAGATCACGGCCCGACGGGTGTCACCATTTTGCTGTGGGTGGCTTGGAGACCAAGAGGCAGTTCGGCCATCACATCAAGCTCTGCAGTGGCTCTTCGGCACTGGTAGGTAGCTTCGATGATATTCAGGCACCGGCGGTGGGTTAGGGGAAGAGATGACTGCCGATGGTGATGGATGCTGAAGCAGGTGACGGAGGGGTCCAAAGCACTCTTAGAGTGCGACCGCCATCTTGACGCTCCAAGCCACGCCCTACAAGAATGACATGCCTAGACTTATGAACATTGCACTAACTATGCTTGAGGTACATTTAAAACATTGTACAAGGTACTCCATGAGGATATGGTGTAACGGTCAGAGTTGCTGACTTTGAAACTGGGGAACCAGTTTTGAGTCTCGGCATCGGATCAACATCCTGTGATTCTTGGCAAATTACCTAATATCCCCGTGCCAACCAAAAAATGTATGTATCCTTGTGTATCATAACTAGTGCTCATGTAAAGCACTCCAATAAGTTCAAGTCGAGTTAACGCTATATAAAACTGCAAAAAATGTATTGCATTTTCCCTGCACAGGGATAGTAAGAGCATATGTTTTAACATGTGACTATGCTAATAGTGTAGTGTTGTCAAAAAGCCACATGGAAATCCATGTGCATTTGTCTCACAACTTCATTATTCTCTAAATCATTTTAGAAATGCATGTTGGATAACATAACATGCAGACATACAGATATTAGAGAAACATATATCTCATAACATGTCAGAATTCTTGATTGTAGTTTGTCCTCCTACAAAGCGTGTTGAGCTCATTACAATACAAAAAGCAGCTGGTTTTAAAATATTTTTTCTACAGTTCTCCATTTTGGTACACACTTTTGTATGTTACTAGCATTCTCCAGTATGATATATAGTGTATATATAAAATATCTAATGTCTGGATGGTTAATATATAGCTCCAAAACTTTAACTCAGTTGCGAATCATAGGTATGGAGCGAATTGATGTTTTTATGCCATTGAGTAGTAGTCACATATCCAGACACATCTAAATAAACATTCACAGTTAATGGTGATTTAGATGTATTTGATATTCTTCACATTATATTTCAACATACTGTCACAAACAGATGCAGTAGATGTGCTAGATTGGCTCAAATTTCAGTCTTCACGACACAGGTGTGATTTACAATGAATGATATAGTTTATGGAGTTTTGGAGGTTCTTGAGCAGTATTGGTACTGGAACTTATATGGCCTGCTCCAATGTGTATTGATTTGTTTCCCTGTCGTAGGATCAAGTCTGACCATGTGCACCTATTAATACATGTTATTTTGCTTTAAGATGCATAAGCCTGAGAGTTGAGGTGTAAGTGGTTGAGCTCCAAATAGGGACCAGGGGTCACAGCTGAACACATATGTAAAGTCTATCATAATATGACACTTTGCATGAGAACATGCAACTTACATCTTACATGAACACCCATACATGTGTGATGGTAGTCATTGGACACATATTGAGCAGATTACATGCAGTTTGTGGTAAATCACAATAAGCAACTATATTGATGTATATTTTGTGTAATGGCCTCTGTGTGTCTTGCATACATAATGAAGAATTTTATGCTGTCAGACAATTTCCACAGATACATACAGACATGATGTGATGACAAAGAATGCAATTAGTTAGGTGTGTAAGAGGTGTTAATGTCACATACACCTTCAGAAATATGACTCATCTTTTAGGATACTTATTATGTCAAAATGTATAAATTGCCAATATTGAAAACACTTTTGTTTGCCTTGCTGCCCTACTTCATTGGTCACTTATGTACATCAGCCCTATGTTTGAATGATGGCAGATATGTGGTATTTACACATGAGATAGTGCTATGTAGATGTATACCACAAGCAATTCACAAGCTGGCATGTATGAGTCAACATAGTAAAATTCCTAAATTTTTTATTCCTAATGATATTTCTAAATTTGGGTGTATGACAGTGCATCAGAAGCACTATCTGATAATGTGGTTACATTTCTGACACTTAATGAGTTGTCATGTGTTTGTTGACATGCAATACACATTTTATATTCTCCCATATTTATATGGGCTCATTCATTGGCTTACAACACACTAGGCAAGGTAAGTGCAAAGCTGAACATGTATGTAACTAATAATAGTGAGATATTGCCTGCTTTGTGTGACCTTGTTTATGTTTGCAATTTACTGCTAGCGGAAGGCAGCTGCTTATACTGTGTTACATTTACATTTCACTGAGTAATTATTACATTGGACTTGCTATGCAAGCACACAGATTTTTACACACAGAAATGTGTTAACAGGGTTTTTCATATGTAATACCAAGCACATACATCCCTTTCCACAGTGATGCTGCACATGGAGCACTATCAATCATTGTTGTCTGTATTAACATGCATCTATGATTCATAATGTACCACATACAGTATGGGGATAGTCCCTCTACGTGTATGTATTTCTGCAATGGGGGCTCCCATCCAGCACAAATGGAAGATCATTTATTGTATAGTTATTTAAAACAATTACAACAATTCAGAAGGAAAATATCAATAAGAAAGGACTGGTCAGGTTAAAACATACAATAAAATGATTTCAAATGATCCCCTTAGACTAGGTCGTAAATGAGTGTACAAGCTGATATAGATGGTTTGATTTACCTCACTGAGGAGAATTTACATAAGTAATAGCAATAAAAAGGCAAAAAACTGAGAGGCTGAGCAGAGATTCCTCCTGCAAAAATACATAACTGCCTGTCACATATACACCATTACACTGTGGTGCAAGTTTGCCTCATTTTAACATTTTCTAAATACATTGCTCCAGTGCTAGAACACAGCAAAAGTGATCAATTGTGTATTTACTGGCCTCTAGTGGTTAATACCCTTCATACAACAAAGAGGAGCTACCTAGAGTCCTAATAAGCAAACCTTTTGTGTTGCTCTGAGGCCAACAGGGGGACACAGGGCAACACAATAACTAGGATGACATTTTGCAACAAACACAAGCCCACCTTGCTTGGCTTGGTAAATGGGGTGTAACTTAATCACAGCAAGTAGCTGCCTGTGTTGTTCTGTCCCTGTGAGGTGTTCCATTGATGTAGCGTGGGTGTTCACACACTTAGAGGTACTAACGGATAGCATTTGGGCTCCTTCTTCCTGCCCCCTGCAATAGAAGTTTGGAGATGCCAAAGAAATAAAAGGAGTTAGGATCAATTACAAATTCATATTTACGGTGTAACCCATTTGGCCACACAGTAAAAGTCTGAGCCACACTTAGTCAGGGTCCCAGGGAAGAAGATGGGGTAGATAGTAGGGGTAGATAGATGGTAGTCAACAAATGGAGGTTAGACCACGTTTTGGAAGTTCACCCACACAGAGCAGAAGCAAAACTGCTCTCCAGGTATCACAAGTAGATGGTGCAGGTCCTTCAAAGAGGTCTTTGATGTCCCTGAGACCTCCACTATAGAATAGGGTGCAAACCAACAATCCTTTGGAGAGCCTACTGCAGGGTACCACACAGAGGCAGGTAGCCAGCCCAGGCCAACCACTATTCAGGAAGACAGCATGGTTCCTTCCAATTGCAGTAATCTTCCTCGTGCACAACAGATTACTCTGGCAGTGTGCATCATGCAGCTTTAGGATTTCCTGTCCCACATCCACAGAAGTGGATCTCTACCCTGCTGAAGTATCAATCATCAATCAGGGGTTTATAAAGCACGCTACTCACTCGTAAGGGTCTCAAGGTGCTAGGATAGGGGGAGGTGCAGCTCTGGATCAGTCAAAGAGCCAGGTTTTGAGGCTCTTCCTGAAGATGTGCAGAGTGGGGTTGTGTCTGATGTTGACTGGGAGCTTGTGTAAGGTCTTTGCTGCGACTTAGGAGAAGGCTCTTCCACCTGCTCTGGTTCTGCGGATGTGTGGGGTCTCTGCCAGAAGAGGTCTCCGGAGTGGAGGTTCCTTTTGGGTAAATAGGAGACTCTTTCGTTGAGGTATTTGGGTCTGATGTGGTGGAGGGATTTGAAGGCATGGGTGAGTAGCTTGTAGGTTACTCTCTTTTCGATGGGGAGCCAATGGAGGTCTCATAGGTACTGGGTCATGTGTCTGTGTTGTGGTGTTCCAAGGACGAGTCTGGCTGCAGTGTTCTGGATGGTTTGGAGCTTGTGTAGCAGGGTTTTGTTGATTCCGGTGTAGAGGGCGTTACCGTAGTTCAGTCTGCTGGTTATGAGTGTGTGGGTGATGGTCTTTCTGCATTTGGGGGGATCCACTTAAAAGTCTTGCGGAGGGAGTTGAAGCAGGTGGAGGCGACGGTGTTGATCTGGTGGGTCGAGGTGAGGGAAGAGTCTAAAATGATGCTGAGGTTCCGGGCGTGGTACTTCAGGGTGGTGGGTGGCTGTGGGCAGGGGGCCACAGGAGTGGTCACGCATAGTGTGGGAGGGTCCAAGGACGAGGACCTATATCTTCTCCGTGTTCGGTTTTAGGCAGCTATCGCTCTTCCAGGCTGCGACGTCTTTCATTCCTTCTTGGAAGTTGAGTCTGATGTCTTCGGGGTTCTTCGTGAGAGAGAGGATGAGTTGGGTGTCATATGTCACCAGTTATACTGTGGTGTGCCTTTGAATGTGGGGGTGGTTCAGAGGGTTTCCCTTTGAACCACAGATGTCTCCCCTAAATGTCAGTCCTGTCTGCCATGGGGCAGTGGAATGCAGATCTTAATCTTTAGTGGGACCATGATCTGGCTCTCAGAGGCCTAGTGTCAAACCACTTCCTCCAATCTATCCAGCAGGCCCTTAAATCGCAGAGGTCCGTTTTTCCAGTTGAATGTCCAATTTTTATCGCTGTTTATGGGGAATGAACAGATGGGCTGTTTACCTGACCTGTCGTTCACCTACCACTAGCTTCGCCCCTTAAGACTTACCCCAGGGGTGCCCTAGTAGTAGTGAAAGGTCCCCTCAGGATTGGCCAGTGGTTTAGAAAGGCCAACCCGAGCATAAGGGCATGAGACATGTTTAAAAATAATCAATGTAAGCAACACTTCGTAACATGTGTAGGAAGGACGTGCACACTTTCACGCTGCATTTAAAAAATTACAAAGTGCCCAGAGCCCTGAGGCCATTAAAAGAAAATCAGCAAAACCCCACTGGTATCCAGTGGGAAGAGCCTACATCCTAGGGAGGGAAAACCCATATGGGGGTCCTTCACTACCTGGGCAGGGAGCACCCACATGTACCTGTCCTGCCTTTCACCTACCTCTTGCTCCACCCCTTAGGTCTTACCCTAGTGGTGTCCTAGTGGTTGTGAACGGCCAACTCAGCATTGGCCACTGGTATAGAAATGCCCACCTGAGCACAAGTGCCATTGCACACTTACCGGCCTGCAATGGCAGGCTTGATACATGTTTGGAAGGCTATTCTGGTGGGTGGTACAATCAGTGCTGCATCCCACCATTAGCCAGTGCATTACCTACCCTGGGTATGGGGTGTAGATTTTACAGGACACCCACAGGCACATCACCTACACATATCAAGTGAACACCCCTTACTAGCATGGGTAGGAAGGGCATGCAAACTTTTACATTGTTTTACTGTGGGAAAGGGCCCAGATTTCTAAGGCCACAAAAAGAGAATCAGCACATACCAGGAGGACAAAACGTATTAGGGAAATCCCCTTAGAAGGGCCGTGTACAACACTTGGGGCCACATAAAGGAGCCTGTTGATATCGATCTGAATTGCAGGCTACCCTTTGTAGAAAGCATTCTACCCAGCAGGTAAATTATCAACATTTTACCTACATAGCTCTTAATTTCATATTTTATGTATTTATATTTCCAGAACCATTGTAGTACTATCATCCAGTGGTGAAGTTCAGAAACCCACTGAAAATCTCCTAACCACCAATCCATTTCCTAGAGATCTCCTGGTGTGCTTCACAGTGAGGAGGAACAACAGCCTGGACTGTCTGGTTTGTCTAGTCAAGCTGCAAGTGTAAGCCTCACTCAGCCATTCACTCCATCCATATCCTCTAGACAGGCCTCTTCTCAACAGGCTGTTGTAACATCTGCTCCCTTTGGCCAGCCACACGCCACCAGCTCCGTAGTGTGCTCCACAGTCCTGGCTCCTGCATTTCCTACAGCAATAACATTTGCAGTTGAACCAGGACCTACTGCTATGGTGCAAACTGTTTCAAGTTCATGGAGTAGTGAGCGTAAGGGTAGGTATGGATTGGCACCGCTAAGTGTGCCCACAGATGTCCATGGTTTTCATACAACTATGGGCAGGACATAACTAGTACTGCCTCCACACATGAAGATCAGATATGCCAGGTCATAGCTTTCCATCTGAAAAACAAAGACCTTCTTGGCGAGCCAAATCAGTTGCAGAGGTAGTTCAACGACCTCATGGAATGTCAGATTTTATTCTTATGCTGCATTTTAGGGATGAATTGGCCATTTGCCCGCGCAATAGAATGCCCTCACTGCGGCGTATTTTACGCTGCAGTTAACAGGTTAAGGACTGATCTACCCCTTTTGTTGAACCTACTTCAACGGCCAAACTTCCACATAAAGGGAGGCCCTGAAAACTCTGGAGACACCTGTCATTATCTCTGAGTCTGTAACTGTGAAGAGATACCAGTCCTCCTCAGGAGAGAAATAATATACAGCAATGCCCTCGCACACAACATTCAAGGTGTAAAAACAGTAGTTATGTCATGAATTACAATCTATGCATAGAGCCACTCATTCAGACAATTGCAATTCAGTTCTGTTTCTTGGAAGATAGATGACAGTTTATTAGTTCCACAACCAGCCGACACGTGTTTCGTCTCGTGGGAAACAAATCACTGCGACTCCTCAGGGCTTAAGATTGAACTTATAATCTTGAACAATATGGTGATAAGTCGACAAGTTTCAATCACGTATGGATATGTTGGTTAAACCCATCTTAGCCGGGTACGTTATAGTCTTTTAGGAAAACAGAAGAATAGCTGATCGAAACGTCTTAAGAGGTTCCAGGGGTACTGGTGTCCTCCGTCAATCAGAATGATATCAGTAAATGCAGAGTTATCCCAATCTTCATGCGGTAAATTATTTCAAGTAATAAATAGTCACCAGCATACAAAATCAACTTGATGCAAGCGTTTGACGTGCTTAATATGCAATGTCCGTACTTGGTAAATGGCAACCGGGAAACATAGGAGGAGGGACGCTACGGTCGTGATACTTCCGGATTCGAGGTGAACCCACACGAACCGGTATCGGCACGTGGATCCCCTCCCGGTAGAAGCCTAATATGTACACATATTATGTACACCCTCGATCAGCTATTCTTCTGTTTTCCTAAAAGACTATAACGTACCCCGCTAAGACAGGTTTAATAAACATATCCATACGTGATTGAAACTTGTCGACTTATCACCATATTGTTCAAGATTATAAGTTCAATCTTAAGCCCTGAGGAGTCGCAGTGATTTGTTTCCCACGTGACGAAACACGTGTCGGCTGGTTGTGGAACTAATACACTGTCATCTATCTTCCAAGAAACGGAACTGAATTGCAATTGTCTGAATGAGTGGCCCTATGCATAGATTGTTATTCATGACATAACTACTGTTTTTACACCTTGAATGTTGTGTGCGAGGGCATTGCTGTATATTATTGTCCTGTAGATCTGGTGACAGATCTACACTTGAACGGTTAAGGGGTCTTATCCGTTCGCCTGTCCGCACCTCACCATACCATAGCTACCTCACAAGCACTAACACTCACACTAGGTAGTGCGCTCAATATTATCAGAAATACTAAAAACCCCATCTGTTGTAATCTCCTCAGGAGAGATCATTTGCCTGGACCAGTGTGAAAGGATTCCAGCACGCCCACCATCAAGAGGAGAAAGTACACATTTCTTCTGTTATTCAATTGCTTTGATTCTTAAACCACTATGATTTGTTAACAGAATGTTTTTGAAACATAGCGATAAAAGGCTTATATTCTGTACTATAAGCAAATATTGTCCCCTACCCACTTAGGGTAAAAAATGTATAAAACTCTGGGATACCGCAAAAACGTTTTTACCAAGGCGAGACTAGCGTGGCAAACTGATTTAAATAGAGAGCTAGATGACGAAACCTGGCGACACAGCTGTGTAAACACGAAATTAATTTCACTAAATGGGAGGCACAGGGTAATACATTTTAAATTCCTGAACAGGGTGTACTACACGCCTGAAAGATTGTGCAGATACAGGCTGAGTATACTGACACTTCAGTATGTGACCACTGCAGAGTACCTATGCCAGACTTTTTACACTTAGCTTGGAATTGTCCTGGAGTTGCTGGCTTCTGGGCACTGATGTTTAAAGAGCTGGGCAAAATCATTGAAATGCAACTTACCCCTGATCCCCTTTTTGCCCTATTGTGCTACTCCAGCCAATTGCCAAAGGCAGTTCGCAGACTAGTAGATATGGGTGTACTGATTGCTAGGCGGAGAGTGGCGATGTGTTGGATGAGAGGCCCGACCCCTACCATTACGGAGTGGTCCAGGGACATGATCTACTGCAGCACGCAAACTGAGAACTATAGCGAACTGCTCCCACTGCGCAGCCATCCTAAAAACTCCTGGGCATTATATAAGAAATACCAAACGGGTAAAGAAAGTGCGACCCCAGGAGCTAACGCCACTAAAAGTGATGAAGTGGAGGGGTGAGGGGAGATGACCACACTTAGTTACTGGATGCATAGAAGGGTGTTGATTTAGCTACTGGATGCATAGGAGGGTGTTGAGTGTCAGATTGCTTTTTTTTTTTTTTAAATGGTTTTTATTGATTTTTGTATAAAATCATAGAATACATAAATTTACACTGAGAGAGTTCGCCAGAGCCCCCTAACCCTCCCCCCACCCCTTAGTCTGGCAGATTTCTATAGGAAAGGAGAAAATATAAAGAGAAAAAAAAAATATGAAATATATGGATACCACATTATGCATCGTTTAGCCCAGTATAATAACTGTGTGCTGTGCCCAGAAATCAATCACAGAGCTGGCATTTGAAAATAATAAATCAAGCTACATCAAACTAGACACATGTGTAATAAAAGCACAACATAAAACTAATCATCAAATAAGAATACAGAGGCCTTTGTCATTTGAACTACAAATACAAGAGCAATTATCAGTTCCTTTGTTCCTTACTACCTGGGTAAATAGTTAAATCCCACATATAGACTTCGATAAGAGTGACACCAATAAATCTAAATTAGGTTTGAATGAGTTGCCTATTATTATTGTTATTATTACCTTGATTATCGCACCATTCCTGTAGCGGAGCCCAGATTTTCAGGCCAGCAGTGCGTTTCTTTCTACCTTTCCCTTTATAGATTGCAATTTCCAACTTAAATGTGGCTAATAATCTGGCGAGCCATTGCTGAAATGAGGGTGCCAGTTCATCAAGCCAGGCCGATGCAATACACATTCTAAAAACAGCCATTGACATAAATATAAATTCCGCCCCTTGTCTATTCCAGTTTGGGTCACTCGCTCCTAAAAGCATTGTTTCAATAGTCAAGATAATGGGATTTTTCACCACCGCTGATATAAACCGCTCAATATCGAGTTTCAGTTGGGATAGGCCGTTGCAGGTAGCAAAAATATGTATACTGTCTGCATTCGGAAAGTGGCACCGGGGACAGTAAGTTCCTTTACCCGAGCCCCATTTTGCAATTTTGTCGGGAGTGTAATATAACATAAAGAGGGTTTTATAAAACTGTGTTTGTAGTTTGGTTGATAGCAAATAATTTTGAGACATTGCCATTGTACTTTCAATTTCAGCGCGGGATATGCCAATTTTGTTTTCCCATTTCGAGGCTATCTTTCCGATATCATCAGGTACAGAGTTGCTTAATAGGGTATATATTTCACTAATGGTGTTAACTTTACTGGACGACAGTGTCTCAAATATCTCACATTTTATACTGATGATTTCACAGAGAGTTCTTTTTGTTACGAAGTCCCGTATTTGTAGGTATTTGAAGAAGTCTCTGTTATTAATTTGAAATTTCGTTCTTAGTTCCTCAAATGTGTGAAACCCCGAAGGAGAACAGAGATTGCCGAAGTGTGTAATTCCGGCAGCTTCCCATTTCTTCATACAGCTATCCCTGAAAATGGCGGGCAGATCTAGATTATCTTTAAAAAGTGTATAGTGTGAGATTCGCCCAATATCCATTATTTTTCTTATTTTTTGCAATATTTTAAAAGAATGTAGAAGTGGCTTAAATTTTACTTTTTTGTGATAACTGTCGTGTAGATGACGCCATAAATAACCAGAATTTTTTTCACCTAACAATAGGTTATAAATAGAAGGTTGCCCACCCCGTGATGCTACATTTGTTAATTCAATTTGAAGAAGTTCTTGACTGTTAATCATGTTTGCTGCCCAATAATAGAGCCGCAGGTTAGGTAAACCTAAGCCCCCCCGTTCCTTTGGTAGAGTAAGGAATTTTAATGCGCGTCTTGGTTTAGAATATGACCAAATAAATTTTGAGAAGGTTTGTTCCATTGATTTTAAACAGGAGTCCGGGAATTCTAGGCATATTGCTCTAAATAGGTACAGCAATTTAGGGAAAAACGCCATTTTAATGGCGTTTACTCTACCAATCAGGGAAAGGTGCAGGTTATCTAGTCGGTGGAGATCCTTTTGTATTGTCTTTAAAACAGGTTTTACATTAATATCTACCAGAACTTCTAGTTTGGCGGTGATAGAAATACCCAAATATGTTGCGTTTGGAGTAACTCTGGGGTCGGCAAAAGCTAAATTATCATTAATCACAATTTGAGTTTTACCTTGATTAAGGGCGTATCCGGAAACAGCTCCAAATTTGGTGGCCTCATCAACGATAGCAAGCATAGATGGTGCGGGGTTCTTAGTGACGATTGCTATGTCATCAGCATAGGCTAATATTTTAGTGGAGAGATCGCGTGATATAATAGGCTCTATTACCAAATTCATTTCCAATCTTTGTAAAAAGGGATCTAAATAGAGGGCAAATAGCAGTGGCGAGCAGGGGCAGCCTTGTCTCGTCCCTCTTGATATCTTAAATGATTTGGTAAGATTGCCATTGACAGAAACCATAGCGGTCGGGTTGACATATAATTGTTGTATTGCCATGTTAAAGCTTGGGGGAATTCCAACTCTTTTTAAAACTGCCCAAAGGAATTTCCAGGAGACCCTATCAAATGCCTTTTCCGCATCTAAGAGTATGAGGGCCATAGGGTCTCCTGAAATTCGTGACTGATCAAAAAGTGTGATAAATCTATGGACGTGATCAGTAGTAGATCTTCCTGGGACAAAGCCATGTTGGTAATTGGCTATAACTAAATGAATAATTGGGGCCAGGCGATTTGCAAGTAGTTTGGAGTAAATTTTAGAATCCGCATTAATCAAGGTAATTGGTCTATATGAGCCTAATTGATCAGGTGGTTTGTTTTTTTTTGGAAATATTATAATTTTTGCACTGGACCAAGATTTAGGAGGGGTTCCCCCTCTGAAAATATAACCAAATAGAGTCACCATTATATGTTGAAGTTCGGTTAGGAAAGTTAAAAAAAATTCCGACGGAAGACTATCTAAGCCTGTCGCCTTTCCCTTTGGTAGATTCTTGATTATTAGTTGAATTTCCTCTAAGTTCGGATCATCCATTAATACCGATTGGTCTGTTTCACCAAAACTTGAGGTGTTTAGTAAGTTAAGATACTCATTTATCATATTTTCTATATTGTTATCCTCCCTTCCCTCAGTATATAATGAGCTATAAAACTGGAAAAAGGCTTCCTTAATGTCTTCGGGATCAGTAACTATACCTTTTATTGGATCAGATATCTCCTGAATAGTATTGGTCGTCTCTAATTGACGCAAACGGACCGCTAGTTGGTGACCAACAAGTTCATTTACCTCGTATACCATCTCTCGATTAGCAGTAGCTCTTTTTACCGCTTTAGCTGTAATATCATCAATAATTACTGCTCTAGCTATTGCTACTTGAGTTTGGTTTCTTTCGATTATTTCTGTCCCAGCATGCGCTTTGATGGCCTCAATTAGACCCTCTTCCGCCTGTCGAAGTTCTTCTTGTTGAGTCTGAGATTTAATGTGAGATAAACGGTTTGATCTTACAGAGTATTGTAAGGTTTCCCCCCGAATCCCCGCCTTTAATGCATCCCAGACCACATCTATTCCAGTGCTACCCAGATTCTCCTGTATAAAATTTGGGATCCACTCTCGCATATGTGAGCAATAGTTAGGGTCATGTAACAGGGTTTTTTCAAAGGTCCATGATCTTATTCTTTTTTCAATGGCGCCTATATTCACCATACACATTAAAGGATTATGATCGGAGAGTATTTTGGTTAGTTTATTAATTTTACTTATATTTTTTAAAGAGTTAGAAAAGAAAAAAAAATCAATTCTGGCATACGTATGATGTGGATATGAGTAGAATGTATACCCAGTATCGTGAGGAAGTTGTGTGGTGGATTGCCATCCGTCTACCAGTCCATGCATGCAGCAAAGATCTTTTACTGCCCTAAAGACCTTTGGTTTGCGGCCCTTATATACCCAGTGGTCCTTAGACGACCAATCATGGGGCAAATTTAAATTAAAGTCACCACACAGAATAACGGGTAATGGCCAGTGTGCTAGTTCATTAGAGATTTCGTTAATGCTTGAGGGGTCATCTTCATTGCTACCATAAAGAGTGCAGATCGTCGTTTTCCTCCCTTCAGTATCTTGTCGCATTGTGATTGCCCATCGCCCATTTTTGTCAACTTTGCTTTTCGGGAATGTGTGTCCCTGACCCTTGAACAAGATAGCAACCCCCTTAGTCCTAACACCTTGAGTGGTAGCGCATACAAGCCTAAATCCGAGTGATTTTAAAAGGTGGGTTTGAGCAGCCTCAATATGGGTTTCTTGTAGGCATATTATGTTTGCCCCAACTGATTGGAGCCAGATGGCAACATTTTGACGTTTATTTATGTCGTTCAAGCCACAAATGTTAACAGATAAAATTTTTAATGAAGACATCGTAAAGTCTTAGGTATAATTTTCAAGGTTTGTTCAATCATTGTAGCCAGCCGAGAACTTATCTTCTGTAAGAAGCATTTTGCCATGTGGTATCCTTTTTTTAACCCCACCAAAGTAATTAATATTAGCCAGACTGCCCCTTCTGAGTGTCAGATTGCTAATGATGACCCAGTTTGCAGGCAGTGTGGGCACTGAAGTGACTCTGTATTGAGACATTGAACATATGTTCTAAAACATTACTGAGCTAACACATATTTTATGCAAAATTATATATATATGACCCAGTAGAAGGCAAATCACCGAAACGCGTCAGTCCGTTTCAGTATGGAGCGAGAAATTGTGTAACTCCTTGCACATAGTGACTATGAATAATAAAGATCTGAAAATTTTATTTGGACATGGACGTTGTCGTCATTTGACTGTGCCGCTGCGTGAGGTGCTCGTGGAAAAGGACTCCCAGGGAGATATATATATATATATATATCCATCCAATAAAACAAGTAGCCCTTGTGGGAGAGCCAACCGGCAGACGGATTCTTCTTTTATACTGGATGACGAACTTGCAAGCAGGCATGCAGCAGGACCAGAGTATCCGTCTTTCTTTGACCTGCCAGACGCGTTTTGGGATCCTATTCCCTTTCTCAATGGCAAAAAATGCTAATGCCAAACAGCTTTACCGGCACCAATTTTAGTTCCAAGATCCCGCCTTAGTGGGCGTGGCCATTTCAATGGCCTTATGGTTCTTGTTGTGCTGGTTAGTCATTTCAAGTGAGCCTGTTTGAATTTAGCATCACTGAAAGTCTAAGTAAAAACCCATGTAGGTAGATGCAGCGTCTGGCTGACACTGCCTGTTCTGCTTTACTGTGGGTCATCAGAACACTGCCTCCCGTAATGCGAATGACGCCAACCTTGCGCCATCGCGGGCTCGCTTTCGTGCAGTGAACTTCTCCCGTGGCCGGATAAGGCCACTAACATCCAACAAAACAAGTAGCCCTTGTGGGAGAGCCAACTGGCAGATGGATTCTTCTTTTATGTCGGATGACGAACTTGCAAGCAGGCATGCAGCAGGACTGGAGCATCCGTCTTTCCTTGTCCGGCCATGCACCTGCGGCTGAGTTTGTCCGCCCTTGTGTTCAGTGAACCGACCAGGTGTTGAACCACCAAGGAAATGCCCTGATGTTCCAGCCATGTCCAGAGACGGCGGGCCTCCTGACATAGGGTCCACAACCCCACCCCACCCTGTTTGTTGCAATACCACATGGCGGTTGTGTTGTCTGTGAACACCTGCACTATTCTTCCCCGGACAGAGGAAAGGAATGCCTTCAGTGCAAGACGAATTGCCCAGAGCTCCAGAAGGTTGATGTGAAGCCCTGACTCTGCCGGAGACCAGAGGCCTCTGAACTTTACCTCTCCCATGTGGCCGCCCCATCCCAGAAGGGTTGCATCCGTCACCACAGTGTGGTCTGGTTGGGAAAGGGAGAGGGAGAGGGATCTGCCATTGACCCAATCCTAGTTTTTAAGCCACCACAGCACTTGTTGAGCAGTGCCCTACGAGATCTGGATGCAATGGGACAGGTTCCCCTGATGCTGCGCCCACTGGACCTTCAGGTCCCACTGCGGAGCCAGCATATGTCAACTGGCATGATCTGCCAGCAGGATGCAGGAGGCCATGAGGCCCAGCAGCCTCAGGGTCAGTCTGACCGAAACCCGGGATAGAGGCTGAAAGATCGGAATCATAGCCCGAATATCCCGGTCTTGCTGTTCGGGAGGATAGACCTGAAACCACATAGGGTCCAGAACCGCTCTGAAGAAGAGGAGCTTCTGAGAGGGAATCCGGTGCGACTTCGGCACATTGATGGAGAACACCAGTGAATGCAGGAGGTCAGCCATAGTCTGGAGGTGGAAGGTGACTGCCTGGGGTGAGCCCACCTTCAACAGCCAGTCGTCGAGATAGGGGAAGACTGAAACCCCTGATATGCACAGATGAGCTGTGGCCACCGCCATCACTTTCGTGAACACCCGAGGGGCGCTGGTAAGGCCAAAGGCGAACACAGTAAACTGAAAATGCCCGTGGCCTACCGTGAACTGTGAGTAACGCCGGTGGGCCGGCAGGACGGGAATGTGAAAATAAGCGTCCTGCAAGTCCAACACTGCCATCTACTCTTGCAGGTCGAGGGCAGACAAGACCTGAGCAAGCATCAACATTTTGAACTTCTCCTTCCGGAGGAAGCGATTGACGTCTCTGAGGTCCAAGATAGGACGCATGCCCTTGTCCTTCTTGGGAACCAGAAAGTAGTGGGAATAACAGCTACAACCTACTTCTGGGACAGGAACACGCTTGATGGCTCCCTTGGCCAAGAGAGCGATAACTTCATGCTGGAGAAGGGCCAGATGATCCTCTGACATGAGGCTGTATCCAGGTGGCATGGCTGGAGGGATAGTATCAAAGGGGAGGGTGTAGCCTCTTCGGACTATTTGCAAAACCCACCTGTCTGACGTGATGGCGCACCAGTGGGGGAGCTGATGGAGAATCCTGCCGCCCACTGACGTTTGATAGGCCTGACATTTTGGACTAGGAGGGTTTGGAGGCTGCTGCAGAGGGGGGGGTTGGTGGACTGGCCCACTTGCTTACCCCCGGAACCTCGCCGGTTGTTTCCACATCCCCGGCCGCGCGAAGGTTGGATAACTTGCTGCGGCCTGTGGCCTGGGTGCGATGTAGCAGCCTCCTTTCCATAGCCGCGAAAGGGGTAAAAAGCAGCCGGAGCCGGATGGGTGGAGAGGCCCAAGAACTTGGTTGTAGTCCATGAGTCCTTGCAGCGCTCTAGGGCATTGTCTGCTTTGTCGCCAAAAGGGCAACGCCCATCCAAGGGCATGTCCCTCAAGGTGCTCTGGACATCCCCTGAAGAGCCAGTGGACATCATCCAGGCATAGCGATGAAGCACTACAGATGTTGAAATGGTCCTGCCCAGAGAGTCGGTGGTGTCCAGCACACAACAGATTGTAAACTTTGCTGCATCTCTACCGGTGGCAACGCCCTGGGAGAGCACAGCCCATGCCTCCTCCGGACACTGAGGCTGCACTTGCATCACCGTATCCCACACTGAGTGCGAATAACAGCCCACGAGATATGCAGTGTTTACGGACCGCAGTTCTAAGCTGATGGAAAAGAACATTTTCTTGGCCAGGTGGTCCAGCTTCTTGGATTCCCTTTCCGGTGGAGTGGTAGGGAAGGCACTTTTGGAGGTAGAAGGTTAAACTACCAAGCTCTCAGGGGTGGGGTGTTGGGAAAGGAAAGTGGGGTCAGTCGGAGCCGGGTGATGGCATCGGGCGATTATCCTGTCCACGGGAGCCCCCGTGTTAGGCCTGGACCACGTGCCCAAAAGGACGTCTGTGAGGGTCTCACTAAACAGCAGCAGGGGCTCCGAAGAGCTTGCAGCCGGTTGAAGCACCTCTGTCAGGAGGTTAGTCCTGAACCCCTTCATAGGAAGCTCGAGGTTGAGAACCTCAGCCACCCTACGCAATACCACTGCGTATGACGCTCCCTCCACCATAGCCATGGTAGGAGGAGACAACATGCCACGGTCAGGAGAGGTGTCAAGACCACTGTCATCCCCCAGTTCCTCTCTCCAGTCCTGCTCAGTATCTAACTGGTCAGTTAAAGGGTCACCTGACCCCTCCCAGTCCTCCTCATCATCACCTCATTTTGAAAAGGGACACCAGGAGGGAACAGAGGCACATAAACCCCATGCGGCGCCTGATCCGGCAGCTCCGGGATGGAGGCCGACCGGCGCCAAATGCGGTAGTGGTGCCATAAAGGGTGGCGCAGGTAGAGGTGTATAGAGGTCAACCAGTGCCAATCCAGATCCAGGCCTGGTTTCAAGGGGGTCCTGCGGCGCTGGGGCCGGAGCCGCCGGCAGCGAAGACCTAGGCCCTCCAACTGAGTCTGCAGGGCCCAAAGGCACACCAGCGGGGTTGGTTCACCCAGAGATGGCATGCATCGCCTCGTAGGATGTACTAAGCTTGGCGGGAGTAGGTCCGGGTCACGGAAAGGGAGGGAAGCTCGAAGTCGACCCTTCAGGCTCCGTGAGCGGAGCCCTGGGAGAGCCACCACCCGTGTGCCTTGTCGATTGGCCTACCGATGAGGAGAAGTCAAAGAGCAACGATGCTTCTTTGACTTCTTCTTATGCTTCGACTTGCCTGACTCCGAGTGCGGAGACTTCGATGATTATGAACCGGAATGGTTGTGGCCGATTGGCGTTCAAGCAGCTTTCGGGACCTCTCCCACAAAGCCTTTGGCACCATCGACCGACAGTCGGAGCACGACTTGGGGTCATGGTCGTGCTCCAGGCAAAAGAGGCATATGCTGTTCGGATCCATCACCGCCATCAGTCGGTTACAGGAACCGCAGGCCTTGAAACCGTGCTTCCCTCGTACACCTGTTTGGAGTCAGAGACTCGAAACAAGAAGTCGACAAAAGTAATTAAAAAAACGTAGTAAAAAATGACTGAGGTACTGCTCTTACTGGATCTGCGCTAGCTGGTGCGGAAAAAGAAAAAACTGACGTCAGCGTGCGATGACAGCGTCTAAGTTGCTTCCGCGACGTCATCCCGGTGACCACGACTCAGACGACGGACACTGAGTCGACCAACATCACATTCTGATGCGCAGAGGTACTGCTGATGGAAAAACTTTCTGGATCTAGTCTGACGCATGGGAGTAATTCTAAGGTAAGGAATCTATAACTAATGTGTTTCTTTCAGATCATGAGCTCACTCCATGGATGGCACAACCAGTACTGCAGGCCTCCGGAGGAGCATTTGAGATACATGCCTTGGGTATATGTCTTACCCCTTGACAAGGAACTTACAGCTAACTCGAATCAGCCAATCATTTATACACCAAGCAACAGTATGTATATGACGAGGACATCGCTTTGGCACTGAATGGCAGTGTCAAACCTGCTCAAAGTTCTAAGCCACAAAAACAAGGTCCAAACATGAGGTCGGCAGCCAAAAAGGTCAGGAGAGACCACGCCAAAAAAGGGCAGGGCTAACATGGTTCATGCTATAACATTTTTTGATGTGTATTTGTTTCAACAAAAGGTATGTATCTGAAACCATGATTTGAGGGGTTCAAAGTGTGCAGTGAAGAAGAATGACAATTAATAGAAATAGTACCTATAAAGAGTTGTTTCTCTGTGTAAATTAATTGTTATTTGCAATCGGCAAGGGGGTAAGCAGTATTTTCTTATGCCAGTTTTTCTGAACTATGGTAATAGGCTCAAATTTGATCTTTGCACTGTAGCAATAAATGTTTGATATATACCTTAAATACTAGAGTTCAACTTATATTTCAATTAAAAAGACTAAAAAAAAAACAGTGTCATTTACCAGTACTGGTATGCATCGAGGACCAAAACTTGCATCTTTGATGATTCCAATCATCAGAGCCATGACGCGTATGGGTATCAGTGAACCCTATATGTTTTTTTTAAGATGTTTTAAAATTTATGTCACTGTGGTGCCATATTTGTTGGTATCGGTGTTATCAGTTATGGTATTTAGGCTATCATTAGTGTTGTCATATGTGAGATAATGAGCATGGAAGCATTTTCATGCTTTTCGATTTGACATTGCATTTTGAGCAACATGGTTCATCCAAACATGCAATGCAATAACAACCAGCCGCCCACCCCTGATTACACAGTTAGAAATTACATAAAACAGATCCACCATCCCTTCCATGAACAGCATGTTAAAGTTCCCTTTTTGTAGGATACAAATCCTTTGTAAGGGGCAAGGAGCCTCACAATCCACTTCCATATTGTCGTATTTCAGTTTCAATGAGGGAGTCCACCGTGGGGACCAGGGCCAAGACTATACTTCAGTGGTGCGCCAACCACTGCCATATTTTTGAGTGTTTCTGCGGACACTCCCGAGCTCGGTACACCGCTATTTGCATGACCATACAGTGATCACTTCCTTGCATCCAGGTACCCACTGGGTGTGGGCACACATCTTTCCACTGCCTTGCAATGTCACGTTTTGCCAATGTTGGGCCTAAAAACAGAAGGTGTCTTTTATACCTATTGCAGCCAATTCCTTCAGTGGTGTGAAGTATGATCTGTATTTGAGTGAAATGAGATCTCCCATGACAAGACACATTCCAGACATGTCATCACCGCGTCAAAAATGCAGGAGTGGGGCGTGGCCAAGATGGCGGATGGATAGGTAGCACTATTCGGCGGCTCCCCGCTCCTGGTCCTTTAGCCCGGTCAAACTACGACAATAGACCCCGGTTACACCGCTAAAATTGGTAGAACAGTGAGCGACTAATAAGAGGCAGCTCCGGAGGCGCGGGACGCTGTGCTGGGGTTCCGATCAGTGCTCCGGAGAGACCTGCAACGTCCGAGAGATGGCGCAGAGATTTGGCGCCCAGGTCGGGCCGCAACGGCTGCCACCTCGGGGGTCCCGAGGAAGAGGCCCAGAAGTCTTCACGGCTGGACAGTGAGAACTGGCGATTGAATAGCTCCTTAGGCGGCCCCTGCTGTGCAAGTGTCCGGTCCAACGTTCTAGGGTGGCCTGCTGAGCGGAGCCAACGTCGCGGGTTACAGGCGCCCGGCCAGGCCGTAACTGGTGCCGCCATCCATGAGGGCAGTGTAGTGACCTCAGAGAGCAGGCATGTGAACAGCAGCGAGGGAACATCCCCGGAGACCACGGATAGCTGGGCACAGCCCTTCGCCGGTGCTCCTGGGAGGCCTGCAGTGCGGGAGCAGTCGGGCAAAGCACGGGCGTCCAGAATAGGCCGCGCCTAACTGCCCCCCCCCCGGCCAATGAGTGGAGGACTTGCCCGCGGGTTCGGCGCCAGAGACCAGAAATCGGGAGCAGGGCCTGCATCGCAGCGGCAGCGTGGGGGCGATCTTAGGCAGCCCAAAGGGATCACAAGGAGACCGGACATTGCCGTCTGAGTCAGACTGCGGCCCCCACTGCCCAAAGAGCAGAAGCGAGGTGCCCCGCATGAAGGTGGATGTGACGAGCCAGCGGCGTTCAAATAGAGGAGCCTGGCCCAGTGGCGCTATCGAGGGAGATGGGCTGCAGTGCAGGGCGGCCTTTGATAAAGCCAAGGTTCCCCTTCTAGAAATACAGACCTTTAGAGAGGGTTGGGCTGCTGCTGCTGCTTTATCCAGATGAGGGCACATTGGGCCTAGAGGGGAGGCCTATCACTCTAGCGGCCGGGGAGTGTGTCCCCAAGCTCGACAGCCCGCCACGCAGAGGGGCTGCCAACATCAACAGCGGGCAGGGGAGAGTGGAAGAAAGTCTCAATGCATCGGTTATAAAGGCCTCACAGGTACTGACCCGGTCAGGGGTATCGCCTGACGCAGGAGCGATAGGGAGGGCGGCTGGAAGATAAAGACACAGAGATGGGCCAATACTTAGATCACTCGCAGTGGCGCAATCATTGTGGGGCCCTTGTTGTCTTGGGCACACTGGCATGAAAGGGGAGCACTGACTGCATCCTCCCAGATTCTTGGTGGCCCGGAAGAGGTTGACGGTCCAGCTTGGTGTTACGAGGCTGGAATGGAGCAGGAATCGTCCGAAGCCTATCGCCGTCCGCTGAGGGGGAATCTTTCCAGGCCAGCATTCAGTGTCAGAGGGAGTGACAAGTATCAGGTGGGAGCGATCAGAGCATGGTGCAAATTCATGTTGCTTTGCGACAGCTATGGCCACGGTGAGGAAAAAAGGAGAGAGGTCCCTAAAAGAAATGCTCGCCAAGGGATCCCTGTCTGGGGGAAAAGGGGGTAGAACGTCCCCAGCACCGAAATTGCAAGTGGACACGGACAAGGGGGAGGTCCCGATCACCCGCTCCTTTTTGGAAGCACTCTTCAACAACCTGCAAGATAATTTCCAGATACTCAAAGCTCAAAAGCGAGGTGGCGGGAGAGATAAGGGAAATCCGCTGTGACGTTGATGCAATAGGTGAGCGTGCGGCCGTCATTGAAGATCGTGGGCAAACCAAGGACAAGGAGATCGAGCAACTTCAGCAGGAAATGCTACGCCTAAGAGACCAACAAATCGACTTGCACGCTCACGCGGAGGACCTCAAAATCCGCTTGAGGCGGAATAACATCCGCATTAGGGGGTTCCCTTCAGATGCGGAGGGGTCTGACATAGCTCAATACCTCTGGGGGCGGTTCAGGGACATTCTGGGAGAGCCACATGACTGAAATTCGAATTTACTGAGCACACCACGTGGGCCTAGTAAGTAGTGCCCCTGCCCCTCCACCAGGCATACTTGCATTTCTTCCAGATTTCCCCCTCAGAGAGCGCATCCTACGAGAGGCCAGGGCGAACCACTCAAATACCAAGGAGACTCAATAGCACTATACCAGGACCTGGTTTCCATCACGCTGCAGAAAACGAAGGAGTTTAGAGGGGTGACGACACATCTGAGGGACCAAGGAGTGGCCTATTCTCGGGGTCACCCTTTTCGCCTGATTTTCAAGTGGAATGGTAAACTATTCCAGCTCCGGTCCCTCCAGGAAGCTTGCAAGATCCTCGGCTTGGAAAAACAGGGTCCGGAAGAGGCGCCCACCTGCATACGGAAGTCATTGGGCGAAAAAGAGAGTAGGTCGTAAATGTTCAACCTCTCTCAGTCTGGGCCCAGATCCTAACACTATGGCGCAGGAGAGACGGGCGGCCCTAGAATCAGTCATCAAGGATACAGCTTCGCCAGTCAACCCGTAACTCTGAAAGGGGGAATGGGTTGCATTGAAAATGAGCTTGCCGGGGGAGGGGAGCCTGAGATACTCTCCTTCTATTTCCCGCATACCCAAGTCCTTGGTTGCGGGCATTGAACAATGTTGGGACCATGAGGTTTTCCAGCTGGGGCTAGGGAGGGGGGAGGAGGGAACGGGGATCTCTCAAGCTTGGGTGAAAAAAATGGGAAGGAGGGAGGTGGGTGGTGGAGAATGAGCCAGAGCTGGGGATGGCATGGGGGGTTGGGGAGCAAGTATTTTTTTGTTTGCTTGTTGGGTCTGGGTGGGGTTAGGGAGGGGGGGACAGGGGAACCGGTGTGCTAACTAGGGCAGGGACAGAGCAAGAGTCGGATATGGGCTTCAGCAGTCACAACGGATCCACAATAGCCTTATGTTGAGCTCCACACTTCAGGTAATCACCCTTAATGTAGAGGGGCTGACAACCCCATTAAAAGGAGAGCCATCCTATCATACCTAGAGAATTCAGGAGTGGATGTGTGCCTATTACAGGAGACCCATCTCCTCCCCAAGGACTGGCATCGGATGAGGTCCCGAGCTTTCCCACACCAATTCTACTCCTCTATGCCTGATAAGAAGGCAGGGTGGCCATACTGCTGGCTAGGTCATTCCGAGGTTCACTGGGTGACAAGGTGGCAGAAGTAATAGGACGTCTCCTAGCCTACCAACTCTGGGTGGGGGGGTGTTCCCCTGGTGGTGGGTTCCCTGTATGACCCCAACTCAGGTCAAGAAAAATTCCTCACAGCCGCCCTATCAGAGGTTCTCCGCACACAAGACAAGAGGATAGTGGTTGGAGTGGACCTTAACCTGATTATGGACACAGAGAAAGATAGATCTGGCCCACGATATGGCCAAAAGGGCGCACTCTCCAAAACGTAGAGGGAATCGCTGAGAGACAGAGGATTAATAGACATATGGCGGGTGGCTCATCCTCAAACCTCACAATTTTCCTTCTACTCCAAAGCACACCACACATACGCCCGACTAGATCACTTCATAGGCTCCATGGAACTGAATGCGATAGTAGACACAGTGAACATTACTCCAGTAGCGCTATCCGATCATGATGCAGTGACATTGACTCTTAACATACCCCTGACATGCAGGCTGCCAGGGACGACGCGCCTTAGAGAGAACCCGCTTTGTAGAGCAGGAGTTTCACAGCAACTTCACAAATGCATCACTGACTACCAAGAGACGAACGACACTCCGGACACTCCCCTTCATGCACTCTGGGGGGGCCCTCAAAGCTGTAGTACGAGGTGAGCTAATTGGTTTTTCCGCAGCAGAAGCCAGAGAGTGTAAGGAAAAAAGGGAACTCCTCACAACACAAGTGCTAGAATTAGAAAGGGTACACAGTCGGACGGGCGCACTCAGGGTGTGGCGGACACTGAAAGCAGCGAGGACACAATTGGCAAACCTTGACTTAAATAGGGCCGACTACGCAGAACTCTGGCTCAAGCACTCCTACTATATCGGGGGGGGACAAAACATGGCATCTTTTGGCATATAAACTCAGAGCCCGTACCCAATGCTCAAAAATCTCAGCTCTTCAGAACTCTAGGGGGCAGACGCTCGAAGGTGAAGAAGAAATCGCAGAAACCCTCAGGGACTTCTAATCCACGTTTTATAGTAAAGATCCGCAACTTTGCGCTGAAGGGGAGACTTATCTACAGGGGGCCGCCACGACGGCCCTAAACTAGATGGGGGTGGACGCTCTTGAAGCGCCGATTACGATTGAAGAAGTGGTAGGGGCGATTTCACGCCTCAAACCTTTGAAAGCGCCGGGCCCAGACTGCTTTTCAGCTGGGTTCTACAAATCTTTCTGCCCACTTCTTGCCCCGATCCTGACGCTGCTTTTTAACTCCTTTTGCGGTCCTGGAACAATCCCCCCTGATATGTTAGCCACTGATATCACGGTCATTCCTAGACCTGGGAAGGACGCGACCCAATGTGGCTCCTATCACCCGATTTCCTTACTTAACCTGGAAATCAAGTTGTTTACGGAGATCCTCACGTCCAGACTGGAACCACGTATGCCGGTATCAACGAACCGGATAAGTCCGGCTTTATTCATAATCGTCAGAGTAGCGATAACACCAAACGCATCCTGCACCTCAACAACAAATTCCATTGCACGAAGATGGATGCACTCCTGTTGTTGGGTGATGCCAAGAAAGCCTTTGACAGAGTAGATTGGGGTTTCCTAGATTAAACGTTGGTTCATTTTGGCTTTGGGGACCGATTTCGGGCCTGGGTGGTGAGCTGTTGCAATAGGCCCAAGGAGACAATCAGGGTAAATGGAACAACCTCACAGCCGTTTGAGATCCAGAGAGGCACGAGACAGGGTTGCCTGTTGTCACCCCTGCTCTTCGCACTCTATGTGGAGCCCCTAGCCCAAAGGATTAGGGACAACCCAGATATCTTGGGCATCCAATTTGGCGGAGTGAGACACTCGGTGTGTCTGTATGCCGATGACATCTTGGTGATCTTGTAGTCCCCGGAAGGATCCGTCCTGGCATTCCTGAGTGAATTGACCTCCTTTGGCCGAGGCTCCGGTTTCAGAGTAAATGTTGGAAAATCCATAGTCCTGCGACTAGAGGTATAATTCCCTATCTGGGCTAGACTTACCCCACTCTACTGTGCAGACAATCACGCATAATTACTCCAAACTCCTCTCCCAGATCACGAAGGACCTTAGACAGTGGCAAAAACATTCTTAGTTGCTACTCAGCAGCATAGCAGCCATAAAAATGTCCATCTTACCCAAAGCACTTTATGTGTTTCAAATTTTACAGGCCTGGTCCCCACCCGGGTCACTCCACAAAATACAGCAGGCAGTGCAACAGGTCATCTGGGTCGGGACGCACCCTCGCATGTGCAGGGACCTCTCCCACAGACCTCCGGATGAGGGAGGGCTGAGTATTCCAAATTTCCTGGAATACTTCAGGGCGACGCAACTCAGATACTTAGTGGAAGGGAGCAGACCGTAGTCGGAAAAGTGTTAGCTATTCCAGGACCGGGCTCTCGCAAAGCTCTCTCTATGGAAAGTGCCCTTCTTGAAGAGGCGAGACAGACCACCAAATCTCAAAGGTTCGCCTATCAGGAACACAGTGCTAAGAGTCTGGTACGCAGTTGCGGTCAGACGAGAACTCACGTCCTTCCCCTCTAAGCATGGGCGAATTTTGCGAATCTGGCGTTCACAAATTTGCGTATTCATGAATTCGCAATCCGCAAAATTCGCGAACTCTCGCGAATTTGCGGATTTTTTTTGGTTTTTTTGTGTTCGCAAGGGTTTCTGCCACTTCGCGAGGGTTTTGTACCAGTTCGCAATTGCGAACTTACTTGTCGGCTCGCAACGGTAGCGACTATGTTGTTCTACGTCTGGTTCATCATCACAGGTTCACAGCACCCTCTGTTTCACCACTGCCACCCTCTGGTTCACCCATGCCACCCTCTGGTACATCACTGCCACCCTCTGGTTCATCAATGTATATTATGGGGGGGAAAAGCAAGCACACCTGCCCTGCTTCAACTGACATGAATTAATTTGGGGTTGATTAATGTGTCACTGAATTTAAACTTCCAGTCTGGCACCTGCTTCCTTATCTGTAATTTGCTTTCTGTTGCAGTGCAATTTTTTTTTCCCAGGACCTTTGTGGCCTACTTGTAGCTATTCTATGAGCCTGCTGTGAGGGTCAGAGCAGGGTCATAGAATAGTTGCAAGTAGGCAACTGAACTCTGGAGGGGCCCCTCAGGAAGCACTGCAGGGAATGGTTACTAATGATGAGTTTGAACTTTTGCACCTGCTGAGTGCTTTCAGTTTTGCAAAACTCGTTTTTCTGTGGGGCACTTCCTTCCTCCCACCCCCCCCCCCTCAAAATGGACTCTTTGCAAAAAAAAGTGCAGGCAAATGTCAACCTGAGGAGATATTCTGATAAAAATCATCCTTTTCAGAAGGTTTATGCTGCTTGCTGGTGGATTTCTTGTGCAGAATTGCAAATTTTGTAATTTCACAAGTGCGAGATTGTTGCTGCCCGCCGCATCTACGTGTTCGCAATTGTGAACTCTCGCGATGCGTCGCCAAACTCCCGCGGGATCCCACAGCAAGATCCAAAATGGCACGGCACTCGCAAAATATTGAGAAAAACAACTCGGCAAACGCTGAATGACGGTAAGTGAACGCCGCGCACTGCAATATTGTATCACCAGGCAAAATAATCCGCTGAGTTCGTATTTGCGGATTTTCGGCAAATTCGCGAGAGTTCGCGGATTGTGAATTTACCGAAAATCCGCAAATTTCGCGAGCCTAACGGATTTTACGCCCATGCTTATTTCCCTCCCCGCTGACGCCTCTAATTGACAATCTGGAGTTTACAACAGGGCTGGAGGAGAGAGCTTTCCAGCAGTTGCGTGTCATCGACTGCCGGTCGGCAGGACATCTCTTTGACCATAAGGGTTTTTTTCCGTTCACGGAAGTGAAAGAATCCTACGCTATACCAGAATCAAATCAATTCCAGTACTTTCAACTGCGTCACTGGCTCCTTCACCCCGACGTGCGTCCGTCCGTGAGCTGGAACCTCACGAAATACGACAAATGGCTCATAATAAAAACAATACGACAAGAAAATCATCTCCGAACTATACAATATGCTTCAACCGTCGACCCCTCCTTCGCCCTCAGCGGGACAAAAACATTGGGCGAGGAAACTGGGGAGGGATCTGACTGAGAAGGAATGGTGTGTTATCTATTTCAGAGCCAATCACGCGGCCCGTAGCACGGCCAGTGACACGGCCAGTAGGGAAGCGGCAGTCAAGGTGGCCACATACTGGTACCTGACTCCGGCTAGGCTGAATAAGGGAAATCCAGACCGTAGCCCGACATGCTGGCGCGGCTGCGATGAAGAGGGTACACTGACACACCTACTCTGGGACTGTAAGGACTTGACGAAGTACTGGGCCGCTATCCTTGATGACATAGACAGACAAATCAACACCGAAATTCCACGCTTGCCTGCCTATACAATACTGGGGCTCCCTAACCCAATCACTTATCCACTGAAATCCATCCGGGAGAAACAGATGGGTCTAGCGCTAGGTGCAGCTGTCCAACACATCCTCTGTCTCTCTAGGGAACAAGGACCCGACCGACTCACACGGGCTGGTTGCATAAATTATGGTACATCCTAGGCATGGAACGAATTCAAGCATCTCTCACAAACTCAACAGACACATTCGGGGTTACCTGGCGGCCATTAGTTTCCCTACTATCACTGGAAATAAACGAGGTGATCTATCCGAAATACCTTTGCCTTCTCCAGATTATAGAGACTCAGTCCAAGCCCAATGCCACATGATCTACTGTCCAACAATGACTCCATAGATAGGGCCCTCTCGGGCGTACTTCCAGCACACCGGTTCAGGGGAGGGAAGGGGGGGGATAGTTCAGGGGTAGGTAGATGTTTGTACCGTTGGATAGGAACTGCCCCATATCTTGCCATGCCAGTGACTGTCCACACGAACGCACCACCAGGACATTTTGGTGTTCCTACCTGCATATGTCCACAGGGCCAGCCTGAAGGGACGGGGACTGTTTTGACAAAGAGATATGGGACTGCCTGATGTATGTAATGTATTTTGTCATATGCTTGAAAGTCAATAAAACAAAGTTAACCATAAAAACCAAGGAGTGCTGTGCACTCCTGTACCATGTGTTAGAAGGTGCCCTCATTCATCCCACATCTAAGACACATCGATGAGGTTATAGCACCCATGCGGAGGACTTTTAATTGGAAAAGGCAAGGTCTGGATGGTATTGCCACTTCACATGGTGCCATCATAGCTTCTTTCCAATCGCCATTATCGAGTGAGGGTATATCGCCCTGCTGGGTCTGTTGCAGGGTTGGGAGTGTGGTTGTACTATGTATCATTAATGTCTGGTAAATCTGCCTGATTTTATATGTAGCCAAATCCACGGTCAGTAATCTGCCCTCCATTCGATTCAATTCTGGTAGGTCATGGAGGTCCCGAAGTTACGGGGTGAAAGCATGACGCATCTGGAGATATTTGTAGAATTGATGCCTATGCAGTTGGAAGTCTGTCTGTAGTTCTTGAAAAGATTTATTAACTAAACCCTGCATGACATCTCCTAAAGTCGAAATAACTATTGCGTCCTGTTAGAATCGTGGGTCTCTGGTTGGCACAGGTATGCACTTGTGGCAAACAGGGGCCCTCTCCTCTAGTCAGGGTAAGAGAACTACTCCTTTAGAAATAACCCTTGCTCACCCTCTAGGTAGTGTGGCGCGAGCAGACAAGGCTAATCTTCAGGGTGATAGTTAGTTAAGCATTTATGATCACATACAGGAAACCCAATGACCGACCACAGATGGACACCAGTCGTAGGATTGTATCAAAAATACATAGACTTTATGTAAAAATACTTCATATGTAGAATTATCACAAGACTATATAACGTTTAGCGATTGAAGGCCACCAGACTTAAATAGGTGATTGTTCTTAAGTGTTCTTGGTTAGCAAGGTACGATGACAGGGAAAACAAGTGTTGCGGTCCCTGGATCCGATGCGAACTTGGGATAGAGTTCAAGTGTACCTTGCGATGAGTGTCCGAGGCGTTCCAGGCGCGGCTACTGGTGAGGGCGGACCCAGGGTGAGGCCAACGGTTCTCCAGAGGATCTAGCCGGCTCGGAACCCCCTCGAGGTGCGAGGCAGGTGAGCGTGATGGTGTGGAGGGTTGCGGCGATTCGGGGTCTGATGCAGCTCATGGGGCAAGGCGCCGTTCAGGCCTGCACAGTGTACTACATCTTAGCACGTCAGGTCGTACCTGTGGATCTGTGTGGGGTGTCGCGTTCTCGGGCAGACGGGTGCAGCACCGGGCCTTCGGTACCACAGTACGGAAGGCCTTTCTTGAGGTGCGGCACGGCCTTGATATGCAGGAGGGCAAAGCGAGACAGTCGGGTACGTTACGACGTACGGATCGTCCGTAGTTATCAGATGCTCTCCGTTCAGATTCCGGCGGGAGAAGATGAGAGGTGCACAGCGTGCTCCGTAGCAGGCGAAGTTACAGGAGAGCGGGCGGACCGGCTCTGAAGCGGAGAGCGACTCAAGCTTGAGCGGGGCTCTCTGCAGCGGGGGGGGGGCAGGCTCCGAGCTGTCACGACCTTGGAGGGCGAAGGCACCCGAGTCACAACTCCGGCGAGGGAATAAGAATTAAAGGCCCAACAGCAAACGGGCACAGGTAGAATAGAACCAAAGGTTCCGTTCAGGGGGCAAGCTCGTGATCATGCCCTTGGAGATAGTTTTAGGCACAAGTCTTCAAAGTCCTCTCCGGTCTTTTCCTCTCCGTTCTCAGCAAGGCACCACTGCAGGTTTCCTTTCCTCAGCGTCTCTTGGTCCTTCTAGTCAGGCAGAGGTTCGTCGTGGTCAACACTGGATCTAATTTCTTAGGAGCAGGGCTCCTACCTTTATACTCGGTTTCTTTTGTCTTGGCAGGCCAGGGGGCCTGAGCCTGGTTCAACTCAGTTTTGGAGTACTCTGTTGACAGGATGCTGACGTCTTTTTTCAGGGTGCAGGGCAGGGACATCAGACGCTCCGCAGGAGGTGGAGCCAGTATTGTGGTGGTGAAGCACAACCCTATTCAGAGTCAAGGACTACTCCGCCCACCCATCCTGGTGTAAGCACCCTATTCACCACCTGGTAATCCCGACTGTCCCCGGGAATTCCCCAGCCCTGTCACTCACACAAACCCAGACAACAGATACACATCCTGGCAGAGGCGGGCTGAAATAGTCAGGCGAGCAAATGCTAACTTTCCAAAAGTAGCATTTGCAAACACAGGATATTAAAATAAACCTTGCTAAAGGAAGTATTTTATTATTCTGAGTTCAGGCATACCAGACTTGACGTGCCGGGACTATAGCGTGTAATAATTCCAGCAGCTCACCTTGGCCTAAGAGAACAGGCAGCCCTTCAATAGTGAAGAATTAAAAAGGGCGGTAATTCACTACTAGGACATGCCACACACATCAGGGCTTGTCCTACCTTACGCTTACAATGCACCCTGCCCGTAGGCCTACCATAGGGGTGACTGATATGAAGGTTAGGGAAGGTTTAGGGACTGGCAAATGTGTGCACTTGCGCAGTCAGAGTGACAGTACCAGACCGCACGCAGGGTCTGTGATGGCGGACCCGAGACATACTTTACGAGGCCGCTTCGGTGGGTGGCGCAACCAGCGCTGCAGGCCCACTAGCGTCATTTGTATCTACAAGCCCCGGCACTTCTTGTGCACGTTACGGGGGACTGACAGTAAACCAAATAAGCCAATCATGGAAATCAATTACGGACACATTTTATATTGGGAGCACTTGCACTGCGGCATGGGTTGGCCGTGGTGAAGTGCCCTGAGCATCGAACACCAGCAAAAACATCTGAGGCACATCAGCAAAAAGTGGAAGGGAGACTCATGCCAAGGTGCCAGGTCTAACACGTCCCACTGCCGAAACCCCGACATGGATGCTACCTGTGTCAGAAAGTTCCTACCCCACAGTGGTGTCATCTGAGTCAGTCAGGCCCACCACCCCATCCATGTAAGCGTCCGTCTCTATAACAAGAGCACTGTTTGAGTTGCAGGTGGGATATGGCTCCCTATCTTCCCGCCAAAGAGGAGGTCTAAGAGTGACACAGCGCCCATTGCCCAATGCTCTGTTGCATACTCCGGGTCCATCCATTGCACTTACCACCACTCATTTATAAGTAGGAGATAGGACGCAACGTAATGAGAGTAAACATCTGGGGTAGCTATGCCTCAGTTGAAGGTGGACTAGAAGCAAGCCCGGAGAGCAATGCACACCACCCCCTGAACCAAAGAAGCTGTGTAAGGGCCGCATTGGCTTGCTTAAACAAGTTGATGGGATGATGAAGGGATAATTCTGTAGTTTATATGCTATCCGCAGCATAGAAAACATTTCAAACATCATAGAGCAGTCTTTAGGGTGAGAGGCAGAGGGGACCATACTTTAATCTCATCCTTTGCTCGAGGTAAGATTGGAGCGATAACGTGGGTCCAAGACGCAGCGGGATCTGGGGCAATGTATGACCCCAAATACAGACAGCCAGTGACAGGAAAAAGGCATCCTATTTTACCCTCCTGCTAGGGTAAAACCAGATGCCTATGTCCTGTCACCAGCTGTCTCCCTCATAAAAAATACCACAGATTTTCCCGCATTCATGCGTAGTCCCGATGTCTGCCAAAAACAAGGAGAATTTGCAATCGTTGACCAGAAGATCATGGATTGGTAAGAATGATGAATGCATCATCAGCATATAAGGTGACCCAATCTGACAGTTCTTGTGACCACTCAAACGACTTCATCAGAGAGTCTGAACGTACCCACACCCCTAGGTGTTCTATCACCAGGACGAATAGTAACGGGGATAGTAGGCATTGCTATCTGGTGCCCCTGCCCACCCCGAAGGTATTAGAGATCACCACCGCAATCCAAAACATTTCTGTCAGGGCAGTATAAAAGAGTTTGACATGGTTTCGAAAGCATGGACCAAAGTTGATGTTCCGGAGCAGAGCAAATGAATATTGCCAGCTGACTGAATCAAACACTTTGTCCATATCAGCTAAGAGCACAGCTGCAGGCCGCTCAAGGAGGTCTACCATACAAGATCATTGATATGTTTCAGCAGTCTGTTGGCCGAGGTCTTAGCTAAGAGCTTCACCTCGATATTGAGAAGAGAGTTCGGGCAAAAAGGACTAATGTAGATCTGGTTGTTGTCTTGGTTTCAGAAATACTATGATCTATGCTTGTCGCCAGTTTTGAGGGAGTATGGCGCTATCCGATGACTCCTGTATAACCTCCAGCAAGGTATTGCCCATTTGTGGCATAACAAACTTCAAAAACTCACCTGGGAAGCCACTGGGCTCTGGGACCCACCCCGTGTGCAACTCGGCCAAGGTCGACACAGCTTCTCTACTGTGATTTTTCTTCTAATTGCATACGAGCATCGGCTGATGGGGTAAGGGTCAGGATATCCCTAAGAAATTCCTGAACCAGTTTTACACTGAAATGATCATTTGTGGCGTATAGTGCCCTGTAATAGTCTGAAAAGCTCTGGGCGACCTCCGAAGACCCCGACAGCAGGCCCCCGGAGGGTCCTGCACCACAGGTACTGCATCACAGCCCTAGCTGCTTGACACAATCTATGTAGCAAACAGCTAGATTTGTCCCCCATTGATATATTCGTTGCTGTGTGGCCTGCCACGCCATCTTTGCCTCATTTAACAAATGCTGCTGGTATGCCTGTTGGGTCAGACTAAGCTGCAATCTCACAGCCTTATTTCCTGGTCCATGACAGTCACCCTCTAATTTCTCGATCTGTGATTCAAGGTCCACACGGTCCTGTGCCCTACATATATGGTCCCCAGCACAGAAGCAGATTTCAATCCCTCTAACAGTTGGCTTAAGTGCCTCCCACAGAACCACCTTTGAAGTGGCTGTGAGCGAGTTAAATGCAAAATATTCAGCAATTGCCTGTTGTAGAGTCATCCTATAGGTCAGTTTCTGAAGCTTCCATGGCGATATCCGCCATCAAAATATAGGATGAGTGGTGCCAGGATGAAGCTCCAGGGACACAGGGGAGTGATCCCAGAGCTCCGTGGGTAGATGTGGGGCAATGACACCATGTGGAGATATGTGGCGGGGATAAGCAGGTAGTCTAGACAGGAGAAATACCCATGGACAGACGAATAGTATGTATAGCCATTCTCGGTGGAGTGAGAGACCCTCCATGCATCTGCCCAGCCTAACGTTATCACAAGAGTAGACATCCTAGAACAATGCTGGGTATCCCATCCACTCAGTGATTGCCATCTATCTGCCTCAGGGTGAATAACATCATTCCAATCCCCCCCAACAGTCAGAGGCTACTAGTCATTTCGCCCCACATGCGAATGAAGCATTTAATGAAAGCGGCACACAGTGGAGGAGGACAATAGATGCTACTCAGAATAAGCTACTCGCTGTGAAGTTCGCCCACCATCACAACATAGTGACCAAAGGCATCTAATCACACCTCTGAGAGGAAAATGGGACCCTGCGATGGATCAGAATGGCGGTACCCCGGGAGCCCTGTGTGAGCCCTCAGTGGAATATCTGTGTGTAGCCATGGAAAGCAAGGCTGGGGGTCATTGTCCCCATGGGATGGGTCTCCTGTATGGGGACAACATCTACCCCAATGTGTTTGGCATGCCGGAGGACTGCTCCTCATTTGATCTTACCTAGAACCTCCCTGACATTCCATGTTAGAATGTGGAGCAGACCCCCGTGTCCCCTGGTGTGCAGCTAGTCATGAATGTTGGTGGCAAATAAATATCATCAGTGAATGTATATCAAATGGAGCATGATCAACAGGACTGCAGCTGTACATGAATAAACAAAACTTAATTTCAACAATTACTCTCCTCCCCCTACCTCCATACTTCAAAGAACAAGAAGTATCTGTTGGGGTTTATGTCCACACAGATCCCCAACCCGGAGCACGGGGTAGAACATCAGCAATGAAGCCAGCTACCACAACACCAAAGAACATGGTCTCTAGAGGGAGTTCCTAGGAATGTCTCTCTAAAGTGGCAGACACATAAAAGGCACCTCACCAACCTGCACCCAGGACAAAGTTAACAATCCAACCCAGTGCCATGTACCTAAAATAATTAACATCCACATCGTACACAGGCATCATATATAGAGGAGGAGAGGGCATATGATCTCCTTATGATGGGAGATTCAAAAACGAGTACAGTTGTAGGCAATTATAGCGATCAATACACCCGTCTCACGGGATACAGCAGTCCCTTGACAGCATCAATGTTCATTATCTACGCGTGAGCTTCTGCAGGACGATCGTGACGTGTTGCGGTGTTTGAAGGTGAACCTCTTAAGATGGTTTCGCGGATCACGCTGTGATGAATCAGAATATATCCTAGGAGGAGTATGGGGTTTGATCACCACTGACTCATCTATCTATTGGAAAGCAGCCTCCGGAGTGTCAAAAAACAATGTATGGAAGTTGTAGACCACTCACAACTGAGCCGGTTACAGCAGCATGTATTGGATCTTAAGGTTTCACAATTTTTGTTTGGCTGCGAGGAAGGAATGTCGTTGTTGCTGAACCAATTTAGTGTAATAAGAGAAAATCATGATATGGGCTGATTTATTTACAATTTTCTATTGCCTTCGGGCGTATCATAGAACAGCATCTCGGTCTAGATACTTGTGCAGTTTCGCGATGAAAGGCCTAGTTGGCTCTTTCCATCACAAACCAAGACGACAAGTGGTGGAACCACTGATTTCAGCCACTGCATCAGGAATTGTTCCATGGATGTACCCTCGCCGCCCTCAGGGAAGCCCAGGAATCGTAGGTTGTCCTGTCTCACGCAACCCTCTGCATATTTCACACGTATGGGCAGTTCCCTGGATGTGGGCGTTAAGGTGGTGACCTTCTGTTATAGGGTAGGCACTGAGACCTCGACCCCAGACACTTTCGTGTATGCCTCGGTGATAAGGTCCACTGCCTTCCTCAAGTCTTGCCGGAGCAAAGTCACGTGAAAGCCCGTCACCACAATCTTAACCTCCAAATCCTTGCTACATTGATTGATGGCCGTAAGCGGCATCACGTTATCAGGGCACTGCAACGGGGACCTTACTCGATCCGTGTTCCCAAAGTTAGCACTTGTGTACTGATCCATAGTACTCTGTGTGGCTGGTATTGATGTGGATTCATCCTTTTACATAGCGATGAAACATGCACCCTGGAAAGCTTGTGAAACTCTCCTATCCACTGAAAGAAGGCAGGTTCCCTTCACTCCCGGGACCACCGGCATGTGGAGGCAGCAAGCCCTTGATCCCTCAGCAGGCTCAGTCTGCCCAGCTGCAAACCGCACTAGGACCTAGCCTGGCCGTTTCCACAGCTAGGGGCAGGCTGCAGCGCGTTACCTCCTAACGGAGCACCACCATGTAAAGCGCACACAATTGTCTGCACTGCTACCGGCCCCTCAAAGAGAGCCGAAGTTAGCATAGGCTGTAGGCCAGCAACGTCCAGGCAAAATCTACCAAGTGATAGTCCCCTTCTTGGAGTACAACCAGCTCTAAGCCACCACAAGTCTGCGAATAGTGCAGTTGCAGTCCCTCCTGTCCTAATGATTCCATGTGACGATGTCTAAGTGTCAAACCAGCATCGTATGGTTTCAAATCCAAACATGTCTGTGCTTTCCGAGGCCAAAGCATCAGTAGTTATACTCACCAGGGCCTTTGAGGATACGATCAGTTCAAATGGGCAACTTTGAAATGCACAGGCCCTCTTGATTTTGTCATGTGTGCCATCCTACCACGGGTGGTTTGATCACAATCTTTAGTGGGGCCAAGACCCTGCCTCTTAGAATGCAGGTGGCAATTCTACCCCCACGCAACTGTCCCAGAAAGGCTCTTCTTAGTCAAATGTTTACAATTTCCTGTGAACCCCTGTGGCCCACTATTAGCTCCAGGTTTTGGCAAAGGGTAAAAAGGTTGCAGAACCCTGACCATTTAATGCAAAATTCACATATATCAGA
The DNA here is from genome assembly GCF_964263255.1 of Lissotriton vulgaris. Taxonomy (NCBI): domain Eukaryota; kingdom Metazoa; phylum Chordata; class Amphibia; order Caudata; family Salamandridae; genus Lissotriton; species Lissotriton vulgaris. Next base: position 456,780,328 of record NC_141700.1, on the reverse strand, counting down.
GGAAGTATGGACAAAATACCTATTATCACACTTCAAATGATGATGACACTACAGGTGCCACGGCAACAATGTCTCCTGGCATAATACCTTTAAGACCTGGAAATGAGGAACAACTCAATTATCACATGGTCGCGAGCATACAAGAAACATGGGAGTGTGAAGGAATAAGGCTAACGAAACCTGACCATCCAAAAAAGGAAGAAAGACCAGCAAAGGACGTCGAGCAAGAGCAAATGAAAATTATCCCAGCAGACATTAGTCGGCAAATAAAACAAGCATTTGCAATGCAATAGGTCTCGCATTATTAAAGTTAGAGCTATTGGCATTGTAAATGGCAATGCCTTTTATTTATGTTTTTGCTTTTAAAACATAAATAAAAGGCATTGTCATTTACAATGCTAATAGCTTAAACTCTCGCAAAAGTGAGACCTATTGCATTGCAAATGCTTGTTTAAAGGACGCCCCAGACACTTCTTCCCCAACCTACCAACCTTTAGCGATAGGACAAAACTGCAAGCTTATCTTAGCAAGTCCATATCTGAATACAGAGTGCTTCGAAGAGCAGCACATGCGCTGCTTAGGATCGACCTAAAAAGTCTTTGTTTTAATAGCATTATACAATATGGTCGGGTATACAGGAAAGAGCTGGCAGTGTTGGATAGTTGTCAGGGGCTATTCATTCGTTTTTGTGTTAAGCGCTACACATGGAACATTGTTTAATGTAATTGATGCCTAGTGTTAATTTGTCCTTTTTTTCAGAGACTTTGTGTGCATGCGTGCATGTGCATATATGTATGTGTGTGTGCGTGTGTGTTTATGCGTTTGGGTTTGTTAGTGTGTGTTTGTATGTATGTATGTGTGTGTGTATGTATGTGTGTGTGTATGTATGTATGTGTGTATGTATGTGTGTGTGTGTGTGTGTGTTTCTCTGCAGATTATAGGTTCATATCTCTGCTCTGCCTCTACGCCTAGTGACGACATTGTGCCTGGAGAAGTGTAGGCAGCTGGGTGTAGGTCTCTGTACAAACAAATCTCCTTCCTCTGGAAATCCCCTCAGTAGCCACTCCGACTGGGGGAAGACACCACAATATTCAGTAATCATCCGAACTAAAGGTCTCCTTGCTTTTTGACTTGAGTGCCTTCCAGGTCCTCCAGTTCTCGCCTCTCAGGCCCATCTCTCCTCATCGTACACCATGAAGCTTAAAATGGTTGCACTAGGGATTTAGATTTAAATCAAAATTAATACGGACTATGGGATGGGGAAACACTGATGCGTTAACAGTGGAAGTAGGACTGGGACAGTCCTAGAGATTCAACAGCTGTGGTAGGGTGACAAGGACTGTCCGCGCATATTTAGGTTTCACAGACAGTCAAGATTCTGCACCACTTGATGGAGAAGCAATGACGAGGCGTGTTTCCCTTTGGGCATTTTCTGTCCAATATCCAAGATGTATTGGTGCCACTGGGCACCGATTGGGCGATGGACAATTCAGGGCGCCTCTAGAATAGATTAGGTTGTCACAAGCGTGACAATGAAATGGCTGACAGAGTTGTGGGGTCATGAGGGATTGTCTGGGGGGCACTCTGTGGACAGCTCAGCTTAAGGGTGGTGGAGTTTAAGAGCATGTTAGCCAACGGGTCCAAAAGGAGTGATCTGGAAGTCAAAGTAGTTTAAAGGATGTGTTTAAAAAAGGATGGGTCGATAGATATTGGAAATAATGAAGTACAAGTTGGTACAAATAGAAGGGCATGCAGAACTCTGGGGGTACCGTCTCTTGCACACAGAGTAAAAATTGGAAAAAATTAGGGGGTCAAGCATAGGAGCCCACCTTGATGGCCACTTTGAGGGATGTGGGACAAGAGTTGATTATATTAGTATTTTAATAGGATTTAGTCAATAGGATGGGGGAGATAAGTACTGCAATGTGTTAACAATGTGCAGGATGTTTTCATTAAAGCAGCCTTCAGCGCACTAGATTGCGAGCAAGAGGTGGGACCTGACACTCACTGTGTCGTTCGGCCCAAGGGGCTGTGCCAACTAAGACAACCATCAGAGTCAAAGGAAAGCATTGCACTACAGAAAAGCCAGAAAATGTAACATTTACTCACCTGGCAGCTAAGGGCAGCTTCTGATGAGCAGCAGATCCTCGTCACCAGTCCACGATCCTTTAGACCAAAGCTTCTTCAATGCATCCCATGCCATAAGAGTCAGAAGAAAGGGTACTTGCAGTAACTCTCCCCTACTCCTGACACCGCAGCCAGGTTAAGCGGGATCAACATTACAAATACTGCTGCCAACTCCAAGGGGCGCCGGGAAAAATAAAACAAGGCGATGCGAAAGAGCTTAGCAGATCACCGTCTGTTGGAGAAATCCCAATTATAACGGACTCGTACAGGCCCAGTGTGACTAACTGGAATGGGACCACAACTCAGCACATATGGGTCTACCAATCATTAAGGAAGAGGCAATGGCCTGCTGACACAAGCCCCCGGTTCGGTAAACGATAAGTCTCAGGCAACGACCCAGTAACGAATGAACACAAAGCAGAAAACCGCCAGAACAAAAGACCTGTTCCTCCCGAACATCCAAGCGAACTCTGCAGCCGATTCTACGCCTAAACTTCCAGTTTGGACGTCAATCGTCCCATTTAAGTTTGACTTCTCAGTCCAACGACACAAGTCAGTGATGGGAATAAAGAAGAACGCAAAAGGCTGCCCTCCACAAAGTAGAACAGTACCCGTCCGGCGACCCAGGGCTTCCCTTCGAGTTCTGCCTTGCTTCGACAGTCAGGATGGAAAGGGCAGACTGCACTCAAGCGCAGGAGTTGAAAGTTGCGTTTCCAGACCCAGCTCAAACATGCAGATAAAAAAAATAAGTGAGCAGGCATCTGATAGCAGGCAGCTTTTGTTTTTCCTGTATTTAGCGCCTGGCTCAGCGCAGGGCCAGCACAAACAATGCAGCCACAGCGCCATCTGTCCAGCCCTCTCAGGAGGACGCGTAAGTGCCGGGGAGGGCGGGCGGGCGTGGGCACCGGAGTCTTTGTACGGGCTCTATTGAGAAGCGCCGTGGCTGCCCATTAGCTCCCCCGCCTGCCCTGGAAGCCAATGAATGCCAGTTTTAGAAACGGAACGGTGGCCAGGGGCCTGATTACAGAGAGGAGGAGGTAGGGAGAGGGAAACAGAAGGTCAGAGCAGAGCCGGCAGCTGCACATGGGAAGGGCCCAGCTGTCCCGTTGCCATGTTGGCCAGCATGGGAGGAAGCGCACACAGCTTTAACTGCACTCCACAGAGATCCCTGCTGCACAGAACAGGCTTGAAGGCTCTTAGCGCCAACAGAAATGGGCCAGAGGACTTCCGGGGAAGTTCTCCAAACTCAAATTCCCCTCACATTTGCCACTCCCCAAATATATGAACAACTCCCTAAAAGGAAGGCTGCCTGTCCAGCATGCGAGGTGCCCTGAGCACGCCTTGGTGACAGCAATCAATCCTCGCACAAGTATCCTAGGGTGAAGAAAAAGAAAGATGCAGGACTGCTTTTTGTAGACAGTCTTATGTTAACTGTATTCATTTTGCATTTCGTGGTGCGCTGTTTTTCCGCTCTCAGGGGACAGCTACTCCGGACTACCCGCGGTGAAGCGCTGTGATCTATGTGTAACCTGCAGGTCATGTGTCTTGTTTACCTCAACTTTTCATGCCCCTGAGAATGACTAAACGAGTGCCACGGATCATCGCCGCCGGCCTGCGACCAGGAAGTCTGGCAGGCCGGGCGGGACAACCGGAAACCGGAAGTAGGAAGGCGGGAGCCTACCCCGCCTCCCACGGAAGAGCTGCGGGAGCCCTGCAGCTGCCGATGAGAGGAGAGCCGCTGCACCAAGGAAGCCGGTGAGTGGGGCTTCGCCTTGTTGCTGAGCTGCGAGGGCGGGGGGCATGTGTGTGTGCGCGTGCGGCGGCGGGGGGCTCTGTATGTGTGTGAGTGTGCGTGTGTGTATGTGTCTTGGAGTCTGTGTGTATGCGTGTGTGTGTTTAAAAGAGGCCGATGACTGTGGGGGGGGGGGGTGTGCGAGCGAGTGTCTGTCTGTGTGTGTATGCCCACGCATGTGAGCGAGCGAATGTCTGTTGTGTATGCGCACGCATTTTGCTGAAAATGTGGAGGGAGCCGACGTGCGCGTTCGCGCACCCAAATCCGGCTTTCAAGCTCGTAACACCCTCTTGTCCCTCATTCCCCCGAGACCACCGACTATAAGTCTCCAGCTGGACGCATCCTTCGGATGCAGTACCAGCGGGACCTAAAAAGGGAGACCCAATGGAGCGCCAGGACCAAACGGAATACCATCTATGCTGTACAAATCAGATGCAGATTTCTGGAGTGCATCCCTGGCACCAATATTTACCAACATAAATTTCACTTTGACGCTTCCTGACTCATGACATGGGTCCGTCATAAGTCCTACTTATAAACACGGGAACAAGAGCCATCCAAATAGTTACTGTCTTATTGCTTTGCTTGACGTTGAAGCAAAATACTTTGCAGGTCTTATCCTGGAGGAAGTATCATCATGGGCCTCCGAAAATGCCATCATCCCTCTTAATCCAACGGGTTTCTGCAAAGGCTAAGGGACCACAACTAACATCATGGCTCTGTCCCTCCTGATGGGTGCAGCAAAAGCAGCCAAGTCACCATTATTCCTTACATTTATTGATTACACTGCCGCCTTCGATCACGTGGATCGCAACAAACTTTGGCAGAAACTCTACAATTGGGGCATTCCGAAGCACCTCTTAGACGTCCTTATACTGCTCCACTCCAATACCTGGATTAAAATCAAGCTTGGGGCAGGTACACACGTCTCGAAGCCGATCAGGACGACAAAGGGATTAAAACAGGGTTGCCTACTAGCGCCCATCTTATTTAATCTCTTTTTAGTGGATCTGCCTGCAGAACTAGACAAATGCCGCAATCATGCACCCAAGTTAGGGAAAATCACCCTCTCAAATCTGTTATATGCCGACGATCTAGTGTTGATAAGCCGCTCTCAAGTTGACCTCCAGCACCTCCTGAACGCAACCTATGCCTTCTCAGCGAAGAACGCCCTCCAAATAAATCTTCATAAGTCAAAGTCCATGACGGTCAATTACAGGAAAAAACGGAATCCCTGCTGGTACCTGAATGGAGAAAAACTTTATAGGGTAGCCTCATACAAATATCTGGGTGTCCTCTTGGACTCAAACAACAACTCTAGACCTCAACTCCACTCCATCCGTGGGAAAGCCACAATGACTTACCTGGCACTAAAATCTCTAAAGGCAAAACTCCCCGATCTCACACTAAAACCATTCCTTGAAATCCTGCGTGCGAAACTTCAACCAACGCTCACGTATGGGAGTGAATCACTTAATGGGAAGGATGCCATACTGCTGGACACAGTCATAGCCAACTCCTATAGGGCCATTTTCAACCTTCCTACATACGTCTCCCCTGCCCAGATTCATTTGGAATTTGGCATTATCAGATAAACTCTTGAAAGGCGGAGTGCGTACGTAGCAAGCTGGCGCAAGATCTGCAATGCAGAGGCCGACTCCCTAAATGCCAACGTATGGGATGAGCTACTATGGCACCGCACGTCGTTGCATAGAGTTTATCTTGTTGAATCAATTGAATTCCTAGGTTTGTCTGACATCTGGGAAACGTCTACAGACCTCCAGTCCTTTAAAAAACTGGCCAAAAAATCAGCACGCATTATATCTGCGATTGAAGATAAGAAAGACTTAGCAAACAGAGCGCACGGATGGACAACCCTGGGTGGATATGGTAAAATACAGCCACAAGCATACCTTAACATCAGGATGAAAATACAAGTCAAAGAAAAGTTTTTAAAACTACTCCTTGGCGTAATCCCGATACTGCCACACCTGCCCCCTTGGGAGAGACGACCCATCTCGCAACAGTGTCGCCTGTGCAAGTCTGGCAAAGAGGATATTGTCCACGTGATTTGTATATGCCCTAGACTGAGGGACTTGAGGCGCAACCTCCTGCTTCCATCCTTTAAGTCACACGCTGTTCGGTCCTGTAGGCAGGCTGTTATACTATGTTTTACCTCTAGTAACACAAAATTTAACTCCCAGGTCGTGAAGTTCTTTGACTCAATAAGAAAAAGACTTGATATCGTTCGAAGTTCTTCATTAGCACCTGAGGTCAATTTTGATCTGATCACAGCAACGATGTGTTCCTTTTAATTCTAACTAGAGATTGGTTTTAATGTCGCTACTGGTATTTTATATTTTTGTAAAGATTTTAATTAATCATGTACAAATAGAATATTACTTACTTACTTACTTACTCACTATTAGGAATGCACAGATGTGGCTATCCACTTAGAAGTAGCACCCAGTTGTGAATTTGGAGACAGGTCACCAGGCACACAGAGCCACGCACACCGAAAAGCCCATTTTTTCAAAGTGACATTTCGATCACTGTAATGCCGAACCCACTTCCACTACGGAGAGGATTTGTTATTACGAACTCATCAATTCCAAACACCACACTGTTGCTATTCTGCCCGTAGGGCATAATGCTAGACAGACTTTCCCTACATCCCCTCATGCTATTCCAATGAGAGAAGCAGGCCTGTTGTACTGAACACACCATCTGGTGTCATTCAAGACTGTTTCAAGTAACCCATATACACACCTCTTCCTAACACTGCACCTTGTCACCAGGGACAACTCCGATATAGCAGGAGACATGCAGAACCTTGGCACACAGCTTTGTAAATGCCAAGTTGAATAAGAGTAGCCCGTGCATATAGGCACCACCAGGGCAAACCTGTGGCACAATCAATGAGCTACCACCTTGGGTGGCACCACCAGTGCGGCAGGCCCATAGAGACGCATTTGAGATACATGCCCCTGGTGCAGGTCTAACCCCATAACAAGGGACTTAAAGTTAAATTGAAACAGCCAATAATATATACTCCAATCCACAGTATGTATATATATTGCTCACAGTCCTTTGACACTGTACAGCAGTGCCAAAAGTGCTCAAGTCCTGAGGCTAGGATCCAGAGCAGCGGAAAACTGGGAAGGAGAAAAGTAAAAAGTCGAGGCAAAGGACCGTAGAAAGGGCCATTTCCAACAGTGAGCATCAGATGGAGTATAAGTATGATTATGTGGAGATTTAAGGGTACAGTTTTAATATAGGTTGGTTGGCGTGTAGACGTATGAAGGTACATGTGTGCAGTGGCATCTGGTGACCTTTAAGAGTGGTGGGGTTCGGAGAGCCTGAATGGTCTCAGAAGGTTTGGGGTGTTCGCTTGCACTCAGTCTTACTCCATCACTTATTTTCACTCAGACTCATTTACTTACTTTCATAAGCAATGTGAGAAGTTGGCCTGGTATATGCTGTCCACTAATTAAAATGGGCACCCTGTACCTGTCCAAACAACCCTTATTGATGATTAGGTTAAAGACAACCTTTATTGAAAGCTATCCTAGTGGTAGCTGTGGTAGCTATGGAGAGCAACCTTCCGGATAAGTCTTGAAGGAATGTAAAGCAGCTTGTTTTACCAGTCTATAACCTCCTGAATGACCAAATGAAAGGAGAACCACACCAGTTATAAATAACATATTTGTATTTATTACTAAACGCTCTCTACTAACCTCTTTATGAGATTAGATAACAAAGCACACAATATTACAGTACTAGAACCACAGTAAATAGCACAATACACAGCGGGCTCCAGGGGGAGACCGAACCATTTACTAAGAAAGTGGTATAACAGCCACGACTTGACTAGACACAGTGGCTAGAGCACGTAGAATTGCTGGGTCCCCAAGGAACCACCCAAGGTAGTGACACAGGGGACCCACTGGGGACGCGTGCAGTGTGAGAACACAGCTGCGAGCTCCGTACAATCCTATGGGAAAGTCGCAGTTGGAATCTTAAAGTTTAAGGACACTTAGGAGAGGACTTTGAGCAAACCCTTTCAGACTTAGCTTTTCTAAGGCCAGCACCGACGTGAGCACCGGAGTACTCTTGTTACCTAACCCAAGGAAGCCGGGTGCATAGGTGTCAAATGGTGTCAAGAATCTTCGTCGTTTTCAATGGCGCGATGCTGCAAAATGCTGCTGCCTTGAAGAGGATAAGTGTCCGGTGTGATCCAAGCCTGGATCGAAGCTGAGAAGAACCTGAAAGCAGAGGGGACAGAGTGAGGGTCACTTGCCAGTGACCAGGGGCTCGGTAGACGAATGCCCACCGATTTCGGGTGTTTCAGGTGAGAAGAGGGGAAGCTTTACTCTGTAGCCACGGGGACCAGGAGACGTCGACAATGACCAAAGTCCACCGGCAAGCCTTCCCACAAAGGATGTTGAGTGCTGGGGGGGTCAGTGTCCGGATTGAACAGAAACAAGCCTTTGCCACTGCAACCCATGAGTTCCGAGAAAAGATCATTCGGTGAGGACCAGCAAAGTCCTGGGGACTCCCCAAGTGATGGAGAGTCAGGGCACAACTGGAGCAACCAGGTAAACCCACTGAAAGTTAAAGTTGCCTTCACAAGAACCCACAGGCCAACGGACCAGGGATCACAAAGAGGAATCACAAAATACCAGCCCTCAGGACACTCGTGGAGTGTAGGCCAGTAATCTTTGGTGGAATAACTGATCGGAATCTGGACTACAAGTAGCCCAAAGCGCAGCTTCAGGGGTTGCCGGATAGCAGATGCTCCTGCAAATGGACACGGTGCCCAGGGGTTCGAGTTGCACGGTCCCCACAAGGGATACAGGTCTCAGGTTTGCTGAGCACACTAGTCGACCTCGGGGACACTTGAAAACCCACCTCCTGTGTTGCAAATGTCTTCTGAGTCCTCAGGAGCTTCAGAGTTGCAAATTGGTCAGATGCCTCTTTGGTGCTTCAGTCATCTAACACAGTGTAGATCGTCGAAGTACTTGGTTTCTGTAGCAGAGTTTTGTCCTGGTAAAATCAAAGTCCTGTAGCCAGGGGTCCTACTTTATACCCAAGGAAGGGGTGGGATAAACTCTGCGAACCAACCTATGGGAGGGTCAGGACAGAGGGGTAGCTACACCCATATCCTTCGTCCAGTTTCGCACCAGAGCAGGGGCTGATAGCCCCTGCAACCTGTTTGAACTGGACTATGCACAGGGACACCAAATTTGCCCCCAGTGCAGACATCAAAGCACTCTTAGAGTGCACCCACCCAGCCCCAATAGACTAAAGCCTGCCTGGGAGGTGGTTACACCTCCCTGTGACTGGAAACCTATTGTCCAGCCTTCCCCTGCCGGAGTTTCGTCCAGCAGACTCATGTCTGTGGCTGGCAGCATCCATCTTGTGATGCCAGGGTCGAGAAAGCTGGTACGGGGTGTACCAGTGTTGTCATATTTCTCCCTCTAGGAGGGTGGAATCATACCTCCCATGCCGGTTACTGGCGGGGTGTTATGATTCCAAGGTGTTTGACATCAAACACAACAGTTTTCTGTGCAGCTGTTTTAAAGTTAACATTTACCGCGAGGTTAAAATGCATTTAAGAGTATATGGTATGGCTGCATCACAGAACAACCCCGGAGAATAGATTCCAAAGGCTGTAGAGGGGCCCTGCTCATGCATGGGCACGCTCTCACATAAAACCCAGCACCCTGCCTTCAGGATTGATAAGGCCTGCCAAAGGGGTGACCGATAGGTTTATATGTGCAGTGATAAGGTAGATATAGTGAACCTATATCTAAGTAAGGGGTGAATGCACCACCTTCCATAGGTTGCAGTAGCAGACCTGTGGTGTCAATTTGAGGGGCCTTTCAGGGGTGGCATAATCATGCTTCAGCCTCTGGGAGGCTTCTGGGGTACCTATGCCCTGGGTATATAGTATACCATATACTAGGGACTTATAAGGGTACCGCAGAAGTCAATCTGGAATGTACCTAAAGTACATGAACAACCAATTTAGGGAGAAAGCAGATAGACCAGGGTCCTGATTAGCAGGATCCCAGTCAAACTAAGTCGAAAACCAGCAAAACACCACAAACAGAAAAAAAAGTGGGGGTAACCATGCAGTCAGATTCCACCTTCCTATGAGCACTTGCACTCACTTTTTACTCTGACTGACTCAGTCTGACTGACTCATGCAGTCTCACTCATTCTCACTATGTCCCACTCAGTCTCACTCATTTTCATTTACTCTCACTTAGTTTTGTTTGTTCTCACTCATTCGGTTTTACTAGATTTCACTCTGAATCTCTCAGTATCACTCATTCCCCCTTATTTCCCTTCATTGTGACTCACTCAATCTTACAATTACTCACTCATTCTTACTTAGTCTCAATAAGTTTCTCACATTTTCATCGAGTCTCTCTTGGTATCCTTTGATTTACTTGTTCTCCCTGATTCACTCAGTCCCACTCATTCCAATTCACAGTTACTCACTCTGACTCACTGGGTCTTGCTCATTATTACTCATAGATTTTTATGTGCATAGTTAATTAAAACCATTGCAATACAAAATAATTTCAATTTAAAAACAAAAGTGTACATGCATAAAACTACTGTCATCACATTTCTTGTATTTATAAATTATTACTAAAAGCATTGCTCTACGCTGGCGGGTGAAGCTGTGGGATATGTAGTCTCTTTTTATAGCTGCAATTCTGGAATTTTCTGCTTTACTAAGCAACAGTTCAGTTGCGGATCGGTGGATGCGAAGCATGCCAGTACTGCTTGCCTCCTTGTGCGTATCCCTCGTAAGTTAAATTGTCATTTTAGCAGTTGTTTCCGTTCTTTTAAAAGTTCTTTGCAGGAGCATAGTATATGCAGCAGGTCTTCTGTCGCTGATCCACATAAGTGGCATGTGGAACCTTCTTTCTCCCTTAGCTAAGGTGGTAAGTGCTGTATACATGGTAGCAAGCCAAGCCTATATTTCATAAAGCTGATCTTTATGTTTTTTGCGTACCCTAGGTTAAAATAATTTTGTCTTGTAGGCTTCACATAGGAGTTTAGAGTCATCCATCCATGGGACCTTTTTGATAAGGCAGCCTTGTCCTCCAGCCATGAAAGATGTTTCACTGTCTTCCATACCAGTTGTTTAAAGGTGGTGGCTGTTGTGGGTGTTTCCCAAATCTGGTTTAGCCCCATGTTCTGTAAACTGCTGTAGAGATACTCTGCAGCAGGGGTTGCAGTGTGTGATTGAATCTCCTTGCATAACTGTTTGTCAAGAGTTCCCTGTGAGGCTTTCCGTACTTTATCCCAGTTGATAATGTAAGCCACTTGCCTTGCAATTGATAGTTTCCGCAGACCAAACTTGAGTCTAATTTGTGCAGGCGATGTATATTTAGATAGCCCGAAGATGATCCTGTATGCAGTTGTTACTGTGGCATTAAGTGTTTTGGCATCTCTTCCTTTCTGTGCCTTGCTGCCAAAGGTGATTGTTAGTAGCAGCTTTGCGTGGGCCACCTGTGCCAAAGGCAGGATTGAAGGGCCTTTTAGTTTTTTGTTTAACGTTTTTAAGGAGATAGCTAGCGCTAGGCCTTTATGCCTAATGCTGTGTTTCTGAGCCAGAATTCTGCTGACTTTATCTAGCTTTACACCCAGGTATTTATATTCTGTTGTGTCCTCAATTTGGGTCTCTCCCCAGAACCAGATAGGTGGCTGTCTCCTTTTTTTCCCAACCATCATGGTCGTTTGCTTTAGAGAAATCGTGTGTAGCATTTAAAATGCGTTGGAGCCCTACTTTTATTTGACTGATCAGGACTATGTCGTCCGCATATAGGCGACAGCGTAGCAATATGTCTCCTATTTTTCGGGCATGTGAGTTGCAACTGATTAATTTCGGGGCTAGATCCGCTATAAACAGATAAAAAGTGTGGGCGCCAGAACGCATCCTTGTTTCAGACCTTTTTCCATTGGAATCCGCCTTGACAGGAAAGACCCGTTGCCCAGCTTTATCTGTACCCATGTGTCGGTGTGCAGATTGATCAGCAGATTTAGTAGGGACTGTGGCAGCCCCCAGCTTTGCAGTTTAAGCCAGAGTCTGTTCCGGTTGACATGGTCAAAGGCAGCCTTGTAATCGATGAAACATAGGTAAAGGGGCCTTCTTGCAGATTCTGCCTTATCCATAAGCATTGCCATGCTGAGTATGTTTGTAGTTGTCCCAACTGATTTCGCAAAACCAGTCTGATGTAATGGTATTGCAGATGTTTCTTTGTCCCATGCCTGGAGCTCCTCTGGTAGTGTTCCAGCAAAAAATTTAGCCTCGTTATCTATTAAGGCCACTAGACGGTAATTTTGACTTGTCTCCAGATTTGTGTATTGGCAAGATGATTGAACCCCTGCAAGAGGATGGAAAGATGTTCAGCTCCCTTATTTCTCCAAATAGAGGTTCCAGCGCTTCTGCCCAAAGCTTTGGCTCTTGTTTGTAGAGAACTGGAGGAATGCTATTTGGGCCGGGAGCGCCTTCTCTCCTTCCCTTTCCTATTTGCCGTTTGATGGAGTTTGTATGGTTTACGTACAGATCCTCTTTGAGTTTATCGCTTCCTGATTTCCAAGGTGCCATGAGGTTGTTTGCAGCCCAGGCCTTAGTGGTGGTTTGGGATTCCGACGTTTTTTGTTGTTCCTGGACGTTAGCGTTATATTCCGGGGCTTAATGGAAGTGAGACCTCAGATAATTTGCCCAGGCATCCTCTGTGATGTTTGAAGAGGTTCCGTCAAGATTGGGGTTGATACATTTATTTATGGTGCTCCAGAATCTAGCATTATTGTTGTGCTTGGTGTCGTCATGTATTTTTGCCCAAAGGTCATTCTCCATGTCTCTAATTGCGTCCCTTTTCAATTTTTTTAGTTGCATTCTTTGCTTCTTTAGTGATTGCAATTCTGTTTTGTATTTTGGCTGGTGGCGGAGTTGTCTCAATAGGCGATACATGGAATTTTTAATGATCCTGATTTGTTGCTTCGCAGTTTGTAATATGGGCTTCACATAGCTGAATCTCTGCTGGGTCGGTGGTTGAATCTCGGTTGCCTATGCTTCCATGTTCGTGGTGAAGCATTCCCATTTATCGGCTTCTCCTTGTCCATTCTTCAAGTCAAAGTGTTGTTTTGCAATTTCCAGCATGTTGCTTTATGCAGCTGCCTTCAACTTGATTTTTTTTAGATTGATGGCTAGTTCTGATCCTTGAGGTGCCCGACAACGTTCAAGTGTAGGTACAGTCGTTCTGAGCTCTATTTCCTGGGGCCAGTGATCGCTTTCACCTTTATCACCCAGCTGGAATGATGTAACTTGATGGAGCAGATCTAGGAAGACAAAGGTGTAATCCAGTATTGCACTCATTCTTGCTGTGCTGTGGGTTGTTACTGGAGGATTATCTTTGGCTGTTCTGCCATTGTTTGCTCTGAGGTTAAGGTGTTCCAGTTCCTCGAGTATCAGCTGTCCTACTTTGGTTTGTTTGAATGTCTGTGTCATCCCTTACGTTGGTATTTTCCAAATTGTGTTTTTGAGTAGCACTTCCTCGTCCAAGGAGGAGCCCATTAAATTTAGATTTAAGTCCCCAGTTAGGATGAGTTCAGTTGTGGGACCTTCTCTTATGCATGTTTCCACAAAGTTACACATTTCCCTGGCGGCTTTGGTTTTCCGTTTTGGTTGGATATAGTCGGTTATTATCATGAAGTTAGTTTCCCGTGTGTTTCTTTCGGTTGAGGAAGCAAATAAGTTTACTGCTAATAAACCGGATTTGTTGAACCAAGGGCGCGGGCAGTGTGTACAGTTGTGTTCACAACATATGTGACCAAACCTCCTTGTAAGTGACCATAGTTTGCCCCCTTTATTACACTTGTAAAGAACCAAAGAAATCCCAGTAGGTGAGGGGGGTCACTTAACCAAGTTTCTTGAAATGCTACTATATTGAACGCCCTGATGTAGTTGACAAAGTCGAGATCTGCTATCTTATTTTCAAGCCCTTTCACCTTCCATGAGCATATCCGGACAAGCCCTTTTGTTGTTATCATCTTCGACCGGCGGCGGGGTTGTCAATCTTTATTGTTGTTTATAGTTCTGGCAATCCATTTTATGTCGGGATCCTGATTTTGCAGCGCTAAGGGAGCGCAACGGCTGCTAGATTCCTGCGGTTCTTGCGTCCTGTCCATTTGGCAATACCCCTCTGCTCCTTTCAACACAGATAATGTTAGTTCATTTGTAATTAGGGCTCCCGGTTTTCCGTTTTTACGGATTTTTACATATAAATACAGTTGGAAAAGTATTTTTCCTTCGTCTGTATTTATATGTAGAAACGGCAAAATACGAGTAAATTTTGACGCGCTGCTGTGCTTCAGAGTTGGTGTGCTACACTCCTGTTGAAGATGCTTGGAACAACACACTGCCCACCTCCAGTGGCAGAAAGATAGTCTGCATAATCAGCCTTCCCTTGCTGAGTAATCTAAAGTTGTACCTATCCGACAACCTTGGAGGAGTGCCCAAGCAGAACCTGCAGCGTATTTTTGACTTAGGCATCACGTTGCATGGCAACAGCTCCCCTGTAAACAGCAGGCAATGTAGGGTCGTGAGACGCAGCAAACGTCTTGAATCAGTCATCTTCAATGCTTTTACTACAATTCATGACGTCTGCAGCTGTGTAATCTGAAAGGCTACCCTGAGGCACTATTCATCTGCGTGCTACAAATGTCACATAATTGACTCCCGATCAGGCCAGTCTTCAGCTCCTATCCCCCCCCGTACTCCTTCCCCCCTGTCGTGTGTCAGTGCAGAGACAGCCTCCCGGGCTGGCAACTGTTTTATTGCAGCCGCACTTCACAGATGATTGGCGTTTACGCGGCAGGTTAAGTTCTGAGGGTTGTACACTGGGAGGTGTGCCTATGTATTGTGGAGTGGGTGGCATGTACTGGGACGGACAAGGAGGGTGTAAGGATCTTTGCCAATGCCGGTCAGGTCACTATGAGAGAAAGTCAAGTAATGAGATTCATGTCTGCTGTAACTCTTGGGACCCAAGGCAGTCTGGCATTTTCGTCATGAAGTACAGCATCAGCAAGATGCTACCTATATAGCAAGACGAAAGGCTAATAAAATAAAGGCCATTCACCTAGCCGCATCATTTTGTAGGCACCCGCATGCTGCATTACACAGATGGATAGTTTAAAAAAAGAAAGTAGAAGCAGCAAAAAAAGTGTTTTTGAGGTGCACCAGCAGTAATTTACTACCTCTTCCTCGATAAACAAAATAAATGCATTTTTTTTTAAAAAAGACCACAAATGGGGGTATGGGCAGCAACAGGAGCTAGTGGGAAGGGAGAACCATATGGGTGAGAGCACGCGCGCAACACCCATAGGGCTCAAATGTCTTCCGCCCCCCCCCCCCCACCCCTCCCCCGTTGTGTGTGTCTGTCCGGGCATACACACAGACAAGTCTTGAGCTTATCGCAGCTGCACCCGAGTGAATGGTCTTTAAAAGACCATTCACTTGTTAACGAGGCTTTGTTGTTTTTTCACCCCTACTTAGAGTCCCTGCATCTCCACTCTGCCTATTGCCCCACCCCCTCCCCGAAATTTGACTCCAGTTGCGCCTCTGTATCAGGTTTAGGTAGAGGTTTCAGCAGTGCTGGCTGTTCCTTTCATCCTTCTAGGGAGGGTTTAACTCCGCACCATGGTTGAGTTGCATTAGTAAGTGTGCCTGCCTGATTTTGCTCAAACAAAGCCACTCAGTCATAAAAATGTGTCTCATATTTTCACTGAAATTATGAAAGTGTCACATGTCATTTTGAAACCTTGGAAGCTATGGGTTAGTTCACTTCGCTTCCTGTAAAAACAATTAGCTGACTTAAAGCCACGTCAGAGCTAATGTTTAGCATGGGGCTCGCTCTGTCACAACCAGGATTTATGTCCTGCAGCCCCCTTCCTGGGTTGGGGGAGCGTGCATTATGTAATTTATTTCACTTGGGCCCGGGTTCTGGCACTGGCAAAAGAAGATATAAATCATTATTGGTAGCTGAGTCAACCCGTGCCTTATCCGCGCTCATGGCTGCTTAATTGGTGATAAGATAATTGCCATCTCCTGCTGACAGTGCTTGTACTAAAATGGTAAAGTTTTTAGATGAATGTATTGTGCTGACCAATAACAACCAGGCGCATGCATTGTCAATTTAAATAAATGTGGAAAAATACTAGCTGTAGCATCATCTTTTGCACGTCGCAAAAATAAATGTGGATAAATACAGATAAAATAGACAAAAAATAAATATGGATAAATACAGACGGAAATAGCAAAAAAATAAATACCATAAAACCGGGAGCCTTATTTGTAATCCTCTGATAGTCCCTTGTATTCACTGGGATTAGCATATCCGGATATCCTGGTTTGGTGTAGGGAGCTATGGTTATCCCCCAGGACTTTAAGGAGTCACTTTCTAAAAGTATTTTGTGTGCAATTATTGTAGAAGTCCATGTTGCTCTAGTTTTTTTCTCGTGCATTGGAATCCCTGCATTTGATAAATTCTATTGATTCCAGGTCCACCGATTTTACCTCTTTCAATGATGGTAGGTGGGATAGCAGCCGCAGTATGTTACCGTGGTTCATGATGTCGTGAGGTCCTTTAGAAGAGTATTCTAGGATGAACCATAAAGCTCCTGTGTCCCTCCCACCTAGCCTTTGATGATCTAGTTTTCCATTACTTCTGGGTGGGAGGTCAGCCTCCTTCCGTAGGCATCATGTTTCCTCATGGCTCCCATCTGTATGTTCTTGTTGTTCATTTTGTTTTGATCCTAACCATCGATCAGAGCTTCCTAGGTGGCTTGATCCCTAACCATTCATTTGTGTACTCGGATTGTATCAAGGAACTGCTCCTGGTGCTGTTCTGCATTTATTAACGCTGTTTGTGTATCGGACGGACCTTTCTGGAGATTTTGACTGGTCCTTATATTATCTCCTTCAATTGTGGTGTTGGTTTCGATTTTTTGATTTCCCAGTATCCCCGGGTTTGTTTTTCTCCCATCGGGGGACTTTTTCACTAGTTTTTACTGTTCGCGTGTTTCCGGTGAGCCTTTGGTCCTGAACTAGTTCTGGTTTTTGGATTCTCGTCACTATTTTTGCTGCAGATTTAGGATGATTTCCGGTTGTGTTCCCTGTTAGGTCTGGCTGTGATGATGCTGCATCTACTGTCTTCCATGCTTGGTCAGACCCACTTCCTTTTTGTATTCCACTCTCTGACTCAAGCCTGCAATTGTTTCTGTACTCCTTATGCCTATTGTTTCCGGCGATGCGGTACTTTGTCGATTTATTTCTTTTTGCACCTGTGTAACCCCAAAGAGACGCTGAAACCCGCTCATGTTTTGACTTTGTTTTTGGTTTCGTCCTTTTCTTTTTTGCACATGTCTTTCCTTTGCATTCATTTTCTTTTCCCCTTTATCATATCCTTGGGTTTCTGGCGCTTGTCTAAAGTTTGTTATATGTTGCTTTTCTCATTTTTTGTTGTGTTTAGTGTTTGGTTGGTTATTATGGGTGGGTGGTATTCCTCGGCACTCTGGTTCCATTGAGTTGCTATGACCATTTGTTTCCAGTGCGCTACTTGTTGCGCTATTTGATTGTCTGTACATTGATTGGAGGCGTCATTTGCTGTCTGTTTGATTTGCGAGCATAAGTTGCTCAGCATTGACGACAGGGAAGCAAATTTATCAACAATCGGGCTGCATCCACAGGTTCGATTGTTGGCTAGCGTGTGTTCCTGTATCCTTTGGAGAGAAGTATTTAGCATGCCTAACTTGCCATCATTTGCTACCACAAAGACTGCCAAGGTGTTCATTAATGTTAATTGTGTGTCCATTTTGTCCGATTGATATTGTAAGGCCTCTACCAAGAGTTGCACAGTTTTTAACAATCTTGCCCAGGCATTCCCGTGGTCTATTTTTTGTGCTTCTCCTTGATAAACTCTGGATTCTCCATGTGTGCAATTGGACGGGTTCTTTGTGTCTTGTATCCCTCCACTATTGGATCAGCCTTGTTTACCTTTGGCGCTTCTAGTTTTGAACTAGACAGGGTGTGTCCTACGGTGGGTTTCGAGGAGAGCCACCAACTCCTCCTTGTCAAGATATGAGGACTGATCAAACTTGTCTGGCTCTTCCATGGTTCTTAGTTGTGGGGTCTCTGGCTTAACGTGCATAAACTCTGAACCTGGTTTCTCCTTTAAGCTTTCAGCTGTTTCAAATATGTTCTTTACCTCGTCCCCTTCATCCATTTGTGTATCTATTTTGGCCCCTGGATGTAAGCTTCCTTTGTCTGATTCACATATACTTTGTATCCTTAAAGGTTCAGTTGAGACACAGTTTTCCCTATCATGTTTTAAATGGTAAGAGGGTCTGGATGTTAAAGCATTTGGAGCTGTTACTGCTACGGTTGCTGTTTCTAGTGCTATTGCAATTTCAAGGTTAACACTGAGATCGCTTGAGGCTTCCTTGCTGGCTTCCGAAGTTTCCCTTTCTCACGTTCTCTCTTCCTCCATCTTTTTTTCCATCCATCTCTCTCTCTCTTGTGATGTCCCTGTGTGTCCTCCAGTCTCTTCTAGTGTCTGGGAGCTTTGGCTAGTGGCGTGAAGTTGGCCATGTAGAGGTACAATGGGGCTAGCTGGCCCTAGAGATTTCGCCCCACCGCCCTTGTTCCTTTCTTTCATTTCTTTCTTTTCACTGCTCTCTTGGCGAAAGGGCCAAAGTGGGGTTTGTAGGCCTGTCGTGGCTGTAGAACTTGAGAGCAGTGTGTCGCCTGCATTCTTTAGGAAACAAAATTTGGTGTCAATTTTGGGCTGGAAGAGGCAATTTTTTGCCTTATCGCTTTCTGACATAGTTCCTCTTAGCGATTTTGTGTCTGGTGTAATGTCAGTTATTGATCCCTCTTGCTGCCCTGCCGGCCTTATATTCACCTGCGGTTCACCCACTGAACCTCCTACTGTTTTCAATTTCTTTTTCCTCCTGCTTGCATTCTTAATGGGTGCAGGCCCTCTACGCACGCTCCGGACCTCATGGTCCTTTGTGAGAAGACACACTTTTTTTGATTTTCTCCAGTGGCCTAGGTCTTTCCCAGTAGCCTGCTTTTGGTTTCTCTTGGCTTCTTTGGCTAAGGGCATTGATTGGGCTTTTGGCTAGCGTCCTAATGTCCTAAAAGCCTGATTTCCTTGAGCCTCTGCCTGCCTCTCCTATGTCGGCAGTCTTCGCTCCCCTAGAAGGCACTCGCTCACGCTCGCTGCCCCTGCCCCAGCCTCAGCCTCTGCCAGTGCCTGGTGTAAAATGAGCGCTTCGCGCTGTGTGCCAGTGGGGAGACGAGCAGCAGCAGGGGCAGGACTTCAAGCCCCAGAGAGACCAGCACCGCGAGTGAACCGGCAGCCCCTCCCAGCTTCACCTGTGGGGTATTTCTACTGCTTGCGCCTCCCGCTTCGCGGGAGATGCTTCACGCTGTGTGCCAGTGGGGAGACTAGCAGCAGCAGGGGCAGGACTTCAAGCCCCAGAGAGACCAGCGCCGCGAGTGAACCAGCAGCCCCTCCCAGCTTCACCTGTGGGGTATTTCTACTGCTTGCGCCTCCTGCTTCGCGCTGTGTGCCAGTGGGGAGACGAGCAGCAGCAGGGGCAGGACTTCAAGCCCCAGAGAGACCACTGACGCGAGTGAACCGGCAGCCCCTCCCAGCTTCACCTGTGGGGTAGCTTGTTTCCGGTCCAGGGAAGACATGGTTGGCAGTTCGGGCTGGACTGTTCCCAAGAGGCACAGGGTCAGACTGATTTGCATATAGCCATGTCTGAACTGGGGTGGCAGAGTGGGCTAAAGAACGGTGATGGATTAAACCCAGATCTTTTGACTGGGTGTGAGTGTTTGATTGTTTCAGATGCTCCGTCCATCACCGCCCCCTTTTGTACCGCTTTTGGCCGCCACAAGTGTGGCAGGGTATGCTCAGACGTGAGTCCCTTGCTCACTTTGCCGCTGGATTCAAGCAAGCCGGGCTGAAGACGGCTGGAATGCCCAAAACCGGTCCTCGGAAGCTTGTTTCCAGTCCAGGGAAGACATGGCTTGGCAGTTCGGGCTGGACTGTTCCCATGAGGCACAGGGTCAGACTGATTTGCATATAGCCATGTCTGAACTGGGGTGGCAGAGTGGGCTAAAGAACGGTGATGGATTAAACCCAGATCTTTTGACTGGGTGTGAGTGTTTGATTGATTCAGATGCTCCGTCCATTACCACCCCCTTTTGTACCGCTTTTGGCCACCACAAGTGTGGCAGGGTATGCTCAGACGTGAGTCCCTTGCTCACTTTGCCACTGGATTCAAGCAAGCCGGGCTGAAGACGGATGGAATGCCAGAAACCGGTCCTCGGAAGCTTGTTTCCGGTCCAGGGAAGACATGGCTTGGCAGTTCGGGCTGAACTGTTCCCATGAGGCACAGGGTCAGACTGATTTGCATATAGCCATGTCTGTACTGGGGTGGCAGAGTGGGCTAAAGAACGGTGATGGATTAAACCCAGATCTTTTGACTGGGTGTGACTGTTTGATTGATTCAGATGCTCCGTCCATCACCACCCCCTTTTGTACCGCTTTTGGCCGCCACAAGTGTGGCAGGGAATGCTCAGACGTGAGTCCCTTGCTCACTTTGCCACTGGATTCAAGCAAACCGGGCTGAAGACGGCTGGAATGCCACAAACCGGTCCTTGGAAGCTTGTTTCCGGTCCAGGGAAGACATGGCCTGGCAGTTCGGGCTGGACTGTTCCCATGAGGCACAGGGTCAGACTGATTTGCATATAGCCATGTCTGAACTGGGGTGGCAGAGTGGGCTAAAGAACGGTGATGGATTAAACTCAGATCTTTTACCTGGGTGTGAGTGTTTGATTGATTCAGATGCTCCGTCCATCACCACCCCCTTTTGTACCGCTTTTGGCCGCCACAAGTGTGGGAGGGTATGCTCTGACGTGAGTCCCTTGCTCACTTTGCCACTGGATTCAAGCAAGCCCGGCTGAAGACAGCTGGAATGCCAGAAACCGGTCCTCGGAAGCTTGTTTCCGGACCAGGGAAGACATGGCTAGGCAGTTCGGGCTGGACTGTTCCCATGAGGCACAGGGTCAGACTGATTTGCATATAGCCATGTCTGAACGGGGGTGGCAGAGTGGGCTAAAGAACGGTGATGGATTAAACCCAGATCTTTTGACTGGGTGTGAGTGTTTGATTGATTCAGAGGCTCCGTCCATCACCACCCCCTTTTGTACCGCTAGTGGGGAGACGAGCAGCAGCAGGGGCAGGACTTCAAGCCCCAGAGAGACCACCACCACGAGTGAACCGGCAGGCCCTCCCAGCTTCACCTGTGGGGTATTTCTACTGCTTGCGCCTCCCGCTTCGCGGGAGACGCTTCACGCTGTGTGCCAGTGGGGAGACGAGCAGCAGCAGGGGCAGGACTTCAAGCCCCAGAGAGACCAGTGCCGCGAGTGAACCAGCAGCCCCTCCCAGCTTCACCTGCAGGATATTTAATTGCCTGCGGACTCCCGTGTCGCGGGACGCGCGTGGTGTGCGCCGAACCAAGCCCAGGCAAAGGGCGTGGTCGTCAGGGGCCTGAAGACGTTGGGCTGGGCCACCCCCTTTGTATTTACATCTAAGGTACTCTGTTTAATTACTAACATTTTCCTGCCTGGCCTATTTACTTGCAAGTATGGGGAAAAGGAAATGTACAGAGGACTCCAGTGAAATCACAGGGGTGGTGCCCAGGGGAGGGAAAAAAGCCAAAAAATCTAAGGCTAAGACATATTGTAAGCGACTGCCCCCTGCAGGAGGAAACTGTGTTATGGATCGCATAGACGAACTGGTGCAAGACTGTAGCAATATACTAACTGATGGACTTAATCCCACTGAGAAAGCCCTTGAGGGTGATAGAGACTTGGGCAATGGTACGGGAAAGAGGCAGGAGAGGGGGGCAGTGGTCATCCCGGAGATGTTTCTAAGCAAATCTGTTGCGGGGGCAGGGCCAATTACTGGGACACTCGATGAAAGAGAAACTAATTCAGACCAGGCTTACCTTTCTTTAGTGCCTGAGCTAAGTTCTGATGACCCATCAGCTTTGCTTTGTAGCAATAGGTTTTCTGTTCTGGCCCAAATAGAGAATTGTCATTCAGAAACTAGGCCGGCAGGTATCACGCCAACTCCCCCCCCCCCCCCCCCCCAGCTGGAGGACCTATCCATGCTTCTGTAGCCCTGGAGGATACCAGGTTTCTAGAGCTAAAAGATAATTCCCTGATTGCTATCATAAAGCAGCTGTGTGGCTTTGTCGAAGGATTGCAAGCTAAAATTGATCACTTGACTACCACAGTAAATTATATGAGGAGTAATCCAGGGCATTGCCCATCTAATTCTTTAAATCTGAACCCAACAGGTCCAATGATTCAACGTACAGCAGGTAGTAAAGGGCAAGCATTTGCATCGCTCGCCCCAGTGGCTCTTTGTCCGTCTACACGCTTGAAATCCAGCCAGGTGGTGAGGAATGAAAGGGGGGTACCCCAAGCTAAAGGTGATCCTAAAGTAAGGGGTGTAGTGCCTGTAACCGCATCCAACAGAATAGCAGGGAAACGATTGGACACGCCCGTTGTTAGAGTAAGATTGGGGGAGTCGAAAATTGCTAGTAATCTACAGGAATCCAGACCTGTACCCTCTAACAAATACATTCCCCACCCTAACTGCTACCAAAGTGAATCACAGTCAGTGTACATGGTGAATATCCCCAAGGTGCCTGCAGGTAGGGGTTACGAGTCACCTGATTCCCTAACTAATAAAGCAATCCATTGAAACCGGTATGTCAGGGGATGCAGATCTGTCATCAGGGAGGATATTCTTAGAGCTGTGAGATTTACCTCACCGGGAAACCCATATGATTGTATCAAACTCGTTCTAAAAAATCCAAAGATAGCGAAAGATCTATCATCTCTGGAATTAAGAACCTGTTCTCCGGATAACTCCAAGATTCAATTAAGATCAGCACCCCGCAGAAATGGTTGTTGAATAGAGGAATCCCTGTGAGGAGCACCGCCATGGCCTGTTCTGGGTTGGATTGCAATGATTGACTACAGTCTCAGACCACACAAGTAACAGGTAGTGTAGTGGGTAGTGATGAGGTCTTTGCCCATGAAATAACTAGCTCCCCGGGCCACAGAATTATCGCAAGCACACCGTCGTTAGTATTCCCACCCCCCCAGGTTGGTGTATTATCTAGTACCCAAGAGGAATCGCAAGCCGTAGAATCCATGTCATTTCTTGGTAAAATTGCGTCAGTCCTCTCATGGAATATAGCTGGCCTGAAATCTAAAACTGATTCACCGGAATGCGCTTCCTTTATCAGACAGCACGAAATATGTCTATTCCAAGAAACCTGGTCATTAGATCCACTGCACTTTCCAGAGTACTTAAATTATAGCATTCCAGCCGAAAAGATAGGAAAAGGCCGGTCATCGGGCGGCCTGACAATATGGATTAGACAGGACCTTGCTGTGATGATTAAACTAGTATCCACCAACCACAGGGATTTGCAGGCCCTTAGGTTAGAGTTTGCAAACAAAGAGCCCATTCATATTTTTACTATATATGCCCGAAGCACCGGGGGGAAGAACTCGGAAGTCTTAACACTTCTGGAAGACCAGCTAGAATGCTATTCTCTCCACTCTAACTTAATCATAGGGGGAGATTTTAATGTAACTTTCTAACCTCTCTTGAATGACAATTGGAACTTAACAGATGAGGAAGATAGGGAATGGGGGGTACCCAAACTGGACCTTGAACCAATAAAAAGGTGGACACAAATAGCATTACAACTTAACTCACTCTGTCTAAATAAAGCTGCTAGATCTGCTAATGGTAGGACAGTAGGGATAAGTCTGGGGCCAATACGTTTAAGAATGGTCCCCGTGAAAGTAGAATAGACTACATCTTAATTAGTCTGGGTCTATGGAGATATCTCCAGGATATGCTAATTGTTGATAGGGTAGAGAGTGATCAAAACCCCCTATTTATGACACTCACATATTGGAAATTGCCAGACCCCCTTGGAGGGGAGGTGGGTACCAATTCCCCCGTCGACATTGTTATTTCTAATGACTTGCGCCATGTCCACTGGTCGAAGGATTCAACTATTCAAGGGAATATTGATTTTATAGCTAGCAAGCTTGCTCAAGCAACTAATGATTTGAAGGGACTATTCACTGAGGATTTTTCACCTGAGAGTATAGTAAGAGGAACTAGGATCCATGAGGTCTTTTTTGAGGAACTGAGAACTTTATTTGTCAAGCCTTGTAAGCAAAGTGGCTCCTGTATTTCCCACTCGCCACGCTGGTATACAGGGGAATGTAGGCAGGCTCGCCTGGAACTGGGTAGAGCCATTAAAAGTGGCTCAAGTGAGAATATTAGCAATGCGAGGGCGGCGTACAAAACCGCCGTCTCTAAATCTAAACGTCTATGAGACGAGCAGAGGTGGCTGGACTTGAAAGAAGCGGGATGCCACAAAGATTCGAGAAAGTTCTGGAACGTTTACAAATGGGGTGTGGATGGTAATCCTGACAAGCCACAGAATTGGGTTCTGCATGATAAATGGGTATCTCACTTTAAACCGCAGTTTGCGATGGCTGAGGATCAAATTCCAACTATGGAGGTACATCCCATCCCTTTTTTGGAAGACCCATTTACCTTGGGGGACGTCCAGTGTGCTTTAGATCTTGTTGTTCCTGGTAGAGCGCCAGGAATTGATGGTATCCCTGCGGATCTATTTTTACAGGACAAAGACTCCTGGGGCCCCTACATACTTCTCTTGGCTAATGCGGTCGCTAAGGAAGCACCCATTCCCCATTCTTGGAATGGGGCTGAAATCATCCCGGTATACAAGAAAGGGGACAAATCACAGCCTGGTAATTATCGACCAATCAGTTTGATTGATACCACCCTAAAAATCATTGGTAGGCTTATCTTAAATATGGTACAGGTCTGGGAACGGGATCATAGTATCTTGTCCCATTTGCAGGCTGGTTTTAGAACTTCCATTAGCACAGTCGATCAGGTTTTACATTTTGCAATGCTACACTGGAAGACTGTGGTAATTGGACATGGCAGCCTATATGCTGCGTTCATAGATTTAAGAGCAGCATTCGATTTGGTCCCGCGTTCAAAATTGTGGAAAGTGCTTAATGATATGGGCATGCCAGGGCCCATCCTCTCATTAATCAAAAAACTCCATCAGAAAAATTTTGCTCAGATCAGGTGGGGTAGCCCTGGAATGTAACCTCTCAGTTCCCCATAGAAACAGTTGCTCGTCAAGGTTGCGTATTGGAGCTAACATTATTTTCTTTGTATATTAATGATGTGGCCAAAATATTAATTGACTCCAATGTTGACGCGCCTATCCTCGCAGGAGCCAAAATCCCTATTTTAATGTTTGCAGACAATTGCCTTAAAGTGGCAAAAACACCGAGCGGGTTGCAGAAGGCTCTGTTAATTTTTGAAGAATTCTACACCGCCCGTGGTTTGGAAGCTAATGTTCTTAAATCCAAATTCATGTCTTTTAATGCACCTAAATCGTACAAGGGTACTGTATGCATGAACAATGGGGTCACAAATTTAGAGAATTTGCAACCCCATTGGGAATCGCAATCAGTGTCTCAGACACTGTTGTACATACCAATATGCGAGTCGCAAATTGCGAGTTGCTATTGCGACGCAGTTTGTGAGTAACAAATTCCTTGGTCGTACATCTGGCCCAATATAGTACACAAAAAGTAAAGACTTTTTGAACTTTCCCTTTAACTGTACACCCCACCTCAAATGCATGAAACTTGATAATCGTAAATGGGGCTTAATATGCTGTCTGCCAAATGTAATGTGGTTTCATGATACAGCACCAAATGTAATAATTAAATGTTTGTTACCTCCCAATATATTTTGGACACCCCCTTGATGGATTTTCTCAAACCTAGACATGCCAAAACAAATGTCTTAAGAAATTCATGCAGATAAAAAAATGGTGTTCCTTTTTTGTGCAAATTAGCACTCCTCTGAATCTGTCCCTTGACTTGCATCAGACTGAGATTCAGCTGTAGGTTAAACATTCTAAGTCTCAGCTAAATGCCATGCAGATCCATCAAACGGTGACAACGTCATTAGTAAATGATTTTGTCCCCACATTTTCAACCGTGGTCTCCCAGTAGATCTGCACGGAACGCGAAATAACTGCATTTGGTGTAGCTTTATAACTGCCTGCCACATTTCACGTAGGTTGATCAAACAGTTTAAAGGAGGAAAATGAAAAATAAAATGTAATTGCCCTCTTTAACTCTGAGCACTCTTGATTGAAAAAAGTGCCATAGAAATGAGTCCTTTAAAACTTCTGTTACATTTTGTGAAGATTCGTGACAATGGCAAATTTATTAGCAAATGAACATTTGTTCACCCTTTCTTTTTAATTACCCTGCAGTGGATTTACAAGTGTGTTAGGTTTCATACATCTTCATCAAGTTGTGCTAGAGTTAAAATCAAATAAAAAAATGCCTTTCCAACTTGTTAAGATATACAAAAGTGTTCATCTTTTGAATTTCACCCTGCACCTTTTCCAAAAGTTAATATCTCAAAAACTGCTGAACATTACACCAAACCATGGAACACGTCCTTTCAAGTTGAAGGTCTCGATTAATGGCAAATTTGGCCTAAATGCTTGCAGTGGTTTGTGCTGTAGGGGTGAGCAAAATGTCCTGTGACGTAAAGTCAGAAAAAGAGTACTTTTTACCCTCTCATTTCCCCACCCCCCTAAATGGAACTGCACAAAAATTAGCAAGCTCAACATTATGCCAAGAGAGTGCTAGGGTGTGCAGCCCCTCCCTCCACCCCACACCCCGGAATTGATACATATCAAGCGTCTTACTTATCAAAAATGCCTTTCCAATAGTAAGTGCAGCTGAGCTGTAACCTCACTGTGACAGCCGCCAATGAGTTCCTAATAGGGATCTTCTTACCTCTACACTTTGTAGGTAGGATGCTTCTTTCCTCTTCTTGATCTGATGTCCACTTAAACCTCGGCACACCTGTTTTCTTTTTCAGGTAGCCTTCCCCCATAATGATGTGCTTAGAGAGAAGACCTTTTTCATGGCTTGAATGGCAATGTTTGAAAGAATATTGCAGCACTGTCTTTCCAGGACTCACCGAAGGCTGACCTGCTTTCTTTTCATTTTCTGTTGAATGCCCAATTTCTGAGGACACAACGGCTGTTTTATGGAGTGTGTCACTGGCATTGGCAGTGTCTTTGGCACTTGCTTTCTCTTGTACATTCTGGGTGGACATACACTGCAGTGCACATTGCTTGCTGTTTAACATATCCCACTCCTTCACCAGAGAAATCAATCTCTGCATGGGTGTTGTGGGCATTTCTCTCCATTCTGGTTTCTTTGTTAACAACACAGATCTTGCTCTTCTCTTTCTGGGAGGGCTTATCAACTGTAATGCACCCGTAGAGTTTCCTGTAACAACAGGAGCTTGCATAGGCCCTTCAGATTTTTCACTGTTAAGCCTTTTTGTTCCTTTCGTTTGTGTGAGTAAATGTGGACTTTTGTCGTTCTGCCTTTCAAATTGTTGCCCACTTGGGTTATCTTTTATTTTGCTCCAAATAGCCATATGGTTGTCATTCAAATTATCAGAATTCGGCAAATGAATCTGAAAGAACAATTATTGTTAATTTAGGTAGTTAAATTAGACGTTCTTACTTCTATTGTGCGAACATTTACCCCAATCATCACACAAGAAAGTGAAAATATCCAATATATGTCTATTATCGAAGTAAAGTACTGATAGCATTGCGAGAATACAAACACTTTTGCATAGAACTCAAAGGAGCGTTGTATGTCGAGTTCAGAAGAAAAATGGTACACGATGAGGAATACATAATTCAAGCAGTACATTTGTTAAATTCATCACGAGTGGAAGCAACATGTTTTAAACTCAACAATACATTAAACTTCCCTAAAATACATGATAATAATTCAACATTCACAGAACTTTCTGAGGAAAAACAATTCAGCAATTTCAAGAGGGGAATTGTGCAATATATGTTAACCAATCAAAGGGGCAATTTTATTTACAGCAGTTCGTTATACCATGATAGATGCCATAAACCAGTGCAATCAAGAGCGAATAGATAAACTGCGTGTATTGAGGGGCATCCACTTATTTCGGTAAACTCCTAGGCCCTTATTTATGAGGCCTTGCGTCAGTTTTGCGCCGCCGGTGCGTCACTTTTTGTGACGCACCAGCGGCGTAAAATATGCGCCTTGTTGCGCCATATTTAAAAAGTGACGCATCTAGGTAGATGCGTTACTTTTTAAACCCCTGCTCCACATTATACCTGCGTCAGGTATAATGTATGCAGAGGGGGCGTTCCCCCGCAAAAAGCCTCGTGATAGTGACGCAGTGAAATCTATGAGATTTCACTGCGTCACTTTTAGGATGCTGTTGCGTCAAAATCTTGCGCCTGCCTCACAGCAGGCGTAAGACTGACGCAAGCCCTTTCACATGGGGCTTTCCCCATGTGAAAGGACGCATTGCTTGAGTTGCGTCACTTTTGTGACACACTCCAGCAATGCGTCACTTTTGCGCTTACAGATACGTCAGAAATACTGACGTATCTGTAAGTCCTTGCGACATGATGCGTCATACATTAAATATGACGCATCATTGGTGTCGCAAGGAGTGCGCAGTGAAAAGTGACGCATCGCTGTTTTCACACAGCGATGCGTCACTTTTCATAAATGAGGCCCCTAGTTTCACAGCTTGGTGTATTTGTCATGTGAGTTCTGGAAACGGATCTCCATGTTCAGCATCTAGACTCAACCTCCAGGGTGCAGAGCAAGAATATCGACGGAGAAATATCGTGGGACATTAATATCGCCGCAGAAATATCGTTTGGAAGAAATATTGACAACAAAAATATAGTTGACAAGAATATCGACTAACTGGTAAGTGATATCGATTACAAAAATATAGTTGTAATGAATATCGTTTACAAAAATATAGTGAACAAAAATATCAATGTATTAATAATGTCATGTATTTTTGTGTTTTTAATGAGAATTGTTTGTCATTTTATTGTATGTTTTAGAATTGTACTAGTTATTAATTTATTTTAAGTTTAATTTTGCGTTAGTAGTTCTGTAGCGGGTTGTGGGTTTATAGGGGAATAGGGTGGGAAGTAATCTAATTATATAAAATTAATTGATTAATTAATGTGTTAATTTATTAATTAATAATAGTTTAATAATTAGTTTTTAATTAATTTCAATTAGTAAATTAATAATTATTTATGTTAATTGTTTAATTAATTTTAGGTCTGTGTTGTGGGGTTTATATGTGTAAATGGTGTGAAGGGTGGTAAATAATAAAATTTTTATTGATTAATTATTAAATATTTTACATTAATAACCATTAATTAATTAGTCATTATTAATTGTAATTGTGTAAATAATTTTAGGTGTGTGTTGTGGTGTTTATATGTGTAAATGGTGAGAAAGCTGGTAAGTAATTACTTTTTATTGATTAATTAAAAAATAAGAATACATTAATTTTCATTAATTAATTAGTAAATATTAAATGTAATTGTGTAATTAATTTTAGGTGTGTGATATGGTGTTTATATGTGTAAATGGTGTGAAAACTGGTAAGTAATTAATTTGTCATTGAATAATTATTAAATAATAATAAATACATTTTCATTAATTAATTAGTAAATATTAAACGTAATTGTGTAATTAATTTTTGGTGTGTGTTGTGGATATTATAGTGCTAAATAATGTGTAATTCATTATTTTTCATTATCATTGTTAATAATAATATATTTAAATGTATATATTAATTATGTTAATATTGGAAATTAAATTTAATAAAAATGTTGATAGTTTTGTTTTTTATTGTTCTGGGATCCAGCGATTTCCCTACTGTTGCACACACTGGAGTGGGAGTAATCATTTTTGCCCCTAGGCTATCCAGCGCTTTCCCTACTGTTGCACTCACTGTAGTGGGAATAGTAATTTTTAATCCTTCGCTATCCAGCGTTTTCCCTACTGTTGCACTCACTGGAGTGGGAATAGTAATTTCTACCCCGATGCTATCCAGCGCTTTTCCTACTGTTGCGCTCACTGGAGTGGGAATTGTAATTTTTACCCCTCCGCTATCCAGCGCTTTCCCTACTGTTGCACTCACTGGAGTGGGAATAGTAATTTTGACCCCTACGCTATCCAGCGCTTTCCCTACTGTTGCACTCACTGGAGTGGGAATAGTAATTTTTTTCCCCTCCGCTATCCAGCGCTTTCCCTACTGTTGCACTCACTGGAGTGAGAATACTAATTTTTACCCCTCCGCTATCCAGCTATTTCACAACTGTTGCACTCACTGGAGTGGGAATAGTAATTTTTACCCCTACGCTATCCAACGCTTTCCCTACTGTTGCACTCATTGGAGTGGGAATAGGAATATTTACTCCTACGCTTTCAACCCTTTTCCTACTGTTGTACTCAATGGAGTAGGAATTGTGATTTTACCCCTACGCTATCCAACGCTTTCCCTACTGTTGCACTCATTGAAGTGGGAATAGTAATTTTTACCCCTTTTCTATCCAATGTTTTAACTACTAATGTTTTTATTTTGTGATTAAATGTATGTATTTTTTTATAGTTTAATGTGTTAATTAAATATTGAATATTTTATTTTAAATTATTTATATATGTGTTTATTTTATTTTTATATAATTAATAGTTTATAAATTAAATAAAGATAATAGTTAATAAAATGTATTTAAGTAGATATATGTATATGTACACATTGTTTGTGCTTATATTTATTAAATTAAGTTTGTTATAATTAAAATATATAATATTAAATGTAATTTATGTTGTTAATAATATTAATATTATTTAATTAATAATATTTAATTAATTTATTTTAAGTTATGTTATTTTTTAAAGTCAATATTGTTGTTGTTGTAATACTTTATTCGATAACAGAGTATCATAAAAGTAAATACAAATTCATCACTGCGGGTAAAATTAGATAAAACAAGTTACAGGATATAAGAGCGAAAAAACAGGTTTAAAAACCAATTAAAATACACATCACTAGTAAAAACAGGTCAAGTCTAGTTTGTTTAAAAGATGTTGATTAATAAAATACTAGTTAATATAATGACACAGTTATACCACTTTATGTCCTACCCCATTCTCAGTTGAACAAGCTTTGTACGTATTTTCCATGCTTTCCCCAAACATTTTGCAACTCCGCAAATTACCATCATGGATATGGTGTCTGTTGTTAGAATGTGGAGGGCCACTGAATAATGCCCTGTTCCTAGCTCTCTACAAACTGGTCTTAACCATCTTCTTCTAGGGCCCCTATACGCCCTACAGGCAAACAAGAAGTGAGCAAGGGTCTCAGTGGGATTTGCACACCCCGGGCAGGTAACTTGATGGTAAGAGGACCCTCTCCAGCTTCTAGTAAAGGCATTCAAGGGTAGAGTTCCATATCTCAATTTCAAGATCAATGTTCTGTCACTCGGATTACTGATGAAATCTAGAAAAGGTTCTAGCTTCCTCTCAGGCTTATGGTCCAAGAACTGGTCAGTTAAGAGGCCCCCCCTTTGAATTTTTCATATCTCTAGCTTGGATCCACTCCCAATAGAGTTTCTTGATGGTTTTCTTCGGGGGTGATGCCTGAGAGGTCCACTCTTCCCTTAGTCCCAATTTGATCGCCATGTCCCTCAGTTTTTTCAGCCAGCCAATCTTAATTGGGGAATTGGCAATAATAAGATCATCAAGGACAGCAGCGTAGTTAGCAAGCTCCGGTGTCCTTCTAAGGCGTACCCAATAAAGTAAGCGCCGAAGGCCAACAATGTCTTTAAAGGAACGGCGACTCATGTCGTGGAGTAAAGATTTTAAGGGAGTGGAAGTGGGGAGACACACTAGCTCTCTCAGAAACTTGTTCTCTGCTTTAACCAGATGGTGAACTCTGTCGAAGCCCCAGAGTTCCGACCCGTATGTTGCAGCAGCCAAGGCCTTACCATCATAGACTACTAAAGCAGGGCTAATGGGTCTGCTAGAGGTCGCAGGATGATCTCTAGAGATAGCACCCGCCACTCTCTTGAAGCTTAAAACCATTTTAGCTACGTGGGAGTCCCACTTAATTTTGCAGTTTATCCTGACTCCGAGGTAGTCAAAGGCTTCCACTTCATCTAATAAAATGCCATTAAGGGAAACATTAATCCTCTTAGCTTTTTTAATACCAGATAGCACCATCAGTTTAGTTATGAAGGTGTTAATTGTGAGCCCACGTTCTTCACAAAAGGTACTAAGCCTATTTCATTGTTTCTGGAGAACAGAGGGGGTTTTAGACATGAGGAGGGTATCATCTGCAAAGAGGATGGTCGGTATCTTTTCACCCGCCAGGGTGGGGGCATCCACTGGGTCCTCCCTCAAATTGTCTGCCACCCGATTTATAAAGAGGGAGAACAGGGTGGGAGCCATCACACAATGGGGTCATATAAAATTAAATCGCCAGGTACACAATCCGGTCCAGCAGCCTTTCCAGGGGCTATGCTATTAATGGCTGTCTGAACCTCCAAGAGTGTAACAGGGTCATCAATTTCAAGAGCTGTGGTCTCTGGCTCGGGGTCTGGTTGATCAGCCGGAATTTGCTCTGCACCAACCTCATAGCTGTAAAGATTTAAAAAGTGGGGAAACCATTGTTTTTCAGTTATATTATTTGGGACTGAATTAGTTCCCCTTCTGGTTAGTTTGTTTATTTAACCCCAGAAGAGGGTGGAATCTTTTAGAAAGGCCGCCTTCCTAAGTTTCTGCCTGTTATCCTCCTCCCATGCCCCTTTTGCAGATGCCGTGATGTTTCTATATTCCCGTCTCGCTAACCTTACAGCCAAAGGATCTTTTTTCCGTAGGGCTATAGAGATGGCTTTTCTCCTTTCTCTGCATTCTGCAGTGAACCAGGGATTACCACTTTTATATGCAGGATTTTTCCAACTTCTGGTCCCCTCAGTTTTCAAATGGGAGCCTATGGTATCTATAAAGACCTTATAAGATTCACTGAGGTCGAACCCTGGCATAGAGTTAAGCATGGGGTTAAGAAGGGAGAGTTCCACTGTCTTAGATGACACCTGAAGAGATATACTAGACAGAGTTTCCTCCTGACATGCCACCTTGTGCCATTTTAACCTGTGATTGCAATTAGATGGGGCCACTGCTTTTAAGGAAAGAAGGGGATTTATGGGCTTCCCTTTATCTTCCCATCGAATGCAAGCGCAAAGTGGATTATGGTCACTGTCGGGCATCTGTTTAACCTCCATATCTATCACGTTCCCCCATAACCTTAAATCTAAGATTATATAGTCAATGCGAGAGGGGCCATTCAGCCTGTTAAATGTCATAGCCCCTTTTGAGTCCGAAGTTGTTCTCCCGTTAAGTGCCCGGAGATTGTATTCTATTGTCAGGGCGTTAATCTGAAGGTCCCTGACCGTCCATCTTTTAATAGGACTCAGGTTTAATAAAGGGATAGAGTATTTCATATCTTCCTCACTAGTCCCCAACAGATCTTCCTTACTTAGGGGTTCATACGTACAATTTAAATCACCTCCTAGGATGATATTGGAGCGTGGAGGGATACCTGCTAAAGCCGTTTCCAGAGATCGAACTGTATTCGAATTTTGATTGCTTGGGATTCCTCTGACATATACATTGAAAAGATCAACTCTATTGCCATTCAGCGGACCTTTAAAGGATAAATATAGGTTGTCCTCTGAAACTGCATTATGGACAGAGATATCCAAGTTAATTGATATCTTGACCCATATATGCAGACCCCCTGATGGACGACCCAGGCCTTGCTTTACAGCAGGGATAAAGAACGTGGTGTAACCAGACTTATACAAGGGTACCAAGCTCCACGTCTCCTGGAACATGCAGATCTCATGTTTATCAATAAATTCATGCCAATCTGGTATATCCAGTTTCTTTTTGAGGCCTGCAATG
Source organism: Lissotriton vulgaris (assembly GCF_964263255.1). Classification (NCBI taxonomy): domain Eukaryota; kingdom Metazoa; phylum Chordata; class Amphibia; order Caudata; family Salamandridae; genus Lissotriton; species Lissotriton vulgaris. The sequence continues at coordinate 456,746,279 of NC_141700.1, read as the reverse complement.
TTCCAGGAGAGGATACGAATTATACCTGGTTTGCCCTCCCCAGGCCCTTTTAATTCAATATCAGATATAGGGGGCTGTACAATGATTTCATCTTCAAGAATACCCTTCCAGCTAGTAATGGGGCTGCTACTTGTTGGGTGTGAACTAGATGGTGGTAAGCTCATAGGAGCATTCAATGAGCTTACTACTTCTGTTCCACTTAGAGCCGTAGGTGATGCGTTGGTGAGTCAATCAACCTCATCCAGACCTACAAAGGGGGTAAATCTATTTGATGTTCGGATGTTAAAGGCTGTTCCTCCCAATGTGTTGTAGTAATGTGGCTTGCTTGTCCTAGTTTGCCGTGGTAATAATGACCTGGAATAAAAAAAAAGCTCAAGTCATGTATTCTTATCCCCTCTCCGCCGGTTCCCGACACCTGGTACCAATCATTTAGGTACGAAATGACCCTTCGGTCCCTGAAGTTAATGATTACTGCGTCTCCCTGTGTGTCTTTCGGCCTCTGACCGACCCGCCCAAGCCTTCTCACATTTAGGATTTCTCCATTAATATTGGGAGGTAGAGGTCTATTATTCACTAACCAATGAACCACTTTGTTTTTTAGGTCAGTGTACCCTTCCTTTATCCCTGATTTTAGTTCTGGGAACCTTGTCAGAATTGCCACGTATGGGGTAGCTTCTGGTCAATCTGAACATTCGAGCCTTTGGGATTCCTGGGATCTGGCATCCTCCCACTACGATCTCTGAACGCATCTGCTGTTTTGCTTGGGGATGCTTCGGGTTCCTTCGCCCTAGGCGTTATGGATGCGTGTAGCTCGATGTTAGGTTTAGTGGGGGCCTGAGTTTTTCCTGGTACCTGGGATGTTGGTTTTACAATTTTATTCCCTTTGCTTAGAGATGTCGATTTAGGGATATTGTCCACTTTACTTAGATTGTCTATTCCAGATTTATTACTATCACCTGCTATTAAACCTTTTAATAGAGTTGTATTTGAGGTAATAGCTGCTTCTAAGGACTCCAGCTGAGTTGCTAGCCTTTTTGATCTTTCCACAAGGGGAAGTACTAAAGATCTTACCAGGAGCTCTATGTTCCCCAATAACTCTTGATATGGAGAAGGGTGAGCCAGTTTCTGGGCTGGAATTATATTCTCAGTTCCTGTCTTCATCGTCATAGGGGGATTCCGGGAGATATTAGGTAATTTTGCCCGCCTACCCTTATGGGTGTTTCCCCCCCTCTTTCTCTTTAATGTGGGCTTATTGGTCGGTGGTAAGGATGTGGGTTGTAAATTAGTCTTTGGAACAGACATTAAGGGATGAAGTTTCAAGGATTCTTCAGGGATAATTTCTAGTGAGGGATCTATGCTGAAGTTCCTATTGCTAAAAGGGGTGCTAGTCTCCGATAGTGTATAGCTTCGCGAAAGATAGAGGGAATACTGATATCATTATTGGGAGGTATTATCTTCCTACTATTCAAATTAGGGGTTGTGGCTAGTTCGATTGGACCTAGCGAAGAGCGTCTATTCTGGAGCTCTGTGGATAGACGGCGCTCCGCCATTTCAATCTCTTGGCCAAGCGCTGAAGCAGCTGTTGTGAAGTACTGCTCGATCGTGCCCCTTAAAGACCCTCCCTCTAGAGATATCCTAACCTTATCTGCCTTTGCGCCCTTTGTAGAAATTTTTCGTGGTCGCTAATGAGAAGCAAAACAAGAAATTATGTAAAGATGTTATAAAACATACGAATGATTGCAGATCAGACCAAAGTTATGGATTGCAGTGGCGTTGATTATCCCAGGGTGCAGATGACAATAGTATGGCCCAGCCCAGCCTCCGAGGGCCTCCGAGGGCCACAGAGGGCCCGCCCTTTGCCCGGCGCGTCCCGCGTGCGTCCTTGCGGGACGAAGGAGCAGGCGAGTCTTTATGCGCCTCCTGGCACGTGGGAAGTGTGCGTTCTGCCCCTGAGGCTCCTGGGGCTTGTAGGCGATGTTGTCAGGAGCGGTGGACCGGCGGAGCCAAGCCCGGCCGGTCGATGAAGGCGGGGGCGGAGCTAAGCCCGGCCGCGAAGAAGGGAAACAGCAAAGTCCAATGCCCAGCACAGCAACGAACACCAAGGGACTCTGCAGCAGACGAGTCTTTATGCGCCTCCTGGCGCGTGGGAAGTGCGCGTTTTGCCCCTGAGGCTCCTGGGGCTTGTAGGCGATGTTGTCAGGAGCGGTGGACCGGCGGAGCCAAGCCCGGCCGTTCGATGAAGGTGGGGGGTGGAGCTAAGCCCGGCCGCAAGGAAGGGAAACAGCAAAGTCCAAAGCCCAGCACAGCAACGAACACCAAGGGACTCTGCAGCAGGCGAGTCTTTATGCGCCTCCTGGTGCGTGGGAAGTGCACATTCTGCCCCTGAGGCTCCTGGGGCTTGTAGGCGATGTTGTCAGGAGCGGTGGACCTGCGGAGCCAAGCCCGGCCGGTCGATGAACGTAGGGGGCAGAGCTAAGCCCGGCCACGAAGAAGGAACACAGCAAAGTCCAATGCCCAGCACAGCAACGAACACCAAGGGACTCTGCAGCAGGCGAGTCTTTATGCGCCTCCTGGCGCGTGGGAAGTGCGCGTTCTACCCCTGAGGCTCCTGGGACTTGTAGGCGATGCTGTCAGGAGCGGTGGACCGGCGGAGCCAAGCCCGGCCGGCCGATGAAGGCGGGGGGCGGAGCTAAGCCCGGCCGCGAAGAAGGGAAACAGCAAAGTCCAATGCCCAGCACAGCAACGAACACCAAGTCTTTATGCGCCTCCTGGCGCGTGGGAAGTGTGCGATCTTCCCCTGAGGCTCCTGGGGCTTGTAGGCGATGTTGTCAGGAGCGGTGGACCGGCGGAGGCAAGCCCGGCCGGTCGATGAAGGTGGGGGGCGGAGCTAAGCCCGGCCGCGCAGAAGGCAAACAGCAAAGTCCAATGCCCAGCACAGCAACGAACACCAAGGGACTCTGCAGCAGGCGAGTCTTTATGCGCCTCCTGGCACGTGGGAAGTGCGCGTTCTGCCCCTGAGGCTCCTGGGGCTTGTAGGCGATGTGGTCAGGAGCGGTGGACCGGCGGAGCCAAGCCCGGCCGTTCGATGAAGGTGGGGGGTGGAGCTAAGCCCGGCCGCAAGGAAGGGAAACAGCAAAGTCCAAAGCCCAGCACAGCAACGAACACCAAGGGACTCTGCAGCAGGCGAGTCTTTATGCGCCTCCTGGTGCGTGGGAAGTGCACATTCTGCCCCTGAGGCTCCTGGGGCTTGTAGGCGATGTTGTCAGGAGCGGTGGACCTGCGGAGCCAAGCCCGGCCGGTCGATGAACGTGGGGGGCAGAGCTAAGCCCGGCCACGAAGAAGGAACACAGCAAAGTCCAATGTCCAGCACAGCAACGAACACCAAGGGACTCTGCAGCAGGCGAGTGTTTATGCGCCTCCTGGCGCGTGGGAAGTGCGCGTTCTACCCCTGAGGCTCCTGGGACTTGTAGGCGATGCTGTCAGGAGCGGTGGACCGGCGGAGCCAAGCCCGGCCGGCCAATGAAGGCGGGGGGCGGAGCTAAGCCCGGCCGCGAAGAAGGGAAACAGCAAAGTCCAATGCCCAGCACAGCAACGAACACCAAGTCTTTATGCGCCTCCTGGCGCGTGGGAAGTGTGCGATCTTCCCCTGAGGCTCCTGGGGCTTGTAGGCGATGTTGTCAGGAGCGGTGGACCGGCGGAGCCAAGCCCGGCCGGTCGATGAAGGTGGGGGGCGGAGCTAAGCCCGGCCGCGCAGAAGGGAAACAGAAAAGTCCAATGCCCAGCACAGCAATGAACACCAAGGGACTCTGCAGCAGGCGAGTCTTTATGCGCCTCCTGGCACGTGGGAAGTGCGCGTTCTGCCCCTTAGGCTCCTGGGGCTTGTAGGCGATGTTGTCAGGAGCGGTGGACCTGCGGAGCCAAGCCCGGCCGGTCGATGAACGTGGGGGGCAGAGCTAAGCCCGGCCACGAAGAAGGAACACAGCAAAGTCCAATGCCCAGCACAGCAACGAACACCAAGGGACTCTGCAGCAGGCGAGTCTTTATGCGCCTCCTGGCGCGTGGGAAGTGCGCGTTCTACCCCTGAGGCTCCTGGGACTTGTAGGCGATGCTGTCAGGAGCGGTGGACCGGCGGAGCCAAGCCCGGCCGGCCGATGAAGGCGGGGGGCGGAGCTAAGCCCGGCCGCGAAGAAGGGAAACAGCAAAGTCCAATGCCCAGCACAGCAACGAACACCAAGTCTTTATGCGCCTCCTGGCGCGTGGGAAGTGTGCGATCTTCCCCTGAGGCTCCTGGGGCTTGTAGGCGATGTTGTCAGGAGCGGTGGACCGGCGGAGCCAAGCCCGGCCGGTCGATGAAGGTGGGGGGCGGAGCTAAGCCCGGCCGCGCAGATGGGAAACAGAAAAGTCCAATGCACAGCACAGCAACGAACACCAAGGGACTCTGCAGCAGGCGAGTCTTTATGCGCCTCCTGGCACGTGGGAAGTGCGCGTTCTGCCCCTGAGGCTCCTGGGGCTTGTAGGCGATGTGGTCAGGAGCGGTGGACCGGCGGAGCCAAGCCCGGCCGGTTGATGAAGGTGGGGGGCAGAGCTAAGCCCGGCCGCGAAGAAGGGAAACAGCAAAGTCCAATGCCCAGCACAGCAACGAACACCAAGGGACTCTGCAGCAGGCAAGTCTTTTTGCGCCTCCTGGCGCGTGGGAAGTGTGCGTTCTGCCCCTTATGCTCCTGGAGCTTGTAGGCGATGTTGTCAGGAACGGTGGACCGGCGGAGCCAAGCCGGGCCGGTCGATGAAGGCGGGGGCGGAGCTAAGCCCGGCCGCGAAGAAGGGAAACAGCAAAGTCCAATGCCCAGCACAGCAACGAACACCAAGGGACTCTGCAGCAGGCGAGTCTTTATGCGCCTCCTGGCGCGTGGGAAGTGCGCGTTCTGCCCCTCAGACTCCTGGGGCTTGTAGGCGATGTTGTCAGGAGCGGTGGACCAGCAGAGCCAAGCCCGGCCAGTCGATGAAGGCGGGGGGGCGGAGCTAAGCCTGGCCGCGAAGAAGGGAAACAGCAAAGTCCAATGCCCAGCACAGCAACGAACACCAAGGGACTCTGCAGCAGGCGAGTCTTTATGCGCCTCCTGGCGCGTGGGAAGTGCGCGTTCTGCCCCTGAGGCTCCTGGGGCTTGTAGGCGATGTTGTCAGGAGCGGTGGACCGGCGGAGCCAAGCCCGGCCGGTCGATGAAGACGTGGGGCGGAGCTAAGCCCGGCTGCGAAGAAGGGAAACAGCAAAGTCCAATGCCCAGCAGAGCAACGAACAGTCAATATATATTACATCTATATTTTTTACATCGATATTTTTGAGTCGATATTATTGTACTTACCTGTTTAAGTATAGGGAGTCGATATTTTTGTAATCGATATTTTTACATCAATATTTTTGTTAACTATATTTTTGTTATCGATATTTAAACATGGAACCATCTCCAGTCCCCACAAACTAGAATCTAGTTCCACCATGTTTTAACAGCAGAACAAAAGCGCTGGAATAGATCCTAGCATGTTGCCTGAAGTTATATGAGCTAAAGAATGGAGGCCACAATGCCATCCATCGCTAAATGACACCCTTGGTCTCTTTGTCGTCACTAATTTGCTGACCTCCTGCTAGATACTGTCCCCATAAACTGCCTCTGAATATTGGTTGGATTCGCATACCTGAAGTGTGAAGGAAGTCCCTCATGCAGAATGTGATCAATAATGGTGGAACCCAGTAGTACTGTGTAGCCCTTTCAAGTGTAAGGTAATCACTATGTTTTGAGCAAGTTCTTCTATCAAACACGATCTCTCCAATGTTTTATGTGAGATGCTAGCATAAAGCGTCATGAGCCGAAATATACATCATAGAGCTAATACTCAAAAGGCTTGTTGAGTGTGTATGCCGTGTTCATGTACGACTCAAGCCCTTATGACGGATGACGCCTCACCTATAACCTATGCTCTCCCCCATAATGCCCACCAGGACGGTGCAGTGCTAACCCCGAGTTCCGTTTTTGACCTTTATTGTTTATGGTATTATGCCTATAGTATGTGAATACAATGCATATCAATGGTATGATAGCTGGCTCCATTACAAATCCCTGCTCTTTGTCCCAAAGGTTACATGAAACAAACACAGTCAGGGTCTATATGTGAGAATGCCTCCACCATAAGGAAAGGATACTTTCTCGAAATCTTATTGGTTATGGATCGTCTCTCAGAATCTATTATCAGTGGAGCATCTCTGTGCATCTGCAGGACCTCCAGAACAGCATTTTTTTTTTAAATTTTGGGAAGAAAAAAGAGCCTATAAGAGGCAACATTGTGTTAATATGCTGTTGGTTTGAACCCATCAAATTAGTCAAACGGATGATACAGTGCATTTGGATGAAACCCCGCTGCACTAGACCCTGTTTAAAAAAAACAAAGTAAAAGGAAAATGTAGCACTTGCACGCTGGGCACACTCTACAAACTCCTTTAAGGAACTTCAGAGTGCACCAGGCCAGCCCTGCCATAAGGTGGTGCAGGGTTAGTGAGGACCAGTAAAAGCTAGCCGAGATGGGGTCATACTGACAGGAGAGATTAGTAATCAGGCAACCACCAGTGGACAAACGACTTTTTTGTCACAGGAACAGGACTCAGGACAACCACCAACGCCATTAACAGAAACAGTAACAGCAAGCGGAAAACAAGGCGAGGAAGTGGCCGGAAAGGCACTGAGGAGCGGACGAACTGTGATCTGATTATCAACATCTCTTCCACTACGTTGACGCAACAACAAATATCAACTTTAAATAAAGGTCTCACATTTGTTCCAACACTTGCTACTAATGAAATGGAAACCGAGGGAGCATTTTTTAGATTCATGAGAACATTAAAACTGAGACACTACTTCGAAAATGTGGTTGACTCAACAGAGAAGATTGATGATGATCCTATTCAAAAATTTAGACCTAAGAGCGTCTTTCAAGCACCAGTGTCGCACAAGATGTTAGACACTTTCGAAACAATGGTTAGGAAAGATCTACAGGAGTTAGACTACAAAAGAAAACAATACAACAACTTGACCAAACTTGAACAGAGAATAATAAACAACTTGGCAAACAACACAGCACTAACGATACAACCAGCGGATAAAGGCGGCGCCCTGGTATTTGGACACGGTCTTTTATGAACGAAAAGTGAATGAACACGTGGCAGATGAGAATACATATCTCAAATTACCAATGGATCCAACAGGAACACTCCAACAGATGTTGCATGATATTTTGAAAGCAGCCACAGAGAATGATTGGATTAATGAGCAAACATCAACATATCTCACCCAGAAGAACCCCAGGCGCCCTAAACTGTACATGATCCCGAAGATCCACAAACATCCAACAAACCCCCCACTAAGACCAATAGTTTCAGGATGTGGGTCGATCTTCGACCCAATTGGCAGATACATTGACCACTACCTACAACAATTCGTTCAACAATGGGGGTCTTACATACGTGATACAACGGATTTTCTCAATAAACTTAAATGGACAGAAGCAGGATTTCAACAACATTGGATCATGTGCACCATTGACGTGGTGTCACTTTACACCTCAATACCCCATCATGCAGGACTGGAATCTGTCGAATGGGCATTGCTCAAAATGGAGAATCTACCCATGAACCAGAAGATCTTCTTGATACAGCTGCTAAAGTTTTGTCTTCATAACAGCTATTTTGTGTGGAAGGATGAGTATTTTGCGCAACTGAATGGTACATCAATGGGATTTGCAGGGGCCCCTACATACGCAAATACCTTTATGGCTCAATACGAATCCAAGAACTTGATGTCATTGAGAGAATGGGCACATGTCAAAATGTACAGTCGATTTATTGATGACGTGTTTTTAATCTGGGATGACACACAGCAGACTCTTGAGCAACTTATAAGTTCTTTGAACCAAGTGGATACAAGAATTCAACTAACCTACAAGATTAGTGAAGAGGTCATTGACTTTTTGGACGTCAGAATAACCAAAACGCAACACGGCTTTGAAACAGCTCTATATACTAAACCGACGGACCGTAACAGTGCCCTCAACTACACGAGTTTTCACCCCAAGAACCTCATTAATAATTTACCAGTGTCCCAATTTATTAGGATAAAACGCATATGCTCCAACGATCAAGTTTGCCAAATGACATTGGAAAAACAGGTACAAAAGTACAAAGACAGAGGATATCCAGCTGAAGTACTCGAACCACAGCTCAACAAAGTACAACTAATGGACAGAGCAGATCTACTGAAACCAAGTAAGAAGAAAAATCTTGACAGGATGGTATTTGTGACTAAATACACTACTTTATCGACAAAAATCAAGAAAATAATCAACAAAAGATGGGAACTGCTAGCTGCAGAAACAGATTTTCAAGGCATCTTCAAAGAACCTCCAATACATGCGTATACAAGAGGACCAAACCTGAGAACAAGGCTTAAACACACACAACTCACTATCAGTCCAACAACATATAAGGGCACAACACGATGTTTGAACTGTACAAATTGCAACAACGTGATCACTGGAAACACATGCACACATCCAACTACAGGAAAACTTATCCAGTTGAAACATACCAGTGACTGCAATACAGAAAATGTAGTATATGCTATTAAGTGCCCATGCGGAAAGATGTACACAGGCAAAACTGAGCGAAAAGTTAAAATACGCATAACGGAGCATAAGAGCAGAATCCGCAATCAAAATTTGACTTCACCTTTGTTGCTCCATTGAGGGATGAAAAACATACCATTTCACAACTGAGATTTTTCATATTGGAAAAAGTACAAATGAAAGAAGGGATAGACAATCACCAAAGACTAAAGCAACGAGAACTCTTTTGGATTAAATACCTCAAAACTTTAGCTCCAACGGGGCTCAATGACAAATATGATCTAAGTTGTTACCTGTAGAAAGCATAGACTCTCTACACAGAGGCACTAACTAAAGACCAGAAACATATCCCCATAAAAATAAATATATCTTTCAGCACAGGAATAGGGGTTTACTTATCAGGAACACGAGTCTGTAAACAGATGCCTAGGATTGTTATTTGAATAATGGCACTAAGTCTATTTGAATGAGGACTCCTAGTTATCATGACTTACAAGAGGAATTATTAAATGTTTTGTATGTTTATGGGAACCTCAAAAATAGTACCATGTATACATGTATAGGAGATTAAGAAGAGTCTATATAACGTGTTACTATTTTGAATGTAACTGATCATGAATTGTTTCTCACACTAACACACCGGTAAACACACATCATCATAAACTTGCCCGGTAATTATCAGGACAACAAGCATAGGTCTAGTTCCTTTTAGTAAGTACACGAGTGACAGCAGGCATCGTGTTTTGTAAATAGGAGGTAGCAACCGCAGAGTCGTTACGTGAATAGCAGGTCATCTGTGCTATCACTGAATCAGGAATAACATGACGATCGTGAATGAATAAATTATCCAGCTAGTCATTAACGCACACAGAAGTTTCTTCAGGTTAGTGACGAGTAATAAGTTAATGTAGTATCCACTACAGAACAGGGTGTTTACAAACTATCAAAAAAGGTACTATAGGACGTCCGTTATAAGAAGCACTTGAGAATGTGAATATATACGCAGAAACTACCCGAGACTCGTGATAATTAAAGTATGATGGTTGAAACATTTAGAACTGAGGAAGCCCGTTTTATAGGGTACGAGTCAGGAAGTCACTTATGTAATGGACCCACACTAATATGGCGCCCACACAAATAAGCAGAGAGCAGTAAGTAGTACATGAGTCCGTCCTCTATTTTCATTACTCCACACTCCAGCTGGGCTCACGGTGTTTTAATGGCGATCGTTAGAAGCTGTGGTACACACAGCGAGTGAAGGGCTACGCGTAGTGTACACGGATTTAAGACTTGGCATCCCAGGTACGTTTTTTCCTCGAACCATCAGAATCGTTTCCTGAAAACTTTAAGCGCTCATAGCACAGAAAAGTAAACAACCTCAATTTTTTTTCTTCTATGCTTACCGAACAGACTGAAAATAATAGTGAAGACAAGGTAAGGGACTTTAGATTAACCGTTATACTACCATAGTTAGCACTTTTTTTCGGGACTAAAACAGATGTCCTTTATTTTTTCAGTGATCCTTGAGCATAAATCACAGGTATGTTTTTTAAGTACAAAACATTTAACTAAAGTAGATTAGTGTAGCCTGACATAGAATTAACATAGGTCATTTTATTATTGTCGTAGTTCCAGCGATCCCCACAGGGCTTGAGTGCTTGACGCAAATACAAACAACATCTACTCTTGACGACAGGTATGACTACCACACAGCATAGAAACATACCCCCATGTACCGTTTTACACCAGATTCTTACACACAATTTATGTTTTTCATTACAGAGTCGCCCCTGATGAAGGCACCACAGAGGTGCCGAAATGCATAGGGCTCTTTTGTGAATCTATGATTATTGAATTGCCAAAGTATTGACAAAGAAACAAATGTAAAAATGATATTATAATTGCACAAATGTAAAAGAAACAAATGCATATGTTTATGTTTTTGTTATGCACAATGTAAAATAACATACAAGAAGGCATCTTGATATAAAAGAAATGAAAATTGCAAAATAAAAGCAATAACAGTAGTAAAATAAACGAGCGTTATCAGTATTTAAAGGTGCGGAGCACCAAGTGAACAGTGCACGATTAGGTGGGTCCAAAAACCCATCATAACTAAGCAGGGTTAGTGAGGCCATGTATTTTGAATCAGTGTGCTTAGCACTTTTCCATCAAAGGGTGGGGTTGGCTGTGAATTCAGAAAGACCACCAAACATAAATCCAGGCTTACAGATCAGTAACATTTGCTTCTCTGTCATGGGATTTGTTCTGATGTCCATAAACAGGAGAATAGAGCAGCAAGCTAAAATTAGAGACACCCTCTGAGGGGCTCTAGGGAAAATGGCAAAGAGATAAATAGGTTACTTAAGCAATTAAGATGTGTATTGAGACATTTCGGACCCGAACATCTTTGTTAGGAAACAGTGTATACAGAACAGGGAATTTGTGTACCCATCACTAAGTTCTATTCCATTCCGCCTCAGAGCAGCAGCCGCTGTTTTTCCGCGTGTAAAACGGGAATCTGACTTACCCTAAAGGAGTCTGCTAGCATTTAGGTAGCTGGTAATAATGCAAGGAACTATCCATTTTGCTATAGTTTGTTTCAAAGTAGCCCACCCCACGTGGACTGCATCAGTATTTTATAATAACTATTTCGAATGTCGAAATGGATTTCATCTTATCAAAATAATATGTCAGAGCCCTTTTATCTTCTATAGTATGAAGTGATCTTTCTGTTGGAGAAGCAACATAATTTGATTCCTATGAAAATGGGCTATAGTCGAAAACCAGAAACTGATTGTGTATCTGATATTGGCTTTGGTATCTCGGTGGAGGTCTCTTAAGAAGTCCACCAGGGATCGCTCCACCCCCATGGCCTCCATGGACTGCCACAGCTTTCCTCGGTTGACGCAGTCAAAGGCAGAGGAAAGGTGCATGAAGGCCATGTAGATCGTCCCCGGGCGGGCAATGGTGTATTTACTTAAGATCAGATATAGGTTTAAACACTGTGCCATTGTCGAGTGGCCTGGGAGAACCCGTACTAGATGTCTGAGATTATCTTGTGCTCCTCAGCCCAGGTACTCAATCTCTTTAAAATGGCTCCCCCTATAACCTTTACTACTGAATCAATCAGGGAAATTGGCCTGTAATTCATCACACAATTGCAATCCCCTTTCTTGTAAACTGGAAGTATTATGGAGACTCCCTAGGATATTGGGCATCCTTCCTTGGCCGCTGCGTTTCCCACTGCGGTCAGGATCCGGGCCCAAAAGGAGGGATTAGATTTAAAAAGGTCCGGAGGAATACCATCCGGACCAGGGGACTTTTTATTTGTAAGTTGATTTATAGCCACCTCTATTTCTTTCAAAGAAAACACCATAACTTCGTTCCCTGGATTCTTAACGGATGTCACTGGCTGGGTAGGCGTGTTCTTAAATATGGAAGCAAAATGGGACACCCATTCTTCCTCTGAAATATTGGAGCCCACCACTTTAACCTCTTCTGCATAAAAAGGTGATTGATTGATGGTACTCCAAAATCTACAACTACTAGATAGGATCTGGTGAAGGACTGGGCTATTCTAAGGCCCAGCGGTGCCAGGGGACAACACCTGAAACCTTCGTGGGTTACCTGTTCCGGCGCACAAATCACAGAGACACGGGACACTTCCTTCGGCGTCAAAGATCAAGGTTTATTTACTGCAGGGATACAGAAATCGCAAGAAGTACACAGCGTGTAGGTTCTGAGAGACTGCCTTTAATTGCAACAGTGGATTGCTCCTTTTATACATATTTTAGTCATAGCACAACATGGCGAACAAAAGGTTACAACTCGGTTCCCACAGTAAAACTTCAAAAGGGTTGCTTTCATGTATTCAGGAGCCCGGAACATAATTACAGTAGCATCGCCGGTTCCCAACTGTAAAAGTACGTTATCCCACCATTAAGTACATTCCATTCTGGCTGTAAACGAGTTAAGAAAAGAAACAGAAACAGGTGCAAGGAAGACAAAGATAGAGAACAGACTGAAAAAGAGTGTAGGGGGCAATATCGGAAACACGATTGCAAGATCAAAGGATTCGTGCCTAATGCATGCACGACTGAAACAATAGACCGGCACAGCAAGATGAGCCTCGAGCGGAGCCATCTGCCTTTGCAGTGTCATCCCCCTCATCATAAAGACACCGTCAGAGGAACACGTGTCTTCCGCAAGAGCTTGGCAATCCCAGGGTCACGAAGCGGACAGTGTCCGTTCGCTGACTACTTGAGGGCAAGAAACAAAATGGATGCCGTATCTAAAATGGAACCCGTGGGTTCAGATGGAGAAACCCACAAATGAAACGAAAGGTTCAAGGCAGCGTAGCGAAAACGCGTACACCCACTAAACTCGTCATTTGCGGTTCATAGATACCAAACTTGTCCATATTCGAACGAGTCAAAAACACCATTACGGTTCTCACGGAACCTCAGACGCTCCTTTTGCCCTCATGTAGGCAAGCACTAGTCGATATCAGAATCGATCTCGATATTCATCAGATCGTTCAGATGTTGCTGTAACATTATTCTATCCATCAATGCTTCCTTGGTAACAGATGGCCGTCTTATACACGTTGTAGCACAGAGGCCACATAAGGCAGGACCACACTGCACACAGAGACAACACGTGAACAGGAACGTCACAACAATACCTACGATCATCAGAATCTTCCAACCCCACGTCGATATTAGGCCACAAAACCATCCTAGTAGCGTCCAATCACCTACGTCCACGTGTATGGACTCGGAGATCTTATGCAACTTCGAGATGGCTTGATATACAGTTGGAGCGTTATCAGGAATGAAAATGCAGCAGCTCGAATGGATCACCTTGCACACACCACCTCTATCTGCAAGAACAATGTCTAAAACCATACGGTTCTGCAATGTCATAAGCCTATCCGCCTGAAGCTCTGCTGTTAGATTACCAAGAGCACTTGCAGTTATATTAGCAGTCGATTCTACCACACGAGTCAACTGTCTCAGGTTCCTACTATTAACCATAGGTCCCCAAAACGGCAGGAAACCCTTAAAGAAATCTCCTGCTTCTTGACCGGCAGTGTCCTTTTTGCTAATAACGCCTCTCACAACTCTAGTCTTGTGATAGTCCGAGGCAACTGTGAAAGTCGGTGGCAACAGATTTGCAATATAACAGGTGCCTGAGAGTTATGGGGCAACCATGTATATGCGCGATCATAACATACGAAGTATGTACCCTTGGCAGTCGGGAAAACAGGGGAAGAGAGCATTGGTAAAACATATGCTTCAGTGCAAGCACTCTTCCGAAGCTGAGCTCGCGGATTTCGACCAAGGCCTTGCAAGCAGAAATTACCAAGGTGGGGTACGATCCAGATCGGAGACGAGCTCTTAAGCTGTCTATCACCCACTGACATGCTATACTCAGCCTCACTCAGGTCCTTGTATGCTCGCACCTCTTCCTCCGGAATAAGCGATGCATCAAAAATATCTCTATCTAAGTCAACAATCGCTCTTGCCAAAGTCTTGTGGTACGGGCCGGGACCAGGATCTGCAGAGCGTGGCTCTCGATGGGGGTAGGAATCTAGTGCACTACGGAACATAGGTTGGAATGCTCGAGCTGACCCCTGGGAGCTATAAGGAAGAACCAAATATGGAACCCCTATCCATGGTATGTGGCATTAATCCACACACCCAACAGTTAGTAGTATTCATCACCAACTGATGCTGATTTAGGAGCTGGACAAAGGAGTTGTTCATGAATTCCGCACATCTAACCTGTTCATGTTGGGGCAGAGGGTGAAAGGAATGTGGAGAAACAGTGGGAATAGAATTCAGTTCAAGAGAAGAAGAAGTAGGTGAAACGGAAGGCAATAACGACTGTATTCCAAAATACACTCCACCCACCAATAGCATAGAAACAGTCAAAAACAGCAGGAATACCTGAAACAGAAAGCATTTTGTTCGTACAACCTTATGCAATTTCGATCTTTGAGCCGACATCCTTTCTACTTCCAACAACTTAGAGAAATCCATCCTCTAAAAACCGTCCTTAACGTTCTTGACGCACTTCGTTCTGAGTAGCGATTATCAATTCCCAGGAGTTCCCAGGAATCGACAAAAGTAACCGACCTAGTGTCAGGAACCTGCTAAACAGAAGGAAGTGCCCGCACAGCCCTACGGTCAACCCGGATGAAAGGTTTTCTTAACCCTTTCGCTGCTGATGACGAGCTCAGCTCGTCATCACCCACGGGTGTCGTGTGCTGATGACGAGCTGAGCTCGTCATGGAAACAGCAAAATGGCAATTTCCAGCACACGGCAAAAATCATAGCAGCAGCCATGTGGTTAAACAAACACTCAATGTTAAATGCAAATCTCCTAGCTGTGGAAAAAAGGAACACACATGAAAAAGAACTCAAAAATTAAGAGAGGATGCAATTGTTCATAATGTTCGTGGCAACAGTAAGGGGGTAATATGAATTCAAAAAGAAAAACAAAAAGGGATTTCTATATTAGTCTTTGTCACGAGAACGAAGGAAATATCGACTTCTTCCAGGTCGAGTCTGCTCTTCAAATAATTGTTCAGATGGCAAAACAGTGTTCGATCGTTCTGATGACTTTTCAGGCCTTGAATTTTCCAATGCTGGCGATTCAACAGATGTATCTGGCTGCAATGAATTGTCTCCTACAGGTTGAGCATCACTAAACGGCACGAAACGTAAAGGGGTCTCTGTTTCTGTTGCAGCAATTCCAGTTCTAACCCAAGAATCTGCTGGCAAAGGGATCGGGACTTCCTTGGTGTGGGTGGCGTGCACCCAATTCTTTCTGCCTTCCTACCGAACTGCAGCTCTTGTCGCCAGCAGAACTTGGAAGGGACCCACAAATCTTGGCTCCAGATTACGCTTTCTCCCAAAGTTGCGGGTGACCACCCAGTCACCCGGTTGGAGCCGATGTCCAGGACCCTCTGTCTGTGCCGTTAGAGCTTCAAAGACCTGTTGATGAATTAACCTTAGTTTAGCAGTCAGATCATGAAGGTAATCAATTAACATTGGATATTCGAGACTATCAAAGGCCTTAGGCCTCGGGACTCCCCAAATGTTTGCAGGACGGCCGAACACAATCTCATATGGGCTAAGCCCTACTCGAGAGTGCACAGTCGCCCTGGTCGACAAGAGAGCTAGAGGCAAGGCATCAGGCCATGACAGACCAGTCGTAGCTTGAATCTTAGCAAGTTTCAGTTTCAGAGTACCATTGTACCCTTCCACTAAACCTGCTGACTGGGGATGATTGGCGCTATGGAATTTTTGTCGAATTCCAAGGCCCTTACACACACTCTTCATCACACTCCCCACAAACTCACTTCCGTTATCTGACCATACAATCCGTGGCATTCCATACCGAGGAAAGTATTCCTTCAGTAGAACTTTCGCTGTGGAGAGGGCAGTATTATCTTTAAGGGGATAGGCCTCAATCCATCTGGAGAACGCGCAAACCACAACTAAAACGTACTTCAGATTATTACATCTCTCCATATGGATAAAGTCCAATTGAATAACTTCAAAGGGACATGTAGGAGGAGCAAAATGGCCAGGTGGAGTGGGGGTGCCCTTGCCAGGATTATACATCATACATACCATACAATTCTTGACCACTCTCTCAGCACACTTAGCAATACCATCATTCTTCCATACAGGGGACAGCAATTTACATATACCTTTCGCGCTAATATGTGACAAGCCGTGAGCCATAGTCACAATGGCTAGCACATATGCATCCGGTAACATCCACCTCTGACATTCTGACAAATCAATCCAACATCCTTGCGCGTCTAACTTTCCCGTGCTTTCTTTCCACTTAGTCTTTTCACTTTCAGTGGCCTCATTCTGAATCGCTTTCACACTCTCAACAGTGTCCTCACACATACCAGTCTCCGCCGGCCACCTTACTGAATTCGTAACGTACATTCGGGTTGCAAGATTCTTAGCCGTTTCCTTAGCAATCTCATCCGCAAACGTGTTACCACAACCAACATCATCCATAACCTTTCTGTGCGCGCTGCATTTAATGATTGCCACCTGTTTAGGCAATGTAAGTGCATCCAAAAGATCGTTCACGAGCTGTCCGTGTTGGATCTTCATGCCATGCGATGTCATAAATCCTCTTTCTCTCCACAATCGACCAAAGCTATGTGCAACGCCAAACGCATATTGACTATCTGTAAACACATTCACTCGCTTTCCCTTAGACAAAACACACGCTCTCGTCAACCCAATCAACTCTGCCGCTTGCGCTGAGCTCTGGCTCAATCTCGCAGTTTCCACAACCGTACTCAACGTCACTACAGCATACGCAATCGTCACATCACCATTCGGCAACTTTAAACACAAACCATCAACATACAGAATACCATCGGGATCTGCCAATGGTGTGTTTTTTAGGTCAACACGACCCTTCGTTTCTTCCTCAGTTCGTAAATAACAATCATGTGGTGGTACATCATCTGATTCCATATTAGTCGGCAACAATGTCGCCGGATTCAGCACATTACAACGCTTGATCTCTATATGACTTGCCAAAAGTGTCAACTCATAACCAGACAACCTTGCACTCGTCAAGTGTTGAGTTTTCGTTCGATTCAAGAGAGTGTCAACTGCATGCGGAACCATCACCGTAAGCATATTATCCATGACCAGTCCTGCGGATTGTCGAATGGACACCGCAGCTGCCGCTGTCGCTCTTAGACAACTCGGCAAAGCTCTAGCTACTGGGTCCAAGGTCGAGGAAAAATATGCACATGGACGCTGCTTACCGCCAAATTTTGCGTCAAAACACTCAACGCACAACCTTCTCTCTCGTGAACGTATAGTGTAAACGGTTTACTGTATTCAGGAGTACCTAACACAGGAGCCGAACACAACGCATCACGTAATTCAGAAAAACTTTCCTGACACTCTTCAGTCCATGGCAAAGGAGTCGGAACATCCTTGCACGTGAGGGCTACCAATGGATTCGCTAGCAATGAAAAATTTGGAACCCATTGCCTGCAGTACGACGTGATACCTAGAAAGGCACGCACATCTCTCTGAGTTGTTGGCACAGTTATTCGAACGATCGCTGCAATTCTTTCTGGGGTCAACCTTCTTCCCTCCTTTGACAATAAGTGACCTAGATAGGTTACTTCTTGACAACAATATTGTAGCTTAGAAGGTGATACCTTGTGATGTAAGTCACAGAGATGCTGTAACAGCGATACTGTAGCAGTTTTGCAAATCTCTTTAGTGTCAGCAGCCACTAACAAGTCATCAACGTACTGAATCAAGGCCGCACCAGCCGGTAACACAAACGCATCAAGTTGACTCTTAAGGGCTTGGCTGTAGATCGATGGACTCTCACAGTAGCCCTGAGGAGCGCGTTTAAACCTGAAGCTGCGACCACCTAATGAGAAACCGAATAGATCTCTGCTTTCCTCAGCAATCGGAATGCTAAAGAAAGCATTCTTCAAATCGATTACTGAGAACCAAGAGGCAGAGGCTGGAATCAGAGTCAGTAAAGCCGTAATATCAGGCACCACAGGAAATTGTGGAATCACAATTTTATTTACCTCTCTTAAATCAATGACAAAACGATACACAGGAGGCTTGGATGGATCAGTTCGTTTCAAAATAGGTAACACAGGACTATTACACACATTTCCCCGAGTTTCCTCAATAACATCCTTCTTGATCAAGTCATAAATGATCGCTAATAGCGCTCGTTCACCATCAAGAGAGATACGATACTGGGGAATACGTGGTAATCGCACATTCGTTTTCAATTGAACAACATAAGGTGATATGTCCAACAGGCCCACGTCATTGGGACCTGTTGCCCACAAAGACTCAGGAAGAGAACTCAATTCCAAAGGGAGCTTATCAGTTGACAAGTACATAGGAGAGATCACTCTCTGACCCAATGTAAGCTCCACTCCCGCAGGAGAACAATACAGAGTCGCATATAACCGTTTCAACAAATCCAGGCCCAAAAGATTCTCACCACAACCAGTAGTCAAAATCAAAGGAGCTTCTAGCTCACGAGGCCCAATTGTAAGGGGCAAAGGGCTAGAGACCGGATTGCTAACGGGGGCACCAGAGAATCCAACGGAAACATTCGTTAAGCCAGACAAAAGTGCGCCAGGGAGTTTCGAATGCATGATGGAACTTTTCGCTGCACCAGTGTCCAACAGAAAAGGCTCAACTACGCGCGATGTGGCAACTACGACGTAAGGCCCTCTCTGATCAACCGGAACTGATACTACTCCCTCTCTTTGTCTGTGGTTGTCCTAGTAATTACCGTCAGCATCGATATCATGCTCGACGTAATAGTCGTCCACATGATACTGTGCAGATCTACCAGACGAGGAATCGCGCTGATCAAAGCAATTGTTCGAGTCTGATGAAGTGGTAGAACGCTCATTCTGATTTTGAGTGACACCGCGACCTCTACCACGTGATGCCTGTTGAGGACCACTACGACCTCCTCGAGCCGAAACACCATTATTTCGGTCACGTAAAACTGGACAATTAAACTTCAAATGGCCCTCACCCCTACAATATGCGCATTGATTGTACCCAAGCATAGATCTCGGAGTAGAGGAGTCAGTACGCGACTGTGTCCTAGAAGACTGGGATTGTGATCGATTTTGCTGCTGTGAGTCATTTTGATTCGAGCGTGGAGGATACGCTTGCTGCAACAAAATCTTAGTCTTAAGCTCCTTCGTTTTCTTATCTGCACGATCACTTTCTTCCTTTTCTCTATTTTCGTAATATTGAGCCGTTGCTAATATTTGAGCAGTGGTAGGAACAGCCCACGAACTTTCGGAATTTTTCAATTTGTTGCTGAGTTCAGGCAACAAATTCGACACAAATTTATCTACAAACAGTCGCTGACCTCCCTCAGTGCTCATATCCTGACCACTGTGATCGATGAATGCCTCCTCAAATCTAGTAAAGAAATCAGAGACACTCTCGTCCTCCTTTTGCTTGCACGCAGACAGTTTATCCCAGTTGACTCTCATTGCTGGCATAAGTGTCTTCATAAGGGTAATTATTCTTTGGGGCAGATCCGTAATGAGCTGTTCAGGCTTAGCCCCACCAACTTGTCGTCCGTCAGCCGCCGCAAGAGCAGCCCAATCACCACCTAACTCGGCTACGTGATTCTCTTGACGGATTTTTGCCCAAATCGGTTGAGGTACTACGTTACCGAACAACATGTCGATATCGGCAAGGTTCATAACAGTAGCATCCACTAGCTGAGATAACTCCTTGTAATAACCTGCCGGATTTTCCGGGGGTCAGGTAAAGATTGTTTCACCTGCAAAACTTCCGATCGCTTCCATGGGAGGTGTATCCAAACTCTCTGGAAGTGTGACAAAATAGCAGGATTAGCAGCAGCATCACCTGGCATACACACTGGGGGAACTTCTCGCATGGGATACTGACCAGGTTGTGTCATCCACTCCTCAGTGTCGTCATTAAACAATGCTCGAGGATGCACTGTAGATCTAAAGGATAAGAGACGCTCTAAAGCACGTCGAACATTACTACCCACAATCATACCGTTCGAAAACTGATTCTGGAGTTCAGTCATTTCGGGCGGCACATTGTCTACCTCATCAGTGTCCCGCTCCTCTCTTAGGGATTTACACATTTCCTCAAACACAAATCTTTGTGTGGGCTCATTAAATTGAGAGAACGTGTCAAAAACTATGCGCGGGGTGTACTTAGCAGGATGCCTAATCCATTTACGCGTCATTTTCACTAACGTCTCACTCTCCCTACCACCAGGAATTTGACTTCGTCTCTGAGAGACATCAGAAACATCGGACCCAAGGATCAATCCAAATGGAGAGTAAAGATTAGCAACAGCATTAGGTATGTGACTACGAACAGCAGGAGAAGAGGAGAGAAGTACAGGAGCAACAACATGAGGGCTGAACGTAGGAGCAGTAGGAGTAGCCAAGAGAGCAGAAGTAGCGGGAACAATAGACTGAGAAGGTATAGGCAGTGGAGCAGTAGGAAGAAGGGCAGGCAAGGAAACAGGAACAGCTTGAGGAACAGGAGGATTCGGAGGAACAGGACCAACGGCAGGCTGACCATCAGCTGCCGGAACAACAGGTTGAGGGACAAGAGGAACCACAGGGGCTGTAGTATCCTGTGCGTATGGAGGAGGTGATTTCAGTAGATAGGACAGCAAAGGGTCCTCTACCGCTTCTTCTCTTTTTTTATCAGAACACGACGGTAAAACAGGATAACACTTATCCATCGCCATATGTTGCAGTCTAGCAAAAACTTCCTTTTCCTTCTCTTCTTTGTCTCGCTGAAACTGCTCTGCATTTCTCATCACCGTAACGATACCTTCTTTCTTATTTTTCTTAATCTGTTTGATTTCTTTCTGCTTGGCCTCTTTGCGCCATAACCGAAAGGAATCAAACATGGCCGGCCTAACTTTCTTTTTGAACAATTTTGCTTCGAGATTATCTAAAATTGCAGTTTCGAAACTACCATGGGGTGGCCAACTAAGGACACCATCATTTTTAGTGTAACGGATCCAATATTCATTATATACGATAGGACCTACTCCGTGGCGACTATAGAGCTCATAAATTGGAGTTCCAACCGGAGGTATCGGACATGAGTCCTCCAACCGGGAATCCGTACCGCAACATTTAAAGAAACCAAACAAAGTACTACGGCCAGGCATCGTGCACACTAACCGAGTTTACAAACTTCAAGGGTTATCTGATTACGATGTCCTCGCAAAATGCAAGACCCTCTGTTTTTGGCAATTGCAATCGTCAAATAAAACCCAACAACTAAGAACCAACAACTAAGAACGACAAATGCAATGGAACCATGCAAAACAACCAAGTCTCAACCAACAACAACCAAGGCTTCTGGGAGCGACCCACGAATACTTAACTGAAAGAACAATGGCGTCACCAGGAAGGCCGTCTATCGTCTCGCTGTACAAAGGACTACGCCAGGCGCCAAAAACAGGTCGACAGTCAGGGCCATCAGTCCGTCGCAGCCGTCAAGGAGGGGGGAATCTTCGCGGGAAAAGTCTTTTGACCACTTATTTCGACAACAGGATCGATGAAGCGGAGTGCAACTTCCCTCGGAGATTTCACACGAAGTTCCTCACGATCGTCGGGCTTTGGACGGTACCGCTGATGTCGCCCAACGTTGGGCGCCAACTGAAGGACTCGGCTATTCTGAGGCCCAGCGGTGCCAGGGGACAACACCTGAAACCTTCGTGGGTTACCTGTTCCGGCGCACAAATCACAGAGACACTGGACACTTCCCTTCGGCGTCAAAGATCAAGGTTTATTTACTGCAGGGATACAGAAATCGCAAGAAGTACACAGCGTGTAGGTTCTGAGAGACTGCTTCGAATTGCAACAGTGGATCGCTCCTTTTATACATATTTTAGTCATAGCACAACATGGCGAACAAAAGGTTACAACTCGGTTCCCACAGTAAAACTTCAAAAGGGTTGCTTTCATGTATTCAGGAGCCCGGAACATAATTACAGTAGCATCGCCGGTTCCCAACTGTAAAAGAACGTTATCCCACCATTAAGTACATTCCATTGTGGCTGTAAAACGGAGTTAAGAAAGAAACAGAAACAGGTGCAAGGAAGACAAAGATAGACAACAGACTGAAAAAGAGTGTAGGGGGCAATATCGGAAACACGATTGCAAGATCAAAGGATTCGTGCCTAATGCATGCACGACTGAAACAATAGACCGGCACGGCAAGATGAGCCTCGAGCGGAGCCATCTGCCTTTGCAGTGTCATCCCCCTCATCATAAAGACACCCTCAGAGGAACACGTGTCTTCCGCAAGAGCTTGGCAATCCCAGGGTCACGAAGCGGACAGTGTCCGTTCGCTGACTACTTGAGGGCAAGAAACAAAATGGATGCCGTATCTAAAATGGAACCCGTGGGTTCAGATGGAGAAACCCACGAATGAAACGAAAGGTTCAAGGCAACGTAGCGAAAATGCGTACACCCACTAAACTCGTCATTTGCGGTTCATAGATACCAAACTCGTCCATATTCGAACGAGTCAAAAACACCATTACGGTTCTCACGGAACCTCACTGGGGGTCTAAAAGCTCCCTCCATAATGCTTCTTTTATTTCCTTTCTACGTTTAACCAGTGCGTTTTTATAGGTTTTCCACAAGATTCTAATCCGGGAGTTATCCTTGGGCATGATTTGTAAACCTGCCTTTGAATCTCTTGCTGCTTTTCAGCATAAGTGCCAAAACTATCTTGGATCTTTAGGTAGGCCTGGTCTACCTGGGGCTGATAGCAGACCTCCTACTTTAATGGCAATATCCTCAAAGGATTTTAATATTCCTTGGGCCATAGAATCTACTTTGAGGCAGCAGGAGAATTCTGCCGCACAGGTGGCCTTTAATGTATCATGGAAATGGGACGGAATTATTTGGCTCCATTTAATCCGTCGCCCTCCATTGATTGGTTTTAAAATGTCGCCTCTTAGTGTTTTTCCCTTTTTTTCCCAAATACTTCCTCCCATTGTCACACATACAGGGTTATGATTGCTTTGTGCGGTAGAGATTATAGAAAAACCCTGTAAGTGGGGTACTATGGTCCTGGACAAGAGAATGTGGTCGATGAATGAACCACAGCCTCTACCTTTAAACTTAGGATGACTTTGTTTGCTAAGCGGTGGAACAAAGCTTAACGCAGAAAATAAGTCTCACTCGTTGAGTATCTCATTAAGGGCGTCACCTTGTCTTGTGTGCTCAAAGTGAAGTCCTGTTATCAATGGGCAACCCATAGACCCCATAGTGTTCAGCTTGGGGTCACCACAGGGGTGTACATTTAAATCTCCTACGATAAGCAGGTTGTTAATTTGTAAGTTGCAGCCCTGTTTTATAAAATTTTCAACTTAGTGATCCCACAGCTCTCATCTTTATGGGTAGCATTATAAAAATGTATAACAAGGAGGGTGCTGTCTTTTTGTCCCAGGGAGATGACCTGGATATTTCTGTTATCGGAAGGGATAGCCCTGATGCTACATCTAAGTGCCAGCGATACAAAGATTGCCAAGCCACCCCTAGCCCTTCCGCTGGTGGCATTGATCACAGGGACAAAAAAGGCTTTAAAACCCTCCAGTGCAAAGTTGCTATTGGTAAGCCAGGTCTCTTGTAAACATACTAACCAGAATGTACTAACAAACTTCACCCACAAGGGGTCAGTATCCTTTCCCGCCAGCCCCGCCATATTCCAGGAAATTACATTATTTACATAGTTATTCCCAATAATAGCAGGGGTAACTGCCCGAGAAGGGGCAGACAGAATTATTTCAGGGGGATACATTTCTTCATGCCCATCAAATATAGGGGAGGCTTGGTGATCTAATTTGTCTCCCAATGGTACAGACTCCAACCCTGAGCTCTTGACCTGAGGATAAATAGTTTTAGGTGAAGTGTTTCTTTCACAGGGAGTGGGGATTACATTTATGCAGCACAGTCAATCACAATCATTAAGGTCAGAGAGTGCTCCAAATCTGTTTGACCCCTCGAGGGATGGAAGAAACCCATGTCCACCCCTAAATGGTACGCTTGATTGACTTGCCCATGGTCGACCCGATCCCTGTTGTGTTCTATGGTGGGGTATCCTGGCTTGTTGCCACCCGTACCGTGTGTCAAGTTGTGCTCGATTCGGTGCCCCACAGAAAAAACCTAGGGGTAAAATCTCGATGTCCGAGTCCATGTATCCCCCACCACGTGCTACTCCCCTCAATATCCTTTCTACTGGGGCTGGACTATTGAAATTAATCACGATTTTCTTGACCTTCCCAACCAGGACACCCGTCGGGCCATTATAACGCTATGACCTACCATGTTACCTTCTGTGGTGTTACAGCACAGCCTTGTTTATTAATTGGCTATAGTCCTCTTTTACTTCCTTGTTGAGGGGGGGTACATTGCCTAACACTAGCACCAGTGGGGTAGATTGGGGGGGTAGGTCAATAACTGGGAGAGTGGGCGTGAAATTAGTGGATTTGTCCTGATTGCTTACCCCCTCTATCTCTACGGGTAAGAAGGTAGGGAGGGCAGCATTCTGTCTACGGTTTTTACCACTTTCCTCTATGGTTACTTGTTGGCCTATACCCCCGATGGGTTGGGGGTACCTCCCTTCCACTCAATCCCCTTGTTTTTTTAAAACCTTGTTGACTACACTGGTTGAAGTCAAATGGGGAACAGGGGGGATTATTAGCCTGTTTATTTAGGTCAGTAGAGGTTCCCCCAATCTGTAGATTTGGAGTTAAATTCACCAACATGAGGGTGTTTTCTGTGGTTGCCTTATGAAGGTTTTCCATTTTCTCATTGATTATCTTAAGTCTCTCGATAAGTGGAAGCATGAAAGATTTAAGCAACTGTTCCACTTGTGATACAGTGCAAACAGCGTCGGCTGTAGCAAGAGTGAGAGACTGTGTGAAAAACTACTTCTCCTGAGGCGGAAAGCCGGGAGGAAGCACTACAGCAATTTGCACATCTTTTAAAACTGTTATTTGATTTTGTAACTTGGTATTTGATTTTAAAACTACCTGCTGCTTGTTCTGGGACCTGTGTCCACCTGGAAATCTTGCCGCCGCCATCAGCGGCGAGGCCGCTAGCCACGCCCACTTTTTAGGCCACGCCCCCGCCCACAAGCATTTAAGAGCGATGCCTGCGAGCGCTTGTTAAAACTACTTCTCCTGAGGCGGAAAGCCGGGAGGAAGCACTACAGCAATTTGCACATCTTTTAAAACTGTTATTTGATTTTGTAACTTGGTATTTGATTTTAAAACTACCTGCTGCTTGTTCTGGGACCTGTGTCCACCTGGAAATCTTGCCGCCGCCATCAGCGGCGAGGCCGCTAGCCACGCCCACTTTTTAGGCCCCGCCCCCCGCCCACAAGCATTTAAGAGCGATGCCTGCGAGCGCTTGTTAAAACTACTTCTCCTGAGGCGGAAAGCCGGGAGGAAGCACTACAGCAATTTGCACATCTTTTAAAACTGTTATTTGATTTTGTAACTTGGTATTTGATTTTAAAACTACCTGCTGCTTGTTCTGGGACCTGTGTCCACCTGGAAATCTTGCCGCCGCCATCAGCGGCGAGTCCGCTAGCCACGCCCACTTTTTAGGCCACGCCCCCCGCCCACAAGCATTTAAGAGCGATGCCTGCGAGCGCTTGTTAAAACTACTTCTCCTGAGGCGGAAAGCCGGGAGGAAGCACTACAGCAATTTGCACATCTTTTAAAACTGTTATTTGATTTTGTAACTTGGTATTTGATTTTAAAACTACCTGCTGCTTGTTCTGGGACCTGTGTCCACCTGGAAATCTTGCCGCCGCCATCAGCGGCGAGGCCGCTAGCCACGCCCACTTTTTAGGCCACGCCCCGCCCACAAGCATTTAAGAGCGATGCCTGCGAGCGCTTGTTAAAACTACTTCTCCTGAGGCGGAAAGCCGGGAGGAAGCACTACAGCAATTTGCACATCTTTTAAAACTGTTATTTGATTTTGTAACTTGGTATTTGATTTTAAAACTACCTGCTGCTTGTTCTGGGACCTGTGTCCACCTGGAAATCTTGCCGCCGCCATCAGTGGCGAGGCCGCTAGCCACGCCCACTTTTTAGGCCACGCCCCCCGCCCACAAGCATTTAAGAGCGATGCCTGCGAGCGCTTGTTAAAACTACTTCTCCTGAGGCGGAAAGCCGGGAGGAAGCACTACAGCAATTTGCACATCTTTTAAAACTGTTATTTGATTTTGTAACTTGGTATTTGATTTTAAAACTACCTGCTACTTGTTCTGGGACCTGTGTCCACCTGGAAATCTTGCCGCCGCCATTAGCGGCGAGTCCGCTAGCCACGCCCACTTTTTAGGCCACGCCCCCCGCCCACAAGCATTTAAGAGCGATGCCTGCGAGCGCTTGTTAAAACTACTTCTCCTGAGGCGGAAAGCCGGGAGGAAGCACTACAGCAATTTGCACATCTTTTAAAACTGTTATTTGATTTTGTAACTTGGTATTTGATTTTAAAACTACCTGCTGCTTGTTCTGGGACCTGTGTCCACCTGGAAATCTTGCCGCCGCCATCAGCGGCGAGGCCGCTAGCCACGCCCACTTTTTAAGCCACGCCCCCACCCATCCATCTTCCGGCACACATATATAAATGTGCAATCCTAGGAAGCGCAGCGGACGAGCGCAGCGGGCGCGTCGTTTGCGCGCCGAAGGCGCGCCTAAGGCAAGCCCGTCTGCGCCCGTCCGCGGCCGACTGGGGCCAGGGGCCATGACCCCTGCCCAAACTATTAGTGAGGCACCAGACTCGGGTGGAAACATTACCTATACAAGCCGCGAACTGCTGGATTTGATTGGTAAGACGACCACTAATACATTCGATTGTGCTCACATGGGTCCGATGGACACTTTTGGCCCATTTAGCTGTCATAATTGTAGATGGGAAAGTACCCTTAAACTGAACCCTGTGAAATTTAATCTACCCACATTTCCTCTTAAATGCATCTATATGAATGTAAGATCACTACCCAAACATTCTACGTACATCTGGGACCTTCTTAATGAACATCAACCTGATTTAGTGTGTTTATCTGAAACATGGCTTGATGACCACAATATCCCAGACATAGTCACAGCCCTTCCCCCAGACTATAAGATATTGAATGTTAATAGAGTTAAGAAAAAGGGTGGAGGTGTAGCTCTACTGTTCAGAGACCACCTTTCATGCAGGCAAGAGAGTATCGTGCCGGTGGAAAACTATGAAGTTCTGGCATTTACGGTGTCCATAAACACCAATGTGCTATTCGGAGGCATTTTAATCTACAATCCCCCAGGCTGCACACTAAATTTTAGCTCACAGATACTCACACAAATCATGCCTGTCTGTTTAAAGAACAAGAACATCCTCCTCCTTGGAGATTTTAATATACATCTGGACAACAGCAGCAGCTCTTTGACGAACCTATTAGTGGAAGATATGGCTATCTTGCAGTTATCTCAGAGAGTCCACCAACCAACACACATTGCAGGACATACATTAGATTTGATATTTTCTAATATCGAATCCATTGACATTGACCCTTTAACACCATTGTTATGGACCGATCATTATATGATCACCTTCCGCATTAACCTCCCCATCCCCCAGACCAAAAAACACAGTGCACTTACAGCAAACACGAGAAATTGGAAATCCTTCACACCTGATAAATTCAGAAATCATTTCTCACATCCCTCCTGTACAAGTACTAATATCCATGAGGAAATAGACCTCCTTCACAAAAACATTAAAAATGCACTTGAACATTGTT
Source organism: Lissotriton vulgaris (assembly GCF_964263255.1). Lineage (NCBI taxonomy): Eukaryota > Metazoa > Chordata > Amphibia > Caudata > Salamandridae > Lissotriton > Lissotriton vulgaris. Next base: position 456,718,218 of record NC_141700.1, on the reverse strand, counting down.
CGACCACACAATCCCGTCACAAACCTGGCAACAAAAAATCAGAGAGATGGTACGGACCTGAGCTTAAACTCTTAAAAAGAAATTGCACCTCCCTTGAGCATAAATGGAGAGTATCCAAGACAGATGAGACCAAAGACAGCTTCAGGAAAGCACAAACACTCTATCATAGAGCGATCAGAAATGCAAAAAAGGACTACTTCACACGCAGAGTATCCGAGAATAAAAATTCCTCAAAAGAACTTTTTAAAATTGTCAGAGAATTATGCAACCCAACCAATCTCTCCTTACATCTTACTCCTTCACAGGAGAACTGTAACAAACTTAATGACTTTTTCTGTGAAAAAATTGATACCATCTATGCCTCCTTTCCAAAACCAGGGACGGTAAAAAACGAACAACATGTACCAACCGTTGCACATACCATCTGTCACAGTTTTGGCCCTTTTACAGAAGAGGAGGCAGAAAAAGTCATGCTTGAGGTCAAGTCTGGTTCACCACTTGACCCATGCCCACATTACATTTTTTCCCAGCTAACCCCTGTAATATGTCCAGAAGTCACTAGAGCACTTAATCTCTCCCTTAGTTCAGCCGAATTCCCAAAATCATGGAAACAGGCCCTAGTTACCCCTTTAGTAAAGAAGGCTGGGGCAGATGTAAACAATCCGGCCAATTACAGACCAATATCCCAGTTACCTTATTTATCAAAGGTCCTGGAGAAGTTGGTCAACAGACGACTTTCCACATTTTTGGAAGTCAACGGCTTGCTGGATGCTTCACAGACAGGGTTCCGGACAAACAATAGCACCGAAACCACACTCCTAGCGGTGACAGACAGTATTAGAACCAAGGTGGATCAAGGTAAAACAGTTGCTCTGATACTCCTTGATTTATCAGCGGCTTTTGATACCGTACCTCACAATCAATTATTGAACACCCTGGCAGAGAAAGGAATCCAAGACAAAGCACTAGGTTGGTTACAATCGTTCCCAGCGGATCGAACCCAATCAGTTCGCTTGGGTGACTACACATCCTCTCCGCGACCTATAAAATACGGAGTTCCCCAGGGGGCGTCGTTGAGCCCAACCCTGTTCAACGTGTTCGTCTCCTCATTGGCAACCATCGGCAAAAAGTGGGGTGTCGAAATGTGCTCCTATGCGGATGACACCCAGCTGATGGTCACCTTTGATGAAAAAGATGACTCTAAAACCAGACTGACGAACTGCTTGACTGAGTTGGCAATTTGGATGCAGGACCACTGTCTCAAACTAAATGCTGACAAATCTGAAATTCTATTGTTCGGCAGAGGCACACAGGCCTGGGACAACAGCTGGTGGCCGAGCGACTTGGGCCTGCCTCCCAACCCTACTGCAAAAGCCAAAAATCTAGGAATAACACTGGATAGGGACTTATCCATGAAATCCCATGTTTCCATAGTTTGCGGCAGAGGCTTCGGCCTTCTGAAGATGCTTAGACGAGTCTTTCCTTGGGTTCCGACAGATTGCAGGAAAACACTAGTCCAATCACTATTGATGAGTAGGTTGGACTACGGCAATTCCCTGTTTGTGGGAATGGCAGATTACCTCTTCTCCAAATTACAGATGGTTCAGAATGCCGCTGCCAAAGCCATCTGTAGTAAAAGAAAATACGACTCAGCCAAAAACTGTATGCGTGAGCTTCATTGGCTTCCAATGCGACAACGAGCCATTTTAAAAATGTTGTGTATTTCACACAAAGTACTCCACGATACAGGCCCCATCATCCTACATGACATGATCAGATTTCATAAACCCTCTAGAAACCTACGATCTATGACGTCAGGTAGAGCATCCATCACCCGAGCTCGGACTGTCAAGATGGGAGAACGGGCCTTCTCTCACATTGCCGCAACAAAGTGGAATGAGTTACCCCCCAAACTCAGAACAACTGACTGCTTCCTCTCATTTAGGAAACAACTAAAGACATTCCTCTTCCCCAGGTCAGATCAATAATTCTCAACTAGTGCTGCCGTTAAAATCACCTGCAAACTTTTTCTCAGCGCCGTGATGTCCTTTCAGGATGAATGTTAGCGCTTTACAAATAAAATAAATACAAATACAAATACTGAGGGAGGGTGCTTAATATAGGTTTTGATGGAACAGGCATACTTGTAACATGTGTGTTAGATGTTGTAGTTATTTTAGGGGTAGCGGTCTTCACTGATTTATTAGTTGTTTTGGGTACCTTTGGTTTTCTACCTAATTGACGGCCCCCTCCCCTTTTTCTTTTACCCGTTTGTATGGGACCTATAGCTGGATTTTTAGGTGTAACAGTAGCCTGCGCATTCTTGTTGGTTAACACAATAGGATGGAAGTCCTCTAAAGAAAGGCTACTACAAGATGAAACATTCTCCGAGGGGGTGGGGGTGGGGGTACACCCATCTGGACTGTTGCTTGAAGATCTAGATATGGTCACACTAAGTCTTCGTTTATCAAAATGATCTGGTGACACAGTGTTCTGTATATCACCCAGGGAGGATCTCTTAGAGCCCATAAGTTCCAAGGATAGCCGTTTCTCTGTGAGGGCTATTTCACGCTCTAGCACACCGGCAGCTCTGGTGATAAAATTGTCCAGGGTGCCAGAAATACTGCCCCCCCCCTTTATATTTGTAGCAGTCTTTCTTCCCTTCCCTAAGTAATGGGCCATTTCAGGTGTAATGTCAGTGAGGGGGACCAACTCGTCTGAGTTGAGTTACACACTTGGACACACTAATGAATTATATCTGACACAGTTGATCGTCCCAAACCCCCCTCGTGTAGTCTCATGTAGTCTTACCGGCTAAAGATGCACGTTGGGGGGGTAGCCCAGCCCGGCCTCGTCTGGCCCCGGACAGCCACAGACGGCCCGGGCTTAGCCCGGCGCAACCCGCGCATGACCTCGCGGGGCCAGGGACCAAGCGGGGCTTTATGCGCCTCCTGGCGTGTGTTGCAGATGCGTCCTTGCCTCAAGGGATCCTGGGTCTTGTAGTTCACCGACGGGACCGGCGGAGCCAAGCCCGGCCGGTCAGTCAGCAGGAGCGGTGAAACAGGGGGCGGAGCCAAGCCCGGCCATAGGAGGAAAGTGGGAGACCCAGGAGTCTTTACACAGCCCCACACAGCGAGACTCTACCAACAAGGGAGTCGGCCCCAGGCGGGGCTTTATGCGCCTCCTGGCACGTGTTGCAGATGCGTCCTTGCCCCAAGGGATCCTGGGTCTTGTAGTTCACAGACGGGACCGGCGGAGCCAAGCCCGGCCGGTCGGTCAGCAGGAGCGGTGAAACAGGGGGCGGAGCCAAGCCCGGCCACAGGAGGAAAGCGGGAGAACCAGGAGTCTTTACACAGCCCCACACAGCGTGACTCTACCAACAAGGGACTCGGCTCCAGGCGGGGCTTTATGCGCCTCCTGGCACGTGTTGCAGATGCGTCCTTGCCTCAAGGGATCCTGGGTCTTGCAGTTCACCGACGGGACCGGTGGAGCCAAGCCCGGCTGGTCGGTCAGCAGGAGCGGTGAAACAGGGGGCGAAACCAAGCCCGGCCACAGGAGGAAAGCGGGAGAACCAGGAGTCTTTACACAGCCCCACACAGCGTGACTCTACCAACAAGGGACTTGGCCCCAGGCGGGGCTTTATGCGCATCCTGGCGCGTGTTGCAGATGCGTCCTTGCCCCAAGGGATCCTGGGTCTTGTAGTTCACAGACGGGACCGGCGGAGCCAAGCCCGGCCGGTCGGTCAGCAGGAGCGGTGAAACAGGGGGCGGAGCCAAGCCCGGCCACAGGAGGAAAGCGGGAGAACCAGGAGTCTTTACACAGCCCCACACAGCGTGACTCTACCAACAAGGGACTCGGCTCCAGGCGGGGCTTTATGCGCCTCCTGGCACGTGTTGCAGATGCGTCCTTGCCTCAAGGGATCCTGGGTCTTGCAGTTCACCGACGGGACCGGTGGAGCCAAGCCCGGCTGGTCGGTCAGCAGGAGCGGTGAAACAGGGGGCGAAACCAAGCCCGGCCACAGGAGGAAAGCGGGAGAACCAGGAGTCTTTACACAGCCCCACACAGCGTGACTCTACCAACAAGGGACTTGGCCCCAGGCGGGGCTTTATGCGCATCCTGGCGCGTGTTGCAGATGCGTCCTTGCCCCAAGGGATCCTGGGTCTTGCAGTTCACGGACGGGACCGACGGAGCCAATCCCGGCCGGTCGGTCAGCAGTGTGGCGCTGCAACAAGGCCTCACTCGTGGGTGAGTGAAACTGGGAATAACTACACACACACCGGTCATAGGGTTAGCCGGAAAGACCCGAGCGGTCTTCCGCATGTTTATTTATACCCCGGCGTGAACCCGCCCCGGGGTGTGCGTCGTGCGTGCAGGCAAAAGGATACAATGTAGGAGAGAGCCCGAGTGGCTCTCTACATCCCTCCTTCAATTTAGTTCTGTTCACGCTGCAGACGCCGGACCTCGTTTCATGGAGATGTCCAGTCAAAGTCTCTCAGACGCAGGCTAGGTCTCGGGTTGGGCCTCAGACTGTATCTTGGGTTTCGGGCACATGGTGGCTCGACAACCCGGCCGGGGTTGCCCCAGTGCTTTCACACACACCAGTCGCCCTTGGTCGACCTTGCTCTGCGACGAGGTTCTGTGGTGTCGGTCTGGGTGGACTCTCACCCCGGTGCTGTATCACTGTTGACCTCGGGGGCTCCTGCCGAGGTCCAGATCTTCATATTCCCCAGCCTCTGTTCCTTCTTCGATTCTTTGTCCTCCAGTTGTCTCGGTTACTTTCTTGAAGCATGACACGTTCCGCGTCACTACTTGTCCATTCCGCTTCGCCGTTACCACTGTCCCTTGGATCTTGTCCACTCTCCACACTTCCGACTCGAACGGAGTTCGGAATTTCCATTCTGGATGGCGGTCTTTGACGACCACCAAGTCTCCTTCTTTTAGGTTGGGTTCTTTGGCATGACGATGTTCACTCGCCTTCGTGTTGGTGTTCTGTCTCCTGGCTTGAATGGTCTCAGCATTTCTCTCCGTTGGCACCCAAGTGCTATCGGTCGGGATGCTGTCCCAGGGTGCCCGCTTGAACAGCACATGGGCAGGAGCACACTTTGTCGTTGAGTGGGGCATTTGACGGTATGCTCCTAGGAATTGGTCGAGGGCTATTTCCGGGTCCTCCCCGTTGTCCACCGCAATCCGGAGTGCTCTGTTCAATGTTCGCATTAGTCTTTCAACTTCCCCGTTGCCTGGGGCCACAGCGGGGTGATTTTTCTGTGCTTGATTTGAAGGTTCTCCAGGTATGACTGAAATTCTCTCCCTTGAAAGGGGGGTCCGTTGTCGGACTTGATTTCCTCCGGGAGCCCCATCGTTGCGAAGACGCGGCTCAGCACCCTCTTGACTTGGGGGAACGCAGATGATGATATGACTTCAACTATTGGGAATTTTGAAAACGAGTCGACTAAGACTAGCATGTGTCTTCCGTCCGGAAGCTGCCAAAATCTTTGCTGAGGTGTGTCCAGGGTGTCTGAGGTGCTTCCTCCGTGATAACAGGTGCTGGGGCTGGATCTCCGCCCGTGATCGTGCAAGCATGGCAGGACCGTATCATGGCGTCTACTTGGTTGTCCATGGCGGGAAACCACACTTTGCTCCTTAGACGTGCTTTTGTCTTGGCCATGCCTTGATGTCCCACGTGCTCTAAACTTAAGGCTCTCTGTTGGAGACTTTCCAGTATGACGATGA